>NC_136811.1:18386637-18999137 GCF_951216825.1 Electrona antarctica
CAATGTTATACAGTACATTATTCCACTGAAGTCACGCACTGACGCACAAGTAAAGTAATCTGTTTTACCATTGTCTTTATTTGTTTTAATTTACTCCATAGGTCCATAGGCTGTGGGATTTGATTGGAATTAGATTTTTTTTAATTCATCTTTTACCATTTATCTCCTCATTTGTTAGGAATCAAGGGGGGATGTTAATAGAACTATTTGTCCAGCACATGCAGCCTACCTACCCACATATACTATAGTATGTTTTCGCAGGCCTGTCAAAACTTCTATTCACATTTGATAAACTGATGGGTAACTATACATTTACTCAATGTATAAGCACAATTTTGAGGTTCTTTTACTTTACTTGATTTCTATTTCTTGATATTTCATATTTCTAACTCACATCTCAGGGGCAAATGTACTCCACAACAATTATTTGACTTTTGAATTAACCAAATTCTTCAATAAAAAACTTTCAATATTTTTCGAAAATAGTAGATCTACAAGCTCACAACGTGTCACTTCGTGATGCATTGTGATCTTGAAGATCCATAGTATAAAATGGGGCTTTACGTGTTTACTGATAAATGATTAGGGCATTCTGCATATTGAGTAGGCCTACTACTTGCTAGTCTTCAATCTACATTTTGATGAATGCTAATGCTGTTCTTTGACTTTAGTACAAAAATTAATGCAAATACTGTTTGTAACATAGTAATTCTCTACGTTGTGGTATTGCAACTGTTTTAAGTTAAAACAAAAATAATAATCGTATAGCACTTCTTCCGCCCCACAGTTAAAGGACCACTTCAACACTTTCCAGCGTATCTTCATATAATTGGTCCTCATGCATGTTCATGATAAAATACCAATAATTGTGATTATCGTGAGAACAATGGCTTCCATTATCGGATTCCCCATCGATGATGTCACTGGTGGACGGGTTTCTGAACTGCCCACATCCCTCCACACAGACCGAGTAGAACAAAATGTGGCATTTTATCATGAACATTAGTGAGGACCAATTATATGAAGGTAGGTTGAAAAGTGGTGAAGTGGTCCTTTAAGTGAAAGTCTTTGCCCTCTGCTTTTCTACTGCCCTGTAGAGGGCGCCCTTGCACCCTCATCCCAAGGTCACATGATGTGGCCTCAGGGCCTTACTTAACCTTTGAAACTTCCTGCTACAACAGATTTATTATGTTATAATCTTATGTTGTGAGCAATGCCTATTCAGACCTGTAATTTTAAACTCTCGTCAAACCATGAGCAAATATTATGCTTGTGACGTTTTACACAATTTCTGTAGCTTAAATCTAAAATCAAAATGTACCCTAAAAAGTTAAACAGTCTTTCTTGCATGTGTAGTGTACATGGACAAAATAGACAATATTCATAATTTCCCATGGGACGATGTGCTTGTATGACCTTTTTAAGTCCATCAAACGTAATCACACCACGCACGCACGCACGCACGCACGCACGCACGCACGCACGCACGCACGCACGCACGCACGCACGCACACACGCACACACACACACACTGAATGTGTGTAAATGGATATCTGTATGTGTTAATGTTATAACTGTATGTAGGCTAT
Organism: Electrona antarctica; assembly: GCF_951216825.1. Classification (NCBI taxonomy): domain Eukaryota; kingdom Metazoa; phylum Chordata; class Actinopteri; order Myctophiformes; family Myctophidae; genus Electrona; species Electrona antarctica. The sequence continues at coordinate 18,388,227 of NC_136811.1, forward strand.
ATAGCTTTGTGTGTCCATAGCAGAAGCAGAATGTGATGATTTGATTGGCTGAGCGCAGAATGTGATGATGTATGATGATGTATGATGATAACTCGCCCCTCACTTCACACAAGCGTGATTGTTATGTACTGTTTATGTATATTGTGTGTACATGGATAGACTGCATATTGTGTGTATACACTGATAGACTGTGTGCTGATAGGCTATATGTCACCTGCTGTGTTCTCGCAATAGCCACGTCACATTTTTCCAATAAATGCAAATTCTACAATAAAGAATCAGAATCCTTTTTTATTGTCACACGACGGGTTTACAGGTGTCAAGAAGTGCAGGGTGAATTTCTTATTCTTAAAGGGACATTTCACCGCTGGAAGAAAGGAAGAAACTGCAGTCACTCAATGTTAATAGTATTTATAGTATTTAACAGTAGCACGATTTGAAATGTGCACCCTATCCCTATGGCCAGAAAAATAATGAAGTATGTATGGTTTGACTGGATTGCTGAATTACTACAATGACCATAATGCTTTGGTGCACTGCCCCTCCTTGTGGACAGGGGGAGGCTGCATGGAGGTGTGACTTGTGGTCCAGGAAGGAAGTGAGACCCCATTTTCATGACCAATTTGAATGAACACATGGCGTTGTGACTAAAATATCTAAAAACACATATTATAGACATAAAACCCCCAGGAAAGTGTTTCTTCATGTGTCATAAACATCATTAAAATAAAATCTGGTTGGTGAAGTGAAGTGGAGTCATCTTCAAAAGACAAACAATGGAACTGGGAACTTCTCCTTTGGTCCACCCATTCCTGGGAACTTCTCCTTTGGTCCACCCATTCCTGGGAACTTCTCCTTTGGTCCACCCATTCCTGGGAACTTCTCCTTTGGTCCACCCATTCCTGGGAACTTCTCCTTTGGTCCACCCATTCCTGGGAACTTCTCCTTTGGTCCACCCATTCCTGCGGGACATGTGCGAGAATGGTCCAGGGAGGGTGTAACCCACACACTTCAGAAATCAGCAACATTATGGAAATCACATAAACATAATAATGTGTTCTAGTGATAGAGAACGCTATAGGGTTCATCTCAGAATATCCAATAAGTTGCAGGCTACAGTGAACTTTTACACTTTGTCATCTCTCTCATAGAACATTTTAGCCATGCTAAATGATGTTGGTGACGTCTTCCAGGGATTTTACAGTGAAATACAGTAGTTTAAACTTTATTGCCTTTTTAGGGTTAAATTAGCACTAAGGATTATTTTATGTGTGGGCTGTAAGTGGGTGGAGTCCTTCATTTGTTAGTTCCATATAGTTATGGTGACAACAAGTGAACCATTTCTCACTATAGGTGCACAGCCACACTTGTGGGTCAACTTGTACACTCCTAAGTCCTAACACCAGTGGTTTTAGTGTGATGAGTAAACTTAGGCAATGTGTCTGTTCAGTGGTTTTCCAATGTTCTGTTCTCTCTGTCTAGCAGTGGTCCTTCCCTTATAAAAGAAAATATATATGACTTGACATGACATGAAAATGTTTGAAAACCACTGGTCTAGACACTTGATTGATTGAATACTTTATTAGTCAATAGTGTAAAGTCACAGCACGGATACATTTAGGCTAAAAGGATAACATAAAAAGGTCCTGCAAACTTGTTTCCATTGTGATCGGATATCTCCACTTATCTCCAGAGATCTCTGAAAGTCTGTCTATGTAAGACTAACAGAATACAGACATATGAAACATAATGTGAACAGTGTGAATCTTCAATATGGTATTTGATTCATTTGTCCTCCATAATGTATATGAGGCTGCACTCACACAGTGTGAGTACAAGGGTTCAACCCTATTTAAACACTGTTGCTATGGAAAGTGAACACAAACCCTCAAGTGAAGATGACCATATACTCCACCCTAAACCCACACCGTGACCTCACCATATGTCTTTTGTTCATTTTATAGTTTGGTTATTCATTCATACATCCTATTTATCGACACACTGCAAGCATCCAGAGGGACTTATGATGATCAATAGCTCAATATTGATTAACCAACATGAATCCTAGCATCCAGAAACTTTCTTTTCTTTCTTTTTTTAGAGAAATAATCTACTCACAACACAGAATTTCTCCAAACCTTTTGTTTAACTAGAACTGCACTCTGTCGAGTGCTTACTTGCTCGTTGCACACAAATAGGTGCGCAAGCAGAGCGTGCAAGTGCTGTAGACCGCTATAAACTTTCGTCTCACAAATACACACCTGCACGGTCAGCTTGGGGCCAGCATATGACGTCATAACATGTGCTGGCCCCAAACACGCGCATCGTAGCACCTGACTGAAAACATGACTTGCACGCTCTGCTTGCGCAAGTAATTATGTTTATAGTCAATGAAACCCTCAATCAATCAACATGAATTATGAAATGTTTTACCATGCACATGCCTATGTAGCATATTTGATTACCACAGACTGTACACATCACATCCTATACGGTTTGCCAGTTTACAAATGGAACCAAATGGACCATGGTATACTTCTCATTTATCTTTTTCAAGGTATTCCTCCAGCTCCTTGCCTTCCAGTGAAGTGCCTTTCAGACCCATAAGGGTCCATCATCTGGACCCTATGGTTGTGCTATTTGCGTTGACCTACTAACTAGGGCATAGTTGTTGCTGTCGGGCAGAAACCTCTTATCTCTATATTCTAACTTCATTTATTTTTATATATTTTTTGTAAATAAACGCCCTACTTGGTCGTACAATGGCGTCACATAAAAGCATAAAGTAGCAGATCATCATCTGCAAGTTCAACAGTTTAGGAGATATGAGGTTTCCACCCGACATAGACAACATTATACTGTTAGGTTGTCGTTTGCCAATGAAGAATTTAGTTCCACAACTATAAAAGTGGCCTTTTGGCTTTAATCAACTAAATGGGGTTTATTGAACTGGACTTCCCTTAATATCTTTAATGGAATTGTATGCAGCACAATGACACACCATTAAAATAACAATAACATTCATGGACTTTGACAGACCAAGAAACAAACACAAACACGCACACTCATTTCTCTTTTGCACACAATGTATTTTCACTATTATATAGGCCTATACATATATATTTTAAATGCACGTTGTAAATACACAAATATTTCTGTATCACAATTACCAAGAGTCTCTCCTGTTTTTCATTTGTTTGTTTTTTGGTGGACTTCAATGCTGGCCTCTTTCACCTGGCTCTAGCATTGGTAAGCCTTGAGTTTAGAGCTTTCTACTTTCTACTTTATAGAACAGGAAACTAAACAATTTCAACACACTGCCCTTTATGGTCTAACTAATTTGTGCACTCTCAGAGTTAAATTAACACTGATGATACTTTGTGGACTGATGCATATCAAGCTGGGGGTTCTTGAAATAAGAAATCTCGTCTGAAGTGAGGGGCGCCCTATATCATGATGAACATGTATGATAGCCTGGTAAAATTTGTTTAAAGTGCCCTAAACAAACATTAAAAGTTCATAGACTAGCATGAGCATGTCCGCATGTCTGTTGCTCTCCCCAGGTTGGCAGAGGGAGTGTAGCTCCCAGGATCACATTAGATAATTGATACTGGGTGAAAAAATGGGTTACAGAAATCGTGGGATAAAGATTTAGAAGAAAAGTCCATAGACTTGGCTGCCACATGACATAATTCCGGAAGCCAGACGTTGGAGGGGCTAGCGCCATACATTCATTGTGTTCACACAAACAGACAAAGCTGGGCATAGGAGGGGCTAGCACCCCTCAAAAAATAAAAAATAAAATAATTACACTTGTGTGAAGTGAGGACCGCTCTCATCATACATCATCATACATCACATTCCGTGCTCAGCCAATCAAATCATCACAAATGTCATTCCGGCCAATCACTTTTGGCGAGTTCACTTTTCTGCCATTACTCTTTAATCCTCAATATGTACAATATGTGCTCAGCCAATCAAATCATTGCTATGGGATGATCAGCCAATCATCAGCCAATGTTTGTGTTCACACAAAGTGTGTGTGTGTGTGTGTGTGCGTGTGTGTGTGTGTGTGTGTGTGTGTGTGTGTGTGTGTGTGTGTGTGTGTGTGTGTGTGTGTGTGTGTGTGTGTGTGTGTGTGTGTAAGAACATTTTATTGGATTTTCCTAATAGGAAAGTAATTCTATAAGAACAAATCCAGTAGGATTGGTTCCAATTCTGGTAGGATTTTTTTAACAGGAATTGTATTATTGTAATAGGTGTTTTTGGCTAGGGGGCAGTGGTTTGTTTGATTGATTGATTGATTGATTGATTGATTAATTTAAAATGTTATAGCGAATGTAGGCTATAATTCATTTCTGAGATGCTGTATTAGGCTATTTAACACATTTTCAAACACACTTTGAGAACCACTGGACTGTAAATTACGACGTCTATATCTGATTTATTTGGCCTCAGCAGCTGTTACTTTGAACTAGTTTGTAGAGATTGTATTTATAGTCCATGTCTCCATCTCACGACTACGACGATGCTTTCCGACATGCAAGCTTGTCCTTGTTGTCGGTAAGCGACACGCCGATGGCCGACACCGTCAGCAGGCTAGACGGATTTGATTTAGAGACAAATCAGAACTTGTGTCTTTCGGTGTCGCTTAGCAACGCAACGCTGCCACGCCCCCTAACATCAGCTGGAATGCTGACTGATGGCATCGAGGTGGAGAGCAGAGACGCTCTAAAGTTACGAAAAGGCCCCAAAACTGTCTATTTAAAACAGAAAAATTGCAGTTTTGTTGCTGAAAGTAAGTAATAATGTCCGACTCGGAGGAGACCGTGCCATGCTTCGTGGAGGACGCCAGGGTGAGGTTTATTGGGGGTAAAGTGTGTGTGTTGTTGGGGCTGCAGCTCCAGACATGGGAGCAGAGCGTCACAGAGCAGCAGGAGGTTCAGACACTCATCACACATTTCTTGGAGAGACTCAACGTCATATTCTTCAGCCTGTCTTCTGACGGTTCTCTGACTGCTTACATCGAGGTAAGAATCCACACATTGTTATAAACAGATATTTTATCTGACTTTTACTTTCGTATGTACGATCTTGGGCCAAGACACTTTACTGGTGAAAGTGAGCTATAGCCAAGACTCACTTTCACCAGTAAAGCCTACTTCTCCGAACATGTACAAATGCAAAATATAAAGTGCTTTACCCGGTTGCCCCAAATGTTAACTTCCCAATCGGAGTCTATTTGTGCAATATATTAGTTAATATTTTCCAATAAGGAAGTGTTATCATCATCATCATCACATCCCGCCCGACCATATGTGAGTCTGTGACCTTACAATTTAGGCATTTTAGGCACGTGGTTCCCAAACTGGGGGGAATAATTTGGGGTGCTGGGTGGGTCCCCACTTCCCAGATGATTAGCTGCTTGATTTGCAACATTATTTTCTCCACAGGAAACAAAACTGAACTCAACAATAAACAAACTGTACATTTCTAAAGTGACAATTTAATTACTTTTACAACCTTTTTAATACCAATTGGCTAACTTGTCAAATGTAAGAAAGAGGCATGCATTGTTGTTCTTGTAGCTTGTAGAGCTTGTAGTTTGGCTATTCACAATATTTCTCTGTGGAACCGAGTCAAACTAAAATACATACCATATAACCAGTGGTGGAAAAAGTGCTCATATGTTAGCAATATATAGAGATACAAGCAAAGGTCCAGTATTCAAAATGTACTTGAGTAAAAGTACAAAAGTAGGCCTATTGGTACCTAATGTGAAAATATCTTTGGGAAATTATTTCAAATGGATATAGGGCTGGTTAATGTATGTTTTTATGATAATAATCAAAATCTATACAAAGTGTTCTAACTAAAGTTTTCAAATAAATGTAGTGGAGTTAAAAGTACAATATTTGGATCTAAGATATAATGGAGTAGAAGTACTTGAGTAATTGTACTTGGAGTATGAATGAGCCTTTACTTTACACCACTGAGAATAACCTATTTTAGGTTGTGTTATTAATTTGCCCTGTATATGTTTTGGATGATTTAGTTGATTCTTTTTTTGATAATTGTTTGTGAATCAGCATGTTAGTTAATTCACGTGTGTTATATGAAATGTAGAGTGTCCTGTAAGTCCATATGGGTTGGGTTTCCTTGGAAGCATGATGACACTTTAATAAAGAAAACAAATCAATTCATCGTAATGCCTACAATTCCACGTTTTGCGGTAGTGTATTCTCGTTATTGCTTGAGCCTGCCAGACTAGTGCCACACCTGAATCCTGGAAGATCGTTTCAACTTCTTTCAACTTTTAGGTTCCACCTGCTCCAGCTCTACACAAGCATGTCTACCTCCTGAAGAAGAAGAGAGGCGTTCCACTCGACACGGACAACTGCAGGGAACTGGTGCTTTTTGGGTCATTGTCTCAGTCAGCAATGCAACAACTGTCAAACACTGTAGAACAGGTAAATGTCATCCATCTATTCTAGTCACTAGATGGATTATGGGTTATTTTGGAATCGGTTATTATAGGCCTCAGGTCTAAATGGGTTAAGGTAAAACAAGTTTGGGTGGCGTGGCGCACTGGTAAAATCACTGTACACCACCACAGAGGTTGTGGGTTCGAGTTCACCGTGGTGCAACCGACTTTGTAGGGCGTCTATGCGAACACAATTGGGCCGTGTTCGGGGAAGCTAGGTGGGGAGGGTGATATTGGTCATACTCTTATAGGCTGGGGGCCGCACCTGTCAGCAGGGAGTGTTGAGCGGGAGGAGTAGGACGGAGGCTCCATGTCCTCCCGGTTGGGGCTCCTCACTGGCAGGTGAGTCGGTAGGATACAACACGCAGTGACAACACAGAAATGTGTCCTGCGAGCTTGTATATCTGCTGTTTTTGAGAACCACTATTCTAAACCACCCTAATAGTTTTCTGAAAAACCTATGTTGCATAGCTAAAATCTAAAATGACACTTCCTGGTTTTAATGGGTCAAGGTGTGTGTGCCGCTGCTGTCAACCAAGACCAACCAAGTGACGTGGCCCAACCTGATGTGTGAGGACATCAGCCGCCATGCTGAGAAGATGAGGAACAAGACGTCTGTGGTCAGAGGACAGTATCTGGGACGAACTGTCCTCCCTGTCCCCCCGGGGACATGTGACATTGACGGTTATTACCGCACCATGCAACTGTAAGGAACAACACTCACAATGTTCAAGGTGTTTGTGTTGGGAAGTAGAAACGGCCTGCTGCCATATTAGCCAATAGGCTATATGCACAGCAGCCATATTTGGAAATAAATTGGGCCTCTTCCCTTCTTCCTTCAAAACCGCCATACAAGAGACTTTGTTGTGTTTTTCTATCAGGTGTGACGGCTATGACAGGACACTGATCCACACCATCGAGTCCCTGGGTATCACCTGGACCCACCTGATCCATAAGGTTCTGAAGGAGGATTCATCAGAGCTGCTTCGAACCGGCAGTAACCCAGGACCCTACACAGAGCTGGACTTCTGGTCGTCCAGGAAGAGCAACATAGAGAACATCTACCAACAGGCAACGCTCACTTTATTCCGTGATGATCAGTAACACAATGATCCATTGTCCTTCTGAATGTTAATGTTTTACTACCTATACTTTCTCAGCTTCAGAGTCCCATAGTTCAGAAGATGGTGAAGATCTTGGAGGTGGTTGAGAGCAGCTATCACCCAACTATCACCACTCTGATTGGAAACGTGTTTGATGGTAAGCCTATGTTGTTGTCTGATTCAAACAAGGTCACAGGATTTGTACAGGAGTTGATTTGTTACTTAAATGTACAATTTGCACAACAGCATTATCAAGAGAACATTACTATGGCCTATTGTCCATCAAAATTCATCTTGCAATTATAAACACATTTTGTTTATAATTGCTAGGTGAATTTGTATGGAATTGAAAGAGAGGAGGTTTCTCATGCAAGAAAACTATTCCACAATCTTGGAATGCTATTTAGATTCTGTACATCTACTGAAAGACGCGGATGGAAGCTGTCATCTGTTGGTCATATACGTTCACGCTAGAAATATTTTGACTAATTTACAGTAGGATTTATTTATGTGACCACTAATAGTGAAACAGAAGTTATGAGCAAGCATCTTTCCTCCATAAGGAAAGACATTCCGCTTTACAATCTGCACATGTTCAGTCTGTCTCGAGAGACTAATGTGGCCATGACAACATGCCTCATATTCACCCTCAGCGCTACAAGAATCGCGGGACATTGAGCTCCATCTGCGGCCGCTGCGTGCGCATCTGTCTCAGCTGGAAAAGGAAGAGTTTCCACGTATGGAGGCCTTCGTCCCGGCTCTGTTCCACATGGTGTCCCTGATATGGACGCGCTGCCCGGCGTACAGGACGCCCGCACGCATTGTGGTGCTGCTGCAGGAACTGTGCAACGTTCTCATCCAACAGGTTGGTTCTGTGTTGTTGGGCAAATTTATAATGTAAGTAAGTAGGCTTGGGAACAAACGGTTCCCAAGTCATGTGTCATGTGTGCGGTAAGTACTGGGAGCTGATGATAGGTGTGGTACTCTACCTCAACAATCCATCTCCCAGGGGTCTCGCTCATTGTAACAGGGATATGCTCCCGCGTTCTAATAACTTTTAAAACCATGTCAGTGTTACATACTGTACTGTACATGTTTCTCTGTCTCTCCAGGCTTCAGACTACCTATGTGCAGAGCAGTTACTCAGGGACGAGGTAGAGGAAGGTCTGGAGAAGGTGAGGAACGTGGCGAGAGTCTTCAGACGGTTCAGGGACACGTTCCAGATGTACAGAAAGAAGACCCCGGCCACGGCCCGCCAGGAGGTCAACCACCACCACCAGGCTCCCTGCTGGGACTTCCAGTCCTCCTTGGTTTTCACACGTTTCGACTGCTTCCTCAGTCGTGTTCTACACATACAAGTGAGGTCATCCCTTCAGAAGGACGAGTGGCTTTTGTGTTTGAGAATTTGTCTGTAAAAGGTCAAAGTAAAAACTATAATAACTACAACTGTATAAGTGTATATCGTTGACTATTGTGTCTCGTTCGGGTGGACACCTCATACGTTATGTCCAGAACTGTTACTTTTGAGGATTCAAATTACAAGAGTAGCAGATCTACAAGCTCAAAATGAAGTAGGGCATTCATTTACAAAAAAACAGAAAACATAATATGGATATAAGAGGTTTATGCCCGACGACAACGATGTGTTATAGTTGTGTTGTGAACTCCATCTTAATCTCAATTAATCTCAATTAATCTCAACTATTTGATTTATTTTATAATCGACTAAATTGATTAGTTTGACTAACCATTTATTTTATACTTTACTCAGAACCGTGTTGCACAAAAATATAGAAAATATCTCTACAGTACAAGCTCACAATGCGATGTGTTGTGAGCTTGTAGCTCTGCTATTTTCACAATTTGTTGTTTTGAAAGCAAAATGTATTTTTTTTTTTTTTACGATTACATCGATTACTGTAGTTGGATTAACTTTTGCACCTCTATTTTGTGTGAATTGTATGTTCTGTTTCCAGGACTTGTTTGAGACCATGCTGGACTTCCAGAGGTTGGAGAAGCTAGAGTTTGGGGGACTCAAAGGCAGAGTGTTCAGTGAGCAGGCTGCTCACATGTTCACTGAGTTCACACACCTCTGCCAAGTGTTTAAGGAGAGAGAATACAACCCACTGCATGACCATATTCAGGTAATATTTCTATAACGTGTTTTTCTACCCCTCGCATAAATTAATGCCCTACTTGATCATACGACAGTGTCACACAAAAGCATCAAAAGTACCAGATCCACAAGCCGTATAAAGCGACGCTTTTCGAGCTTATATCTTGCTACTTTTGCTATTTTTGGATTTGAATCTTGAAAAGTAACAGTTTTGGACATAATGGTTTCCACCCGACAGAGACGATAAGTAGCATCCTTATTCTGGAGAGAACATGCCATTTTTCTCGTTGCCAAAAAATTGCCGACGTACAAGCTCACAACCATTGTGAGCCTTTGAATTGGCAATTTTTGGCAAACATATAGTAAAGCTTCTTTTTCAGCTTGTAGATCAGCTACTTTTGCTATTTTTGAATTTGAATCCTGAACAGGTTTTGGACATATGAGGTTTCCACCCGACAGAGACGATATACAAGTTTTTGCTATTTGAAATAAAAATTATGTAAAATTATGAAATTAAATATAAATGATATTCATAGGGTGTTTACATTGGCTGTCCTCTGAAGGAAAGAAACAACGCTCTAGTAGCTGTGTGTTTGTTAAGACAGTCTTTTGGTCAGTGTAGTGAACAGCTGTAATTCACTGTGATGGACACACACAGATAAGAAGGCTTCTGTGACATGATGAACGGTGTGATGCTGACCAGGCCATGTCAGGACGGGTGCTACTGCTCATAAAAGCTGCTCAGCATAGTAACAACACTGCTTACACTAACAAACCAGTCCTGCAACACATCAACCGATAATGTGCACCACTCTTATCATGACAAATAATGTCTTGAATAGAAAGGATTGCCAGGGAGGGATTGTTGTGGATTAACATGCATTTGCATTTATATTGTGTTATAAACCTGGCGTCCCTATTTTGGGCATGGCAGACTCATTATAGGCAAATAAATAAATACAAATTAATAACAGAATTATTTCAGAAAACTTAACACAAGCATATCAAAAAGTGTGTCAGGGTGTCGTTTTTTTGTTATTTTGTTAATGATATGAACTGTTTTTCACGATTGATGAATTATTGATTTTCTTTTGTTGAAAGGACTTTGAAAAAGACTATACAGATTTCAAAGTGAAGCTTGAGGACTTTGAGCGCCGCCTCGCCTCTGTTCTTTGCTCGGCGTTTAAGGATTGCTGCAGCTTGGAATCAGCCTTCAAGGTGAGTGAGAGTTAGAAACCCACACCTTGCTCCCAGTACATTGAACCGGCCGCCCACAAACACTTCACAAATGCACAGATATTAACATTAACACACTAAAATCTAAATGGCTGCCTGTAACATGAGTTGTACTGTACATAGTTAGGTGGGTGTCACGCACCAAAAAAAAGCAGATCAACAAGCTCAAAAAAGTTTGTACAATGTTTTCAAGAAAGGGAAGAAGAATAGAGGAACAAGGTAAACGGGTCAGACATTCAATTATTCCTGATATGACTAGAATTAAATAAGTGAGTCATTCCACGAAACCGGTACGATTTGGCCGAAAGGTTTTACTTTTCTGAATACCCCACAATATTAAGGGCATCTTTAGCTATCAGAAAAACATAATTTCCCATCTCAGGCATTCAATTAATTTGTTGATGTATTTTTATATGGAATAATATAAACGGGGTTGAAAATTATAAGGGAGTTGTGACAACCCCGTTATACACGGAGTTTGGATTTTTTACTGAAGATGGCCACTACACTACCTTTGGTGATTAAGAGGAGACAACATAGCATGCATGTGATTATATATGTTGAAATAACAAACATAAATTTCACAAATAATTGTTTTCTATCTTTATTCCATGTAACGGAGTTGAGCTGTTATGCTTTACGACCACATGTGAGAGTATAAATTACTCTAAAACATTGTAAAATAAGGTGTGAGATTGCCTCTTTCTGTAGCATGTTGTTCATCTCAAGGGATTGTTCCTAATAAAGACATTTCAGACAGAAGACTTGTAGAATGCCACTTAATGTTCGTGATGTCACTAAAGGGCCAGTTAAGTATTCTTATGGAGGGGAGAATGGCTTGTGTAACGGGGTTGAGTGCGATTGGGGGACAGAGCTATATAATGCTATTTTAATGATTAATCATCTATTTATTAAAAAAAATATTTTGGTGACTCAATCGATAAAATACACCTTAAAAGGTAAGAGGGACTGCAAATCGTACCGGTTTTGTGGAATGACTCAAATGCAAGCAGGTAAGATATTTCACATATTCCTGATATGGCAATGGTATGAGGCAGTTAAAATAGTAGCAGCATATTGTATATATAGTAACACATGAAGTGAAAGAACAGCAGATATATACATAATGTGCATCAATAGCACAGTAACATAGAACCCTTCTGCATAATAGTCTGGCCTGCAGGTGAGACATCAGTGAGGTGCATGACACCGGCACACAACCAAGTATAAATAAGGATTCAAAAAGGCCAGCTATGGCCTGGGCCATGGCTCAGTGGTCCAGGCACCTTGGCTGGTAATCCAGTCTGGCAGTGTGCCGCAGGTTCGACTCCCGATCCCGACGGCCTTTACTGCATGTCTCCCCCCCCATCTCTCTCTCCCCATTTCCTGTCAGCCTACTGTCTGTCCCTCCATAAAAAAATATAAAATAAAGGCGAAAGCCACAAAACATTTTTTTATTTTATTTTTTTATTTAACATTTTATATGTGAGAATGAAGCTGTACTGATGTGTCGTTCTCCAGCTGCTGGTTATCTCTGGACCCTTCCTGGAGAGAAGACAAATCAAGCAGATCTTCAGTCCCAACTACCTGGTCCTGCAGCAGTACTTCAGAGAAGAGCTGGAGAGATGTCAGCTTCTTTATAAGGCTCAGCTTCACCAGGTACACTATTAAAAATGACACACGGGATGCATAACCGTTGTGTGGAATTACATTTACTGGCATGTAAGTGACTACTCACTGTGACATACAGTACCAAGTCCAACCCTAGCTTTACTTCCTTTTCCATTGACGGGAACACCACAACAGAACAGATCATTATGGTAATATAAAGTGAACAAAGCTACTGTATGTCCTTCCATCTGTTCATCCGGCCGTCCTCATTCATTTTTCTCCTCATTGAGTGGGTTGACTAATCCATCTGAACTTCCACATGGGCATTTACCATTGACATGTGCCGGGAGTGAGAAATTAGATTTTTCATGTTTCTGAAATGTATGCTATTTATTAGCTTTTTAGTTTTTGTCTCCACCAGGCCGAAGGGTATGTTTTGCACTCCGTCTGTGTGTGAGTGTGTCTGTGTGTCCGTCTGTCTGTTACCAGCTAATCTCCGGCACCGTTAACCTGGTCGATGCCAAATTTTTGCATTATAGCCACCAGGAGGCAGACTTTTGAAAAACAATTATTTTGATATTACGCCTCCAGATTCTGTCCAAAAATCCTGCAAATCGTTACGCACTATTTCTATAGTCATGTGTTCAAGATGGATCTGTCCGATATTTCATATTCCATCCTAATTGACTAACATTGGCTTTCAAAGTTTGCAGGATTGGCCCGTTTTGAACAACAAGCCTCAAATCATGAACGCAGCGTGCAATTTACATGAAATCTTTCACAGACTTTCCTACTAGGCTGAGGAATATATCCAACCCTTTTCACATTGGCCTGTTATAGCACCACCAACAGGTGGATTTTTGAAAAACAAATTTTTGGAACAAAATGCCTCAAATCATCCAATTGCCATCCAAGGCGTAAGAAGAAATGGCACCCTTTTCACATTGGCCTATTATAGCGCCACCAGGAGGCCACAACCTGACCTGCCCTGGTGGAAACCTGTGCTCCGAGGGGGACTTTATCTACTTTAGTTGTCATTTTGTGGGCAATTTCCAAACTTTTTGATAGCCACAGTGGAGAGAGACAGGAATTGGCAGGAGAGAGAGAGATGGGGAAGCGGACATGCCATTGAATTTAACCTGGCTGAGCATTATTGGCATGCACTCTACCAAGTGAGCAACCAGAGTGTGATCATCATTTTTTTTTGCTACAGAATCTGTGGTTGCGGTCGCAATCTCACAGCCTGGATGGATGGTGGGTGGAAATATGTGGGCATGACTACATTGGACTAGGAAGCATTATTATAAAGTTAATGAATTCTGTTTTTCCTTCTTGTTGACAGACGGACATGGGGTTGACTAGGAACATGCCGCGCACATCAGGAGCCCTGAAGTGGGCGAAAGTGCTTAGAGAACGAATTCAGACTCCGTGGGAAAACGTCAGATTTCTCTTTGACATGTTGGTGAAAGTTCTTCACTCTTGACAATACATAAAAATGTAGTATCCAATGTAGTACGTATTTTTATTCTAAGGACACTAGGTTTTAAACATTTTGTTTTTATCCCTGGAACTCACATTGAGAACCTGGCCTATGTTAGGATTTCTTAATCCAATTTAGTTTTTTTTCACAATAATTCAATAAATAATACACACATACTGTAGAAGCCAACTTGTCAAACAATTACTGTAGATGATCTGTCAGGTGTGGGACATTGATAGAGTAGGTTTTTTTGTGTTTCTTTCATTTGCAGGTCCGTGGAAGGTGTGGACATGGTGCCGGAGCACCACATGTACACGGACACATTGAGCCGCTTGGACCAGTTTGAGGAGCACGCCTGCATTGACTGGTGTCAGGGTCTGGACCGGGTGTGTCACTTCAACCTGGACCAGCCTCTCCTTTCCAGAAACACCTCATCTGGCCTCATCTCCGTCAACTTCAACCCAGAGGTAATGCACTATAGGCATAACGGTCACTATTTTACCACACTTGGGTGCCACAGTGGTGAAGTGCATCCCCCATCACCACTCAGGTTGTGGGTTTGAATCTACCGTGATGCATCCGGCTTTGTCGACCGTCTACACAAACATAATTGGCCCATGTTTGGGGGAGGGAAGCCAAGACAGAATGGGTGATAATAGCACCGCACGTACTCCTATGGGCTGGGGCCGCCGCACCTGTCGACAGGGAGTGTTGGGCGGTAGGAGTAGCACTCCCGGTGGGGGCTCCTCACCGATGGGCGAGTCAGTACATACACAAATGTGTGTGGGGAGAAATCAATTGGTATGAATGAATACTAAATTGTGGAGAAAAATGGAAAAAAAGGAGGAGAAAACGTTTTGAGTTGTGTGTGTTTATGACAATACCTTCTGTTTATGTTCCCATCTCAGCTGATCGCGGTACTGAGAGACGTCGAATACATCCAGGCTCTCGACAAGATCGACATCCCGGCTGCCGCCATGGAGGTGTACCAGAACCGAGATATGTTCATGAAGGTAGGCGCAGTTATTTTCTTCTTTCAGAAGGTAGCACTCTCAGGCACAGGCCCACAGGCTGATGTGCTAGGTTTGGCCTTCTGGGCTGCCCCGTGGGGCAGGTGTCATTCAGATCAGTGGTTTTCAAAGTGGCCCTTACAAGTCTGTTGAGGGAGTTCCATGAAATGTAAACGTTTGAGAACCGCTGATTTAGAGTGTTGACGGAAGGCAGTGATACAGTAGAGGTTGTTTCATGTTCATGAAGGTTGCTAACACACAATGCAAAATGAAGAAAAAGAAAACAAGAAGAGACCATATTCGCCATAATCCAGCATATGTGTCCAGACTCCATACGGTATGTATTTCTTTGTTGTTCGTCCAGTATGTGAGCAGTCTCCAGCTGCTGGTCCAGTGGTACAACAAGGTGAAACAGACCATGCTGGAAGTGGAGCTTCCTCTCGTCAGAGCAGAGCTGGAGGCCATTGACCAACAGCTGAGCAGGGCAGAGGGCAGCCTGACGTGGCAGCACCCAGACTGCTGGAGCTTCATCAGCACCACCAAGCAGCTGGTCCACGGTGTGGAGCGACTCCTCCAGAGAACCAAGGACAACTGCCACGCAATGCAGGCCAGTGTTACTTTACTTTATTTGTTTATTTGGACAGGACAATGCATATTAATGGACGTCACATGGACGTAAATACACCGGATATAGCACAGTTGCTAATTTTCATCCGCAGTCCTCACACGAAACACAAAACGGAAAACAGACAGGCAAACAGTGGAATACATTTACATAACAATACATAGGGAACACAGCATAAAAAAAGAAATACACCTAAAATAATCATGAATGGTTGCAGTGTTGATTTTAATCCGATTCATACTCCCCATTTACAGCTGAAATAAAGTTTGGTTCTGTAGAGACTACAATGTGACGTCATTCGAGGTTTGGGGGGGTCGGAAACCGTCCTAAAGTTGGCGCTTCGGTGCCACAGATTTTTTTCTATGAGCCGAAATCATGTCGGCACTACAGCGGTATTTCCTCATTCATTCAGCCCAGCTTCGAGTGTAATTTGTCGTCCATAAAGCCAACGAAACACGATTGGAAGAGAAACAAGCCAAAAGCCAAATGCTTGTGGCCGGGAGGTGAGCTCTGCAGAGTGGGAAGCTACTGTCATTATTTACAAGCGACTTCAGCACTAGCAATGAGGGAGTATGAATTTACTTTTATAGAGCCTAACAAAATTCAGGTCTGGGACCTTTCCCAAAAAGTTTTTTTCCCGGTACTAAATAGGAATATGAATCGGCCCTTTGTCGACTAAAATTATGACAAAATGTTCGCAGACTGTCTTTTTTTAAAAACAAATAAAAATGATGATTAAGTAATATATGTTTGTTTTGCGCTCGGGTGTTGTAGCTAATATAGCTCATGAGCAGAAACATGAATGGTCTCAGAAATGTCATAAAAGCAACCTTAATGCCTCAAATCTGTGATTTCTTCAGCTGGTCGGCCTAAAACATCATCATTACATTTTTAGTCTTGAGATTTAATTTTGCTTTATTCCATGAGTTCTATTCAAAAGACTAAATTAAAATCTAAATTTGCTGTCAAAATCAACACTATGCAAAGAACTGTGACTGAAACCTAATTGCAATTTTGCTGTCCAAATCAACACTGCTGCAGGCTCTGATGAAGGCCTGGAGCAAGCAGAGCGTCTTCTGCAGGAAGGACAACAAGAAGGGTGCACTCCTCATGCTGGACGACAGGGCTGAGCGCGTCAGCAGGTGGTACAGCTCCATACAGAAGGATGGACACCACATCCACAAGCTGCTACAGGTATGGTACAGCTCCATACAGAAGGATGGACACCACATCCACACGCTGCTACAGGTATGGTACAGCTCCATACAGAAGGATGGACACCACATCCACAAGCTGCTACAGGTATGGTACAGCTCCATACAGAAGGATGGACACCACATCCACAAGCTGCTACAGGTATGGTACAGCTCCATACAGAAGGATGGACACCACATCCACACGCTGCTACAGGTATGGTACAGCTCCATACAGAAGGATGGACACCACATCCACACGCTGCTACAGGTATGGTACAGCTCCATACAGAAGGATGGACACCACAATGACACATCCACAAGCTGCTACAGGTATGGTACAGCTCCATACAGAAGGATGGACACCACATCCACACGCTGCTACAGGTATGGTACAGCTCCATACAGAAGGATGGACACCACATCCACAAGCTGCTACAGGTATGGTACAGCTCCATACAGAAGGATGGACACCACATCCACAAGCTGCTACAGGTACAGCTCCATACAGAAGGATGGACACCACATCCACACGCTGCTACAGGTATGGTACAGCTCCATACAGAAGGATGGACACCACATCCACACGCTGCTACAGGTATGGTACAGCTCCATACAGAAGGATGGACACCTCATCCACACGCTGCTACAGGTATATGGACTCTGGATGCTGATTTGTTCATCGTCACAAATGTGACGTCATCACAAATGGGATGGTTAGCACATTTGGGCAAGTGGCTATGGCCGTTTTTAGCAAAACAAATGGAGGGCAAAACAAATACTTTCATTGGATTCAGAATCATGAAAACCCCTTGTTGTTGATACTGTACGTCACATAATATTTTAGTATTTTTGAGTAGCGCTAATCCCTGCTATGCGCAGCTTTGTGTGTGTGTTTGTAGCACGGTTTGTAATGATTTGATTGGCTGATGTATGATGATAAGAGCACCCCTCACACGGTGTGATTTTTCAATATGTTCCACCACTGGGATTTCTTTTGATATGTTGTTACTAACATATTTATGAAACAAAAAAAAGTTGGAAAGAGTTTCTGTTGCAATTTGTTTGAGGTTTAACCCCTTACTATCCCTACAAATGCCTATACTATTTCTCCATGTGTTCGTATGCCTTCAGGACAACATGTCCCTGTTCCGCACCGACATGGCCTCAGAGGAATGGCGCTCCTACCTGGAGTACGTGGATGACATGGTGGTGGAGGGTCTCTTCAAGGCCATCAGCAACTCTCTGGAGTTCTTCATGGAGAACATGGAGTCAGGCCTGTGTCAAGCGCCGCTGTTTGAGGCCCAGCTCCTGCTGCACGGCTCATCCATGAGCTTCCTCCCCTCGCTGGAGCGGGACGCAGGGGACGGCCTCTACGAGCTGGTGGAGGGACTGGTGGGAGACATCTTCAAGACGTCCACCAAGGTGGACCGCATGGCTGCTCACTTGCACTTGGAGTCCTATCAGGTATTTTATTTATTTTTGAATTATTTCTTTCAGGCTTTTCTTGCTGTTTATAACCCTTCAGACCGTGATAACCCACACATGCTGTTATACCTTTCAAACGTGGCTTAAGGATAGATGGTGTTTTCAGAATCGTCCTCATGTCTAAAAGGGGTTCATGATAGTTGACTTCACAGTGCAGAAAGACAGGAGATCGAGAGTGACTTGTTTCAAAGGTCTGCCGGGTTCAGGAATAAAGCCAGAGACTCACTGTCAGGCATCAGAGTCTTGTCACTGGTTGCCTTATTTAAATGGATCCACATGATTGGAGATTGGTCGGAGATATCTGATAGTCTGGCTATGGGAGACTACTCTAACCTGGGTTCCAGCCTGATTCGCTGCGTTCCGCGGATCTGAACATGTCACTGCGCTACTCAGTCTGGACTCTGGAGAGACTCCTATTCTCCACAGGTAGGCGGGACATATGAAGGTT
The DNA here is from genome assembly GCF_951216825.1 of Electrona antarctica. Taxonomy (NCBI): domain Eukaryota; kingdom Metazoa; phylum Chordata; class Actinopteri; order Myctophiformes; family Myctophidae; genus Electrona; species Electrona antarctica. Next base: position 18,407,021 of record NC_136811.1, read on the forward strand.
GAAATGGAGCCGAGGCTTCTGATTGGTCTGTGGTGCGGGTTCAGGAAAAACACCAGTTTGAATGTGCACTGCGCAGCTACTGCTGTTGTCCTGCAACGTCCCCTTATCATTCACTAAACTAACCCCACACAGCCGTCATTTTTGAGTGGTGTAAACCACTCCTACAACTGGCTTTGTTAGTGCAGAAAAAATGAGCATGGTTGCTATGTTCACCCTGTTCACCCGGGTGTGATTTCATTACGTCAGACATGATTTCATTACGTCAGACAGGCTATATTACACCACTCAGTGAATCTGACAGTGGACTACTGAATCGTTTACTTTTTACAGTAGGTCTTTACTCTCAAGTCGTGAACGGCGCTATTTTTGTCAACAGTGAGAAGCATGGAAAGTGTGGCGCTGGCTGATGACGTATCAGAAACAACGTGGCTACGTAACACATAACGTAACCTCTGTCCATACTGATTAGCGCAGTGCCATTTTCAGATCCGCGGAACGCAGCGAATCAGGCTGGAACCCAGGCTAAGACTACTCTGCACTAGGGATGTTAACAATTAATCGAAGATCGAGTAATCGCCGTTAAGAAATGCTTCAATTAAACTCAACAGTTAACTTTAAAAAAAATAAAATAATTATGCGGTTCTATCTTGGGTGGAGGTCCAGGAACGTACATGTGGAAAATCCCCCCCCACCTTGGTAGACACAGAAACATCTCTGCTTTTGCATGTGATATGACAGACAAGACTTTTAATTTAATTTGATTCCTCATAAAAGATGCCATTGCCTGGCCCCGTATCTCAAATTGTCAAATAAAGAATTGATTAAGGACTATAATATGACATTTGTATTCTTTCTGTATATCAGAATAATGTAGATTTTAGACATTATTGAGGAACTGAGAACTGTTTTTCTGACAGTTTTGCTATAGACATTATTGAGGGAAATTAAGATTCTCAGATTTAGAAAAAAAAACCCAAAACAGCTTATCAACTAACCGGTTAATCGATCGATAAAGCTATCAATTAATGAATTAATCGATAATTTGAATCATGATGGTTCCAGGCTGAGATGGAGGACATGCTGGACCTGGTGGACCTGAGGCAGGAGGTGATGGAGCGTGTGGAGAGCGTCCTGAGCAAAGCGCAGCAGTACCAGACCACCTTCTCCTGCTACACCCACCTGTGGATGGAGGACCGGGCGGAGGTGCTGCGACAGTTCCTCCTGTATGGACAGGTGCTGACCACAGAGGAGATGGAGGCCCCCCTCCAACCCCAGGCCATCCCAGAAGCCCCTCCTACAATCGACCAGTTCAAAGAACAGGTGAAACTTCGAACAATATGTTTTTGTCACTATACTGTATATACTGTATATGTATGCACATACTGTACGTGAACTTTTCCTCTGCATTTACTAGGCATATAACGACATAATCGTAAATCGCTTAAAATGTATTCAAACTGGTGGCAATTGGATTAAATATAATATGAAAATACAGGATCTTTGTAAGATAATTGATTAAAAATAAAAAATATTTTCCAGCCATTTACTACTGTATTGAAAAGAGGATAAGTAATCCTGGTCTCTAAACTGCCTCCCCCTGGCCAGCCTGATGGACGGGAAAGGAACTGGTTGGAATAACGTGTTCCTTCCACGCGCTACGTCCAACCGGGGAAACTCCCCCCTGTCAGGTGAAGAAGCGGCTTGGATTCATGCATAGAATTAGGATTCATGCATAGAAGGAAGCATGAGGTCTGAGGTTTGTTGCTCTCCCCAGGTTGGCGGAGGAAGTGTAGAGCCCAGGATTACATTAGATAATTGACACTGGGTGAAAAAATGGGTTACAAAATCGTGGGATAAAAATTATAAGAAAAACAAAAGAAAAAAGGATAAGAGAAGAACATTTAGAGAGAAAGAAAATACTGGATTTGTGTAAGAGAAATAAAATTAGGAAAACAATCTTTGTGAAAATTGTATCGTGATTCGAATCGCATCGTCGAGAGTTGAGCGAATCGTTACATGCCCAGCATTTTCCCATCCTATAACTACTAGTAGCCATTCTACAGCGCTCTGAGAGCAGTTAGGGGGTTCAGAGTCTTCCTTAGGGGGGAAAAAATCACGGCATTCCATCTTTAAGTAAAACAAATGTTGATAGACTACTTATGAGGAGATGTACACTGAAGTGTTATGGTTTTATAGATAGATTACTGTGATGATGGTTCTACAGATAGACTACTATGAGGAGATGTACACGGAGGTGTCCAGGCTGCAGGACTGCAGGGTGTTTGACGGCTGGTTCAGAGTGGACACCAAGACCTTCAAGCTCAGTCTCCTCAACATCATCAAGAGGTGGAGCTGGCTGTTCAAAGAGCATCTCATGACCTACGTCACTGACAGGTACTGCTAGTTACGCATGCTTCTTCTCGTGGCTCAGGAGGTAGAGCGGCTTGTTAGATCCAGGGCTCCCCCAGAGTTAGTGTCAAAGTTGAGCAAGAGTCTAAACCCCTAATTGCTCCATAGGAGCAGGTTGTTGCCTTGCATGGTTTCCTCCGCCATCGGTGTGTGGATGTGTGTGAATGGCTGAATGTGTAATGCACAATGTATGTAAAGCGCCTTGGATAAAAGTGCTATATAATGCACCGATCGTCATTTATTTACCACCAGAGCAAGACATATTTATTGCAGAATTTTGGGTCCGATTAATTCCTCCAAATTATATTTTGAATGCTTGTTGATTTTTAGCAATAGCAGGCAGCACACACACTTGACCTGTTCCCACGGTAATGCATGGTTCACCATTCATTCCCCCAAAGCCTGGATGGTTTGGAGCAGTTTGTTGGCTCCACGGTGGAAGGGCTGCACCGGCCCGTGTCTACAGGGGACCACCGTGGCCTGGTGGAGGTCATGGGTCACCTACTGGCCGTCAGAGACCGCCAGACGAGCACAGACGTGATGTTTGAGCCCCTCAACGCCACTCTGACCCTGCTGGAGAGATACGGAGAGAGAATACCTGAGCATGTGTACTCCCAGCTGGAGGTAAGGATGAACAGCCATGGGGTTGATATGTACTGACAACAGTATTTACATTGCACACACATTTAGGATACTTATTATATTATTATATATATTTATTTTACTGCATGTGTTTTCAGACTAAAGGTCCTTACAATCCATGAGTGTTCATTTTGTGTGATTAAAGCAGCACTATGTAACTTTAATTGATCAAATGTAATTTTGTCCAGTCTGTACGGAAGAGTATGTTAAATAGTAAATACGATATAACTTATACAATCTTTATTATTATTATTCTTTCCCCCTGCTCTTTGGAGAGATTCTTTTGTCTCTCTGCTCTTCTGTTGAGACATTTAGATCGTGTTCAAAGGTCACGACTCACCTATAGACACAGAATCTGACACAAATTTTGACTTGATGGTCAAGATTCAATTTATCCCCTGAGCAAGCAGGCAGGCTCTATTAGCTCAATGGTATAAATGTAGCACTTGCACAGGACACCGGGAAACCATAATCATTTTTTTAAACAAGTGCATATTTTCACTGCCAATAGAAGAATCAACCTATGTGAATGAGGCATCACCAAATGAACAGCTTGATAAAACAAGAATTCATATTCTCATTAGGACCTACCGGAAAAATGGAGTGCAGCTAAGAAACTGGCGCTGGCAGTGAGGCACGACGTGGCTCCGCTGCAAAACGCAGAAGTCATGGTTCTACGACGACAGTGCATGGCGTTTGAGGTAACTCTGTTCCTCTACTGGGAGCTATGACACAGTGCATGGCGTTTGAGGTAACTCTGTTCCTCTACTGGGAGCTACGACACAGTGGCCCTCATTTATCAAAATAGTGTAGACCCACCAAGAAATGGGCGTACGGCGAGATCACAGCAATTGTCGGCATTTTCAGCATCATGCCATCGTGAATTGATAGATAGATCCATCGTAGACATGCGGAGCAGCATCGTCTGACACAGGCATCTAAACATGTGTATTCACTCCAAAATGTATAAAACTAATAAATAATACAATACATTATGTACAAAGACAAACAATTGTTGATGCATCAACACCTGTGTCGAAAAACAGGTGGAGTGACTCGAGTGAGGCTGCGCCACATTTTATCAACAGCAGACAAATCTCCTGCTAAAATTGACAGGGTACACCTGCTTGATAAATCTCACGTGGACGTGGGCGTAAGCTAATTCCTGGGCTAAAAAATATGCTGGTTTGTACACTTTGACAAATGAGGGCTAGTGTGCAGACTTCTCTTCCTTCTCAGCACCTGTAAATGTTTGTTGGGATGTGTTTTAACTTTTAACTTATTTTCTCTCTCATTTCTGATATTGCATTCATCTAGTGCGTTTATATCTGTCACCCTGCAGGTGAAACAGAGTGAATTCAGGGAGAAGTTCAGACGTGAAGCCCCCTTCACTTATACTGCTGTGCATCCCTACCTCAGCCTGGAGAAAGTATGTTTTACACAATGTGTTCTCCCATGATTTCACATTTAAAATAATGTGTTGTATAGCAGTTCTAAAACCTTTTCATGACCCACATCTAGAGCCCCGTGTTTGAGAAACAGTGGTATATAACATTGTGGTTATATTAAGCACAAGGTAGCGAGCCACCTTGCTTGTTGTTATATAACCGTTACGTCTGTAACCTCCAGATGTTCTGTATCCTATAGGCTGAGAAGCAGATCCAGTGTCTGGAGGAGGAGGTTTCTGCGCTGCAGGAGTCCACCAACCTGTTTGAGGTGTCCATCCCAGACTACAGAGACATCAAACTCTGCCGACGAGAGATCGTCATCCTCAAGGAACTCTGGGACCTTGTCACATATGTGCATGTGAGCGCTAATGGCAAAATATATATATATTTCTGCATACGCATATATGGTAATCGGAAGGCTTGACCCAGGGCGAGCGGGTTTTGGGGCGAGTGCTCTTGTATGCGAATATAATAATACTATATGGGAGCCTGGGAAAACAGTTGTTGTGGTTGTTCTGACCACACATTTCTTGTCCGTTTATTTATTTTTGAAACAATCTGCATTATCCATTGCCTGTACTGTTCATCACTATAATAACTATATTGGATAGATGGGCCACAGGTTCGTTTGGACATACGAGTACAAGGTTTACACCCTTCAGCACCGCTATCCACAATTACCTTGTTTGCTCCTCTCCATCCGTGGACACTTTCATTCATTCAGGGCATTCCGTGCAGCCTCTAAATGTCCTCATTAGCCACTCACACACACATTCACCTCACCTCGTGTGTGTCTTTATCTGTGCAGAGCAGTGTGGGGCTCTGGACAATGACCACATGGAGGCTCATCAACGTGAGCCAGATGGACACGGAGCTGAGGCGCTTTGCCAAGGTGAGCTCCCTGACGCATCACGCCACCTCTCCTATAGAGCACTGATTCCCAAACAATGGGTCCCAGGACCCATTTGTGGGTCGCAGACACATTTTTATGGGTCCCTTTATTTTTGTCTCCACCAGGCCGAAGGCATGGGGAGAGAGTATGTTTTGCACTCCGTCCGTGTGTGTGTCTGTCCGTCCGTCTGTTACCAGCTAATCTCCGGCACCGTAAACCCGGTCGATGCCACATTTTGCACACACACTCCTTGGATGCCAACAATGAACCTCTGCTATAAATTCTGTTATAGCGCCACCAGGAGGCCGACTTTTGAAAAACAATTTGTTTTATATTACTCCTCCAGATTCTGTCCAAAAATCCCGCAAATCGTTACACACTATCTCTATAGTCATGTGTTCAAGACGGATCTGTCCGATATTTCATATTCCATCCTAATTGGCTTACATTGGCTTTCAAAGTTTGAAGGATTGGCCCGTTTTGAATAAATGTTTAAAAGTATTTTAAACATTTATTTGTTTGTTAAATGTTCTCAAATATAAACTAATCAAATTTGTCATATTGATTCGAAAATGTTTGACAAAATATTGGTAAAAAACCCCAAAAACCAGCGGTAATCGGTATTGCCAACAAGCTGCCATCATCGGTCTGGCTCTAATCTCTCCTGCCGTCTTGTGTCACTGCTGCTGTTGGGAACAGATGACACGGTTCGTTGTGTTTACCTTCCTTCTGTTTGCGTGCAGGACATGAGGAGGCTTGACAAGGAGGCGCGCACGTGGGATGTGTACTGTGGCTTGGACCTGTATGTGAAGAACCTGCTGACGTCACTGAGGGCCGTGAGCGAGCTGCAGAACCTGGCAATACGCCAGCGCCACTGGGTGCAGCTAATTAGAACCACTAAGGTGATTAAACACATGAACTGCAATTCTGGGCATGTCATACGTTCATAATGGGCGAACATTTGGCAAAAGTAAGCCGATCTACAAGAGATTTGGTGTAAGAGGGAAAACAAGGAGGGGGCCCAGTACAGACCCCTGGGGGGCTGGGGAAGGAAGTATATAGTGTTTAAAGCAGCACTATTTTAACAACTACCGTATAGCAAGGTACGTATGTCACGCAACATTATAAAGTTACATGTTTGCAATAACAATCATCCTTCTATAAATGTATAGACTCAGGGGGGTCCCTCAGTGCTATAGGGGCTTGACTGTATTACTATGTATATTGTATAGGGGAGAAGTTTGATCCTGGCATTTGCCAAGGCAGTGGCGGCACCAAGGGACTGCCTTGGTCACCCCATGTATCAGATCAATTTTCTGTCATGAGAGTCTGGCACCTTGTGGTGATTTTTGCCATCTTTGGTTTATTTCGCATATGGTGAAGTAGGTGGTCGCCTTTTTAAGAGGCCGGAAGCAGGTTGGAGCCTATTATTTCTAATGGAAGAGTGAACGATTCTTTAGCCCCATGGTCACTGAACTAAATATTGGACCCGATCGTCACAAGCCACACAATTTTCCAAAGATTGTCGGAGAGACAAATCCGGAGAAAATAAACTTTATTATCGACCTTTCCCTGTCCCAGCAACACACTCTTGCGGGATCTAGCACCAGTAAAGACGGCCCACTTAGGAGACCTTTTGTAGGATTTGTGTACCATTTTGCCTCTAGTGGCTCCAATTGGGATGGTCTATCTTCATAAATGAACCATCTTCGTTTTCGCTCCTTCTTCTTCTGTAGGTGGACTTCACCATGACGGATAGCACCACCTTGGAGGACCTCCTGGCTCTGCGGCTGCATCTGTATGAAGAGGAAGTTCGCAACGTGGTCGATAAGGCTGTCAAGGAGATGGCCATAGAGAAGGTCCAGAGAGTTCGCTAAATAATGCTTGTCTGAATCTTCTGTTTGATCGAGTTGTGTCTCTGAAGCGGATAATGCAGAGGATAATGCACTTAATTGAAAAAGTATTCATCATGATCTGAGAGCCATGCGTAAGATATGTTCAAATATTCTGTACCATGGTGGAAGAGGATGCAAATGACAAAAGCACCAACATCAAACCAGGACCCTGTCAATTATATGAACATGGATCTCAATAAAACTTCAATTTACACTACAGTATAGATGGTTATTGCTGTGTCAGCAGTGCTACGGTGACTACGGTTTCATTTCAGGTTATAATGGAGATCAGTCAAACATGGGCGACGATGGAGTTCTGCTATGAAGACCACATCCAAACATCTCTGCCTCTTCTTAGATGTGATGAGGATCTTATCGAGACACTTGAGGATCACCAGGTACTGTACATTTATTTTAGCCTACATTTAAGGTTCTTTCTTTCTTTCTTTCTTTCTTTCTTTCTTTCTTTCTTTCTTTCTTTCTTTCTTTCGTTTTGTTCTTTCTTAATTTCTTTCTTTCTTTTTCCTGTTATTAGAGGTCTTCAAAGGTCCACCCAAACCAGAAATACCCAATACCCATATGGGTTCTGGTCCATGTCTTATGATGTGATGTGTGAAAGTGATTCTGAAAGTGATGTGTGATGATTAAGCTGACCTAGGATCAGATTACTGCAGTGCAAATTAGGGGAGGGGTGATGAGCATAAAGCTATACATCCATCCATAGGATTAAAGGTGCACGATCATGGATTCCTCCTTCATGGAGGTGAAAACATGTATCATTATAATTGCATGCAATTAATCTAATTGCCCTCATTGTAACCCACTATGTGGCTGCTGTATTCCATTATGGAGTAGCCTATAACTGGCATCTACATAGAACTGCATTTTTAACAACAATTGTCAGGTACATATCGTCGCTGTCGGGCAGAAACCTCTCATCTTCATATTCTAAACTTTTGAGTTTTCCTGCCAAGGAGGACCCCCACATTTATAGTATATTTGGCCGTAGACCCACCATCTGAAAATGTTTAGTGCCAGCGACCCCCAGAAGAGAAGATTTTTCAAAAATAGCAAATGTACAAGCTCGCAGTGCGGCACAAAGTGAAAGAGTTTTCTGAATAACATATGTTTCTATATACCAGGGGTCCTCAATAGGCGGACCGCGGTCCATGACCGTACCGCGGACCACCTCTCTGTGGACCCTTTTTCTTTTTTCTTTTTTTTTTAACTTGACAAAATAAAAGTGTTCTTTGTGCCTCAACACAATACCTCTCATTTGCTGTGAAGTTTTGGAGGGGAATATTTGTGAAACATTTTATTTCCATACTCTGCACCCCAGTATTGGTTGGTTGGGAGGGGATCCGATTTGTATAAGCTTGTCTTGGTGTGACTGTACTTAAAAATATAGAGCCCCGCTCTCCGCTGGCCGCTGCGTGGCTCGGGCTGCGTGGCATGGGACCGGACCTTAGTCTTTTAAAAAAATTATTAGTGGACCTTCAGCATTTCTAGTTGAGGACCTCTGCTATACGATATATGACTAAAATAAAAAATGACGCAGATGCTTTCCCGGTTTGGACTGCCTCCAAACAGACGAGGCCTCACGCCTTTGGTGCACTCTGTGCCAAAGGGGGGCCCGGGATCCCCTTTGGGAAACACTAATCCATAGCTGTGAGTAAAGACATCTAAATCTTAATTCAGTGTTGCTGAGTATGAATGGAGATGAGATGAGAGTGCAGTGAGGGGCTGTCCTGTCCTGACCCGTCCTGTCTGACTGTCTAACAACACTCCTGAGACCACGGAGAGGTCCCTATTGAGGCCTCTGATTTATGGCTGCTTCGGGACGCAGGACATTGTTGTACAGCCATGGTCTTTGTACGAGTACAGCACACACACCGACGGTCTCAGCCGGCAATTAAAAGTGTTGCCTCTTCCACTGTCTGCTCCTTTGTGCAAACAGAAAGAATGTTTCCCTACCTCCCCCACTGTTTCTCCCCGTCTCCAATAGTACAGCATGTCAATGAGAAAAGTATATGGAATTCACTATATCTGTGAAACATCTGTCATAGCTTCTGTTGGTGAAGAGTTTTCTCTCTCTCTCTCGTCTGAACCACCAGTTGTTTGAGTGTTTCTGGATCGAATGCCTGGTTGTTGTGTGTACAGTACACACACTACTATCTTTTTTGGCAGGCATCCTGATTGCCTCAGCCAATTACTGTGCATCATCATCCACCACCATATAGTTCTCCGGTGTACCAACTTTGATTTTGGACATAATCTATAGGAGTAAGGCAGAAAAACGATTTAGATTGTATTCATCTTTGAGTGTATGCTCAATCTATCCGTGCGTTATCTGACTGAAAGGATATTGTTGTGTTCCAGGTGCAGCTGCAGGGCGTCTCTCAGAGTAAGCACGTGGCCCACTTCCTGCTGGAGGTGTCGGGGCTGCAGAGACGGCTGACGGTGGCTGACTCGGTGCTGATGGTGTGGATGGAGGTCCAGAGGACCTGGCTCCACCTGCACAGCATCTTCATGGGCTGTGACGACATCCGCCTGCAGCTGCCCACCGACGCACGCAGGTTCCAGGACATAGACGCCGCCTTTCAGGTCAGCTCTCATTTCTCTGCTGTCGGGCAGAAACCAGCTACATTTTTCAGGAAATTAAGAAAACCTTATATATTTTTTTAAACAAAGCAATACTGCCTCATCAAAGATGGTTTTGTGAGTTTATAATTTATATTGTCAGATACTGTACTTGCATGAGAGAGGGAGAGGGGGTGGACATTGGACAGGTTGAGGGACAAAGACTTAACTGTTTATTTTTTTCAGAAGCACCTTTTGTATACTTACAGACGTAAAGAGTGTTCAATAGCATTGATTTAAGACGGCAACGATTTAAGCATTTTTCAGTGTTTACCTGAGTGATACGTGGTTGGGATATTGTACCTGATCCTGTTTGTGTGTCTGTCTTTGTGTCCAGTCCTGTGTAGTCTCGCATAACCTGACAACTATTCCCTAATCTCCGAATGCTATATAGTCTGAGAACGGAAGGTGTCATCTGTTCGTCATTTCCAGTTATTAAATATCTTTATATTGAATTTTCATTTCTGATACAGCTAGCTGTATTTGCTTTGATTATTTTGATTTATAATACATTGGAAAAAAATATATATATATATATATATATATTACAAATTTGTGCAACTGTAAAGATGGAACGGAAGCAGGCAGGAGGCGTTGCTCCAGATTGTACAGTATGACAGAAGCATTTTAAAATTGTGGGATTCAACAGTCTGGCTCATGAGACTATGTCCTAGGCTGTGTGACCTTGGGCGTACCAAGCTGAAAGGTGAACTATCTTTATACTGAACGCTTGTATGACGCTTCATTCAAATCACACCCCAAATTATAGGCTGCATACCAAAGACAAGAATATGTAGATAGATTGACATTTAATAGAGGGGGGAAAAAAACTATAATAGTTATTTATATTGATACATGATTATTATACATGCTAACCCACTTGTACAGTCACATTTCTACTGAAATGACATTTCTACTCACATTTCTACTGAAATGTGACTGTATTTGCTTATAGGAGCTGATGTTGGACAGTGCCAAGACCAAGAACGTCATTGAGGCCACCAACAAACGGCATCTATTTGAGAAGCTGGAGGATCTACAGAAAAGGTTGATGGTTAACGTTCACCTGATGATGAATATAAGTGATAGGCAGCGTTACATTTTATGCTGACTGCGGAAACATTGTGTGTATTTTACAGACTGGCGCTGTGCGAAAAGGCTCTGGCGGAGTATCTGGAGACAAAGAGACTGGCCTTCCCTCGCTTCTACTTTGTGTCTTCAGCAGACCTACTGGACATCCTGTCTAAGGGCAGTCGTCCCAGAGCGGTATGTCCACCACACACACTGGGACCTTTTTTATCCCAGGTCACTATTTTTGAGTGGTGTAAACCACTCCTACAACTGGCTTTGTTAGTCTGTCTGTCTGTCTGTCTGTCTGTCTGTGCAGAAAACATGAGCATGGTTGCTACGGTCACCCAGTTCACCCGGGTGTGATTTCATTACGTCAGACATTACGTCAGACCACAGCTGATCAGGCTATATAAGACCTTACACCACTCAGTTCACATGGGTGTGATTTTATTAGGTACATATTAAGGTTTCCTTGAGACAAGTGATATTTCTTTGTTAAAACAAAATTGTTTAAAGGTTACAGGACTATATTCTGTTATCATTGCTATAGATAGTTTGTTCGATAACAGGGTTTCCCTCGTCTCTGCAGCTCTTTATTAAGCAGAAAATAAATGTTTATGAGAGGACCCTGCAAAGATAATTCATCAGCTTTTATCCCAGTTCCAAATGTGTCTGTTCATTTATTTTGTTTCACAAGTTCCATTTGACTTGTTTATCCTGTGTCCTGTTCCTGTATGAGTTCTCTCTCCTGATTGGATGAAATTGCCATCCTGACCAGAAGAAGTATTTTCTGTTTAGTAAAGAGCTGGAGAAAGGGGGAGACCCTAACCCTAACTCTGTTAGTGAACACAGTATCTATAGCAATGATTGCTATGGCAATATAGAGCTATTTAACATGTAGAACCTTTAACTTTATGAATTATGCTGATTATACATCTTGTGTAAATTGAACCGTGTGATGTCATTTGCAGATCACATGCCACCTCTCCAAACTGTTTGACAGCATGTGTGACGTGGAGTTCTCAGAGGGCGATCATGGGGACATGGGTGATGTCGCAGTCGGCATGTACAGCAAAGAGAGAGAATATGTCCCGTTCCAGACCGAGTGTCCCTGCCATGGTCCGGTAAGATTCAAACATTCAATATCAGAGCCTCCGAAATTCACTGGTACAGTAGAAAGTGTTGAAGAAAAGTGTACTCTCGTCTCTATCTAAAGGGACTGGTATACAGTACATTGTTGTGCACTGGTATCGCACATACTATCACGATTACAAACTAGAAAGATGCAATTCTGGGGAGATTGCAAAGTGTGGTTGTCCCAATCGCTATATGCCCCTGACACTCATTTTGGTGTGCACACCTGTGAGCATGTGAAAGTAATTCGTAGGGTTTGCAACAAACGGTTAACTTTTTCGCATTTGCGGCGCCCCTATGGATGAAAATGGAATTTAGAGAAAATCACACTTGTGTAAAGTGAGGGGCGCTCTTATCATCGTACATCATCATACATCATCTCATTCCGGCCAATCAGAATTTGCGTCCCCACCTTCGTCTTCAATTTTTGTGTTTACGCAATGTTGTTGTTTAGACAAACACTCAAAACTGGCCATTCATTATCAATGGCATTTAATGTTTGTGTTAGGACAAGGTATGTTTACACACACCATCAAATCCGGACATTGGAGGGTCTAGCATCCCTCAATAATAGCAAGTTTTGTCGGCCCGTAAACAAGGAAGTGAATCGCTGCACACATGCGCAAAACATATCCGGGAGCTCTGAGCAAGGCGTGGGCCTAGCAACGGACGCTGTACAAAATGGATTTTAGCAGTCGCGTTTTCTAAATACGTCTCTAGATGTCCTGGGCCTCCTACGGGTGTAATTATAAAGATGTGTGGGGACGTCCTGGGCACAATACGTGTTCATAATTTCATGGTAATAATGGTACTAATGAGGGAAGGGCTGAAATCTTACTAGTATTGGAGGCCAATCTGCAGCCATGATGTCACTGCTATGACCACAGCCATTTCCATATTTGGGTATACTGTGCGAGACAAATACACACACAGAGAAACAGGGCATACACAGACCGTCAGATATACAGAATTATACGTGTCGAAGACAGACAGACAGACAGACTGACTGGCTGAGAGGCTCGAACACATGTTGAACGGTCCAAATGGAACATAATATCGACCGCCCGGAAGCCTAGGACACATCCCTGATGTCGAACTGGACTCTCTGAGATACTGATCCTGTAAGACCCTGACATAGAACTGGATTGCCTCAAGACACTGGCAGTCTCCTGTAGGACACTGAATAAGATTCTGATCCTATAAGACACTGAAGACAGCGAGCAGGTTCCCAAACTTATTTGGCCGTGTGCACCCCCTGCTACCTCCTCACATAACTGACCAACCCCCCTGTGTCGTTGTATTTGCCCTGAAAATCATAAATTTTTACCCGACATCTGCTACCGTCAGGTGAGTTTCCCAGAGCTATGGTGCGAGCGGCCTTGGTCACGGCCACCAGCCTGGCCCTGACGGGGGCGGTGGTGGCCCACGCCTACATCCTCAAGCAGCAGTTCTACCCCGCCGTGGTGTACCTGGGCCGCAGCAGCCCCAGTATGGCCGTGCTCTACCTGCAGGGGGCGGTGCTGCTCTACCTGCTGGGCCGCCTCCTCCGCGGCGTGTTCTTTGGCTCGCTGCGCACCGCCGAGACGGAGCGCCTGGTGGAGCGCTGCGGCTACGCCGTCACCGAGACGTGCGTGGCGTTCACGGTGTTCCGTGACGACGCGTCGCCGCGCTTCGTGGCACTCTTCACGCTGCTGCTGTTCCTCAAGTGCTTCCATTGGCTGGCCGAGGACCGCGTGGACACGATGGAGCGCAGCCCGCGCGACGCCGCGTCGCCACTGTTCCACCTGCGCGTGCGCTCGCTGCTGTCCCTGCTGGCCACGCTGGACGTGCTGTTCGTGCGGCACGCCTGGCGCAGCGTGGCGAGCCGCGGGCCGTCGGTGCAGCTGGTGTTCGGCCTGGAGTACGCCGTGCTGCTGACCATGGCGCTGACCACGCTGGTCAAGTACCTGCTGCACAGCGCCGAGCTGCGTGGCGGCCACCAGGGGGCGTCCGCGTCCTCCTGGCACGACAAGGCGGTCTACATGCTTTACACGGAGCTGGTGACGGGCGGCGTGACGGCGCTGCTGCACCTCGCCTTTATCTGCATCATGCTCTGGGCGCACAGCTTCCCGCTATTCGCCACGCGGCCGCTCTACCTGGCGCTGCGGGCGCTGCGGAGGGCCGCCACAGACGTGGTGATGTCGCGGCGCGCCGTGCGCCACATGAACGCCGCGTACCCCGACGCCACGGCGGCCGACCTGCGGGCTGCCGACGGCACGTGCGTGGTGTGTCGGGAGGAGATGGCGCCGGCAGTGGGCGGAGCCAAGAAGCTGCCCTGCGGCCACATTTTCCATGGCGGCTGCCTGCGCTCCTGGTTCCAGAGGCAGCGCACCTGTCCCATCTGCCGTGCCGACGTGCTTCACACGGCGGCTCCCCATTACCGCGCTCAAACCTCGGCCGAAGCGTTCGCCACGCCCCCTGCTATCGTGGCGGCTCCTGGAATGCCGCTGCCGCCGCCTGGCTTTCCTCCCGTCACCTTGTTCCCCGTCTGGGCTCCCTTCTCTTCTGGAGCGCCCCCTGGTGGTGGTATTGGTGGTGCTGCTGACGCGGAGGAGGCCACGGGGGAAACCCCGTCCGCTGCTGCGGGGGAGACGCTCCCTCCCGGCTTCCCCGGTTTCTCCTTCCCGCCAGCTCCGTCGTGGCTGCTCCATGTGCCGCCGGCTGCTCCTCCCTCCACGTTGTCCATGCCTACTCCTCCTCTGACGGGGCTGTCTGAGGAGGAGAGGCTCCAGTGTCTCCAGGACATTTACTCTCTGCTGGACGCAGCCATGCTCAACATCCACCACTACCTCAGCAGCCTGGCTGCTGCTGCTGCTCTTCCTCCCGGCCAGGAGAACCACTCACAGAGCCTCTGGAATGCTGATGCTCCTCCATCCAACCAGGAGAACTCTGAGCTGGAGTGAGCCCGTCAGGCCCCTGCCTGGAAGACAGCCTGTACCTTCAGGTCATGGTCCAACCCCAGTAGACATTCAAGACATTCAGGACAGGTACCTGAATGCCCTGAATGTCTACTGGGGATGTCTACAGAAGGTACCTGCATGTCCATTGCTGTAATTGGTGTTTCTGTGATGCTATTAGACAAGGAGGGTGTCTTTATTTATTACAGAATAGTCATTTAAAAACCTCCTAGTCACACGCATTGATTATTATAACTAACATGCAGTACACCTCATATTCCTGATTGAACAGGCAGAATGAGACAGAGCTGAGTTGCTGACAGAAATGTGGGTGTGGTGATCTGTCCAGACTGGTCAACTACACCTGCGTCACAGAAGATCAAATATGTCCTTCTACACGGTGTGTGTCTTGGTGAATGTTGATGTCTCCACCAGTTTCTCTGAAGCTGACAGGAGATCAGTAGAGGAACACATGGAGCTACTGGGGGACAGAGTCTTGAGACACTCTGATTCTGTTCACAATGAGATTCTGGCTGGGCGAGAGATGTGTTGAGGAGTACATAGTCTGAAGGAGAACCTCTGAGGAGGATCCTGGAGAAATGTGGCTACAGATACCATGTACTAGACTGCATCAATCAGGACAAGTGAAAGAGATGATGGAGAAAGTAGAAGACGTGGTGACGAGGAACAGAAGACACTTTGGGCCTTCAGACTCCAGAGAAGACGGGTCTGTCAGTGGCACAGGACACCTCAGGGAGGGACATGACATGAGACGAGACAGAAGACTGTTTGAAACACTGAAAGGAGAGAAGACATTATCCAATGAAGAATGGAACAGCCTGGAAGAATAGAGGAGGAAGGGAGGAGGAGAGAGGATGTTGCAGTTTGTGGCAGGCTGACCATAGATCCCTTTTTCCCGGACATGTCCTCTTTTGGGGGGCTGTCCGGGTTTTTTTATAAATTCCTTCAGATGTCCGGGGTTTTGCGCGGATCTGTACAGGGTACATACACTTTAATGGTACAGTCCATTAAAGTGTATGTATTTACAATGTACGTTAATGGTTCGTTTGGAAAAACACTCCGAGAGGCACACTTCCAGCCCCAACCCCGGAATGTGTATTATTCATAACTCAATTCTGCCTCGCGACATGCAGATAAAAGGCTTGCTGTTGCTGCACTGTACTGAAATCTCTCTGTGAATAAATTCAAATTTACGAAACACTGTGACTATGCCATATCACCATTGGAATGCAGAAAAAATTAGGCTACTGTTTTGGTCTGTCGCAAATAAAAGTTCTGACAACACACTCATGAATTGTCAACATTAAAAAGCCTACAGCTTCGTTTGGTAGATTTCGGAAGAAACGTGTAACGTATTTGAATTCCGTTTGAACCACGAAAAAGCCCAACGTTGTGTGAGCTTGCTAAAAGTTTAAATCACGTTTCTATGACAAAGTATGCCAGAGTAATAAAATCCCATATTCTCTATGGGAGAAAACAAATATAAATAAAGTCAAATAGTATAAAAGTATAAACTTAAAAAACAAACAAAGAAAGTGCTTACTGTATGTTTTGTACTGATAATTAAAATCTACAAAGTAACTAAGGTTTTCAAATAATTGTAGTGGAGTAAAAGTACACTATTTGCCTCTGAGATGAGATGTAGAAGTAAAACTATTAGAAATTGGAAAAACTCCAGTAAAGTACAAATACCTCAAAATACAGTACTTGCATGCACTTTGTTACTTTACACCACTGGTTAACGCGTTGCCTTGCCCTTGCATCAGGTGGAGGTCTGGCTGACCCGGCTGGAGAGCGCCATGAGGGCCAGTGTCAGAGGTCAGCTGTCCGAGGCGGTGTGTGTGTACGAGGACAGGCCAAGGGAGCAGTGGGTGCTGGACTTCCCTGGCCAGGTAGCCCTCACCGGCTCTCAGGTCTGGTGGAGCAACGACATGGACCTGGCCTTCGGGAGGCTGGAGGAAGGCTTCGAGTCCGCTCTGAAAGACTACAATAAGAAACAGGTGGGTTTTATGAGGATTTATTTTTAAACATTGTCTTTATAGATTTGTTTCAACTACTGTAAAGGAGTGGTTCACCCATAAATGTCTAAATGGAGGCTCCGCAAGTACTCTGCCGACAGCAAATTATTGGCTTAGGAATGTGGCAACAACTAAAAATATCCATTAATTCAAGGCTTCATGCAGTGTGTAATTTATGTAATTGGGTGAACTACTGCTTTAATAAAACGTATATACTAAGTTGACTAGGGTTCCCCAGGGATCTGTATACTTGGCCTCAGGTACTTTATTACACAAAACCTCTTAGCCAAGCTTGTAGATTGAGCTTATAAATCTGCTATTTTCACAAAATGTAGTGATCATGTGGTTAAATTAATTGCATGTTATCCTGTTGTAACACGTCCTGTAAACTGGACAACTAAAACAATTTAGCCAACTCTCATCTCAAACTCTGACTCGAAAGAACAAAAAATGATCTACCTTGGTTTTACAGAAACACGTGATGTTTGCAAAAGAAATACTGCAAATCAAAACGTTGCTGTTATGAAGCACTTTTTTGTTTCGTTTTTTGAAGCTGTCAACTTCAAGATGTATAAATTGTAGGGATCAATCACAAAAGGCATAAATTGTAGGGATAAACCACAAAAGACAAGACGGCCCGGCAGCCCAGACCACGATATCATCTCTTTCGGGTGGAAACCTTGTATGTCCAAAACTGTTCCTATTCAGGATTCAAATAAAAAAATAGCAAAAGTAGCAGATCGTAGTGCGTTTCGAACTTGTGGATCTGCTACTTTGAATGCTTTTGTGTGACGCTGTAGTGTGATCAAGTAGGGTGTTGATTTATGAAAAATAAAAAATTAATTAAAACATGGAGATAGGAGGTTTCTGCCCCACAACGACGGTATTATGTTTACTCCAAATACTCCAAATGCACCTGCAGTGGAGGTGGGTACAGCTGTCAGGTCACACGCACGCACGCACGCACGCACGCACGCACGCACGCACGCACGCACGCACGCACGCACGCACGCACACACGCACACACGCACACACACACACGCACACACACACACACACACACACACACACACACACACACACACACACACACACACACACACACACACACACACCTGTTCCATTCTGTCCCACAGTCAGTGTGACCTGAGTGGAAGGCTTTGGGGGTTCACTAGCCATGCTGTGGGGCTGAGCTCACAGTTGGTGTATTATAAATGCTGTCAGTTTCATCAGCGCTACTTAAGGTTAGCATGTCCTTGGCCCGCTGTTTGAATAATCTCTCTCTCTCTCTCTCTCTCTCTCTCTCTCTCTCTCTCTCTCTCTCTCTCTCTCTCTCTCTCCCCAACTCTCTCTACTACTGCACTGATTGAATCTGCTGTCATGGGCCAACTGGTGATAAATGCAGGCCCTCCACTTGTGTTTTAGTCAAAAGAGGAAACGGGAGTGTGCGAGATTACTTCTCATTTGACGTGATGTTATGAGGGTCCAGAACACTGTGTTCATATTATTACATTGGGGCAGTGGCACACACACGCACACCCTTTGATGATGAGGTTCATGCCTATTTGGCCTACAGACAAGAATGTGTAACCTTGCATAATGCAAGCAATGTCACTTCTGACAGAAACAAATGGTTCTAAAACGTTATACACGTGTCGGACGGATGAGGAAACCTCGCTCGGCACACTGTAAACACGTCAGGCTACTATTCTTTGCATAGCTTTCAATATTAGGGCTGCAACTACCGGTTATTTTTTATTAGTGGTTGCTGTATTGATTACATTCAATCAATCAAATATTCGAGAAGTGTGTCAACGTCAAGGTCACATTTATTTGTATGTCCCAATCTGGGCAACTCAATTTAAGGCAGATGATAAAAAAAAACCCTCTAAAAACACAGTACATACAGTAAACACATACATAAACAAGAACAGATATGTACATTATCACAAGATCCAGATAATATTAAATATAAAGTGTAACTACAACCAAAGTGCAACCAAAGTGCAACTACAACCATCCTCACCACCCACCCCCTGACAGCTAGCCTCCTGCTTCCGTTGTTGATGGCATGAATGGAAGTTCATTCAAGTTTTGTTTATTCTCGAAATTACACTGAGTAATCAAACTCATTTTCAGTGTCATCGAGTAATACAATATCATATAGAAAAAATAGAAAAAACACCACAATACATCAGAAGATCAGGAAAAGAAACACAAAAGATATACATACATATACATAGGTTTTCAAATAAAAAGCTAAGACAAATTTCAATACGATCTCAACTGTACCAATGTGGCTTCAATGTCGTTTGCAGGTCATTCCAGTCATTCCAGAAGTAGGTATGAATGAGAATTTGTACCTCTTGTTTTTAGTTGCAGGGTTTTCGTTCCCGATCCGATCCCGGGATCCGATCCCGATACCACAATTTCTGTGTTAGCCGATACCGATACCGAATACCGATACCAGAGAATAATATTTATGATAATAAAAAATAAAAAAATTACTTATTTTATCTCGTGTTGTTAATAGCAGACTCCTCACTTGCAGTTTGGGCATCTCCAAAGCAAACTCCACATGCCCCAACATTTTATTTACATCCCTAGCCGGAAGGCAATAATTAATATTCTAATAGATCTTTTATAATCGACTAAATTGTTTATACTGATTAAACACTTAAGCCCTAACTGTTGCACCCTCACTTTCTTTTACTTACCCAGATTGTCCAGCTGAACTCGCTGATCAACATGCTGCTGGGAGATCTGAGTTCTGGAGACAGACAGAAGATCATGACCGTCTGTACCATTGATGTCCACGCCAGAGACGTGGTGTCCAACCTCATCAGTCTAAAGGTTAGATCATGTGTTCTGAGGCCCCTTCTCTACTCTACTTCTCTACCACAGCCATAGGCTTGATCACGAGCGATGACGAAACAGCCTACAGGAGAGAAGTGGAGAACCTGGCACAATGGCGCCAGGAGAACAACCTGGTTGTCAACGTTGACAAAACTAAAGAGATAATCTTTGACTAGAATGGGTATTGAAACAGGTCTAGAATAGGTCTTTGGTTGATAGATCACGTGTCTCTTACTCCCCAGGTCACCAGCTCCCAGGCATTCAGGTGGCTGTCTCAGCTGCGTCACCGCTGGGACGACACAGAGCAGCACTGCTACGCTAACATCTGTGACGCTCAATTCCTCTACTCCTACGAGTACCTGGGCAACACCCCCCGGCTGGTCATCACACCCCTCACAGACAGGTAACACCCCCCCCCCCCCCCCCCCCCCCCCACTGGTCATCACACCCCTCACAGACAGGTAACACACACCCCCCGCCTGGTCATCACACCCCTCACAGACAGGTAGCACCCCCCCCCCCCCACTGGTCATCACACCCCTCACAGACAGGTAACACACAACCCCCGCCTGGTCATCACACCCCTCACAGACAGGTAACACACACCCCCCGCCTGGTCATCACACCCCTCACAGACAGGTAACACACACCCCCCGCCTGGTCATCACACCCCTCACAGACAGGTAACACCCCCCCCCCCCCCCCCCCACTGGTCATCACACCCCTCACAGACAGGTAACACACACCCCCCGCCTGGTCATCACACCCCTCACAGACAGGTAACACCCCCCCCCCCCCCCACTGGTCATCACACCCCTCACAGACAGGTAACACCCCCCCCCCGCCTGGTCATCACACCACTCACAGACAGGTAACACACACCCCCTGCCTGGTCATCACACCCCTCACAGACAGGTAACACCCACCCCCCGCCTGGTCATCACACCCCTCACAGACAGGTAACACACACCCCCCGCCTGGTCATCACACCCCTCACAGACAGGTAACACACACCCCCCCACCTAGTCATCACACCCCTCACAGACAGGTAACACCCACCCCCCGCCTGGTCATCACACCCCTCACAGACAGGTAACACACACCCCCCGCCTGGTAGGGATGTGTAAATGTGTCAAAAATGAAAATCGATTAGCATAATTCAATATTAATCGATACATCGATAAGCCCCCCCCCCCCCCCCAAAAAAAGAAAAGAATATATATATTTTTTTTAATGAACCCTACAAATAAAACAATTCTTCCCCCCAAGGGGTACCCAAGTCAAAAAAGTTTGGGAACACCTGATGTAGATGCTTAACAATAATTTTAACTCTTGAGAGTTAATAAGGGTCCATTTGGTTACTAACTCCATCTTTTAAATGAGGACCACTGGTGGTCCCTGGACCAGTGTTGAGCCAATTGATCACCATAGCAACCCCAGCCTAGGCCTGATTAGGTAAATTCCCAACACCTGCTAAATCCTCCAAACATGTATCTTGATTGGAATCAATCTCCACTCACACTCAATGACTCACACTCCTCATGCAGCTACACAGACACATTCCAGGCACACTTTGGTAGGCCTATAGCCCTGTCCTGTTTGGATGACAATATTGCCTTTCCAAAAGATTTTCATAAAAATAAAAAAAATCAATTATCAATTATTAATTTTCATAATCGATTTCGGGTCCTGTTAACGATAATCGATTAATCGATAAATCGGACCCATCCCTACCGCCTGGTCATCAAACCCCTCACAGACAGGTAACACACACCCCCTGCCTGGTCATCACACCCCTCACAGACAGGTAACACACACCCCCCACCTAGTCATCACATCCCTCACAGACAGGTAACACCCCCCCCCGCCTGGTCATCACACCACTCACAGACAGGTAACACACACCCCCTGCCTGGTCATCACACCCCTCACAGACAGGTAACACCCCCCCCCCGCCTGGTCATCATACCCCTCACAGACAGGTAGAGGACTTGACTCTACTGTGTGTACTGTAGGTGTTACATCACACTGACCCAGTCTCTACTGTGTGTACTGTAGGTGTTACATTACACTGACCCAGTCTCTACTGTGTGTACTGTAGGTGTTACATCACACTGACCCAGTCTCTACTGTGTGTACTGTAGGTGTTACATCACACTGACCCAGTCTCTACTGTGTGTACTGTAGGTGTTACATCACACTGACCCAGTCTCTACTGTGTGTACTGTAGGTGTTACATTACACTGACCCAGTCTCTACTGTGTGTACTGTAGGTGTTACATCACACTGACCCAGTCTCTACTGTGTGTACTGTAGGTGTTACATCACACTGACCCAGTCTCTACTGTGTGTACTGTAGGTGTTACATCACACTGACCCAGTCTCTACTGTGTGTACTGTAGGTGTTACATCACACTGACCCAGTCTCTACTGTGTGTACTGTAGGTGTTACATCACACTGACCCAGTCTCTACTGTGTGTACTGTATAGGTGTTACATCACACTGACCCAGTCTCTCCACCTGACGATGAGCGGAGCCCCGGCCGGCCCTGCTGGGACGGGGAAGACGGAGACCACTAAGGACCTGGGCCGAGCCCTGGGGGTCATGGTGTATGTCTTCAACTGCTCTGAGCAGATGGACTACAAGGTCAGGCTCACACCATATGAAATACTAGACTAGACTCTGCAGCGGTCTAGCCGTCTAGTCTGTCTGTTTGTCTTTGTGTCTGTCTAGATTAAGTCTTGCAGACGCTCTACAGCGTATATGTATATACTGTATACAGTATATATATGATACATTTTTTCTTTTCTTTTTTTTTCTTTTTATAAATCAACGCTATTGAACACCCGTTTACGTCTGTGTGTGTGTGTTAGTTAAAAAATATTGAACCAATGGAAAGTATTAAAATGCGCTTCTGACAAAACCAGCTATTGGGTCCTCAAATGATCCGCCAAACCAGCTAACTCCACCAGAGGGGGTCACCCGGGTCAGCTGTTCTTATCAATGAAGGACAAAACCTCCTAACTCCACTTAGGCTGGATGTTTTTTTTCTTCTAATAATGTAGGAAAATAAATTAGATTTTTACTCGAGTCGTGACCCCCAGAAATTGTTCCGTGACCCAGAAATGTCCCAACCCACTGTTTGGAAACAATGCTCTAGAATAGATCCTGTGATCCACATGATTCAGTTTGCTTTTACATTTACGATAATTATTCTTTCTCTAAGCACATATTTCTGTCAATTCTGGAATATATATGGGGTTCTTGGTCTAATGTTCTTCTGCATTCTGGTATGATTTTCAGTCCATTGGAAACATCTACAAAGGCCTGACACAGACCGGTGCGTGGGGATGTTTCGACGAGTTCAACAGGATCTCTGTGGAGGTTCTGTCAGTGGTGGCTGTGCAGGTCAAGACCATACAGGACGCCATACGCACCAAGAAGAAACGGTACGTCACTGTCACTTCTTCTACAACAGTGCTTTTCAACCCTTTTTATATCGAGGCCCATTATTTATTTGGCATTTATTGAGCCACTATTTGATGAGATTTAGCTTCTCAGACCCAAAACCTAGAATAGAGGGTATGCGCGTGACATCATCATCATACCCGGAAGTTATGCGGGAGCGCCTATTGAGTGGCCGAAACATACATACATTGACAGCCCATACATATCTGATTGCATTAAACAACGTTAAAGGACGTTAAACTCACTTTGCCACTCGATTTGCCACTCACTTTATACATGCGCATACCCTCTATATTTTGTTGTTGTTGAATAAGATTTTGTCCACAATTCCATTCTGTATTGATGTGGTACCATAGGAGATACAACAGGCAAACGTACAATACTTGAAAAATAGCAGTTTGAAATACCTTCGAGAGTAACAAAGTTTCGTATCTTGGCGTATTTCGAAGTGAAACAGGACATAACATGAGGAACATGAGGAATTTGATTTGAATGTTTTCCTACCGTAAAAAAAACATTTAGTTTTTATGCACCACGGACATTATCTGGAACAATCTCCCAGAAAACTGCAGGTCTGCTGCCAAGCCTGCCACTCTTGGAACGTTACACAACTAAAACGTTCTGTTTGCCACTGCCTGTGATTGAGGTTTGTTTTATGTAGTCCAAATGTCATTGTATAATTGTGTTTTCTTTGCTTGAAGTTCTGTGTAAAGCAGTAAGCCCATTGAATTGCCTTGTCTCAGAAAATGGCTGCACTGAGAGGGCTTTCGGAATGAATAATGGAGTGAAATGACAATTCAGGCTGAGTGTCGGGCTAGTTGAAATGTTCTCTAAAAATAAAGCTGTCTTATGTTTCCTACCACAGCTTCCTGTTCCTGGAAGAAGACATCTCATTGAAACCCTCCGTAGGGATCTTCATCACCATGAACCCCGGCTACGCAGGCCGGACGGAGCTCCCAGAGAACCTCAAGGCTCTGTTCAGGTTGGGAGTGAAGGCAAAACCATACAAAACAAAACATGGGCGTAGTAGAGTCTTTTTTTTTTTGGCTTTATTTTATATTTTTTATGAAGGACAGACAGTAGGCTGACAGGAAATGGGGAGAGAGATGGGGGGAAGACAAGGCCGTCGGGATCGGGAGTCGAACCCGCGCACACTGCCAGACTGGATTACCAGCCAAGGTGCCTGGACCACTGAGCCATGGCCCAGGCCGGCGTAGTAGAGTCTTGCTCGAGGACACTTCAACACTAACTCTGGGGGAGACCGCGATCGCACTGGGAAACCTTCCGGTTCCCAAGCGGCCACTCTACCTCCTCAGCCACTGCCACCCCCAGCCACTGCATCCTATAGTGTTTTTAGTTTCAATGTACAGATTATAGATTTTTCTTTAGCGTTTGATTTATTACCTCGTGTTTACCTTGATTACTGTGGGCGACTGTGGGCGACTGTGGCTCAAGAGGTAGAGCAAGTCCAATGATCCATGGGTCGGCGGTTCGAATCCCGGCTCCTCCTGGCTACATGTCGAAGTGTCCTTGGGCAAGACACTGAACCCCAAATTGCTCCCGATGTGCTGCGGTTGGTACCTTGCATGGCTTCCGCCGCAATCGGTGTATGAATGTGTGTGTGAATGGGTGAATGTAATGCACAATCTATGTAAAGCGCCTTGGATAAAGGCGCTATATAAATGCACCATTTACCATTTACCATTTACTGTAAATCACTCTGGATTATGAGCCTCTGCCAAATGCCTAAATTGTAAATCAAACACAAAAAGCAAAAACAAATATGGAGGCAGCAACGATATGTGATGATGGTCCAATTGGTCCTGCTTTTCAGACCCTGTGCCATGGTGGTGCCGGACGTGGAGCTGATCTGTGAGATCATGCTGGTGGCCGAAGGCTTCCTGAGAGCCAAGCTGTTGGCCAGGAAGTTCATCACCCTGTACACGCTGTGTAGAGAACTGCTGTCTAAACAGGTACTGTACATCATCACCCTCTACAGTGTAGAGTAGTGGTTCCCAAACCTTTTTGCCCAAAAGATAGATTAGATGTTTGCCCGGGACCAAAGCTAGTGAAAATAGCAGATCTACAAGCTTCACGCCACATTGTGAGCTTGTAGATCGGCTATTTTCACTACTTCTTTATTTGTTTTCTAATTTATGGAATTTCTTAGATTTGTCTTTGATTTCTTCATGAAATTACTGAAAAAAAGCATTGAATTTTGTTTTTTATTCATGAACTTAATGAACTTTTTTGGGAATGTTTTGAAATAATAATAAAATAAAACCAAAATGATGTAGGAAATAAAAAAAGTAAGTAGCCTTGCCGAGCCATGGGGCCCATAGGGCAGGAGCCTATCTCCTGTTTCTGTAGCGTGAGGCAGCTTGATGTACAAGTACACCCCCTGGACACGACGCTAGTATGTCGCAGGGACTTACCCCCAATCCAACCCTTGATGCTGAGTGCCAAACAGGGAGTCTTTGGTATGACCCGACCGGGGATTGCACCCCGACCTCCCAGTCTCAGGGTGGACACTCTAACCACAAGGCCACTGAGCTGGTAACAAAAAATAAAGGGACCCATAAAAATGTGTCTCCGACCTACTGTTGGAGAGTCTGCACCCTGTTTGTTTGTCTCTACATAGTGCAGGTATATACTATTGTATAGTGTTGTTCTGTTTTGACGGCACTTCTCATTACATTTTTATTGCCTTGTATTGCTGTATACGACTGCTGCACTTTCTTTCCCTACTCCCCTTACCGCTTTACCTGTAACCCTGTAACTCAAATTAACTGCTCGTGACTATCAATTGATTGATTGATTGATTTTTTTTGCTTGGTCTTTCCATCTTCAGCACTGCCGTTTACTTCTTGTATACAGGCCGAAGCTGAATAACTCTAAATCTACGGGGCTCTCCATGGTTTTGACATGTTCAATGTTCGGAGGTCTTTTCTGATTATCCGGTGATCTCGATTGGAACACGTTTTCTAGAGCAAGGATGGCCTCATTTTAGCTCGCTAGCATTGACGCTAATATTTAGCATCTAAAATGGACGCCACAAACGGACGTGCAACACACTGAAACCAAGTAGATCCGGGTCGGCAGTCAAGCGTTGGCTCTTGCGTCCACCAGGTGGCAGTGATACGGTTAACAACTGTGCTGCCTCAGGGCGACTGATTTACCCCAGTGGGATCAATATCTATCATCTATCTATCACCGTGTACGCGACCAGATGGTGGCGGTATATAGTTCACAAGTTCACAACCCTCTGCACTAACCTCGTGTCACCAGACTTTCCACCTCGGAGGAAAGCCTGGTCTGTGTTCCAAAATTGCCTGTGTGATCCTTGTGGTTTAGACCGGAAAGAAAGAAACAAACAAACAAACAAAAAACCCTGATTCCAGTAAGGTGGTTCAGGTTTATTTTTTCTGCATCGCCACCCTGTTTATTTTTAGTCTCGCCAGTCGCTTTGAGTTGGAATAAAAGGTGGATATACTAAACAAACTATTCCAATAAGTACTTGAAGAAACTTGTCGGATTCATACGGCGCATCAAGGGTTTTATTGGGTAGGCCCTAAAATTATGACGCCCTTGATCGCGGCGAATTATTTTGGGTAATTCTGGTTCCGGAAGGAATGACTGATGACTACAAACCAGTGACACTGACTACAACATGGCGTAAGCTCTTTCCGCTCCCGACTGGATCAGAAACCGAAAAATGGTATGCCTCCCCGGCTACCTCTACACCCTGAGACTACACCCTATACACAGTCATTATGTAGAGAGCTCCTGTCCA
The DNA here is from genome assembly GCF_951216825.1 of Electrona antarctica. Classification (NCBI taxonomy): domain Eukaryota; kingdom Metazoa; phylum Chordata; class Actinopteri; order Myctophiformes; family Myctophidae; genus Electrona; species Electrona antarctica. The sequence goes on from NC_136811.1 coordinate 18,434,245, forward strand.
AACAGATAGGAGGAATGGTCAAACAGAAACATTAAATACATTTGACTTTGAGGGATGTGCATCATGCACACAGCACACTTCTGAATGAGAGGGATGTGAATGCACACGCCACACTCCTGCCACACTCCTGAATGAGCATTCTTTTTTTTTTATTTCTTACAAATTACTTCTAATTCTGCACAACCTTTGTGATCTTGAGTGTTGCATTCAGTGTGACTTTTCTTTTAATAGTAAATCATTTCATTACCAGCCATATTTTGAATGATGATGGAATATTATACTTGTGCCTATCTTTCAGGACCACTATGACTGGGGCCTTCGTGCTGTGAAGTCTGTCTTGGTGGTGGCAGGAGCGCTGAGAAGAGGGGACAAGACTAGACCAGAGGACCAGGTCACTGTCACATCAATCCATCATCAGATCCATCTATGCCACATAATGTCACCTGCACAACTGCCGTGAATCACCCTGACATGCTGGCGTGGTCCTGCATGTGTTTGCAGGTGCTGATGCGTGCTCTGAGGGACTTCAACATGCCCAAGATTGTCACAGAGGACGTGACCATCTTCCTGGGCCTGCTGGGAGACCTGTTCCCAGGCCTGCTGGTGGAGAGGAACAGAGACCCCGAGTTTGAACAGGCCGTCCGCCGCACCACCCTGGAGCTCCGGCTGCAGCCCGAGGAGGCGTTCATTCTCAAGGTGGTCTGCCATGACCTGGTTACTAGTGCACATCAAATCCTGAGTGTTCATTTAACCCATTTTGACCTGAGATCAGATTCTAAAAATGTCTTATACATCCTGACGGTTTTCTGAAAAAGCTATATTTCTATGTCAGTCGTTCTTCGACTTTTCAAAAATAGCAGACCTACAAGGTCGTAGCGCGCCACTCGGTGGCGCGCTATGAGCTTGTAGATCTGCTATTTTTCAATAGCTAAAGCATAACATAATGCTAACACCAAAAGGGGTTCCCGTACAGAATGGGTTAAATCTGACAGTGTACAAATGGACCCTTTTTCAGGTCCGTGTGTACACTCTACTTTGTACATGAACTGTAGCTGCCTAGCATTTGATAGGGTTATATGGTTTGGGAAACACATTTTCTAACTAACAATTTCTCAAGCTGTACACCAGTCTAGAGCTCTTCACGGGTCCAAAATGATGGGCCTGAACCCTAATGAGCCGGTGATTCTGTTTTAAAATGGCGGACTTGGACCCGGATGGACCCGTGACCCGGACTTGTGCAGTTCTTTCCGAGATCTGGTTTATTCAGAGATATTACATTATTTTATGGACCCAGCATACCTAAAATGCCATTCTAACAGGCTAGAATATATTAACCCATTTTGGGGGGAACGCCTTTTGGTGTTTCAAGCATTCTGTTATACTTTAGCTATTGAAAAATAGCAGATCTACAAGCTCATAGCGCACCACCGAGTGGCGCGCAATGAACTTGTAGGTCTCCGTAAAAATGCGGCACAAATCTTTGAATAGGTATATATTCTTTCTCAGGGCGAACGTTTTTATTTTATTTCGACGTCAGGCCTAAATGGGTTAAGAGTCATACTCCATAATGAAACCTATCTATGTAGCGGCTTACAGGAGACAATGACATTATATTGCATGTATTCACCGAGATGAAAAAGGAATCACGGTCACACATGCCACATTGCCACATGCACATTTTTGTATATTTTGATACACCTTGAGTCTGTGCTCTATCCACTCTCACTAATGTGACAGCACACGCAGCTCAACTTTTCTCCTCATACAGTATATATTGCACTGCAGTAATCTGATCCCAGGTCAGTATAATCACTGTAGCACTTAGTTTTCTCGACTGATCATTGCTGAGCACGGGTCTTCTCGGATCCACTCATAATGGAACCAGAACCGACCCGGGTCTGAGTGATTATGGTCAAACACGAATCGGGACCCTTACGGGTCTCGGAATCGTGGAGAGCTCTACACCAGACTTGTTAAACAAACTGCAGGTCATAAGACCTGAGAAAATAATGGACTTCAAGGGCCGATATGTGATTATTTTGAGTAACTTATACACATGCATTCTAAAAGAGTTTGATGTGTAGATGGCTCATATTCTGTTTGGACCAGAAAAGACACACTATGCAGTTCATATCAACCAGTGCTTACTGTACTTGAGTGGCCAGTAAATCAATGCACATTCCATTCCATTATATAGACTTGAGTCTTGAATAGGACAAACAGAAATGGATAAACAGTCCAACTTAAAAAACAAACTAAACAGTGATAGTTTGAGTGCCACCCACCTACACATAACTTAACCCTCTCTGACACCAGATCATTAACATAATACTGGCCAAAATAACACAAAACCGCAATCCCCCAACACATAATCATAATTCACAACAACGATAAATCAACAAGGAAAATCTGCAAATCATCCCCGTCGGATGGAAACCTCATAGGTCCAAAACTTTTCAGGATTCAAATTCAAAAGTAGCAAAAGTAGCAGAGCTACAAGTTCAGAACTGGACACAAAGCGACGTGCTTTGACCTTGTGCATCTGCTGCTTTTGATGCTTTTGTGTGACGCTGTAGTGTGAACAAGTAGGGCATTAATCTAAAAAAAACAACAACAAAAAACAGTTAGAATATGGAGATAAGAGGTTTCTGCCCGACGAAGCCGGTTTGGTCCGTGATGTTAAAATCCAACTGTAATTTGCAGTCAGACAGCCTAGCAGTTTGGTTATGAATGTGTGTTCATTAATGTTGCCAGGTGGTGCAGCTGGAAGAGCTGCTGGCCGTCCGTCATTCTGTCTTTGTGATCGGGAACGCCGGCACTGGGAAGAGCCAGGTCAGAACAGCCTGCTTTGTGTTCAACATTAAATCCTTATGCAGTGCTGGAAAGTAACTAAGTACATTTAGTATTTCCAATTTCCAATACTTTTACTTCTACTCCACTACATCTTGGATCCAAATATTGTACTTTTACTGCACTACATGTATTTGAAAACATTATAGAATACAGATACATGCTTTGGAAAATGGTTTGAAATAATGTAAAGTATAGGCTATAATGATTTGAACATGCACCGGACATCATTAATTGTGACCAAAATGTACCCCTACATTTTTAAATAAAATAACTGGACATCACAGGTTTTGTAGCATTTGTAGATATATTGGGCCTTGAATGTAAGAAAATGTGGCCCATATTTGGCCGCTCATTTGTAAAATTAATCAAATGTAAAAACAATGCTTATGGTTTTGAGCAGATATTACGCGTCCTCAACAAAACGTACGCCAACCTGAAGAGGAAGCCTGTTTGGTGCGACTTGAACCCGAAGGCTGTGGAAACAGACGAGCTGTTCGGCTTCATTCACCCTGCCACCCGAGAGTGGAAAGATGGTAAACAATGAGTTAACGTTGGAATTACTTCAAACCACTATTTGATACTTTGTGTAGCGAAAATCAGGAAAAAACTTTTACAGTATAGAAAAATACTGTACTGTATACTTTAACTTTTTTTTTTAAATGTCATAACAGAAGGCTCCAATAGATGAGAACTTTTGATGAAAGATCAGTTGCCAGTTAAGCATCCCTGCTAATGATGGTGGACGTTCCACTCCACAGGCCTGCTGTCGTCGTTGCTGAGGGAACAGGCCAGCGTGGCTCACAGCGGTCCTAAGTGGATGGTGTTGGACGGAGACATTGATCCCATGTGGATTGAATCACTCAATACAGTGATGGACGACAACAAGGTGCCCACCCTCCTCTTCACACGTACGCTAATGTACAACATACTGTACTCTACGATACACAACAATGCTGGGTACAACATGCATACTGTACATGCTGTACAACACACACACACACACACACACATTACACAATGCTTTAACTGTACTACATGCATGTATACATACGGTACAACACAAGCAGGGCACTTTTTTACGTATCGGGGAGCGGGTTTAAAAAAAAGATGGGAGCAAACTCGGAGTGTCGATCGTCTTCCACGTGTTTCAGTGTTTCAGACAAATTCTGTCAGGTATGTGACTGTGTCGTTTATGATATATTATATTATGATAACGTCTGTGTTCGGAGAAAATAGTACTGCGTCACCATCAGTTGATGCATATGAGTAAAATCACCAGGTTGATTTCTGGAACACAGTTCACAAATGACACGATCTAAGATTCCCCTATGGAACATCCAATACAAAAAATAACGCCGTGACCCAGGGGGGTATAGCGCCGTCTAGTGGCACTGATGTCAGAATACTGCATTCCTAACCGCGCGGCGGTGTGTTCAGGTGCTGACTCTGGCCAGTAACGAGCGCGTGCCTCTCACCCCGTCCATGCGGCTACTGTTTGAGGTCAGTCACCTGAGGTCGGCCACGCCCGCCACCGTGTCCCGCGCCGGCATCCTCTGTGTGAACCCCCAGGACGTGGGATGGAGCCCGTGAGTCAACCACACACACACACACACACACACACACACACACACACACACACACACACACACACACACACACACCTACAGTACTCACTGTTTACTGAACACATGAGGCAGTATTAAAGGGCTGGAGATACAGGGAGACCCCTGTTACTGAGCAAAAACTCTATAGCAATAATTACACAATGTAGAGCCTTAACTATTTATTAAATTTACTGTGAAACTGACCAATATAGTCCCAAGACACATTCTATATAAATGTGTTTAAGAAAGTGATTCAGATTCCAGTAACGTATTGTTCTTGTTTGGTGCTGCTCAGCTACGTTGCCAGCTGGATCGACACCCGCGTGCGTCAGACAGAGAGAGCCCACCTCATCATCCTGTTTGACAAGTACCTTCCTCGCTGCATCGAGCAAATGAGGAGCACCTTCAAAACCATCACTCCCATCCCAGAGAACTCCATGGTCCAGGTGAAAACCTGGACTAAAATAGTGGTTTTATTTAGTTTTGGTCTTGGTGCCCTATCTTACGTGGCGATGTAGATCTGCTAGCTAGCTGATTAAAATGTTTTTAAATAATAGTAAAATGTGGCTAATAGGTTTAGGTATAAGGGTTAAGGCGGCACGCATATTTTAGTCATCTGAAATGTTTTAGGGTTAGTCTAGTTTTAGTTGAATAAATATCATAAGACTTTAAAATGTTTTTTTTTCCTAATTTTTTTAACAGCTAGTTTGTTCCGCTCAGAACAGAATGTTTTTTTTTTCTCTCTTTTTTTTAACAGCTAGTTTGTTCCGCTCAGAACAGAATGTTTTTTAAAAAATATATAAATCTTCTCTTCTAAGGGTCCCTCCCTGGCACAAAACCTTTTCACATGGGGGGCCTGTGGCCAAATGCATATCAATTTGGGGGTCCTTGACTTTTGTTTTCTCTGTTCAGACGCTGTGTGCTCTGCTGGACTGTCTGCTGACCCCAGCAAACATCCCGTCTGAGTCTCCCAGGGAGCTCTATGAGACATACTTCACCTTCGCCTGCATCTGGGCTTTTGGAGGAGCCTTACATCAAGATCAGGTATTAAGTGTGGCTGTCCAGTTATTACCAGAAACGGCAGCGCAATTTACCTGGCCAGCGGCTCAAATCACATACTTTAGCACAACAGGGTGATTTTGAGGTTCTTGTTGCTATGTACAGTGTATAGCAGCATACTGTACATTTTTTGTAATTTTTGAATAAATAATTGAAGTTTTTCAGAAAGCTTAGGTCAGGATTTAGAAGGCGTTTTTAGAATCGGCCTCGGTCTTAAATGAGTTAAGATCTTTATTGATCCTCGTAGGACAATTCAGGTATCCACAGCAGCAAGAATCGTAAGAGGTTTGTGATTTGTTTTGTTATTGTCATTGTTTTGTGTCGTTGACATGATGATAATGTAGTAGACCGTTGGAGCGCCGTAGAAAAATGGGTCCTCAGCGTGACTAAAAGGTGCCTGAAAATAGGCCTGCCCTTAAATAAAATTGGTAAAAATAAATATGACTATGGGAATTGTGTCCACTAGGCATATGATTACCGCGTGGAGTTCAGCCAGTGGTGGACCAAAGAGATGAAGACGGTGAAACTCCCGGCGCAGGGCACCGTGTTCGACTACTTCCTGGACCCGCTGACTAGGCGCTTCCTGCCGTGGAGCGACACCGTGCGGCACTTTGAGCTGGAACCCGACTCACCGCTACAGGTGAGATCATCTCACCAGAACCTGACTCACCGCTACAGGTGAGATCATCTCACCAGAACCTATCTATCTTCAGTGGTGGATAAAGTGCTCGAATGTTTTACTTACTGTATGTAAAAGTAAATGCGTCCGAAATGGTTGAGAAATGACAGAGTTACCGTGTGGGGGTCCCCGGGGTGTCCCCGGAACATCCAGACCCCCAGGAACGTGGCCAGGGGGCTGGGCCGGTTCCGGCGAGCTGACCTGCGTCCGAAACGGTTGAGAAATGACATAGTTACCGTGTGGGGGTCCCCAGGGGGTCCCTCTACTGTACTGTACTGTACTGTCACACCCAAAATCATCATATACTGTATACAGTATAGTATATGATGCTATATAACTCCAGCGATGTTTGATCGAAAACTCCGCCGATTTAGACACGACGTGCACACAAACTTTTCCAAAGAGAGTGGACACTTTTCCGCAAGCTTTCTTCTTTGAAAACAGTCATATTAAAAATATGTGCACGCCTCAGTGAGCATAATAATTATAAGAGAGAGGGCATGGCCGTGTCATGAGGGTCATGGCAGGGGTCCGTAAAACACATAAAAGGCTTGCCACTGTGTGTGATTGCCATCTAAGAAGAGTGTGTGTGGAGGTGAAGGCATCCTGAGCTCTTCACCCACGCGCTGTTGTCTCCCCTGGCGCTCTGGCGTGCAGCTGCGATCGTTTTAAAAGACTCCCGCCGGGGTGTAATTAGCGGGGTTTTGTTCCAAGCAAATGACGCTATTATGACAGAATATAGTCATGGCGCCCAGGGGGAAATAGGAGACATTATAAAATCACAGAACAACAAGAACCAAACTGCGTCTTGTCAATAAATCACATTCGCAGGAGAAAGGCCGAGATAACAACAGTGGTGTGATACTGTACTTGAGTACATATTTCTGCCATTCATGACTACTTTTACTGCGTACTGTAATTACATTTTGATGGCAATATATTTGTACTTTTTACTCAAGTTACAGTTTTTGAATACAGGCCTTATATAAGGGTAGTTTTTTAATGTGGTATTGTTACTTTTGCTTAAGTAAAAGTACTTCTCCCAACACTGGATGACAGTGGCCTTGTGGTTAGAGTGTCCGCCCTGAAACTGGGAGGTCGGGGATTCGATCCCCGGCCGGGTCATACCAAAGACTGTAAAAATGGGACGCAATGCCTCCCTGCTTAGCATTCAGCATCAATGGGTTGGATTGGGGGTCAAATCATCTAATGATTCCTGAGCGCGGCGCACGCTGCGGCTCACCGCTCCAAGAGATGGGTCAAATGCGGAGAGCAAATTTCACTGCGGTAACATGTGTGACTAATCGTACGACTTTGACTTTGACTGGATAACTGTGTATTTTTGTCTCCTAGACCTATCACAATTATTACTTAATCATCACAATTATTTGAGATAATTACAATTATTTAGCCGAAAATGTATGTTGAAAATGTTTCATACAATACCTTTTCAAATATAAAAACGAGCAGCTTGTAGATCTCCTAAGTTAAGTATACAATTTATTATATCAGTAATTTCTTTGTATGTTTAAGTCTTTTGTCACATCTGCCCTAGTACAACTTTTGATTACAAAGCCTAAGACAGACTAACAGTCAACAGACATACATTTGTATGTTCATATGTTCCAATGTTCAATGCCAAAAATACAATTCAACCATTAATCACAATCAATCGTGTGACAATTAATCGTCAAGTAAAATGTGTAATCCTGACAGCCCTAGATTTCCCTTCAACAATATGTCTTACCTCAGCTTACCACAGGTACTTAGATATATATTCTTTCTTTTTATCTCTCTCCCTCTCCCTCCCTCCCGTTGGACGGGAGCCGGGAGCCGGGAGGAGGCTTTACGTCCTCCCGGTGGGGGCTCCTCACTGGCAGGTGAGTCAGTAGGATACAACAGCAGTGACAACTTAGCAAGTGGGTGGGGAGGAATCATATGGGGAGAAAAGGGGTAAAACAAAAAAGCACAAAGAAAAAAAAAAGAGACTTAACTCTGATTCTAATGATCTCCCCCTCTGTTTCTCCCTCTCATACCTGTTGCCACCCCCCCCCCCCCCCTTCTTCCCTTTCTCTTATGGAAATAACAGAAACATTGGAGCTTGCACAAAAACAAATTGCACCCACAAGTTATACACCTGTAAACCTGTGATGTGACAATAAGATGAGTCTGATTCTGGCGCAGGTGTCGCAGTGCTAAAGTGCCTGCCCGCCACTGCAGAGGTTGTAGGTTGTGGGTTTGAATCCATTGTGGTGCATCCGGCTTTGTTTGGCGTCTACAGTATGTGAACACAATTGGCCCGTGTTCGACGGAGGGAAGCCGGGCAGGGAGGGGCATAATTGTCACCGTACAACATAATCCTACGGGCTGGCGGGGGTAGTGCCCGTCAGTGGGGAGCGTTGGACGGGAGCCGGGAGGAGGCTTTACGTCCTCCCGGTGGGGGCTCCTCACTGGCAGGTGAGTCAGTAGGATACAACAGCAGTGACAACTTAGCAAGTGGGTGGGGAGGAATCAATTGGGGAGAAAAGTGGTAAAACAAAAAAGCACAAAGGAAAAAAAAGAGACTTGACTCTGATTCTAATGATCTCCCCCTCTGTTTCTCTAATGGTCAGTCTGTCCTGGTGCCCACCGTGGAGACTGTTCGTCTGGGCTACCTGCTGTCTCTGCTGCTGCAGAGAGGACAGCCTGTGATGCTGGTGGGGAACTGTGGCGTGGGGAAGACGGCTCTGATCAGGAACCAGCTGGACTCTCTGCCGGCAGCGTCTCACATGACCACCAGAGTACCGTTCAACTACTACACCACCTCCCTCATGCTCCAGAGTGAGTGAACGTTGCTCCTCTTGTCTCTTTTCTGACTGCATCAGGGTGCCGCACATCAACTGAACTTTAGCACCATCTTGTGGTACCAGATTGTGGTAATCTTCAGAACATGGAAAAAGTCTTTCCAGTTTGTTAAATGCTGTGTACATCAGGGGGTCTTCAATGTTTTTCAGGCCAAGGGCCTCTTAGTGGAGAGAGAGATGAAGCAGGATCCATGTTAATGTGTATTTTCAGATATTTAACAACTAAAACAATCAATACTTTGTAAACTTGACCTTTGGCTCGGTACTTGGTCTGCTCTTCTTTCCCGTATACACCAAACCTCTTTGCTGAGAATAGCCGGTCCAAAAGCTCCAGAATGCAAAAAATATATATATGCCAACAACAAAGATATAGCAGTTATGTTATGCTGTTGTGGCGGTCTGTCTTCTAGCAGTTCTGTTTGTGTTGTGGGGTCTTAGCGGTGCTGGAGGGACCCTTGGAGAAGAAGGCGGGCAGGAGCTATGCGCCGCAGGGCAACAGGAAGCTGGTCTACTTCATAGACGACATGAACATGCCAGCGGTGGACAGCTATGGCACAGTGCAGCCACACACGCTTATACGGCAACATCTGGACTACAAACACTGGTGAGTACAAACATCTGGATTACAAATATAACGATTCACTCAACTCACGATAGGATTTGAATGAATCACGATACTAGGTTCACGATACGATTTTTCACCGTTTCTTTAAGCGCAAAATGATTTTACAAATGTATGAAAAATATAATTTAAATTATTTGTATTACACAAATCCAGTATTTTCTTTTCTTTCTTCTCTTATCTTCTTCAATACAGTAGCAAATTACTGAAAACTTGTTACATTTTCAACTGGGACAGCAATTTCATCCAATCAGGAGAGAAAACTAATTTATCAGCTTCAATTGTATAATGTTCCAGTTCCAATTGCATCTGCTCTTTTTGTTTGTTTGCTTGTGTCATCACTTCCAATTCCACTTGTTTAATCTGTATCCTGTTTCCAGTATGAGTTCTCTCTCCTGACTGGATGAAATCGGTATCCCGACCTGAAAATGTACTCCCCTCCCCGGTAGAACACAGCAGAGAACACTGATGTCACCAAATTTGGAGTGACGCCCCTCTGTTATTGATTAGCAGAATTCAAGGTTCACTCCCACTCCCACTTTTCCTGGCTCGTTTGACCAGGCTTTTTTTTTTTTTTTTTTTACAAAACACCTGTGGTTCCCGAGGCTAGAGAGACAGGGAGACCTGTGTTACTGAACAAACACTCTATGTAGCAATGATTACTATCAGAATATCTAACAAAGACACATCACTTGTTGCATCTTAAATAGTTTTCTGTCAAAATGAAATCCTGTTGTTTTGTAGGTATGACAGACAGAAGCTGTCCTTGAAGGACATACACAACACTCAGTATGTTGCTTGTATGAATACAACTGCTGGAAACTTCCACATCAACCCCAGACTTCAGGTATTTAACTGCTGGAAACTTCCACATCAACCCCAGACTTTTTTGTTTCGCTTCATAAAAGCCTGCTACTCTCCATTTCACTTTAATTGCCATTTGCATTGGTTTACTGTAGATGTACGGAATTCTTTTGATTCTTATATAACACTGCATATAATATGACGTCATCATCTCAGTTTCTTTCTTTCGTGCGTGTGCGTGTGTGTGTGCGCTTGCGCGCGCTAACTTTATTTGTTTATTTAGATGGGACACACATGTCAATGTAATGTAAACACACCAGACTTGGCAATGATGCAGACACTGAGACGTGTTTTCTCCTCAAAGAGACAACTTCTCAGTGTGTGTTAACTTCAGTGTTGTAGTGCTCAAGTCCGGTCTCGGTCTTGAGTCCGGTCTCAAGTCCACATTTTCATGCACATAATTTGACTCGGTCTTGACTCGGACACTACAATGCAATATATATCATATTATGAGGAGTCCATTCACATTAACAGTATAAGATGTCTGACTGGCGCTTATACAGCTATCTTGTTAAGTAACAGAGTTTAGCCAGCCTGCTTTCACAGTGTTTTCTGTAGAAAGAAAGAAAAGGATAATCTGGTCTCGACACCGTCCCGCCGCCCCCCTCGGACTTGGCCTTGACTTGGACTCGCTTTAGGTGGACTCGACTACAACACTAGTTAACTTCCTGTTTTATCCTCACAGCGACACTTCTCTGTGTTTGCCGTGAACTTCCCGTCGGCTCAGACCCAGACGTCCATCTACGGTCAGATCCTGGCCGGTCACCTGCAGCAGCAGCCGTTCAGCGCCGGCGTCCACAGGGCAGCTGCGGCCGTGGTCCAGGCCTCCATCGCTCTTCACCACAGGGTGGTCCACAGCTTCCTGCCCACCGCCCTCAAGTTCCACTACCTGTTCAACCTGAGGGAACTGTCCAGCGTCTTCCAGGTGACACTACAGTAGTGTGAACTTGACCCTTGACCCTGTGCTACTTTGATAGAGTCCTTGACATGAGAATTTTGAGAAGCGCTGGTATAACATATCGTCTCTGTCGGGTGGAAACCTTGTATGTCCAAAACCGCTACCGTACTTTTCAGGATTCAAATTCAAAAGTAGCAGATCTACAAGCTCAACATGTGTCGAATCACGCCGTGTTTCAAGCTTGTGGATCTGCTACTTCTCATGCTTTTGTGTGATGCTGTAGTTTGATCAAGCAGGGCATTCATTTACAAAAGACCCCACAAAAAGTTAAAATATGGAGGTTTCTGCCTGATAGCAACGATATACTGAAATGGAAAATGGAATACAGTATAATAAATTGATATTCAACGATTTATTTTTAGCAGTTTTGACAAAGCACATCACAGAAGATTAAACCATGTTACCCTTCCACTGAAGAATACATGTTCTCTCTCCTTGTTGACTGTGTGCTGGGTTGTGCAGGGCCTCCTGTTCTCCAGGCCGGAGGTGGTGAGGTCCAGCCTGGACCTGGTGCTGCTGTGGTGTCATGAGACCAGCAGGGTCTACTCGGACCGACTGGTGGACGGCAGAGACCTGCAGATGTTCCACAGGCTCCAGATGGACACCGTGCACCAATGCTTCGAGGTGCTTCACTTTCCCACTGACTGATCTGACCCAATTAGTAGGGGTGGGCAAAAAAAAGGAAAAAAATAAAGATTCACTCAAATATCACACTTTTTAATGCCAAGTTCGAATCGTGATTTATTTTATTTTGTTTTGTTTTGTTTTGTTCATTTTTTCATGACAGTAAGACCTATCTATCTATCTATCTATCTATCTATCTATCTATCTATCTATCTATCTATCTATCTATCTATCTATCTATCTATCTATCTATCTATAAATGCACCGAAAAATGTCTGTCAGTCATTCTGTCTGTCTATCCGTCCGCCCTTCTGTCTGTAGCCTACACTTCCTTATATTAACCTGACTCCGCCAGATGGGGCAGTAGAGAGTACGCTCTACTGCCCCATCTGGCCAACATCATTTGCTGTTCATATATTCAGAGGACTAGAAGGACTAGTATAATTAAATTAAGAATCGCAATATAAATCAAATCGGCACCCTAGGAATCAAGATCGTATCGAATCGGTAAGTGAATCGTCCCACCCCTACCAATTAGATGTCTCCACCTGGCACCTTGGGCCTTAATTCTTCTTCGGCGAATGCCAAAGTGTGATGATGTTAAAGTTTCTCAGAAACCTGCAAGACACAAAGAGAGAAAAAAGAAAACGTTCTGTCTTCACAGGGAGTGGAGGATGTGGACTTGGTCAAACAGCCTCTTCTGTACTGCCACTTCAGCCAGCAGGGGGTTGAGGAGAGCATGTACACCCCACTCAGAGACTGGGCTGTGCTGCGGAGCGTCCTCACTGACGCTCTGGAGAGTTACAACGAGCTCAATGCTGCCATGAACCTGGTGCTGTTTGAGGACGCTATGCAACATGTGTGAGTAGTGTTCAGTGAACCTGGTGCTGTTTGAGGACGCTATGCAACATGTGTGAGTAGTGTTCAGTGAACCTGGTGCTGTTTGAGGACGCTATGCAACATGTGTGAGTAGTGTTCAGTGAACCTGGTGCTGTTTGAGGACGCTATGCAACATGTGTGAGTAGTGTTCAGTGAACCTGGTGCTGTTTGAGGACGCTATGCAACATGTGTGAGTAGTGTTCAGTGAACCTGGTGCTGTTTGAGGACGCTATGCAACATGTGTGAGTAGTGTTCAGTGAACCTGATGCTGTTTGAGGACGCTATGCAACATGTGTGAGTAGTGTTCAGTGAACCTGATGCTGTTTGAGGACGCTATGCAACATGTGTGAGTAGTGTTCAGTGAACCTGGTGCTGTTTGAGGACGCTATGCAACATGTGTGAGTAGTGTTCAGTGAACCTGGTGCTGTTTGAGGACGCTATGCAACATGTGTGAGTAGTGTTCAGTGAACCTGGATTGTGAGTATCTCATGAATGTCTCAGCAGAGGTTCTCAGGCTTTTTCAAGTCAAGAAGAGGCCTATTCGGACAGGACAAGTATTACCCCAGGTACCCCAGGTTGTAATAATCACGGAGGACGTCTGCGTTTTTAATCCCGTGCGAATCCACCATGTCGGTGATTTGGGGTAGAATTTAGTTTTTTCATTAATTACCTACCATATTTCAGCAAACACGGACGTCCTATGATAATAGTAATCCTGTGCGAATCGACATCTCAGTAATTTGTGGTAGAATTTAGTTTTTTTTTAACAGTTTGACTGCGGGATTAATTCATCGTAATCCCCATTTGACTGCCGTTGTTTTTCACTAACCTTTGAAGAACCACCCGGCCACGATCGTCGTTCCATTTAATGAAAATCCGCCTCATAATAGTGTGATCGTTTGTAATAGTGTCCAAAGATCCAACAGCAGCGGGGCACTGGGAGACATGGGAGCCACATGTGACGTATCCTACTATGTCTGATGGAAACCCTGTATGTCTTAAAACGGCGAATTAAACAATGAAAATGTAACGAGTAACAAGAAAGACATCAATTAACACCTTGAGGGCCCAGAACGGAGATCTCTGTCCTTTTGATTAACAAATGAACTGCTTCTGATTCCGTCATATAAGCTTTTTTAATATATAAAACGGAATAGCTGTAATCAATTATTTTATTTATTTTTTTGCTTGGCCTTTCCTTCTTCAGCGGACTCCTTGTGTTTCGCACATGCTTTCACTTCTTGAATATAGGCCGACTGAAAAGGCTCATAACTCTAAATCTACGGCGCTTTCCATGGTTTTGACCAAACGCCGATCAAACGCAGGTCTTTTCTGATTGTCCGGTGATCCCGATTGGAACATTGGCGTTCTCTAGAGCAAGGATGGCCTCATTTTAGCTCGCTAGCATTGACACTAATAATTTACCATCTAAAATGGAACGCCAAAACGGACATGCGTCACACTAAAACAGATCCGCTCGGCAGTGAGGCGCCACCACTTTCGTCCACCAGTTTGGAGTCAATGTGTAAATTACATTGTGTGCCCAGGGCTGAGATTGAGCCAAAAGACGGAGAATTAATTGTTTGATATCAGAGCGTGCCACTCTACAGTCTAAGAGCGTCTATTGGGCAACTTCCGATGTAATTTCCGGTTGGTGTGTCATCAAATGTGTTCCTCCTTCATTTTAATGGACAGGAGGCATCTTCTGACTTCTGTTATGTAATTTTTCACCTGTACCACTCTTTATTGGATATTATAATAACATCAGATTAAGGTAAGAAAGTTAGTCCGGTATTCTCCTTTAATAATGTATAATATTACTGTATATTAATATAGTGTATACTTGTTACCAGGTGTAGGATCAGTCGTATCCTGGAGTGTCCTCGGGGTCACGGCCTGTTGGTTGGGGTGGGAGGCAGCGGCAAGCAGAGTCTGACCCGTCTGGCTGCATACCTGTCCTCTACGGAGGTGTTCCAGATCACTCTGAGCAAGGCCTACAGCATGAATGACCTGAAGGTAAGCTACCTGTCCTCTGGAGGTGTTCCAGATCACTCTGAGCAAGGCCTACAGCATCAATGACCTGAAGGTAAGCTACCTGTCCTACGGAGGTGTTCCAGATCACTCTGAGCAAGGCCTACAGCATGAATGACCTGAAGGTAAGCTACCTGTCCTCTGGAGGTGTTCCAGATCACTCTGAGCAAGGCCTACAGCATGAATGACCTGAAGGTAAGCTACCTGTCCTCTGGAGGTGTTCCAGATCACTCTGAGCAAGGCCTACAGCATCAATGACCTGAAGGTAAGCTACCTGTCCTCTGGAGGTGTTCCAGATCACTCTGACCAAGGCCTACGGCATTAATGACCTGAAGGTAAGCTACCTGTCCTCTATATGGCAGTGGTTCTCAAACGTATTTCTCCCTGTAACTTTGACCCCTCTATCACATGGAACTATTTTTTAGGTGTAGTGATATGGACACAAAAACACATAGTTCTGTGTGATAGAGGGGTCAAAAATGAACGACAATGAACAACAATGCAAATGAAGTTAGTTTTGTGGATACATTTACTTTTAATGCGTGGTCCCCAGTGCCCCCCACAAAATGACTGGAACTACTTAATATTTCACCAAAACCAGAGCAGAACTCCCACCACGGGACTCGGGCAATCAATTAATACAGTTGCAACCACTATATTAATGGCAAGTATTTAATATAGCTTAAGTTAAAACAATCTGAACTATCCCTTTAAGTACAGTGCAACTCGGGTGTCTTTTACTGAGCATAGAGGGTCTAAGTGGTAAAACTTAAGTGATGCTGGTAATTTCTAAATACTATCTACCGTAAGTATCCTGCAGCAGTGCGGCACCTCTGGACTTGTGTCTTAGCACCCTAGGGTGTCACGGCACCTGCTCTATGGAAGTGTTCCAGATCACTGAGCAAGGCCTACAGTACAGCATTCACGACCTGAAAGTAAAGGTTGGGAATAGCTTACAACCAAACATGAGACTTTTGGGAATTGATACTATGATTATTTCATTGGTATAAAAAAAATACAGATTTTCACATTTATTTAAAACTATCAAGATAGTTTAGCCCCATATTAAACTACCATACACACATTTTAAGTGCAGCTCTAGTCTGGAATGACTCAGAATTTATCTGTGTCTTTTGACCAAAATTAGTACAAATGACAAAAACTCACACTCTGGTCCTGTGAGAAAGAAATTATGCAAAATGGCTGGGATTAATTGACGGAGATCACGGTTTCACGCACGCACGCACGCACGCACGCACGCACGCACGCACGCACGCACGCACGCACGCACACACACACACACAGGAAAGGAGAAGTCCTCAGGATCGATATCTCCTTCTCACTGCCTCCAGCGTATTGATCCAGTTCTGGTCTCCTCATCCACACACCGAGGCAGGATTGTCCGATGCTATTATAGAGCTCTGGGAAATATTTCAATACCTTATCGATGAAGCTAACATGATTGTCCATTTAATCAGCCTTCTAAAGATCAAAGTGTTATCGTGGAGTTTGTGGTATATCCATTGATCCATTGAGAATGCTCATTGGCCTTGTCTTGAATATAAACGGTTACAAGGAGAATGCTCATTGGCCTTGTCTTGAATATAAACAGTTAAAAGGAGAATGCTCATTGGCCTTGTCTTGAATATAAACAGTTAAAAGGAGAATG
Organism: Electrona antarctica; assembly: GCF_951216825.1. Classification (NCBI taxonomy): domain Eukaryota; kingdom Metazoa; phylum Chordata; class Actinopteri; order Myctophiformes; family Myctophidae; genus Electrona; species Electrona antarctica. The sequence continues at coordinate 18,450,930 of NC_136811.1, forward strand.
CTCATTGGCCTTGTCTTGAATATAAACGGTTAAAAGGAGAATGCTCATTGGCCTTGTCTTGAATATAAACGGTTAAAAGGAGAATGCTCATTGGCCTTGTCTTGAATGTAAACCGTTTAAAGGAGAATCCTTATTGGCCTTAATTGTCTTGAATATAAACAGTGTAGATGTCCCTTCATGATGTGTGTGAGGTGTTGTTTAGGTAGATCTCGCTGTTGTAGTACCCCACTGACTACTGGCATCAAGTTTGTGTGTGTGTGTGTGTGTGTGTGTGTGTGTGTGTGTGTGTGTGTGTGTGTGTGTGTGTGTGTGTGTGTGTGTGTGTGTGTGTGTGTGTGTGTGTGTGTGTGTGTGTGTGTGTGTGTGTGTGTGTGTGTGTGTGTGTGTGTGTGTGTGTGTGTGTGTGTGTGTGTGTGTGCATACTTGTGGGCTAAATGTCCCCACAATTATAGTAGAATTTGAATAGACATCACAAGGAGATATTTCCTGGTTCTCACAACCAGGAAAATATAACGTATACTGTGCATTACAGGGAGCATTTAGACACATGATTATATCCACAGAGAACGCAATTATAACAAAGCGACAGTAGTTTATTTTCCGAAACAAGGATGATTTTTCACCGCAAATACAATCCAACTGTATGAATACAATGAGGCATCACCACATTAATAGTGTGATGTGAGATATTGGTCACTCTCCCAGTGTGCCTGGGTAAAGACATTAGGCTTACAATTAGGAAACCGTTCAGGTTAGGATTAGGCATTGATTGAGTGAAAACACACAAAACTCCATGTTTCCATCGTGGTTCTTCATTCCATTTAGGTTAAGATTAGGTATTTAGCGGTTAGGTTTAGGGGTTAAGGTTTGTCATTTAGCGGTTAGGTTTAGGGGTTAAGGTTTGTCATTTAGCGGTTAGGTTTAGGGGTTATGGTTTGTCATTTAGCGGTTAGGTTTAGGGGTTAAGGTTTGTCATTTAGCGGTTAGGTTTAGGGGTTAAGGTTTGTCATTTAGCGGTTAGGTTTAGAGGTTAAGGTTTGTCATTTAGCGGTTAGGTTTAGAGGTTAAGGTTTGTCATTTAGCGGTTAGGTTTAGAGGTTAAGGTTTGTCATTTAGCGGTTAGGTTTAGAGGTTAAGGTTTGTCATTTAGCGGTTAGGTTTAGGGGTTAAGGTTTGTCATTTAGCGGTTAGGTTTAGAGGTTAAGGTTTGTCATTTAGCGGTTAGGTTTAGAGGTTAAGGTTTGTCATTTAGCGGTTAGGTTTAGGGGTTAAGGTTTGTCATTTAGCGGTTAGGTTTAGAGGTTAAGGTTTGTCATTTAGCGGTTAGGTTTAGGGGTTAAGGTTTGTCATTTAGCGGTTAGGTTTAGAGCTTAAGGTTTGTCATTTAGCGGTTAGGTTTAGAGGTTAAGGTTTGTCATTTAGCGGTTAGGTTTAGAGGTTAAGGTTTGTCATTTAGCGGTTAGGTTTAGAGGTTAAGGTTTGTCATTTAGCGGTTAGGTTTAGAGGTTAAGGTTTGTCATTTAGCGGTTAGGTTTAGAGGTTAAGGTTTGTCATTTAGCGGTTAGGTTTAGAGGTTAAGGTTTGTCATTTAGCGGTTAGGTTTAGAGGTTAAGGTTTGTCATTTAGCGGTTAGGTTTAGAGGTTAAGGTTGCCGTTATGCCTGATTTGATTTATACATAGTTGCCCGGCAGTGTTGCACACTGAAAATGTGAGCTTGTAGATCGGCTCTTTAGGCTTAAGATCATTTCACACCAGGAGCAGCGTCGTGAATAAACAATGGCAAAATGTGTCGCAATTCGTTCACATCAAACTTTGATTTTAGTGATGCCTCATTCATACAGGTTGATGATTTTATTTGCACTGCGTATCGAAAAACACGTGTTCCATCGCTTCATCGCCTTAAAAATGACATTCATAAAATCGCCGTCCTAAAAGCTTTGATGTCCTCACAAGTATAGTAATATAACCTTGTGTGTGTCTGCGTGCGTGAGTGTGTGTGCGTGCGCGCGTGTGTGTGTGTGTGTGTGTGCGCACATGTGTGTGTGTGCGTGCGCGGTACAGGGGGATCTGGCAGGCTTATACCTGAAGGCCGGTGTGAAGAACCAGCGTGTGGCTCTGCTCCTGACCGACGCCCACATACCGGATGAGCGCTTCCTGGTGCTCATCAACGACCTGCTGACCTCAGGTCAGAGCAACAACACAAGCTCATTATTTAGAAGACATTTTGTGCTTCATTAGATGTGACGGAGGAGGAGAACAGGAGTGAGAGGGAGGTGAAATGCTACACAGGTCTCCAGCTGGAGCTGAGCCCAGTGCATCACAGTCACATGTACTCTACTATACTGTATATGGGCGGGGTTGCGCTACCAGCATGACTTCATCATTATTTACTGTCACTCCTGACATGAAAATGTAATTAGAAAAAACACATTGGTTTATATATAATAAATACAAAGAAATAATCCATGAAACTTAAAAAATAAAATAAAATCGTGTGAAGCGAGGCCGGGGTGCTTTTGCTTGTGTACATTAACCAGGGATGTACACTAGGTTCCGTTATTCTAATATTGAACCAGTTGAGTGTTTCCACTGAAAATTAATTGGTTCAGAACCCTAAAAGTTGCTTCGGAACCGGAACCAAACAATGGCTGCCGGTTCCGTGAAATCACCAAGCAAGCCCCAGAAAGGCTGGGCAACGTTGAAGTCGACTCCCTAGTCCCTACTGGTCAAAACCTGCTACTGCAGGCGGGCTGGGCCCAGGTTAAATGTATGAAGGAATCGTGACATAGGACGTGACGCAGAGGTACCACAAGAACAGCGCAAGGGGTAATACGATAGGAGCCAACCAATCATATCAACGCTCGAGGGCTACTACCCGTCGTCCTTCCGGGTGCTTCAAAACGCCACTGAGCAACTTCCAGTGAAGTGAATAGCGGGGGGCGGGGCTGTTGCTCCTCAATCCGTTCGCTAGATATATTATAGCTCTATGGCACCAAGGTTCTAAGAATCTTGAACGGAACCAGTTCTAGAACAAACGTTTTGGTGGAAAAGGGGCCTCAGTGACATTGACTTAATCCTCTCCTCCATCCATCCAGGTGAAATCCCAGAGCTTTTCGGCGAGGAGGAGATGGAAGGCATCGTGGCTGGCGTGCGGGCCGAGGTCAGGGCCCTGGGCCTGCTGGACACCAGGGACAACTGCTGGAGGTTCTTCATGGACCGGGTCCGACTGCAGCTCAAGGTCCCGTTGCTTTGTTTTATCCTCCCAGAGTCAATGTTTCGCCATCCTGCGTCTGTGCACCTGTACTGTAGCTGTGTCTGTGTGAGAAGTGTCACAGTGTGATTATTTGTGTTTGAATTGCTATGCTGTAGACACAGCTAACCACCTAAATGGAGAGAAGAGAGTTGCACACTGGGCAGCCATAATATGAATGGGTATGAGTGGCTGCCCTTATATCTGTGACCCTCCCCTTCGTTCCACACAACTCCGCACAAATCCATATAACTCAAGGGACTTCAACAATTAAGCTTTCTACATGCCATATTAGAGCAAGCGTCCTTGAAATGAAATACAGTATGGTGAGAATCTGTGCCCTAGAGCATTCAAAACAGAGACACAACTGAAGTGTGACATTGTTGAACATCTTTGGCAAGCAGTGGACTCGGGGAGGGGGGTTTGCAGAAGGAAGGAAATTGTTGTCTCAGTGAACACGTATACTGTAACTGTACGCCGTCCAGCACGTCTCTGGGCCAGGGCCTCTGGGAGCGCCTCCGTCTGCTGCAGCCAACTGGGACTGGCACTGTCTGAGAGACTGCCAAGCACACTGCCGTGTGCCAGTTTGTGTCTCTCTCTCTCTCTGTCACTGGAGGACGGATGGCTCTCGCTCATTGGATGGATGCATCGTGCCATGACACTTGTCTCTTTGCTTGTGTTTGGGGTTTTGCTTGTATGCACTTGGCTGCACATCCTCTCACGTTTGTGGGCACAGACATTTGTCTGTTTGTATTTGCCCATGTGCTGTGTGTGTGTGTGTGTGTGTGTGTGTGTGTGTGTGTGTGTGTGTGTGTGTGTGTGTGTGTGTGTGTGTGTGTGTGTGTGTGTGTGTGTGTGTGTGTGTGTGTGTGTGTGTGTGTGTGTGTGTGTGTGTGTGTGTGTGTGTGTGTGTGTGTGTGTGTGTGTGTGGGGGGGGGGGGGGACGACGACAAGAGACAAGAGATCTAGTTAGTCCAAGACCATGCAACATGGTCCAAGAACATTTATTAGGACAACATGTATAAATGAACAATACATTTACTGTAAATTCATGGGAATCTAGCAAGAGATGCACATTTTCATCCTCACCAACAAAACAAACTGAGCATACAGTAGTAGTATATCATTACAATCAACAACATGAACAATACAACATAATTAGAAGACAAGAGATCTAGTTAGTCCAAGACCATGCAGTCTTAACATGGTTACATGATTGACACTCTAGCAACCAATGTTGTACACAATGTTTATAAGCAGCCACGCTAGACAGTCTCGTATGGTACAGTAGGTGGTAGACTGTTCCACAACCAACAGAGCAGGTATGTCATAAAAAAAACAGGATCACTTTTTGAAAGTAATTAAGTTCTGAGTTCTGGGTTCCCAGAAGGGTTAATACTAATTCCCCCATGAGGGGGAACTGTCTGTATCGCTGTCGCCTCAAAGCTAGAAGGTCCCAGGTTTGATTCCCACTGGGGATGCTGGGGGCGTGTTGTTCTCTCCTCCTTCGTTCTATCCTAATTGGGAGATCTAATGGTCAGCAGTCCTTTGACGAATGACTGTGAAACTGCAAAAAGTGTCGGAAGAAGAAAAGACAGTAGAAAAACAATAGGGGCATTTTTCCCTTCGGGCTTGGCCCCTAATACAAAAATACCTCTTGAGCAGGACCCAGATTAGGTTCTTAGAAACCGAGCCGTAGCGTAATGGAAACAAATCCAGACCCTGTCCGGTGCATGGCACAGCAGCACGGTTCACTAGGTTCTTCTTGTGATAAAGAGCTCTATTTCTATCTCTGTCTGTGTGCAGGTGGTGTTGTGTTTGTCTCCTGTGGGCAGCGCTCTCAGCCTCAGGGCCCGGCGCTTCCCGGCCCTGGTCCACTGCACCACCATCGACTGGTTCCACCCCTGGAGCTCTGAGGCCCTGGAGTCTGTCAGCCGCACCTTCCTCCAGGAGATCCCAGGCATAGAGGTGAGACAGTCGCCTTGAACAACACCAAACATACAGTGCAGTACCTTTTGGGGTAGCATAGCTGAATGGTGAGAGAGCCTGCCTGGGGAACCGAGGTCCCCAGTTGTCCACGTCACAATTCCAGGCCTGGCCCCAGCAATGTGTGGAATAAGACTGGTTAAAGTGTCCTTGAGCAAGACACCTAACGCTCTAACTGCCCCTTGTGGGCTGAGATCAGCTGGGTTGAGGTGAAATCAAAATTTCCCCTGCAAATGTGTCCTTGACTGACACACTGACTGACTCACTCACACACAGTCATTCAATATACGTAATATTCAATGTGTGCCGGGCAGAAACCCCTTACAGTATCTCCATGTTTATTTGTCTTGTTTTTTTCATCATTTAACAACCTACTTGGTTATATTACAAGCATCACACAAAAGTATCAAAAGTCTACTATTGTTTTTTAAGTTGAATTCTGAAAACAGTTTTTTGGACGTATGAGCTTTCCACCCGACAGAGACCATTGGCTGCGTGGGGACTGGCGTACAGACAGATATTTGGCTCCATGTAACCCTGTGTGTTCTTCCATAATGATCCTTGTCCAGAGGAAGACTCAGTTAGACTGCATTAATGAACATCTACTAATTGGAGCGGGGCAGCTGGGTTGTCCTGTGCACACATCTCTCATCGTTAGCTCTTAGTGTGTGTGTGAGGCGCTGACAGATCACTGATCACACGGCCGGGGACGCACGCCGCGGCGCCGCGGGCGTATCATTGTTTTCCCTCGCTGCGGCGGAACGATCACAACGCACCATCATTTATGTTAATGAGCGGCTGAGTGATTAATAAGCTACATAACGACCCTCTCAGGAGGCACAGCTGTCGCAGCCCGGGAAAAAAAAAAGTGTCGTCACGTAAGACGGTGCCAATGTGTGCCACCGGGCTGGCTAGTGTGTGTGTGTGTGTGTGTGTGTGTGTGTGTGTGTGTGTGTGTGTGTGTGTGTGTGTGTGTGTGTGTGTGTGTGTGTGTGTGTGTGTGTGTGTGTGTGTGTGTGTGTGTGTGTGTGTGTGTGTGTGTGTGTGTGTGTGTGTGTGTGTGTGTGTGTGTGTGTGTGTGTGTGTGTGTGTGTGTGTGTGTGTGTGTGTGTGTGTGTGTGTGTGTGTGTGTGTGTGTGTGTAATCATGTGAGGATATACTGTACTGTATGCATTTTATTCCAGTATTACTAGTCATAAAAGTAGTGCTGTACTAGACAGACAGACAGGCCTTCCCTCATTCCCTGACCCTGCTGGGGAAATCCTGCTGCCATGGCAGTAACGCAGTTATGAAACATAGGCCAGATGCAGAAAATGAGACACAGCTAGGAGTACAAAATAATAATAATAATAATAATACAAAATAAACGTGTAAGCGGTATATATACATGGCTTCTGGTTTTCATTCATGCATTCCCATTCTTGCTTGCCATTCTCAGGACTTGTTCCTTTTCTCTGAGAGTTAAGGTGGTTGCACACTGGACGCGTTTTTCGGAAAGCCGACGGGTGTGGTGAAAGAGCCAGGAGTAGATAACAGTAGTATGGTTTAGTAGTAGGGTAACCTAGGGGTAACCACTCACCCCCATTTGGTTTTGTTTTTCGCGGGCCACTCGCCCTCATCGGTTCTTGTATTCGTTTTACTGAGGTTACATTTAGGAATAAGTTTAGGTTTTGGCATAGTTTTACGGAGGTTACGTTTAGGAATAAAGTTAGGTTTAGGGATAGTTTTGGTTTTGTTATATATGAAGTTATGTTTAGGCATAGTTTTGCTTGGGGTACGTTTAGAAATACGTGGTGGCGACTGTTCCAAGGTCGCCGGATTTGACCTGGAGCTAGGGTGTTTTTGGGTGATGTATTCAGTAGTAGTACTGTAGTTTCAGTAGTAATAGCTCTAGAACAAATTGTCATAACATTTTGTAGACTGGTGGTAGAATACTAGAATATCATGGACTGTACTTTCAACTGTTGTCAATGCATCACGCTCAGTACATGGCCGGGGGGTAAATGTATCCTTCATAACAAGTTAAAACATATGACCACAGTTTGCGAGGAAGTCTTTCCTCCAAAGCCATCGATATGGTCCAAACAATCTCCGATTGTTTATCTTGTTAAAGAGGCAGGGAAAACGAGGAGATGAAACGCTCATTTGTTCCAAGTTGGAAACCGCACAACCCACAAATAGCTGATACACGTATAGGTAGCAGATCAATGGGAACTTTCGCTCGCGTCTCAACTGTACACAACACGCTTTGTCAAAGAGCATTATGTCAGGTCTTAATTAATAATGATTTTTTTTTTCCTGCTGAATCCTTGATCATTAACAATAGCGTTTTTGTGAGTTATGATCAGGTTTGATCCTTGCATTCGGCGCTCATTTGTTTCTGTGTTAACCCCTTTTGGGCTGGAACCCCTTTTGGTGTTTTAAAGCATTATGTTATAATTTAGCTATTGAAAAATAGCAGATCTACAAGCTCATAGCGCGCCACCGAGTGGCGCGCTACGAGCTTGTAGGTCTGCTATTTTTGAAAAATCGTGAAAATGCGGCACACATCTTTGAATGTATATTCTTTCAGAGCGAACGTTTTTAACTCAAATCTTTGCTTGGTCCCTGGAATAACATATTTTCAGATGGGGGTCGGTGGCCAATTAAATATCATTTTTGGGGTCCTTGACATGAAATATTGAGCACCACTGATACAAATACATAGGTATTTCAGTAAACTGTCGACATTTTTTTTATTTCGACGTCAGGCCTAAATGGGTTAATTGATTCCTAACAGTGTGATTAATGGAGGCTCTGTGTCATTGAGCAGCGCTATGATGAATCTGGCACAGCGTGGCTCCATACACTGCTGAGAAAAGTTTGAGGACGTGAGGGATAATATAAACAGTAGGCCTATGCATGCTTTACAAGCTGCATGTCAGCGGCTCCTAAACGCATTATTTTCACAGTGGTTTCAAAGCCTAATCATTCCTGCCAGCAGCACCTAAATTTCAGATTGAGTAAGTCGGGGCCAGCCAAGTGTGGCGGCGAAACTTGTAGATGGATTCAGAATTTATGAAGATAATATTTCAGGCACACATCGGCTTGGGGGGACGTTAAACTCTACTCAATCCTGAGCGCGCACCCTACCCCCCTCCCTCTCCACCCCCTTCCCCCCCAACCACCTTTCCCCCGCTTTCTTTTTTACAGCCCTCTGTCCAGGAATCCATCAGTCTTTTCATGGCCCACGTTCACACCAGTGTCAACCAGGCGAGTGAAAAATACCGGCGCGATGAGAAGCGGCACAATTACACCACCCCCAAGAGCTTTCTGCTGCAGATCAGGCAGTACGGGGCGCTGCTGGGGAAGAGCCGCGCTGCGCTCCACCACAACACCACCCGCCTGGAGAGAGGCCTGGAGAGGCTGCGCACCACCGCCCGCCAGGTACCCATACCGTGCTGATAGGGCTGCAAATGGACATTATTCTATAGGGCGGTGGCGGCCATTTTCTGGTTCCATCGTTCCAGACCCCATTCATTTTCTCCATAGAGATTTCCAAAAATATTTACCGGTATATCAATTATTTTAAAGCCTAGAATCAAGCCATCCAGGACCCTGGAGAATAATGACCATAACACATTTTATTCTGTGAAAAGAAGAAGAAAAAAAAATATTTATGATATACAATATTTAATAAATATCCTTTTTTTCAGTTTTCTTTTCTTTCTTTTTTTTTTTTTTTCTCCTTCACAGAATCAAATGTTTTATGCGCATGAATCACCAGGATCCTGCATGCTTTTATTCTAGGCTTAAAATAATTTACTTCAGTCTGTTGAGGCATTGGTTGGATTGTTGAGTCATCACAAAATGCTGTTTAAACATTAGATAATAGTAATAGCCATTTAGTGATGGCTAATTAACCATGAATCCCTCTCCCTTCTTATAAATAATAACTCTTCTAGGTAGAAGATTCTTATAAAGCGTTACCAATGCCATCATTGAACTGTTTCTAGGTAGAAGATCTAAAACGTTTCCTTCTTATCAAGACTTACCGTCATTTTAACTGTTTCTAGGTAGAAGATCTAAAAGCCAAACTAGCATCTCAGGAAGCAGAGTTGACGGTTAAAAACCAGAAGACCGAAGCGCTCATCGCCAAGGTTGGCCTGCAGACGGAGAAGGTCAGCCGCAAGAGAGAGGCAGCCGACGCAGAGGCACAGAAGGTCAGATCTACTGTTCTAATACAGAAGGTCAGATCTACTGTTCTAATACAGAAGGTCAGATCTACTGTTCTAATACAGAGGCACAGAAGGTCAGATCTACTGTTCTAATACTGAGGCACAGAAGGTCAGATCTACTGTTCTAATACAGAGGCACAGAAGGTCAGATCTACTGTTCTAATACAGAGGCACAGAAGGTCAGATCTACTGTTCTAATACTGAGGCACAGAAGGTCAGATCTACTGTTCTAATACAGAGGCACAGAAGGTCAGATCTACTGTTCTAATACAGAGGCACAGAAGGTCAGATCTACTGTTCTAATACTGAGGCACAGAAGGTCAGATCTACTGTTCTAATACAGAGACACAGAAGGTCAGATCTACTGTTCTAATACAGAGGCACAGAAGGTCAGATCTATTGTTCTAATACAGAGGCACAGAAGGTCAGATCTACTGTTATAATACAGAGGCACAGAAGGTCAGATCTACTGTTCTAATACAGAGGCACAGAAGGTCAGATCTACTGTTATAATACTGGATTCAAGTTCTCCGCCACTCGGTGGCGCGCTATGAGCTTGTAGATCTGCTATTTTTCAATAGCTAAAGCATAACATAATGCTAACACCAAAAGGGGTTCCCGCCCAACATGGGTTAAGTACTGTATTTAAGTACAATTGTGAGGTATTTGTACTTTACTTGAGTATTTCCAATACTATTATCTCTACTCCACTACATCTCAGATCCAAATATTGTACTTTTACTCCACTACATTTATTTGAAAACTTTACCCACTCGGGGTTATTACAAAACGTACATTGACCACATACATACATCAACCACATATGATTTTACAATGTAGATTGGGGGTCCCAGAGATAAATAGGGGGTCTAATCTGTGGCCTCACTAATGTATATCAAACTGGGGGTCCTTGAAATTGAGAATAGTCAGTGTCCTGTGATGATATAATGGCTGAAACAGATGTCATGTGTTTTGGGCAGGTTGCTGCCATCCAGGCCGAGGTCACAGTGAAACAGAGAGACTGTGAAACGGACCTGGCTAAGGCAGAGCCGGCCCTGGAGGCAGCCAAGGCAGCACTGGACACCCTCAACAAGGTCTGTCTGTCTGTCTGTCTGTCTGTCTATAGTTTTAGTCGTAGTCTTTTGAATAAATTAGCATTTAGTTTTAGTCATCTGAAATGTTTTACTTTTGTCTAGTTTACGTCGACTAAGTCAGCTAAATCTACGTTTGGATTAGTCGACTAAAATGTATTTTGGCGGGCCATGATGGTGTCGTAATGCCTGATTTAAATTAGTAGCTATCTTCTGAGTGTGACACCCACAGACAACCAAGCATAAAATTATTTCTTAGTTCGGCTGGATATCTTCTCCAATAGTCCCTCCCTAAAATTTCAGTCTAGTCTATGATTTTAGTCATCATAGCTTAGTTTTTTCAGTTTTGTCAGTGAAAAAAAGGTTGTTGACCAACATTAGTTTTAGTCGACACAATGAACACTGTTCAATGCAATTCAATAAAATCTCATGCCAAATCACAACAAGTTGTCTTAAGACACGTGTAGAGCAGAGACCAACATTTACCCTGAGCAAGTACATATTTGGTGACAGTGGCAAAAGAAAAATACTAACCTTGAGCAGAACCAGGCTCTAGGCCGGGTGGGCGGCCATCTGCTGGAGGGAGAGGGAGAGGGGGAGAGAGAGAGGAGAGAGAACGATAATAACAATACTATTAACAACTATTGCTTTAAATGTGACTGTAGGCCTTATCATTTTCAACTCCACTCAAGAGGAGGTGGCATGGACAGAAAGACGTATACAGTATATGCAGAATCTATAGAGCGTTGCAGTCCCGCCCTCGACGAGCGGCCGGGAAGACAATTTCCAATACATTTTTCCCATAGATGTTTCATAAAGTATTTAATTAAAGACCTGTAAGCCTCGGTCAAAGCCAACTCGGATTGTGACACAATTTTTTGGACCGAACAAATAATTAGAAAGAAGAAAAAAAGGACACTTTTTTGTTATTTTTTCTAATTATTTGTTCTGCCCAAAAATATTGTTTGTTGTCATGAGTTGTCACAATCCGAGTTGGCTTTGACAGAGGCTTACAGGTCTTTAAATAAATACTTTATTTATTATTCATTAAAGGGGGCGGGACTGCAACGTTTATTATCTCCATATTCTAACTTTTTGTGTTTTTTGTTGTTGTAAATTAACTCTATACCTGATTTTACTACAGTGTCACAAGCATCAAAAGTAGCAGATCCACAAGCTCTTTTCGAGCTTGCCGATCTGCTCCTTTTGCTGCTCTTGAATTTGAATCCTGAAAAGTAACAGTTTTGGACATAATAACAGAGGCGATATCGCTTGTTTGTAATTTTGTCACTGTTTTCCAGGTGAATCTGACAGAGCTCAAGACCTTCCCCAACCCTCCGGTGGCAGTCATCAACGTGGCAGCAGCAGTGATGGTGCTGCTGGCTCCCCGTGGCCGCGTGCCCAAAGAGCGGAGCTGGAAGGCGGCGCGAGCCTTCATGGGCAAGGTTACCCTGTCACCCTGTCATTCAACAGCAGCCTGATTAACGCCCATCTAATCTGTGTGAGGGCCTTGACCCTGACCTGCGCCTATAGCAGCTCTCCCTCTCTGTGAATAAGCTCGCTTATGATTGGAGCAAAATCTCAGCCTCCTCCCACTTCCTGTTATGCTATTTGACCTTTAGCAGCTTAAGACATGTTTTATACTCTGCTGTGAGACTGCTGTGTGGAGAAACAAATTGCAAAAACATTTATTGCTAGAGAGTTTTTGTTCAGTAACCGGGGTCTCCCAGACATCTCCCCACCCCTTTAATAAACAGAAAATGTATCAGCTTTAATGGTATAGTCAGTGTTGCATGTCTTTGTCATCACTTGTTTTATCCTGTATCCTGTTCATACAGGATACAGTACAGTTCTCTCTCCTGATTGATCAAATTGGTAGTCTGGTAAACCGTCCCTGCCATGTGAATTCACATTATCGTGTGTCTACTGCAGACCGGTCTGGCCTTCAGCGCTGGGTGGGTATTTTGACAGGAACCAAAAAGTGGAAGAGACATTCAGCGTCTGTCGAATACAGGGCCCTGAGGGCAGACACTGATTGACTCTTCCACTTTTTGATTTCTGCAAAATGCCCACCTAGCGATTTGATAATGTGAATTTATGCGACCGGGAAGGTTTACCATGCAGGCTATACAATTGTAACCTGACTCCGCCAGATGGGGCAGCAGAGAGTACACTGGGTTCCCCCCTCCTGCTCCTGGGAACCCAGTGTACTCTCTGCTGCCCCATCTGGCGGAGTCAGGTTAATACAATTGGTATCCCGGCCTGAAAATGTATTTTTCTGTTTACTAAAGAGCTGGAGAAAGAGGGAGACCTCTGATACTGAACAAACACTCTATTTAACACACAAACAATGGATTAATTAAATGTGACTCTTTCTTTATTGCATTGAAGTATCAGGGGGACATTTCCTCAGAGCACGTGTCCAGTTTTGCCCCTAGCCTCAGTGCATGCTGTGTGTCGTGTCCTGCCAGGTGGATGACTTCCTGCAGGCCCTGGTGTCATATGACAAGGAGCACATCCCAGACAGCTGTCTGAGCGTGGTGAAGCAGCACTACCTGAGGAACCCAGAGTTCCACCCTGACCTGGTCAGGACCAAGTCCACCGCCGCTGCAGGCCTGTGTGCCTGGGCCATCAATATCGTCCGTTACTACGAGGTTAGTCTGCACCTTCAATATCATCTGATACTACGAGGTTAGTCTGCACCTTCAATATCATCTGATACTACGAGCGAGGTTATTCTGGACCTTCCATATCATCTGATACTATGAGGTATCTCGTGTCTCGCGAGCCAGACTGTTGCCTCCAACAATGCATGTGGTCTGGAGCAACGGAAGCTCTGAAAATGAGCAGAGGATAAAGTGGGTGTGACGCCTCCTCCCCGCCAAACCACACCAGTTGCAACTCCTTGCAACAAAACCGTTTTAAGGTCAACCATACCTTGGTTGGTGTGGTTGACAAGTTGACCTTAAAACGGTTTTGTTGCAAGGAGTTGCAACTGGTGTGGTTTGGGCTTTACAGTAGAGCAGATTTGTCCTACTGTAAATCACAATCAAAGCATACCGGTATACAGCTTGTTGCTAATCAGAAATGGAAATCCTAGAATAAAATGTAAAGATATTTTAAAATATATTTTCGTGAACAGAAATGATGTACAGTTCTCGTATTTCGAGAGGTGTAGTTCCAGACTAGCATTCGGAGAATGTGGAATTGTTGCCCGGCTGCACAAGACTAGGTCTGAGTCACACAACACAGTGTTTTATTAGTCCTGACAATTATGACACAATCGCCTGATATAATGGATATAATGACAGAAACTTCTTACTTCCATATTCTGACTTTCAAATTAGTGCCATACTTGATCACATTACAGCGTCACATCAAAAGTAGCAGACCTGCAACCTTGTAACCGAGTCTGAAACAACACGCTTGGAGTTTGTCGATCTGCTATTTTTGCCTTTTTGAATTTGAATCCTGAAAAGAAACAGTTTTGGACATACAATTATAGGTACCTAACAGAGACATTATTTATGTTTTGTTTATAAAGATGTCTGTGAATTGTACTTGTACACTAATTGTACTTTTGGTCAACAGGTCTATTGTGAGGTTGCTCCCAAGAGACTAGCTTTATCACAAGCTAACACAGAGCTGGAAACAGCCACAGCCAGGCTGCAGGCTGTCCAGAAGAAGTTGGAGGTCATTATGTCATTCTACCCTTTTAACACTCTTTTTCAATTCAAATGCAATTTTTGTTGAAATAAAATCAATAAACTACAGTATTTATATTTCAATAGATCACTAGGTGTATGAACCTTGATTTAATTGTGCATTTGTGTTTGTTTTTAGGGCTGTCTCTTTTATAGGTTGGTCTTAATAATCAACAAAGACAGATTTATTTATATTTATAATCTATGTTTATGTGGTAAAATCAACTAATCGACAAATTCCTATGGTTATTACATGAATATGTTGCCTTCATAGAAAGTGTTATAATGTATTAACTTATTTGCATTGTTGACTTTTCTGTGCATGTCTGTACAGGATCTGGACGTGAACCTACAGAACCTTACATCTCAGTTCCAAAGAGCCACCACAGAGAAGGTCATGTGTCAGGAGGAGGTGACCCGCACCAACCACACCATCTCACTGGCCAACCGGCTGGTCCAGGGCCTGGAGGTATGTGCGTGTGCGTGCGTGTGCGTGTGCGTGTGCGTGTGCGTGTGTGTGTGTGTGGGGTGGTCCAGGGCCTGGAGGTATAGGAGGGAGGGCTGACCCCTGGCATATAAAGTTGACTGTCTAGTGGTAGCAGAGGTGGCTGACCCTGGCATGGATGGGATTAACTGTCCGAGGTGCTATGGTGTCTGAGCTGCCTCACTAATCTGGACTGCAATTTGTTAAATCCTGGTGAATTAGCCTGGCAGCTCCGGTGCAAGGGGCTCGTTCAAAAAGATCGTACTGTACATAGCGTGGTAGCATATTGTCAAAGTCGGGTGGATACTTGTATGTCCTTGTATGTTTTTTTTTTTATGCCCCGCATCCACAGCTCTTGTTAATACTTTGATTTATTAAATATTTAATAAAACCCAAACAAAGTGCTAATTGCTGATCTACAAGCTCACAGCACGTCGAATTTTGTGCGACACTCTTGCACGACAAAGTAGTCGGGGATAGGCTACATAAAAAACAGAAAATGTAAAAAACAAAGGATAAAAATCTCAAAAATAGCAAAAGTAGCAGATCTATACGCTCGTTTCTACTTTTGATGCTTTTGTGTGACGCTGTACAGTAGCATTAATGTACGAAAAAACGCAAAAAGTTAGAATATGGAGGTATACCTACAGTAAGAGATTTCTGCCGATGGTGACAGAATATGAAGATATGCTGGTTGTGCGTGACAGCGACCATATCTGGGTTGGGGGGGTTGTGGGTTGGAGGCGGGTAGAGAGGGCTGGACCACAGCAAATGCATGGCTGACCATGGACAACATGGCAGACTGAACAGCATCCAAGACCAAGTGGAGAAGAAGGCTATGCTAACACCCATGTCCTGATTCCCCTTCATGTCTGTGATGCAGCAGTCATTTGCAATCATGCTTGTGTGTGTAATTTTTTTTTTTTTTATAAATGAATTCCCTACTTGATCATACTACAGTGTCACACAAATGCATCAACACATGTCCACAAGCTCGAAAAGTGGCATGAAGCGACACGTTTCGATGTTGTAGATTTGAATTTGAATCCTGAAAAGTAACAGTTTTGTGTATACATGCCTTCATTGACGGGCCAGAAATCTCATTCAGGAAATCGGCACAAAAAAAGAACCGTGTCAAATGTATCGTCTTAATAAAAATTAAAAAAAACGCCTTCCCATCATGCACCTGTAACTCAACATGCATTGCACTGTGTCACATGATTGGCTAATGGCCTTCCGAAGCAGTTCGGGGGTTGTTTGGCTGCAGAGGCGAAATGGGCCAAAGAACATAAATCATGCAGAGATGATAGCTAGGGAGCAATGTCAATAGCGCTCAATAGCGCGGCGGAACGCTGAAGTGCGTTATGGAGCTGGTGGCTACTGACATGTAGTAATTGGAGATGTAATGGGATAACATAAAGTGGATAACAGCGCCACTTCCACCCACTTCTCACTTATAAGATAAGATGTAGTTATTATTTAGTTACAAGCTCTTGTTTATACTTTGCAATGTATGCATTAGTTCTCAAACCAGCTCTCAAAGTCACTATTTTAGTATACGTAAACAAACACAAACAAAGTTGATTCAGACAATATAGAGCATCACCAAAACTCATGTGGTTTTATTTTTTCATAAAAATGTTAACCTGTTGTAATGTTAAAATGTTTCCTGTTGATTTGTCCATTTTATTAGGAAGAAAACCTGGACTGGATCCGTGGATCCGGATCCAGATCTTCAAATAGTAAAATCAACAGGAAGTTAACATTTTGATGAAAAAAAAAACCACATGAGTTTTGGTGATGCTTTTGTCTGAATCAACTTTGTTTGTGTTTGCTTACATACTAAAAGTCTAAAAAGAGTGACTTTGAGAGCTGTTTTAGCGTACAATGTAAGTCAATGAGGAGCATATTTTGAATTAGCAATTTCGAATCACTGACACTGGAAAAAAAAATTCTTGTCCAGATTTGGAGTTACATCATGGCAAGTTAACTACACAACCCAAACCTCAAAAAAAGTGGTCTTACACTTTAACTCACTCAGCACCAAGATCGCCTTTTGACACCTTATGGTCCAAACGGCCACAGCCTTTTCATGTCTTTTATAATATCAATTGATTACGGTTCACAACTGTGTTCTGTACGCACTCGTAACGGTTAAAAAACAAGAATTACACGCGTATCATTAACTATCATTAACAACACTCTCCGTTGTGCCTGCCTGTCACTCAAGACGGTCGTGAGGCCGCGCCTCCTTGTTCATTTGCGGTCTGATCTATAATCAAGTGTCCATGACATCATAGACACTGGGCTCACTGCTAAAATCTAAAATATCTAAAACCACATATTACACACATAAAGACCTCCAGGAAAGTGTTCTAAAGCTTCTAAACGTCATTAACATATAGTTTTGTTGCAAAAAGGGTGAAGTGTCCCTTTAATGTCCACCTTGATCATCCCTATACAGTGTCACACAAAAGTAGCCTATCCACAAGCTTGTAGATCTGCTACCTTTGCTACAGTATGTTTGAATTTGAATCCTGAAAAGTGACAGTTTTGTACTCCACCTGACAGAGACGATATGCATGAGGGTGTGTTTTTCAAGGGTGCGTGCTTATTAGCACTCATAGTCTGTCATTATTTTGTCTTAAATGTACTAGCTCATAAAACGTGGCTCATTTTTACAACATTAAGCAAACTGAAATGGGGCCATTTGTTACTTTAGTCTAAACATCAGCCATCGTTCCCACTCAGGCATGTTATGATAAGTGTTCCTCTGAGCACAGAAGCTGATAACACTGTAGGTTTGCTAATGTGAAGGGAAAAAAAATTGCACCTTTTTTTTCCCCTCTCTCTCTCTTTCGGTGGCCATTTTATCCATTCGACATTCTTGTTCCCAGGAAATAAATGTGGCTCTCATGGAACAGCTTGGCTTTTAAAGGATATCAAGATAAATGTTTTGTCTTTATGGCATTGACCTGGAAGCGATAGTGTTTGGACTAATAAATCAGGCCGTCTATATTTAATCATTAGCTTACCTTCA
This sequence comes from Electrona antarctica, assembly GCF_951216825.1. Lineage (NCBI taxonomy): Eukaryota > Metazoa > Chordata > Actinopteri > Myctophiformes > Myctophidae > Electrona > Electrona antarctica. The sequence goes on from NC_136811.1 coordinate 18,468,702, forward strand.
AAGGCCTCAACAGCTGTTGGAAATTAACAATGTCTCACAACCCCCAGACTGAGTGGTATTACAGGCAATCCATAATGCATTAGAGTAAAATTATAGTGATTTTTAACTGTCTGGGAATTTATTATGCGACATATTCGGGACCCACGGCCCCTTGTAAGGAAATGGCACGCGTGATTTATCGTAGCAGGGGCTGTCACAGTCGCAGTATTGAAGGCTTTAAATGGATGCTAAGTTGATGTTCGCTGAGTGGATCGGCAGACAAACTTCCAGAGGTACTTAAGTGGGAATTACGCTTGTGTTGTTTCACCTGCTTCTATCGTTTTAGTTTACATGATTAAACCAGTATCAGTCAGGACATTTCATATAGGCTATAGCTAGATCACTGCTTCTCAAAGAGATGTGCGGGGCCCCCCAGCGGTCTTTGACGTTCCGAGGGGTCCCCAGCTAAAACGTATCCATGCATATCCATTTTGAATAGCCAACATATCCATTTACTGTATTTACTGTATATAATGTATGTTGGCTATTCCAAAATAGCACATCTACAAGCTCATACAGCGCGTCACTTCATGCCGTGCTGTGAGCTTGTACATCTGCATTTTTGTTATGCATTTATTTTTAATCTTGAACGTGTTTCTATATAGGGGTGTCAAAATTAAATCTATTAATCCATTGAGACCTGGAACGCATCCATGTCACGTTAGCGTTTAACCACATTAACCATTAACCCATTTTGGGGCGGGAACCCGTTTTGGTGTTTTAAACATTGTTATAATTTAGCTATTGAAAAATAGCAGATCTACAAGCTCATAGCGCGCCACCGAGTGGCGCGCTATGAACTTGTAGGTCTGCTATTTTTGAAAAATCGTTAAAATGTGCCTCAAATCTTTCCGAAAATTGTCATGATTTAGAAAACTTTTTTTTAAAAATTTCGACGTCAGGCCTGAATGGGTTAATCACAATGAATCATTTATTTTGCATAATTAAATCACATATGTATTTATTTATTTTTCCTCCCAGTGGGGGCTCCTCACTGGGTGAGTCAGTAAGGTATAATAGCAGAGACAACAGGAGGAATTAATTTGCATAATGAAAAGGCGGACTAAAAAATGTCTACGACATGTGGTGCAATGTTTCACATTTGTGGACGTGCAGAAGTGCACCTCCATAACAATTTCAGATCAGTGGTTCCAAAACCATTCAGGTCGAGACCCAAAAGTTTGCCCGGAGGCCCGGGACCCAAACTAGTGAAAACAGCAGATCTACAAGCTCACAACGCGTCAAGCTTGTAGATTGGCTATATTCACTATTCTTGAATGTTATTATTCTTGAGGGGCACTAACCCCTCCTATGCCCAGCTTTGTGCGTGTGTTTGTTGCACGGAATGTGATTATTTGATGTATGATAAAAGCGCCCCTCGTTTCACACAAGTGTGATTTTTTCTTCTTCACAAATAACATAAATATCTTCTCAATTTGGGTTTTCCTGACCTGAAAAGGAGTTTGATGACCACTGATCTATCTAACCATATCCCTTGCCAAATCAGCCATAAAAAATGCATTTGCTAGGTTATTGAAAGTTGTCTGCTTCCTCCTGCAGTCAGAGAAGGAGCGCTGGTCCCAGGCTCTGGTCGTGTACGAGCGGCAGCAGCAGACGCTGTGTGGAGACGTCCTGCTCACCTCAGCCTACATCTCCTACGTGGGATACTTCACCAGGCAGTACCGCCTGGAGCTCCTACACCACACCTGGATCCCCTTCCTCAAGTCTCAGAAGGTAGAGTCAAGGTTACTTTATTTAGTCTCCCAGGGGAGAAGTTTGTCTTGCATGGACACAAAGACCCGCACTGCAGCATACTGTACATAAATATGGGAGGGGTCAGACACAATTTTCTTAGCCTGCCCAATGGTGGCCTGCCCAAAGATGACCTGGGAGGGAGATGTAGACATACAGTGTACCCATTTTCTTCCCTGCCATTTTGGCCAATCTAAGGATCTCAGATTTGTACTTTACCATTAGGTTCCCAAACTAGCTGGTGATACCATACCTTACAATTTACTCTATACTGTACTAGCTCTATAAAAGATCAACATTATGTTTCTACTTACACCAAAGGTAAAGAAGTCCCACGACAGAGAACTTACATGCATTTTGTTGGTGCTGTAAATTAATGCGCCCTACTTTAAAAGTATCAAAAGTCGCAGATCCACAAGTTCGAAATGTGTCTTGAAGCGGCACGTTTTGAGCTTGTATGCTACTTTTTGTCCTGAAAAGTAACAGTTTTGGACATGTGAGTTGTCCACCCGACTTTATTTTTATTTTCCAAAATGCCCCTACATCATAATAAAGATGAGCTGAAATGGTAGTTTGAGAGCAGACCAGAGACCGTCTGATATCCGACTATAAGCTCTCATTTTGGGCATTGAGGAGTACCATTGTCCTATTAATGAAGGCGGAAAAGCCAGAAAAATAAGTATACTGTATGTGTCTGTATACTATAGTTATGTATTGTTGTGATGTTTAGTCCTGTTTAGTGTTTTTACCAGCAGCTTCGTAGAAGGTGCTGGTTAGTGTTTGCCCTGGAAACTTGCGACACCGCTAGTCGACCGGTAGATCTTTCTGCTGAGTGTTGCCAAGTCCACAAATTTCAAAAGCCCACAAAAACACCTTTCAACACACTACTTACACGCACTCCAACTCGCTTATAATTCGCGGACCTGGCAACACTAGCTCTATAAAAGATCTCCATTGGCTCACACACACACACACACACACACACACACACACACACACACACACACACACACACACGCTCACGCGCACACACACACGCACGCACGCCTGGAAGCCACCGCCCACTCCACAAAGTGTCATCTCGACTCTCACCTAGGAGGAATTGCCGCATCACGCTTTTCCTTATTCCTTCTAAATCTCTGTATATAAAATATAGCTCACTCAGCGAATCTCTTAGTTACATCAATATTGTTCTTCGACAATAGTTGGTTTGTGCCTAAGTATTACAATTAGACAGTTCGCATTGGCTATTTCGCCTGCCACACACTGTGACGCACCTTCCCAGGCATTAGCCATGATCGCACTGGTTTCAACCAGTCCCAGAGCCAACTAATAGAACAGTTACGACATTGAGGGGCCAAATAACAGCGGAGCGCCGCTAAAACGTGGCAGCAGACTTGCTGATTTAATGGGTAACAGACAGTAACACATTTGAGTCTCAGTGACTGTACCCGCGGACTCCCACGCATACTACCGCGGACGGAGCGATGCGAATCATATATATGATGGGTTGGAGAATGGGCGACCTGAGCGTGTACAAATACAACCAAATGGACCCATAACTCTACAACATTTTAGACTCTCGTTTTACGAAAGATTGACATGTCAATGTGTTCGGGTGTCAATCAAACCAACTGCGTGAGTGCTGTCAAGTGGAAACCTCATACTCATAGTAGCCAATTTGAATGCAATCTGGTCAAACTGACTGATACTGATAGTCAGATATATTGCTGTCAGGTGAAAACCTTGTATGACCAAAACCATTCCTTTACAAAATATATAATAATCAAAAAAATATAATAGATAAAATAGTTAAAATAGCTACAAGCTGTAGATCTGCTATTTTTTTTCTTCTGTGGACCACCACCTCCGCAAATATAAAAGCTGCTGGTAATAATATGACGAAAGTAATCATTTCTTGTTTTTGTTGAAGACCGCACAAAGTTGCTCTGTGCTCTGTTATTATTATCACCAAATAAAATCAAGCCATCCAATTTTAAAAATAAATAGTTTGTATGGGTTGGCAGCAATGTTTGTTAACGCCCTCTAATGTCTGGCATAAGGCTCTGTGTGGAAAACGTATTGACATGACAGGTGCATATGATGAGATTATGTTGGTTAAACTGGTTCGTATCTGCAGATGGCATTACAATTTTATTTTTCACTAGTCTTTAGAAAAAATGTTGATGCGTCTGTTTTTGAGGCCAGATCCTGGCGTGCTGCACCAGCCTGAAATGTCAAGTGAAAACATTGGCACAGGTTTGGAGCTGTTTAGAGGGTGCTGTGCTGCCCCTCTATACTGTATGTACAAACATTTACCATAGCATCTGTGCATTGGAACCAAACACACTGCCTGCAGAGTGCATAGTGTGGGGACATCCTCCCTGTGTGTGTGTGTGTGTGTGTGTGTGTGTGTGTGTGTGTGTGTGTGTGTGTGTGTGTGTGTGTGTGTGTGTGTGTGTGTGTGTGTGTGTGTGTGTGTGTGTGTGTGTGTGTGTGTGTGTGTGTGTGTGTGTGTGTGTGTGTGTGTGTGTGTGTGTGTGCACTCGCACACACAAGAGCCAAATGTCCCCACAAGTATTAGTTGAAATAGACATTGTAAGGACAAATATTTTGCAGATCCTCACAGAAATGGTTGTTTAATTGTTTCAAATATATGATTGGAGTAAAGCTTACAATGGGCAAATATTCATGTTAGGGATAGGATTAGGCATTTATAGGTTACGGGTAGGATTTGACTTTTACAGGTGGGTTAGCAAAAAGTAGCCTACTCTATGCAGAATGTCCCATTTCAAGTATTTTTAAAATAGCAGATCTACAAGCTCACAATGTGTCGCATCGTGCCGCATTGTGAGCTTATAGAACGTCTATTTTCAAACGGCTGAAATGTATAGGGCTGAAGTGCTTAGTGTATGTTTTTTTTAAAATAATAATCAATACTGTAGTAAAGTACAAATAATTGTACTCAAGTACAGTACTTAAGTAAATTTACCACTGGTCCTCACAAGTATAGTAATACAGACGTGTGTGTGTGTGTGTGTGTGTGTGTGTGTGTGTGTGTGTGTGTGTGTGTGTGTGTGTGTGTGTGTGTGTGTGTGTGTGTGTGTGTGTGTGTGTGTGTGTGTGTGTGTGTGTGTGTGTGTGTGTGTGTGTGTGTGCATGCGCACGTGTTTTCCAGGTCCCCATTGCCCTGACAGAAGGCCTGGACCCGGTGCTGGTGCTTGCAGATGCTGCCACCGTGGCGGGCTGGCACAACCAGGGCCTGCCAAACGATAGGATGTCCACGGAGAACGCCGCCATCCTGACCACCAGCGAGCGCTGGCCACTCGTGGTCGACCCGCAGCAGCAGGCCGCCAAGTGGATCCGAGAGCGCTGCGGGCCGGAGCTGAGGGTGGTGACGCTCGGCCAGAAAGGGTGAGAACTTCCACTCAGCCGTCAGCCAGTCTCGTGTTAATTACTAAAGGGCCCGATGGTTAAAATGTCATCTAGATGCCAGGTTCATTTTGTTGGCATCCTATGGTTTGTATAGTTGCAATAGTCCGATTTGTTTTATATTTCATGGTAGGCATTTGATGTGCCTACCATGTACGATGCCTCGTACAGTAAGGCCTCGTATTGCCTTACTGTACTGTAAGTGTCTACTAAATGACTAACTTGTTGTAATATTCATAAAAAATGTTTCCTCTTTCACTTTCTCCATAAAAAAAACAATTGCAGAGATATCTGATCTACAATCTCACAGTGCATTGTGATGTGTTGTGAACTTGTAGATCACTACTTGTGCACAACACTCTTGTACGACGCTGGACGTTAATTTATGAGAGAACAAAAATAAAATAAAATATGGACATTTCTGTCATGTCCACAAGGAAATAAAAAAAGAGCTGTTGTGTCTGTGTAGTAGATTAGATGCAGATTATTATACAAAGACCTATTTAACACAACAGAAAAAATAAGTAAACCTGTCACTTACAGCACCTTTAAGGATTTGCATTTGACATTGTGTTGTTGGTCCATTGTGTAGGTATCTGGATGTGATTGACATTGTGTTGTTGGTTCACTGTGTAGGTATCTGGATGTGATTGACATTGTGTTGTTGGTCCATTGTGTAGGTATCTGGATGTGATTGACATTGTGTTGTTGGTGCATTGTGTAGGTATCTGGATGGGATTGACATTGTGTTGTTGGTACATTGTGTAGGTATCTGGATGGGATTGACATTGTGTTGTTGGTCCATTGTGTAGGTATCTGGATGTGATTGACATTGTGTTGTTGGTCCACTGTGTAGGTATCTGGATGTGATTGACATTGTGTTGTTGGTGCATTGTGTAGGTATCTGGATGGGATTGACATTGTGTTGTTGGTCCATTGTGTAGGTATCTGGATGTGATTGACATTGTGTTGTTGGTCCATTGTGTAGGTATCTGGATGTGATTGAGCGAGCGTTGTCGTGTGGTGAGACCGTTCTGCTGGAGAACCTCACAGAGAAGATGGACCCCGTTCTGGAGCCTCTGCTGGCCAGAAACACCATCAAGAGAGGACGGTCAGCAATGCTTTTCACAAAACCACACCATTGTCAAACCTTATAAACGCTTTATAAACCCTATATAGTTACTGTCGAGCAGAAACCGTTTATATATATTATATATTATAATATATTATATTACTACAGCATGACACAAAATATTTCATTACAGTAAGCAAGGAAATACTTTGTTTTGTTGATACTTTTGGGTCAATTTATGAATGTATGTATTAAGTAGCCGTGTAATAAGCAGGGTATATTTTCCCTTGCTTAACTAACTGGAGTCCCCCAGGGATTTATACTTAGTCGGCTCCTTTTTCCCCTCCACACAACAATCTCTTGCTCATTAAAAATAGCCAGCAACACAGAACGATAAGAACCAGAATAAGGATGCTGGAGATTCACATGGTTTTACAAAGGCAACACTCCAACTATGAAATATCAAGCCACACAGCAAAATCTTACTCTTAATAGTGCAAAAATGAACAGAAAAAAGTAAATGTTTTCTTCAACTTTTGGCAGGTAAACTACATGCAGATGTAGTGCTGTGCAGTCAAGTGTTTGTCATTGTTCTGCCTGAGGAAGCAATACCCTCAGAGAAGCCCTCACCCTCCAAACCATCAAAACTCCTCTTTGATATGGCTTTCCCCAGCTAACTGCACACCATATCATTATTTGTATTAATTTTATTCCATAGAATCTTCTTTCTTTTGTTTTGCTTTTTCCTAATAAAGTTTATTTTCTTTTGTTGTTTTTTCCTCCCCGGAGTCCCCGCCATGTAAAGATATAAATTCGAGATATTATAATTATTATCCTCCACCTCCATGAACGGCGCTTTACTTTGCAAAGATTACATTTAGTGTGAGGTTTCTAAATCAATGCACGTTTTACTTTACAATCCCTGTTGATGCGCATCGATACTCTCACCAACATGTCTGTGGCTTGCGGTGAGACAATGGCAGCAGATTTATTTTTTTGCCACACGGTCGGATCTCTGCTGCGGTCGCGTTGAAACACCACCGAGAGACATGACTGAACGCATTATGATCGCCCACTCTCTGGCTTATAGATGGATTTGTAGTTGCCGTGCACCGAATCCCAGAGGCCAGCGTATCGATCGCCTCTTCTCAGCGGCCGGTGATAGATGTATATTTGTGTGCTCATATTCTTTATGTGTGATGAATATTGAACAGGCCGGCCAGCATCAGTGTGTGAGCCTTGAATTGTGGGCAGCCAACACTATGCGTGTAAGGGCCATACATCTCTCTCCCACACGAAGAGGAGGGGGGGCAGGGGGGCAGGGCAGCAGACAACACCGCACACTAAACTCAATGGTCCTTTATCATTACCGTAAGCTTTGATTTGAGCCACGGAGCCTTTGGCAGGGTGTGTGCATGCCTGCATGGTACATGATGTGTCAGCATTTCTCTACATTTGATCTATATTCAGAAATACTGTAGGATAATGAATGACGGTTTGAAAGACACAAAACCGACTGTGATTACTGGCTGGAAATCATAGCTCTTACAGATACACCGACCACGAAGGGAATCCCTTTTTCAACAAGTCACACAGATCGGCTGTTTTTTATTTGATTGATTTATTCGACTTTGAAGTGTTAAATGGAAATTACCCACATGAACCGTAGCGCCCCTAGTCTGGCGAACGTTCGGTGAAAATAATAAATCTACAAGCTCTGCTATTTTCGGCATAGAGATTGGTGGCCCTATCTTGGGCATGCCTTACTCTTTATACCTAAACGTATTTGCCATATTCTACTATCTTGAAAAACAGCTTGAAAAAAAAGCTTGTAGATCAGCTATTTTAACTATTTTAACCCATTTTGGGCGGGACCCCTTTTGGTGTTTTAAACATTATGTTATAATTTAGCTATTGAAAAATAGCAGATCTACAAGCTCATAGCGCGCCACCGAGTGGCGCGCTACGAGCTTGTAGGTCTGCTATTTTTGAAAAATCGTGAGGATTTGGAAGATTTTTTTTTAATTTTGAGGTCAGGCCTAAATGGGTTAAAATGTTTTTTTCTTTTTTTCAAAATAGTAAAAAGGGCAAATAAGTTTAGGGATAAGGGGTAAGATATAGCCCCGGTGTTCAGGAAGGAGCATAGAACCCTGGATAGAACCCTGGATAGAACCCTGGGTAGAACCCTGGATAGAACCCTGGATAGAACCCTGGATAGAACCCTGGATAGAACCCTGGGTAGAACCCTGGGTAGAACCCTGGGTAGAACCCTGGATAGAACCCTGGGTAGAACCCTGGGTAGAACCCTGGATAGAACCCTGGGTAGAACCCTGGGTAGAACCCTGGATAGAACCCTGGATAGAACCCTGGGTAGAACCCTGGATAGAACCCTGGGTAGAACCCTGGATAGAACCCTGGATAAAACCCTGGGTAGAACCCTGGGTAGAACCCTGGGTAGAACCCTGGATAGAACCCTGGATAGAACCCTGGATAGAACCCTGGGTAGAACCCTGGATAGAACCCTGGGTAGAACCCTGGATAGAACCCTGGGTAGAACCCTGGGTAGAACCCTGGATAGAACCCTGGGTAGAACCCTGGGTAGAACCCTGGATAGAACCCTGGATAGAACCCTGGATAGAACCCTGGGTAGAACCCTGGATAGAACCCTGGATAGAACCCTGGATAGAACCCTGGGTAGAACCCTGGGTAGAACCCTGGATAGAACCCTGGGTAGAACCCTGGATAGAACCCTGGGTAGAACCCTGGATAGAACCCTGGGTAGAACCCTGGATAGAACCCTGGATAGAACCCTGGGTAGAACCCTGGATAGAACCCTGGATAGAACCCTGGGTAGAACCCTGGATAGAACCCTGGGTAGAACCCTGGATAGAACCCTGGATAGAACCCTGGGTAGAACCCTGGATAGAACCCTGGATAGAACCCTGGATAGAACCCTGGGTAGAACCCTGGATAGAACCCTGGATAGAACCCTGGGTAGAACCCTGGGTAGAACCCTGGATAGAACCCTGGATAGAACCCTGGGTAGAACCCTGGATAGAACCCTGGGTAGAACCCTGGGTAGAACCCTGGATAGAACCCTGGGTAGAACCCTGGATAGAACCCTGGATAGAACCCTGGGTAGAACCCTGGATAGAACCCTGGATAGAACCATGGGTAGAACCCTGGATAGAACCCTGGATAGAACCCTGGGTAGAACCCTGGATAGAACCCTGGGTAGAACCCTGGATAGAACCCTGGGTAGAACCATGGGTAGAACCCTGGATAGAACCCTGGATAGAACCCTGGATAGAACCCTGGATAGAACCCTGGATAGAACCCTGGATAGAACCCTGGGTAGAACCCTGGGTAGAACCCTGGATAGAACCCTGGGTAGAACCCTGGGTAGATCCCTGGGTAGATCCCTGGGTAGAACCCTGGGTAGAACCATGGGTAGAACCCTGGATAGAACCCTGGATAGAACCCTGGATAGATCCCTGGATAGAACCCTGGATAGAACCCTGGATAGAACCCTGGGTAGAACCCTGGATAGAACCCTGGGTAGAACCCTGGGTAGAACCCTGGATAGAACCCTGGATAGAACCCTGGATAGAACCCTGGGTAGAACCCTGGATAGAACCCTGGGTAGAACCCTGGATAGAACCCTGGGTAGAACCCTGGATAGAACCCTGGATAGAACCCTGGATAGAACCCTGGGTAGAACCCTGGGTAGAACCCTGGGTAGAACCCTGGGTAGAACCCTGGGTAGATCCCTGGGTAGATCCCTGGGTAGATCCCTGGGTAGAACCCTGGGTAGAACCCTGGGTAGAACCCTGGATAGAACCCTGGGTAGAACCCTGGGTAGAACCCTGGATAGAACCCTGGGTAGAACCCTGGGTAGAACCCTGGATAGAACCCTGGGTAGAACCCTGGATAGAACCCTGGGTAGAACCCTGGGTAGAACCCTGGGTAGAACCCTGGATAGAACCCTGGGTAGAACCCTGGATAGAACCCTGGATAGAACCCTGGGTCAAGTACAGTTGGGTGCCACCAATATTGTCCCTTATCATTTGACCCATTTAGGCCTGACCTCAAAATTTTAAAAAATCCTTATAAATCCTCCAGTTTTCTGAAAGATTTTTAAAAAATAGCAGACCTACAAGCTTGTAGCGCGCCACTCGGTGGCGCGCTATGAGCTTGTAGATCTGCTATTTTTCAATAGCTAAATTATAACATAATGTTTAAAACACCAAAAGGGGTTCCCGCCCAAAATGGGTTAACTGTCCTTTTGCGCAGATCACGCAAACCTCAGCAAAAAGAAAAGGACAATATCGATGGCCTCCAACTGTACAGTATAGGATTTAAGTTGTTAAAGTGAGCGCTATGTGTGGATCCAAGATTCGGAACTAATGGATTCCAGCTGTGATGTTAATGTGTTGTCATTTCAAAACTCTGAATAAGATTTGAACCACATTCTTAGGTGGGCTGAAATGTGATATAAAAGGGATTGTCTCTGTAGGGATTTGTCTCAGTCTGGACACTAGGGCACTGAAGCTTGATTTTATACTCATCGTCAACCAAAATGAGCTAAAACGTGACACATTGGGAACTTGTAGTTGGCTATTTTTGGCAAACACAGTTAGTCTACTGGGAAAAAAAGGAGGGGGCCAAAGTATGGACCCCTGGGGGGCCCCAGTCAACAAGCTGCGACCCCAACGACCAAATAGATTCATTCCAGGAGTGCTGCCACGTTAGCTGTGCTGTGATTATCCATGATCAATTACCCAGGAATTATTATCCATGTTCAATTACCCAGGAATTACCCTCAACAAGCAGCATATCACTAGCCCGCAGACTTCCATGAAATGGATATTAACCTCAGAACAAATAGAAGAATGGAACGACCGCGTATCGACAGCCTCATCCGTCCACACGTCTTAACATCTCTCTCCCTTTTGATCCCTGCGGCCGAGCCGAGCGCCAGGAATAATATCGAACATCTCGGCATTCAGGACATTTTTTTCTTTCCTTTTTTTTTGCTTCCTTCTTTCTCTCTCTCTCCCAAAGAAGTCCCTGTCTGTCGTAACGATCCATCACGGCAAATCTGATTATAAGTTTATCCCTTGCAGATGACCCGCACACTTGTTTCTGCCGGTGATTAATACAAGCTGCTGGGGCGGCCCGTGATGGATCTGCTGGGGCTCCACAGCTGAAGTTCATTAATAATTGGAATGTTGCAGAGTGTGAAGTAATGAATACTAATTATTCCTTTCATGGCTGACGGAAGACTACAAGACAATCCATCAGCGCGGACTTTAATTTGGTGGAGTAATGGTTCTATCAATACTACATTAATTCCCGGGTCTTGTGTGAAGATATAGAGTTGAACCAGACCCAGGCCATCATGAGGAAAACGGGGCAGTAAAAATTGGGGGCCCGTCTGAGTTGGGGGGGGGGGGGGGGGGGGGGTAATTAGAGAAAAATGAAAAGCCACCAGGTTCGTCAAACCACTGCTAATTTAATTGAAATGCAGAAACAGATAACTATTGGCTGCCGTGCGCGGCGATAATATTTCTCATTTGTTCAGGATTATTTGTGTGTTAGTTAGATGTTGATGTGGAGCCATATCTTTCTCATTCTGTCAAAGTGACGATGGAAAAGTTTGGAGTTGAAGTCGGGTGTCACCACTCACCGGCCCGGGCTACGGTCAGTTCACACTGGCCTATCCTGATTGGTTTAATCAAGTCTGAAATGGAGTCGGATTTGAACCACATTCCTAGTTGGTTTGAAATGTGATTGTCTCCACCAGGCCGAAGGCATGGGGAGAGAGTATGTTTTGCACGTCCATGTGTGTCCGTCCGTCCGTCCGTGTGTCCGTGTGTCCATGTGTACAGCTAATCTTCGGCACCGTTAACCCGGTCGATGCCAAACTTTGCACACACACTCCCTGGATGCCAACGACGAACCTCTGCCCACAACTTTCCAGTACGGCCTGTTATAGCGCCACCAGGAGGCCGACTTTTGTGAAACACATTTTTTGATATTACTCCATATTTTGTCCATAAATCCTGCAAATCGTTACACTGTATCTCTATAGTCATGTAGAGACAATATCGGACAGATATCGGACAGATCTGTCCGATATTTCATATTCCATCCTGATTGGCTAACATTGGCTTTCAAAGTTTACAGGATTGGCCCGTTTTGAACAAAAAGCCTCAAATCACGAACGCAGCATGCAATTTACGTGAAATATTTCACAGACGTTCCTAATAGGCTGAGGAATATATCCCACCCTTTTCACATTGGCCTGTTATAGCCCACAACCTGACCTGCCCTGGTGGAGACCTGTGCCCCGAGGGGCACTTTTTCTAGTTCAGATTTGATTTCTAAAGTTTTGTCTCAGTCTGGACACTGAAGACCGATTCATAACTCTGTTTACGAGCTCACAGCTATGGTATTCACTGTCCTCCAACAACAGGTACATTCGTCTCGGGGGTAAGGAGTGTGAATACAACAGCAGCTTCCAGCTCATCCTCCACACCAAACTGGCCAACCCCCATTTCCCCCCTGAGCTCCAGGCCCAGACCACCCTCATCAACTTCACAGTGACCCCTGCTGGCCTGGAGGAGCAGCTGCTTGGTCAGGTGGTGACCTGGGAGAGACCCGACCTGGAGGGTCTCAAGGTAAAAAAAAACAACAACCTGGTAATGCAGAGAATGTCTATAGGGGCGGGACTTACGTCATTGTGTTTCCACCGGAAACTGTCTTTTTAGACCTATCACAATACTCTGTTTCATGCACGGAAAATGTAAATTGATCTGTAAAACCTCAACGTAACTTCCTTGGGCGGTACTTAATCCCATTTCCAGTACTTCAGTTCAGACACTCGGCCGGTTCCGTCTTATACCCAGCGTGACACCATGTCAACGTGCTAATGTGGATAGCAGGATGTTGCCCGTTTGCTCCACCTTAGTCCCTCCTCTTCTGGTGGGGACTGGGAGCCTATGTTTTCATACTCCTGCGGGCTGGGGCGGCAACACTCCCTGTCAGCAGGGAGTGTTGGGTGGGAGGAATGGGATGAAGGCTCTACGTCCTCCAGGTGAGGGCTCCTCACTGTCAGCAGGGAGTGTTGGGTGGGAGGAATGGGATGAAGTCTCTACGTCCTCCAGGTGAGGGCTCCTCACTGTCAGCAGGGAGTGTTGGGTGGGAGGAATGGGATGAAGGCTCTACGTCCTCCAGGTGAGGGCTCCTCACTGTCAGCAGGGAGTGTTGGGTGGGAGGAATGGGATGAAGGCTCTACGTCCTCCAGGTGAGGGCTCCTCACTGTCAGCAGGGAGTGTTGGGTGGGAGGAATGGGATGAAGTCTCTACGTCCTCCAGGTGAGGGCTCCTCACTGTCAGCAGGGAGTGTTGGGTGGGAGGAATGGGATGAAGTCTCTACGTCCTCCAGGTGAGGGCTCCTCACTGTCAGCAGGGAGTGTTGGGTGGGAGGAATGGGATGAAGGCTCTACGTCCTCCAGGTGAGGGCTCCTCACTGTCAGCAGGGAGTGTTGGGTGGGAGGAATGGGATGAAGTCTCTACGTCCTCCAGGTGAGGGCTCCTCACTGTCAGCAGGGAGTGTTGGGTGGGAGGAATGGGATGAAGGCTCTACGTCCTCCAGGTGAGGGCTCCTCACTGTCAGCAGGGAGTGTTGGGTGGGATGAATCGGATGAAGGCTCTACGTCCTCCAGGTGAGGGCTCCTCACTGTCAGCAGGGAGTGTTGGGTGGGAGGAATGGGATGAAGTCTCTACGTCCTCCAGGTGAGGGCTCCTCACTGGCAGGTGAGTCAGTAGGATACACCAGCAGTGTGTTCTCACTGCTCGATACCCGACAGACTGATCGTCTCTGTGTGTGTGTGTGTGTGTGTGTGTGTGTGTGTGTGTGTGTGTGTGTGTGTGTGTGTGTGTGTGTGTGTGTGTGTGTGTGTGTGTGTGTGTGTGTGTGTGTGTGTGTGTGTGTGTGTGTGTGTGTGTGTGTGCGTGCGAACCAGATGGAACTGACCATAACACTGGTGACTTCACTGTGTTGATGTGCTCCAGATGGAACTGACCACGCAGCAGAACCGCTTCAAGATCCAGCTGAAGGTTCTGGAGGACGAGCTGCTGGGCCGCCTGTCTGCAGCACAGGGACACTTCCTGGGGGACATGGACCTGGTGGAGCAGCTGGAGAGCACCAAGACCACCGCTAAGACCATCCACCACAAGGTACAATATACACCAAGACCACCGCTAAGACCATCCACCACAAGGTACAATATACACCAAGACCACCGCTAAGACCATCCACCACAAGGTACAATATACACCAAGACCACCACTAAGACCATCCACCACAAGGTACAATAATACATTATACACCAAGACCACCGCTAAGACCATCCACCACAAGGTACATTATACAATATACACCAAGACCACCGCTAAGACCATCCACCACAAGATACTGTACTGTACACCAAGACCACCGCTAAGACCATCCACCACAAGGTACTGTACTGTACACCAAGACCACCGCTAAGACCATCCACCACAAGGTACTGTACTGTACACCAAGACCACCGCTAAGACCATCCACCACAAGATACTGTACTGTACACCAAGACCACCGCTAAGACCATCCACCACAAGGTACTGTACAACAAGACCACCGCCAAGAGCACCCCTAGACCTCCCAAGGAAAACCTGGTTCCTCTCAGTCGCATACACCGTATGATTTCAGTATTTGAATTCCATAGACCTTCGCATGTCCTTCTTGCTAACTCTTGGCTTTCTTGGATCACTGAGTGTGTGTTTTTATTTATTTTCATGTCATGCAGCAGCAAGCGCCTCTTTTCATTACATTAGCTGGAAAGGCCGTGTGGTTAAGGATATCGTCGCTGTCGGGCAGAAACCTCTTATCTCCATAATCTAACTTTTTGTGTTTTTTCGTAAATATCCTACTTGATCATACTACAAGCGTTAAAGTATCAAGAGTTTGTTGACCTGCTACTTTTTCAGTTTTTGAATTTGAATCCTGTAAGTAAAAGTTTTGTACATATGAGGTTTCCACCCAACAGAGACAGTTGGCCCGGTTCACTAAGCTGTTTATACCCATATTTGGTGTGTAAAGGAATTTTCCAAACTTCCAAACATACAGCAAGCTTTGGTTCCATGTAAGTCTGCATCTGAGCAGACTTGAGAAAGAGAAAGAGCCGCCCTCCGCAAAATTCACAGACAAAAAAGATTACTGAATCAGACTACTAACATGGGAAGTTTAGCTTAGTGAATCGGGCCCACTGTGTAATGGCAGAGAGTTCTGGAGCATTATGTGCTTAAGGATAATGGCAGAGTTTTGGAGCGTGACTGGGCGGCTAATGACTCATCTTTTTTTCCTTCTTTTTTTTTTTTTCTTTTCTCCCGTTGCGACCGCAACGCACACAGGTGGCGGAGGCCAGGGCCAACGAGACAGAGATCAACGAGGCCCGGGAGCTCTACCGCCCCGCGGCGCACAGAGCCTCCATGCTCTACTTCATCATCAACCAGCTGAGCGTCATCAACCCCATGTACCAGTTCTCCCTCAAGGTGACACCTGCTTGCCGCTCCCTCCGCCACGCCGCCTGGAAGCACTCACACAACAACACAGCTGTGTCCAGCAGCAGTGAACACTGACCAGGACAAATAATATCAATTATATAACACATTTTCATAGTGTTATTTGTCTCTGTTTGTCTCTGAGAGCTAGTGTTAACAGCCAGACTGTTGCTTACCACTATTTTCAAATGCTTCCATCATACTTTTCTACAACTTGTCTACAACTACAACTCAAGGATAAAACGAATTAGATGCCTCCTCCCCGCTTCCGTTTAGTCTTTATAGTCACGCAAATTTGTCCTAATATAAAATCAAAATAATCAAAGGATAATATGTAGCTTGCTCCTTATCAGAGCGTGTGTGTGTGTGTGTGTGTGTGTGTGTGTGTGTGTGTGTGTGTGTGTGTGTGTGTGTGTGTGTGTGTGTGTGTGTGTGTGTGTGTGTGTGTGTGTGTGTGTGTGTGTGTGTGTGTGTGTGTGTGTTGCAGACCTTCAACAGTGTGTTTCACAAGGCCATGCAGCGAGCACCGTGGGACGATGACGTCCGGACCAGAGTGCTCACCCTGATGGAGGCCATCACCCACTCTGTGTTCCTGTACACCAGCCAGGGCCTGTTCCAGAGAGACAAGCTCACCTTCCTGTCTCACATGGCCTTCCAGGTGAGAGGGCGGGGCAGGGGAACGGGGGGTGGGGGGAGGGGGCAGCCTCAGAGGTGTGGCCTCTTGTCATCCCCATCAATCAAATCACTTTTCGGCTCCCATATTAGCTTCAATTAAAAGCAGTCCGCAGGACCATACGCTGCTATCGATTAGCCCTCACACCTGGCTCCGGGCGGACAGAGGGGGTGTCTTGTGACAGGTGGGGGTGGCATCTGACGGCATAATGCAAGTATCTGTCATTGCAGCAGCTGTTTTCATCTTGGAAGTGACACTGCTCTGAAAGCAGTCCTTCCTTCATCCATGTCCTTGTCCCTCAAACGCTTATTGAGGTGGATGTTCCAGGTTGATGAGGCTGACCTCGTCTTCTTCTGAGTTAGGATTTTAAACAAGCTGAATGATTGAGAACTTCTCAATCAACTACTTCTCAATGAGAAGTAGTTGATGTAACTGATCAAATGGTTAAAATGCTGTGGTGTAAAGTGCATGTACTCACATACTGTACTTAAGCACAATTTTGAGGTATGAGTATTCCTAATTTCCAGTACTTTATTCTACATTAACCACTTCAGCCCACATTTCGGCCATTTGAAAATAGCCAAACTACAAGCTCACAATGCGTCACATCACGCTGCATTGTGCTTGTAAATTTTAATACTGTACATTTGAAAAAAAATGGGACATTCTGTACTTACCTTTGTACTTTGTACTACTCAAATACACTTCAAATTCCAGACTTTTACTTGTAACAGAGTATTTACATTGTAGTATTGATACTTTTACAATTGAGTACTTGTTTCCACCACTGGTAAAACGACACTCCTCAGGTGCTGCTGACACAGGGCTTGATTGACGGACAGGAGCTGGACTTCCTGCTGCGTTTCCCTGTGGAGCCTAGCAGAGCCAGCCCAGTGTCCTTCCTGTCTCCTCAGGCCTGGGGGGCCATCAAGGTACACTTACTGAACCATACTACCACATGATGTTATCTGATAAAAGATGGACAAACGTTAAGTTGCTGTCATTCAGACGTTTTGATGCCATCTTCACCAAATTTCACCGGGTGAAGAAAGAGGTTCCATCACTTGAGGAAATATATACAGTTTGGTGGACTGAATTGGATTTCGTCTGTCGTGTGGGAACCTCATATGTCCAAAACTATTACTTTTCAGCATTCAAATAACAAAATGACAAAATAGCAGATTGACAAGCTCAAAACGCGTTGCTTCACGCTGCTTTTCGAGCTTGTCAATCTTCACCAAATGTCACCGGGACGAGGAGGTTCCATCATGACATGACGTCCGTTTGTGTCTGAATTTAGACCATCTCTACGCTGGAGGAGCTGAGCGGCTTGGACAGGGACATGGAGAGCTCCCCCAAGCGATGGAGGAAGGTCGTGGAGTCGGAGTGTCCAGAGATGGAGAGGCTTCCCCAGGAGTGGAAGAACCTGAGCTCCCTCCACAAGCTCCTCATCCTCAGAGCGCTGAGGCCTGACAGGATGACGTACTCCCTCAGGCAAGTCTTCTGTCAACCTTTATAACATCTGGGAACATGTGTCTGATCCACCAATGTCCTGTTTTACAATCACAATGTTACACATACATAGGACTGGGCAATATTATATCGTTTACAATTTACAATTTAGGCATTTAGCAGACGCTCTTAATCCAGTGCGATTTACAATATGCAAACACAAAAAGCATGACAATACATCACATACATAAAAAGTAGTTATCATGAAACATGCGTAAGCTAAGAGCGTAACAGTGGAATATCTATATAATGATATTGTACTATACTGTACTAAAGCATCAAAAGTAGCAGATCCACAAGCTTAAACGTGGCGCAAAGAGACACATTTTGAGCTTGTTGTAGATCTGATACTTTTCATGTTTTTGAATTTAAATCCTGAAAAGTAGCAGTTTTGGACCCAAGTAGCAGGTTTTCCACCCAAGGGAGACTATCGATATTGTGATATGAGGCTAGATATTGTGTGTGATTTGGGATATAATATAGAAATACAGTATATGGCATAACTGTTGTCTTTTTCTGCTTTAAATCACTAAAGGCCTATTTTATACTTAAAAATGTAAAACAAAACAAAAGAAAACCCCCAAATTGTGAAAATAGTCATCTATAAGCTCAAAATATGTCACATCGATGTGCATAAGATTGAACTGTAGGTCTGGTATTTAAGCATTTTTTGAAAATAAATAAATAAATAAAATAAACTATGATAGAAATAAACTAGTACAAATATGGTGACATTTGATTGTGTGCATATTACTCAGCCCTATGCACAGACACCACACCAAGGGCTCCTCTTAGTGCCGGCCTCTGAGCAGCTATAGTTGCCAGGGTAAAGTGGCTTGCTCAAGGGTACTTTGACCATTCTCGGTTAGGGATTCTACGGAGATGTTCCCTGCTACTTCAGGGATTTGGATTTGGACTGGCAATCTTCCACCGCTCTGATATCTCTAATATTGAAGGTGTGTAATGTCCACTAACTGCTTGACAGGATCTTTGTGGAGGAGACCATGGGGAGCAGATATGTGGAGACTGCTGGTCTGGAGTTGGAGAAATCCTTTGAGGAGAGCGACCCTTCCACCCCCGTGTTCTTCATCCTGTCAGCTGGTGTGGATCCTCTCAAAGATGTGGAGAAGTTAGGTAAAGAAACACAAGGGGCTCCATTTTCGTCACCGCTAAACCCCTTATCCCTAAACTTCATTGCCTATTTTTACTATTTTGCAAAACATTTTTGAATCGTTAAAATGGTCAGTCTACAAGCTCACAACGTGCCAATGTAGATTGGCTAGTTGAACATATTCAAAAATGTTCTTCAAAATAGTAAAAAAAGGCAAAGAAGTTTAGGGATAACGGGTTTAGCGGTGACGAAAATGGAGCATCATGTTCATAATTAATACTAAACAAGTTTGTATATACACTATACAACAGTATAGTATACTGTACTGTAACACTATACTGTACAAATGAGGCACAATTGAATAGAATTTAGTAAAAGTATATTCAACTGCTTATCCGGAATCGGATCGCGGGGCAACAGTCCCAGCAGAGAGCTCCAGAATTCCCTCTCCAGAGCAACATTAGCAACTTCCTCCTAGGATCCTGATGCGTTCCATGGCCTGTGTGGCCATGTAATCCTCCCATCTGGTTCTTGTTCTACCCGGGGGTCGTACAGTATGTGTCATATCATTATAGAAAATGTACGTTTTGGGAGAATTATAAAAAGGTCGCGGGACGATCCGCTTCACGATCCTGGGGTAATTCTTGCCTTAAAATAAGGACCTGACTGAAAAGGTGAACTAAATCTGGCATTAAATTAGTGAATTATTTTACTCTCAAAGCACGGTGGTTGGTAACCACTCAAACCATATCATCCCTGTTTCTGGGCATGGCATCATAATATGCAAACATTCTGTGAATATAGCAGATCTACACGTTCGCAACGCATCACAAGAGATTTGCGGTACAGGGGGAAAGAAAGGAGGGGGCCGAACACCGCTGGGGGCTCCCGGTCAATGCCGTATTAAGTGGTTAAGTGGCTCTGCGTCTTGTTTTTTCTTGGACAGTCCTGATGTATTGTATGTGTGTTGCAGGACTGAAGCTGGGCTTCTCCATGGAGCAGGGGAGCGTGCACAACGTGTCCCTGGGCCAGGGGCAGGAGGAGGTGGCCGAGAGAGTGTTGAGGAGTGCCTCGCAGCATGGACACTGGGTCATTCTACAGGTACATACAGCATGGACACTGGGTCATTCTACAGGTACAGTACATACAGCATGGACACTGGGTCATTCTGCAGGTACAGTACATACAGCATGGACACTGGGTCATTCTGCAGGTACAGTACATACAGCATGGACACTGGGTCATTCTACAGGTACAGTACATACAGCATGGACACTGGGTCATTCTACAGGTACATACAGTACAGCATGGACACTGGGTCATTCCACATGTACATACAGTACAGCATGGACACTGGGTCATTCTACATGTACATACAGTACAGCATGGACACTGGGTCATTCTACAGGTACATACAGCATGGACACTGGGTCATTCTACAGGTACATACAGCATGGACACTGGGTCATTCTACAGATACATACAGTACAGCATGGACACTGGGTCATTATACAGGTACATACAGCATGGACACTGGGTCATTCTACAGGTACATACAGCATGGACACTGGGTCATTCTACAGGTAATGAAGGTAGGGTCAGTCAACGGGCCAGTCAGGTGCCATCGACGTGCATGGGAGGCATAAACTGGTTCTGTAAGTTCGCTGAAATACATTGGAGTATTGTCGATGACAGTCAGCTGGGCCAGCTTGTGAACAAACACAATTCCTGAACTATTACGATCTTTGTCATATAATCGGTTCACAGGTTCACAGGTTGTTTTGTGACCACTTCTTTTTTTTTTGTATGTGCAAACTACATTATTTTATCGAGGCATCTAAACAGCAGCAGGTATCGTTTCTGGCTCGGTAGTATCGCGATATTTGAGTTGTCAGACTGGCAATGATTGACTTTGGCCTAGTCAGAAATGTACTTTGTACTCTTTAGATACATCTAGTCGGTGTCCTTAATTTACCTTCCTTGGTACATGCCAGGAAGTGTTTACTCAGCAGCCATGGAGCGCTGGGCTCTAGACAGTCACTCTCCCCAGCAGACAGGCAGGCTGCTGTGCTGTTCCCAGCCAGTCACTGCAGCACCTAATTGAATTAGCTCACCTCCTTAGCTGGGGAACACAAACTCAATTTGGTTCAATCAGGATCATGATTGGCTAAGTCAGCCGTATAAACGGCTGCCTGAAAGGGAAGCATGCCGTGCAGCCAATCACATCACTGCAGCCTTTCACAATGGATTTTTTTTGTATAGTTTATTGTGTATGTATATATGGGATTTGAACTCGGGTCTCCAGCGTCACCCGTGTGAAAGTCCAACATCTTAACCACTAGACCAAAGGGATATCCCTATGGACTGGGAGAGATATTAGACTTGTTGAGGCCATCAGGCTGAAGCTCTGAGCCACTGCTACATATCTATACAAATACATGTATTGATAGTTATTCATATTTGTTAATTTTAATTCACAGTTTATGAAATACTAGCAATAATGATGAAATGCCCTTTTCTGGTCTTTTGGTTTTGCCCATGTTGAATTTTGCTCCTCTCCTCTCCTCTCCTCTCCTCTCCTCTCCTCTCCTCTCCTCTCGTATCATATTCCACCCTATTGTTATCCACCCTATTCTATTGTTCTATTGCTATCAGAATGTCCATCTGGTGGCGCGCTGGCTGCCCTCTCTGGAGGTTCTGGTGGAGAGCGTGGCGCTGGACAGTCATCCAGACTACAGGTTGTTCATCAGTGGGGAGCCTGCAGCCGACCCTGAGCAGCACGTCATTCCCCGAGGTTTACTGGAGAACGCCATCAAGATCACCAGCGAGCCGCCCACTGGCATGAACGCCAGTCTGCACGCCGCCCTGCACCACTTCAGCCAGGTACGAGGCTAACCGCCCTGCACCACTTCAGCCAGGTACGAGGCTAACCGCCCTGCACCACTTCAGCCAGGTACGAGGCTAACCGCCCTGCACCACTTCAGCCAGGTACGAGGCTAACCGCCCTGCACCACTTCAGCCAGGTACGAGGCTAATGCATGAACGCCGCCCTGCACCACTTCAGCCAGGTACGAGGCTAACCGGCACCGCCCTGCACCACTTCAGCCAGGTACGAGGCTAACCGCCCTGCACCACTTCAGCCAGGTACGAGGCTAACCGCCCTGCACCACTTCAGCCAGGTACGAGGCTAACCGCCCTGCACCACTTCAGCCAGGTACGAGGCTAACCGCCCTGCTCCACTTCAGCCAGGTACGAGGCTAACCGCCCTGCTCCACTTCAGCCAGGTACGAGGCTAACCGCCCTGCACCACTTCAGCCAGGTACGAGGCTAACCGCCCTGCTCCACTTCAGCCAGGTACGAGGCTAACCGCCCTGCTCCACTTCAGCCAGGTACGAGGCTAACCGCCCTGCTCCACTTCAGCCAGGTACGAGGCTAACCGCCCTGCACCACTTCAGCCAGGTACGAGGCTAATCGCCCTGCACCACTTCAGCCAGGTACGAGGCTAATGCATGGATTAAAGGGGGGCTCCTTTTCACGCTGTTTGTGAAGTGTAGTGTGAAGTGTAGTCATAGCTTCAACAGAAAAACATTGAAGCGTGCTTGGAGCTTTAGTCACAAGCTTGGATACATTGCAAACCCAGTTCTGAATTTATCGAGACCCGAGTATCAATAAGCTTTTGGCTTGTCGAGACTGTTATCGGTCATCTGGTATAGCGGCCCATTCATGACGTTATGTCTAAACGATAAAAACAACAGGAACAAAATCACCCACACTGGCACAAACATGTTGGTCTAAAAGTGTATTGGTAACCTGCCAACCAGCACCACCCGGGGAAACAAGGAATAGGAATTTGATCGGCTCAATTGACATCTTCTCAATCTATCCTTGCCAATAATGGCAGATCTACAAGCTCCATCGTAGGATGAAGTATAAATTACATTTAAAGTGACGGTACACACATTAACCAAAGTTGAACCTTTCTCAGTATGGTTAAGGTCAGGAAGGTGGCTAGCCAACTCCCCGATAAGACCATAAAATGAATGCTTTCCATGTCGGCGTGTGTACAATGACAATGTGTCTCTCTCTCTTCTCTTGTCTTCATCCCATATCTCTACTCCAGGACACTCTGGAGATGTGCTCTAGGGAGCAGGAGTTCAACGCTGTGTTCTTCTCTCTCTGCTACTTCCATGCCTGCGTGACAGAGCGCCGTAAGTTTGGTCCCCAGGGATGGAACCGCTCGTATCCCTTCAACACTGGAGACCTCACCATCTCTGTCAATGTCCTGTACAACTACCTGGAGGCCAACTCCAAGGTATGTCTGCCTTCATCATGGACATGAGCTGTCAAGTACATGTTATTGATTGATGATTGATTGATTGATTGATTGATTGATTGATTGATTGAATACTTTATTAGTCAGAAATGTAAACAGCATGTGGTACAGTAGCCTGGCCCCAGCCCTGAATCGCTAGCCATGCCCATTAAAAAATATATGTTCTGGCGATTCAGAAGTGGAACGAAATGACAATTCAGTGTCAGGCTAGTACAGTAAGACATTAAGGCTAAAAGAATAACATAAAAATGTCCTGGGGACTTGATGCGGGCGAGGTCGCACCATTGCCCACCGGGAACTGTTCTAGTTATGTAAAAAAGAGATGGGGAAAATTATATTTACCTTCCCTTGTGGTCTCCTGATAGACTTTTTCAGGCCATTTTGGAAAGAATCCAGTGTTATACATCTTTTAATCGGATGGATGTCAGTAACATGTGATTTATTTTTTATTTTATTTTGCCTAATAATGTATATAATATTTGTGTCATTACATTTTCTGATGAATTGAAAATGGAGGACCGCAATAGAAACAAGCCTTAGTGCTTCCTTGTTCCTTGTTTTTTTATCCAAGCAGACCGTATTGAACTGTGCTTTCCTGCGCTTATTCTACAAGATGTTAAATAAGGTTTTCAATCAATCAATCAATCAATCAATCAATCAATTCCACATTTTGGTGGTGGAGTAGTAGAATGAGAATAGTCCCATTCATATTTCATCACCATGTACTTTACTAGAATTTCGCCGCCCTTCGGGCGGCTCATCCTAGTTCCGTTGCAGCGCAATGGGAAGAAGGAAATTGCGAGATTTGACAGACTCCACTTCATGTTTCAGCTGTGTTTTTAAACCCAGTATTGTGCCCTTCACATGTAGTAACGGATGGGTATTATTATTATTTGTTGTATTTTATTTTCACATCAAAGCAAATTAAATTAAATTAAAAGAAGCACACATGAAACTGCTTTTTACTGTTTTTGTTTACTTACAATAAGTTACTGTTTTTGGAAACCAAAAGATGTTGAGAATGGAGCAGAACATACTGTAGTATATTTTTGTGGGGACCTTGACTGCATTATAGTAGGCCTACAATCTTTTGGATTGCAGTGACCCCACATTGTTTCTTCGGGAACAATATTTGTAGTTACAATGATGGCTACATGAGCCGAAGGGAGAGAAACACGTCGCCTCTCTCCAGTCCGTGCGTATGGTGCTGCTGGTGGCTGAATAACCACGGATCGCATCGCTGACTGACATAAACGCACAGTTACAATTCAGAGGCACTTCAATAAGAAAACTCAACTAATAACGCTTGTGTGTGTTAATCTGCCCGATGCTGACGTTAGTATATAATGTTTAGATTGTTTTCCTCTTGTACATGCGTTTGTGGGCACAGTGGCAGGGGGTGAAAAGCCGATTTGTCCCATGGTGTGCACTGCGCAACTGTGCAGTGTAAAACATGGTGAAATCAAACTACACACACACACACACACACACACACACACAGTCACTCAGTCACAAATCCTCCACAGTGTGATTACGTGTCTGCAGTGACACTGAGGCGAGGTTACAATGAGTCCGTGGTGTGGTGAGACTGGGAAAGGAATAATGCGCGGAAGAGCTTGGCATCCGACTGCGCGCGTTGTGGCGATGAGATGGGCGCGTTCGGAAATACCGCGCCGAAGCACAGTCGCCTATTAGTTTGCATTGCATTTGCACAGTGCGCTCAGTGCGATATTTCCGAACGTGGCCGTTGTGTGTGTGTGGGTGTGTGTGTGTGGCTGGCTGGCCTGTGTTTTGCTGCTTGGGGATCGCCATGTGAGGGGGCTAGCCAATAAGGGCCCTGTGTTGCATGTGGAGAATTGTGTAGGTTAGTGTGTGTGGTGTAGCCGAACGGGGTGGTGAGAACATGAGGGGGATGTAGCACAGCAATCGGTGACCCCTACATTAAGCTGTGTTGCTCCCAGCATGCAGTGCAAATGCGTGTTGTAGCAACCGTAGCCAATGGGAAAACAGGATGCAGTGTTGCCAGGTCCGCGAATTGTAAGCGAGTTGTAAGTAGCGTGTTGAATGGCATTTTTTCTGGGCTTGTTTTCATAGACCTGGCAACAAATTAGGCGGGGGTGTCGGTGCTTGTGGCGTGTTTGTGTTTATTATTGATATTGATATTGTGTGTGAGTCTGGACGGGAGGCGGCTTTAGTGGCAGTGCAATGACAATTTTTACGCGTGTGGTGTTGAGTGTGGGCGTGCTGCGCGACATGAGGAGATAGCGGAGGGTCGACACGGAGGGTAAGTCTGTGACGTGTTAGTGTGTTTAGTGGGTTGTTGCAGTGTGTGTTGCAGTGTGTCAGTGACGTAGTAGCTGGTGCCTTTTGTTCCTGGGTTGGCGCACAGCTTTTTGGGCACACCTTTTCAATTGTATAATAGATTAAATACATGACAACTAGCCTCTCTATTCTGAGAGCAAACAGTTTGGCGAAAATATTTCGTGTAGGGCCTGGGACGTGGCTCAGCGGTCCAGGCACCTTGGCCTGGGCCGTGGCTCAGCGGTCCAGGCACCTTGGCCTGGGCCGTGGCTCAGCGGTCCAGGCACCTTGGCCTGGACCTTTATAAAATAAAGGCGAAAGCCACAAAAAAAAAACATTAAAAAAATCAAAATCATCATCATTAAAAAGAATATATATATATATATATATATATATATATATATATATTTCGTGTAGAGGGGAAAACCACATATTTTCGCCAGCGTGCACCTAGGTATCAATCAGCCCTAACGGTAATGGTGTTGAGGTTTTGGGTGGTGGCGGCAGCCAGTCAGTATGGATGCTGGATTATCCCCACACTGCCTCCAATTACTTAGT
The DNA here is from genome assembly GCF_951216825.1 of Electrona antarctica. Classification (NCBI taxonomy): domain Eukaryota; kingdom Metazoa; phylum Chordata; class Actinopteri; order Myctophiformes; family Myctophidae; genus Electrona; species Electrona antarctica. The sequence goes on from NC_136811.1 coordinate 18,495,093, forward strand.
GAAATCTTTTGCTCCACTACTAAAGCATGAAAAATGTCTGTTGCTGTTCTTCAGAGAGCTTCGGACGCCCCAACCTGTAATTTAGCTTTATCTCGGGAAGAAAAAAATCCATTCTCACGACAGTTGCGCTCTCTAGTCGCAACTCCTAATGCTTCCCTCTTAGCACTCTTATTACCGCGGTCACAACCAATTATATCTGCTTGGTATACTGCCCTCCAAAAAAAACGAATGTCCTTCATTATGTTAACTAAACAGTAACCTGTATGTGCGTATACAGAGGATTCATTAGGAGGGCAATGAAGCGTTCTCCTAAATGTAATTACATGCAGGCTGATCTGACACTCCACAACGTTGCATAAGTGATCACTGCAATTAGAACTGATGAAGGAAGCAATTTGCAAAACAATACAGGTACAAATGATGGTGAACCGGCAGCTTTTGTCATCCGTTATGAATCCGGAGGCTCTTCTCTTTCCTCAGAGGATCATAATGTCCCCCCCTGCTGAGGAAGAGGCCCTCTGGTGTCACACATTTAGATCATTGTGTGCAAAGAAACAATTTCTGGCCCATTTCGCACCATTATCGTCGTTAAAAGTGCTTATTTTTTTTTATCGCAGAGGAGAAACGGTATTGTTAGCGTGCAAGGTTTGTAGGACGGAACCATCGACGTGTGATTGAACGAGTATAATGAAGAAAACGGCACTTAAAACAAAAGTGGTTTTCAACTGATTTCACAATGGAAGTGAAATTCATATTACGCTTGTGAAGTCATTACCCAATATTAAATGACGGGTAAGTGATTTGTGTAGGTTAAAATAAGTGATAAATAGCTCTATAATGTGATAGTAGTCATTGCTATAGTGTTTGTTCAGTAACAGGAGTCTCCCTAGCCGTCTCCAGCTCTTTAATAAACAGACAATACATTTTCAGGTCGGGATACCAATTTAAGTCAGGAGAGAGGAGACAGGATAGACTAGTGAAATGGAAGTAATGACATAATAATAAATGAACAAACCAAATTGGAACTGGAACACTATAAAACTTGAAGTGAAATGGGTACTCTCTTCTGATTGGCTGAAATTGGTAACCCATCTGAAAAAATATTTTCTATTTATTAAAGAGCGAGGCTGAGCCTGTTTATGAACAACACTATAGCAATCCTACTTAAAACCAGGGGGTACAAAGCAAACTCCCTTATTTTCTCCTTCTATAGCAAATCTCCTTGGTATAAGTAAGTAGCCTTGCCGAGCCATGAGGCCCATAGGGCAGGAGCCTATCTCCTGTTTCTGTAGCGTGAGGCAGCTTGATGTACAAGTACACCCCCTGGACATGACACTAGTATGTCGCAGGGACTTAACCCCAATCCAACCCTTGATGCTGAGTGTCAAGCAGGGAGGCACTGGGTCCCATCTTTGGTATGACCCGGCCAGGGATTGAACCCCGACCTCCCAGTCTCACACTCTAACCACAAGGGCCACTGAGCTGGTAAATCTCCTTGGTATAGAGGGAATAAAAGGGGTTGTGTGGCCATGTAAACATTATTCACTTCTGGTGGTCAGACCGTTGTCTCCATATTTTGGGAATGTCATCATACTGTAGGTGAATTATCTTTCAGATTTATTTTTATTTTATTTGTATTAAGAAAATATCAGATCTACAAGCTCACAACTCGTCACATGACAATGTACAAAACAGGGCTGTGTTATAACACTTCACATTGGCTTCAAAGTTCAGCTTTTGGGAATGTTTGAAGCTTCACTTGTTGCTGTCGCAATAAGGAAATGCGTGAAACGCTGGTTTGCTTAGACATTGCATTGACACTTGAAGCTGTCTACATAGACATTGCATGGACACTTGAAGCTGTTTACGTAGACATTGCATGGACATTTGGAGCTCTATTGTGTGGCACTTTGTAGTGTGAACAGGGATTTTTGTGTCATGAGATCGAACTAATGTCGTCGTTACTTCCAGGTGCCATGGGAGGACCTGTGCTACTTGTTTGGAGAGATCATGTATGGAGGTCACATCACTGATGACTGGGACCGGAGGCTGTGCCGCACCTACCTGCTAGGATACATGTCCCCCAAAATGGTACTGTTCCCATCACTACACCTACCTGCTAGGATACATGTCCCCCAAAATGGTACTGTTCCCATCACTACACCTACCTGCAAGGATGCATGTCCCCCAAAATGGTACTGTTCCCATCACTACACCTACCTGCAAGGATGCATGTCCCCCAAAATGGTACTGTTCCCATCACTACACCTACCTGCAAGGATGCATGTCCCCCAAAATGGTACTGTTCCCATCACTACACCTACCTGCTAGGATGCATGTCCCCCAAAATGGTACTGTTCCCATCACTACACCTACCTGCAAGGATGCATGTCCCCCAAAATGGTACTGTTCCCATCACTACACCTACCTGCTAGGATGCATGTCCCCCAAAATGGTACTGTTCCCATCACTACACCTACCTGCTAGGATGCATGTCCCCCAAAATGGTACTGTTCCCATCACTACACCTACCTGCTAGGATGCATGTCCCCCAAAATGGTACTGTTCCCATCACTACACCTACCTGCAAGGATACATGTCCCCCAAAATGGTACTGTTCCCATCACTACACCTACCTGCTAGGATACATGTCCCCCAAAATGGTACTGTTCCCATCACTACACCTACCTGCAAGGATACATGTCCCCCAAAATGGTACTGTTCCCATCACTACACCTACCTGCTAGGATACATGTCCCCCAAAATGGTACTGTTCCCATCACTACACCTACCTGCAAGGATACATGTCCCCCAAAATGGTACTGTTCCCATCACTACACCTACCTGCTAGGATACATGTCCCCCAAAATGGTACTGTTCCCATCACTACACCTACCTGCTAGGATGCATGTCCCCCAAAATGGTACTGTTCCCATCACTACACCTACCTGCAAGGATACATGTCCCCCAAAATGGTACTGTTCCCATCACTACACCTACTGTACCTGCAAGGATACATACATCCTGTGATACATACATGATGTGGTTGTGGACTCTATTTAGCGGTAGGACGGTATAAAGCATTACCTTTCAGCCACTGTGTCTCCCAGACAGACCATTAGGCCCCACAGACTATCAGCCATCAATCACAGTCTAGTTGTGTATGCACAGCGACCACAGTCCCACGCATGTGCTGTTGTCCATCATGTTGATTACCACCCAAATACCTCCTTTAGAACACACAGACAAGTTTGGACTTCCAATTGTTCCTCAGTTGCACCCTGGAATTTATTTTCGAGAATAAAACGTATTGTAACAGCTGCATACGGAAGAGTATGAACGCAATATGACTATAGTACATCTGTATGGTAGAGTATGTTAATACAATATACCTAGTACATCTGTATGGTAGATTATGTTAACCCCTTTTGGTGTTTTAAACATTATGTTATAATTTAGCTATTGAAAAATAGCACATCTACAAGTTCATAGCGCGCCACCGAGTGGCGCGCTATGAACTTGTAGGTCTGCTATTTTTGAAAAATCGTTAAAATGTGCCTCAAATCTTTCAGAAAATTGTCATGATTTAGAAAACTATTTTTTTTAAATTTCGACGTCAGGCCTGAATGGGTTAATACAATATACTTAGTACATCTGTATGGTAGAGTATACTCAGTACATCTGTATGGTAGAGTATACTCCATTTGACGCCTTTTGAAATCATTTTTATTTTCGTAAATAATTACCTATTCGTGTATAACAGGAAAACGTTGTGAAAATCAGCCAGTCTACAAGCGCAACTCGTCACATTGTGAGCATGTACAGTAGATAAACCATTTTAGCGATGTTTTGAAAGTGAAGTGAATATTTAAACAAAAGCTTTTGACAAAATAATTGGATCCATTGTAACAATTTTGGACATTCAAGGTTTCCACCCGACAGCAACGATATTATATTGATTTCAGGACGGCTGGACTGGATTTAAAATCTCTTTGTCTTGCTTGAACTCATCTCACTCTCACCGAGTGATGGAAGAAATACTCACATTTTGTACTTAAGTAAATGTCTGTTACAAGTACAAGTTCAGTATTCAAAGTTGACTTGAGTAAAAGTACAATGGCATGATAAAAACTCAACTACCAAAAGTAAAAGTACTCATCATTATGCAGAAGGTCCCAAGGTTTTTTCAAATGTATAAAATGTATAAAAATGACTTGCAAATAGTGCCAAAGTATATACTGTATATGGGTGAAGTGGATAATGAATGTTTTGTAATCATAATCATAATCTACAGTAAGTAACTAGTAACTGTTTAAGTTTTCAATGAATTGTAATGGAGTAATACAATACAATATCACATTTAGACTTGTGGCCGATTTAAAAAACGGCTTCTAAAACCTAACCTAAGGTTTCTGAAAAACTGAAATTATTATTCAAAAATATAAAAAAACATTAGTAGCAACTAATGAGAGACAGAGGTAGCTCCCGAATTCTAAGTTATAACAACATATAGGTTGCACCAGGTCTATATTTGTCTCTGAAATGTAGTGGAGTAGAAGAAAAAGTACTGAAAACTGGAAATACAAAAAATTGTACTTAAGTACAGTACTTGAGTAAATGTACTTTTAGTTACTTTACACCACTGGTCTCACGTTCAACACTTGTTCAGTTTGAAGGGGAGCTGTTCCTGTGCCCCGGCTTCCTGGCTCCGCCCTTCCTGGACTACAGCGGTTACCACGGCTACGTGGACCAGCACCTGCCGGCAGAGAGCCCCGCCCTGTACGGCCTGCACCCCAACGCTGAGCTGGAGACCCTCGCTGTGACCTCACACAGCCTGTTCAGAGCCCTGCTGGAGCTGCAGCCCCACCACACCACCAGGGGAGAGAGCACCACACAGAGCTCCGAGGACAAGGTACAGGACGCTATTGTTTCCATGAGAGGCACAGTGGAGCGAGCTAAAGCCGGCGCGTCACCGTGCCGAACGTCGCAATGTTCACTTGGGCCGCCGTCAGAGTTATGTTCCCATAACGGGGAACAGATCCTCGTCCGTCCGTCCGTCCCTTAGTTTCTGTAGTTATGGTCAGTGTTGACCAGAATCGAACCAAATGAGCCCCCGACGGCCGGCACTGTACTGTACTGTACTGTACTGTACTGTACTGTACTGTACTGTACTGTACTCTACTCTACTCTACTCTACTCTACTCTACTCTACTCTACTGTGGGGGATTCCGATTTTACGGGGGCCAGTTTCGAATTGCAGCCGTCCGTAGGTGCCCTTTGAGAGCGGTTTTGAAGGAGTCAAGGGATTTGCATGTCTTAATGACTGTTGGTAGGGCGTTCCACATTTTGGTGGCATAGGAGCGAAAATAAATGTGTCCCTTGTTTGTGCCGAATCTGGGTTGTACATGGTTTGTTGCACTCCCTCTGGTGTTGTGGGTGTGGACTTCGTTAACATTAAGGAAGTATTTAGACAGTGGCTAGCACCACTCAACAAAACGAAGTTCACCAGTCCCTAAATGCATACAGTATACAGCCGCCAGGAGAATGAACTCTCCTTTGCAGTCAGAACTGCAGGTCCACTCACCATGTTACACCAGTCTGAAAACTCACCTCTTCACTTCAGACTCTCCTCTTTAGACTCCACCTCAGCCCGTATAGCTCTCCACTCTGCTTACATGCCTTCTTGTCATCTTTTTTCAGCATGTTATTATTTACCTTGTTTGTTGACTAGAGGTCATGTTTACTCTGCTTCTTCCGCCCTCACACTCCAGTCACTCTGGATTAGAGCGTCTGCTAAATGCCTAATTGGAACATCCCGGTTTAAAAATGGCATCTTCTTTGCTCTCAGTTTCCTGTTCTTCTTTCAACTCACAATAATTCTCTGTTCACATAATGAATTATTCTAACATTTTAATATTACAAATTAGAATAAATGTTTAATTTCATCAGGTGAAGATGGTCCTTGACGACATCTTGGAGAGGCTTCCAGAAGAGTACAACATGGCTGAGATCATGGCGAAGACAGCCCAACGCAGCCCTTACATCCTGGTGTGCTTCCAGGAGTGTGAACGTATGAACGTCCTCCTAGCAGAGATGTCACGCTCCCTCAGAGAGCTGGACCTGGGTCTGAAGGTAAAGGAAGCTCTTGGCCCCCATCCACTAAGCTGGCCATAAATAACGTGTAAATACATTTACTAAAGTTTTCGGTACACCCAATCTCACGTGCCATTAACCAAACGTTGTGTACTGTCTTCATTTGTGTGTATCGCGGGCCACTTTAGCTAATTTTTTGCCTAAGCTAAAAGGTAAACGGGAACTCTAACATGAAGTTTATGGTCTCACATTCACATTACTAACATGCTTCAAAATGGACAGATCTACAAGCTAACAACATGTCAGCACCAGGTTGTGATGCACCGCATAAACTTCTAGAATGAGGACTCATTTTGTAACTTCATCATTAATCACAATGTTTTTATTCATTGAGATTTGGCATTATAGATGGAAATGTGTCTTTTTACTCTGTTTCCTTAATTTTTAGACTATACTACTATTTTTAGTATGTTACAAAATAAATTTGTAAACGTTTCAAAATAAGGAGGTGTGTGTGTGTGTGTGTGTGTGTGTGTGTGTGTGTGTGTGTGTGTGTGTGTGTGTGTGTGTGTGTGTGTGTGTGTGTGTGTGTGTGTGTGTGTGTGTGTGTGTGTGTGTGTGTGTGTGTGTGTGTGTGCGCGTGCGTGCGTGCGCGACCTCTACCAGGGAGAGCTGACCATGTCGTCCAGCATGGAGGCTCTGCAGGCCGCTCTGTTCACTGATACACTGCCCGCATCCTGGGACAGACTGGCATCCCCCTCCACCAAGACCCTCACCCACTGGTACGTACTGTACCAGTTATACACTAACCACAACTATACCTCCCCGACCAAGACCCTCACCCACTGGTACGTACTGTACCAGTTATACACTAACCACAACTATACCTCCCCAACCAAGACCCTCACCCACTGGTACGTACTGTACCAGTTATACACTAACCACAACTATACCTCCCCAACCAAGACCCTTACCCACTGGTACGTACTGTACCAGTTATACACTAACCACAACTATACCTCCCCAACCAAGACCCTCACCCACTGGTACGTACTGTACCAGTTATACACTAACCACAACTATACCTCCCCAACCAAGACCCTTACCCACTGGTACGTACTGTACCAGTTATACACTAACCACAACTATACCTCCTCAACCAAGACCCTCACCCACTGGTACGTACTGTACCAGTTATACACTAACCACAACTATACCTCCCCAACCAAGACCCTTACCCACTGGTACGTACTGTACCAGTTATACACTAACCACAACTATACCTCCCCAACCAAGACCCTCACCCACTGGTACGTACTGTACCAGTTATACACTAACCACAACTATACCTCCCCAACCAAGACCCTCACCCACTGGTACGTACTGTACCAGTTATACACTAACCACAACTATACCTCCCCAACCAAGACCCTTACCCACTGGTACGTACTGTACCAGTTATACACTAACCACAACTATACCTCCCCGACCAAGACCCTCACCCACTGGTACGTACTGTACCAGTTATACACTAACCACAACTATACCTCCCCGACCAAGACCCTCACCCACTGGTACGTACTGTACCAGTTATACACTAACCACAACTATACCTCCCCGACCAAGACCCTTACCCACTGGTACGTACTGTACCAGTTATACACTAACCACAACTATACCTCCCCAACCAAGACCCTCACCCACTGGTACGTACTGTACCAGTTATACACTAACCACAACTATACCTCCCCAACCAAGACCCTCACCCACTGGTACGTACTGTACCAGTTATACACTAACCACAACTATACCTCCCCGACCAAGACCCTCACCCACTGGTACGTACTGTACCAGTTATACACTAACCACAACTATACCTCCCCGACCAAGACCCTCACCCACTGGTACGTACTGTACCAGTTATACACTAACCACAACTATACCTCCCCAACCAAGACCCTCACCCACTGGTACGTACTGTACCAGTTATACACTAACCACAACTATACCTCCCCAACCAAGACCCTCACCCACTGGTACGTACTGTACCAGTTATACACTAACCACAACTATACCTCCCCAACCAAGACCCTCACCCACTGGTACGTACTGTACCAGTTATACACTAACCACAACTATACCTCCCCAACCAAGACCCTTACCCACTGGTACGTACTGTACCAGTTATACACTAACCACAACTATACCTCCCCAACCAAGACCCTCACCCACTGGTACGTACTGTACCAGTTATACACTAACCACAACTATACCTCCCCAACCAAGACCCTCACCCACTGGTACGTACTGTACCAGTTATACACTAACCACAACTATACCTCCCCAACCAAGACCCTCACCCACTGGTACGTACTGTACCAGTTATACACTAACCACAACTATACCTCCCCGACCAAGACCCTTACCCACTGGTACGTACTGTACCAGTTATACACTAACCACAACTATACCTCCCCAACCAAGACCCTCACCCACTGGTACTACTGTACCAGTTATACACTAACCACAACTATACCTCCCCAACCAAGACCCTCACCCACTGGTACGTACTGTACCAGTTATACACTAACCACAACTATACCTCCCCAACCAAGACCCTTACCCACTGGTACGTACTGTACCAGTTATACACTAACCACAACTATACCTCCCCGACCAAGACCCTCACCCACTGGTACGTACTGTACCAGTTATACACTAACCACAACTATACCTCCCCAACCAAGACCCTCACCCACTGGTACGTACTGTACCAGTTATACACTAACCACAACTATACCTCCCCAACCAAGACCCTCACCCACTGGTACGTACTGTACCAGTTATACACTAACCACAACTATACCTCCCCAACCAAGACCCTCACCCACTGGTACGTACTGTACCAGTTATACACTAACCACAACTATACCTCCCCAACCAAGACCCTTACCCACTGGTACGTACTGTACCAGTTATACACTAACCACAACTATACCTCCCCAACCAAGACCCTCACCCACTGGTACGTACTGTACCAGTTATACACTAACCACAACTATACCTCCCCGACCAAGACCCTCACCCACTGGTACGTACTGTACGAGTTATACACTAACCACAACTATACCTCCCCAACCAAGACCCTCACCCACTGGTACGTACTGTACCAGTTATACACTAACCACAACTATACCTCCCCAACCAAGACCCTCACCCACTGGTACGTACTGTACCAGTTATACACTAACCACAACTATACCTCCCCAACCAAGACCCTCACCCACTGGTACGTACTGTACCAGTTATACACTAACCACAACTATACCTCCCCAACCAAGACCCTCTCCCACTGGTAACTATGCCTAAAAACAATCTCCGTCATTTCCTCATTGGAAAGTTACGCCTGATGGCCAAATGCTCCGATGCTGTTGGAAGATGATGGACATACTTGCATAACCTCCTTAAACTTTTAACTTTCCAACCTTCCATTTCCAATATATTTCAAAGCCATAATGTAGAATTTCTAACCAGGTCTTGTAATGTTCACTTTGATAATGGTGGTTAAATATGAGGTCTTACTGATCATTATTATATTATAAAAATAATAAAAAATAACTAATGGTCCTATGGTATCAATTATTTTCATACGGTAATGTTCATACCTTGCTGACATTTTCACAGGGGTATACTGTATGGTATAATGTTCATTCAAATGATGGCCACTGGTGGTGGGGCTGTGACATACTGACAATGTGAATAATAAACTGGTTTTGTAGAAGCCATATTCGGTGGCTGTGGCTCAGGAGGTAGAGCAGGTCGTCCAATAACCCGTGGTTTGGCGGTTCGAATCCTGGCTCCTCCTGTCTACATGTCGAAGTGTCCTTGGGCAAGACACTGAACCCCACTTTGCTTCCAGTGGTTGCCACCATTGGTGTGTGAATGTGGGAAGTGAGAACGCTGGAGTTGACTGTTCGCCGCTTCACCTCCCGATGTATGAATGGACCATTGTAAAGCGCTTTGAGTAGGCACAGTGCATAGAAAAGCGCTATGAAAATGCAATGCATTATTAATATATAAGATAGTTTCATGTTTCCACATCTAGAAGCATCTGTGTTTTTGACAGCAGTCCTGTGGAAATGATTTACCTTCCAACCTAACCAACCAACCTTTCTGATTTCCAGGTTCAGTGATGTGCTGAGTGCTTGTCGTGAGCTGGACAGCTGGACCCAGGACCTGGTTCTACCTGCCGTGGTCTGGTTGTCTGGGTTCTTCAACCCTCAGTCCTTCCTCACTGGTGAGTTTCTGTTTCCATGGATTAAAGTTCTCAGTCATGTTACTTCTGTGGTCTGTGATCCACAAACCAAAAACAGCCATCTCATTAATTCTCGTTGTATGGCGAAACAGGTCTCAAAATCATACTTTCGGCAAAAACAAATATGTAATTGCGCCATGCTTCAAGCTTGTGGATCTGCTACTTTTGATGCTTTTGTGTGGCGCTGTAGTATGATCAAGTAGAACGTTCATTTACGAAAAACACGAAGTTATACGGAGGAATACGGAGATGAGAGGTTTCTGCCTGACAACAGCGATATGCTTTAGGCCAAACATGTATAATCTTCTTAGCTTTGGGCCAAGTACACACGACAGAAACCAGTATGTTAACAACTTTCTTTCTGACACTAAAGTAAAAATGCAGACAGACAAATCAGGAGAAAACGTATTTTATTTGAGACCTGACTGTGTCAGCGACACAATCAAAACTTGGAGGCCAGAAGTGTGTATACTGTACAATTTGTCACTATTGGCAAGGTGTGTAATCTTAATGAAATATTGTTGCTGTCAACCTGTTTTCTCTCAGCTGTGATGCAGAGCATATTGCTCGAAAGAACCTATATATGATCATATCAACATGTGAACATGTTCCATCTCAGCTGTGATGCAGAGCATTGCTCGTAAGAACCTATATGATCATATCAACATGTGAACATGTTCCATCTCAGCTGTGATGCAGAGCATTGCTCGTAAGAACCAGTGGCCGCTGGATAAGATGACCCTGACCGTGGACGTGACCAAGAAGACTAGAGATGACTATGGACACCCGCCTCGAGAGGGAGCATACATCCACGGCCTCTACATGGACGGTAGGAGTGGAACTGTAGTGTACAATAGTATGAAGAGTATGTTTATAAGTTATACAGTACAGTTTTGTCTCCCTGCTCTTCTATTGAGACATTTAGATCATGTCAAAGGTGATCTGACATTTATTTATTTATTTATTTATTTATTTATTTATTTATTTATTTATTTATTTATTTATTTATTTATTTATTTGACAGGGATAATGCTCATTAATCAACATTTCAGTTTTCACTTCCGTGTAATTGTGCCAGAGTTAGCCATAAGCTAATTTACATCTGTAGTCCCTGAGCAGGCTCTTAAAATGGTAGTAAAACTATACATACAATATACATTACATTCAATTAATTTTCATAATTATTATGAACCTCCCCCCAAGTCTTGTAAATATGGCGCTTACGGTCTCCAAGGGAAAAAATACTTAAATTGGAGCCTTAATTAGTCTTCGATCTTCCCATTATAAGTCTATGGAGAACGAATTAATTAGTGTGTGCGGCAAAAACTGTGGGAGGAGTAGCGCGGCAAAGTATCCTCATTTACAATAACAACAGTCTGGTTGCCACACTAATTAATAAAGAATCAATTCCGTACATTGAATCCTGTTACCGTGCGTCACCCAGGAGCCCGTTGGGACACCCAGAGCGGGCTCATGGCGGATGCGGCGCTGCGGGAGCTGACCCCCGCCATGCCCGTGCTGTACGTGCGCGCAGTGCCCGCCGAGCAGCAGGACCTGTCCAACACCTACCAGTGCCCAGTGTACCGCAGCAAGCTGCGTGGCGACACCTACGTGTGCACCTTCCACCTCAGGACCAAGCAGCCTCCCACCAAGTGGACCCTGGCCGGGGTGGCCCTGCTGATGTCTGTCTGAGGAGGAGGAGGAGGAGGAGGAGGAGGAAGAGGAGGAGGAGGAGGAGGAGGGAGGAAAAAGTACTCACATTTTTGGAGCGGCGCTAACCGCTCCAACATGTGACTTTGTGTGTCTGGCTGTCTATTAGTCGGCAGCAGCACGATTACTGTGGTTACCGTCAAGTGAGATAATGTACGTGGGTCTAAACATCATCATCATAATCATCATCAAATTGGAAATACTCCAGTAAAGTGAAAGTACCTCAAAATGTTACTTAGTTAAGTGCAGTACTTGAGTAAATGCACTTAGTTACTTTCCATTTAGACCTGAGGCCTATTCTAAAAAAGGCTTTCTAAATCCTAACAGTTTTTATCAAAATGTCATGCAAATCGGTACACATGCTCTCCATAGTCATGTGATCAAGACGGGTTTGTTTGATTTCTCGTAATCCATCCTGATTGGCTTCTAAACTTTTCAGGAGTAGCCCGCTTTGTACCCGTTTTGTACAAATCGCCACAACTCCTCAACACAGCGTCCGATTGCGGTGAAACTGTGCATGCATATTCCCACTAGGTTGAGGAAGAAATGCCACTTGATAGTTTTCAAATCAGCCTCATGGTGGCGCTACAACAGGCCAAGTCGCGTCACACACACACACACACACACACACACACACACACACACACAAACATATTACTCCTAAACATTTTGCCAAACATCACACACAATCCTATCCTCCTGGTGGAGACCTGTGCCCAGAAGGGCACTTTTTCTAGTTTTGCTATACATTTGTTACTTACCCTAGTATCAATATTATATCCATTTCATATTAGACTGGATAATGTCTCTGATTTGGGATATTGTACTATTGTGATCGATATGGCATAAGTGTTCTATAAAAATATAAATATCGTATCAGGAAAAATCGGTATCGGCAGATACTACAATCAAATGATCGGAATTGGAACGGGAGCAAAAAAACGTGATCGGGACATCCCTAGTTCTGGATTCCCAAAACTCACGAGGCTTGGACGGTTCGCTTAGGTGTGGTCAAAAAGAGTCATAAAGCCTGGATACAGTATTCCACTGACGGGACGGAAAGTCCCACCTGGAATCTAATGTTATTACCTCCTACTACATGGCCAAATCCACCTGGAATCTAATGTTATTACCTCCTACTACATGGCCAAATCCACCTGGAATCTAATGTTATTACCTCCTACTACATGGCCAAATCCACCTGGAATCTAATGTTATTACCTCCTACTACATGGCCAAATCCACCTGGAATCTAATGTTATTACCTCCTACTACATGGCCAAATCCACCTGGAATCTAATGTTATTACCTCCTACTACATGGCCAAATCCCCAGTGTTCATTTTACTCAGAGTGTACAAATGATAGAGATGTGTACACTGTCAGAGTTCTTTTTTTAACAGTTAATTTATTTTTTGTCTTAGTCTTCTCTATTAAAGGTACTGTGATTTTCTTTGGTTAAAATAAGTGTTAAACTCTCTATATTGTGATAGTAGTCATTGCTATAGAGTGTTTGTTCAGTAACAGGAGTCTCCATGTCTCTCCTGATTTTTATTTAACTGAAAATGCATTTTCTGAAATCCAATTGTGTCCAATCAGACTAGAGAATGCAGTCAGGATACATATTAAACAAGTGGAATTGTAAGTGATGACACAAAGAAATGAGCAGACAAAATTGGAACTGGTACACTATAAATTAAGATTAAGATCATAAATAGCTACTCTCTCCTGATTGGCTGAAATTTTGTCACCTTCCTGAAGATGTATTATGTTTATTAAAGAGCTGTAGAGACATGGAGAATCCACTCTATTGATACCAATACAACATTTTACTTTGAAATTACGATGCATGGATAGTCTATAGATTTTAACATGTCATACCCCTGTCAATCTTGTATGTGCATATTGGACAATGAACAATGGCAAATCCACTGCAGATGTATTTTTGTGTTGTTCATTAATTGGATTAAAGTTCTCAATTGCCACAATTTCAGTCAAATTGTATTCCATAGAAGCCAGCATGTCTTGTGTTGAAGCAAGTTTCACAGCGAAAATAAATAGCCTGTCTGCGTCACAAATTGAGAGTTTGTAGATTCTAAGAGTATAGCATTTGAAGTGGTCAAACTAGCATTTTGTTCAGAAGCATCTTCCATAAAACCCTAATGGTCTCGGATATTTCATCAAAGCAAAGGTTAAAGCCTGTCTGTGATTTCCTCTCCTGATTGGTAATATGTGGAACATATTGTGTCATGATATTTTATTTTGCTTTACCTACCCATGCAGTAAAGAAATGCGTGCCGCTGTGCTGTGCTGTTGCATGCAGCCTGTTGTATGGACCTGTTGTGTGAACTGTGAACCGTGTTCCAATGGCGCGCCGCTTCTCCCACGAGACTAATGCTTAGTCCGGGGACATGATTTGTTGGGAGCTTATGTCTCCATTTTAGACCATGTAATTCTGGATAGGGAGCATATTTTATTGGAAGGTCAAGATTAAAAAAGCTTCCCGGCTGCCCTCTGCTAACTGAATGATACACAATGCCGTCTGCCGGGGTCCCCCCTCTCCCCCAGCCCAGAATTCCCAGGAGATGATGTGCATGGCCTGCTATTGACTTTTAAATGAGGCACATTTGACATTGACCTTTGCTACGGCGGAGGCAGCACACTAACAGAATAGTGTAATTCATCCGGGCCTTGGCCCGCCTGGAGAAAGCTATTGAAAAGGCCTTCTCTGATAGCGGCACATTAGATTATCCATCCTTTATCTGCCTCCACTCTGGAGCTAAGGATCTGATTAACTTAATATTGACCAAATAAAAACCATAGCATTTAATGAGCAAATGGCAACACACAAGCGCTCTTATCTGTAGTGTCGGCATTGCTGAATTGAGTGCATTGATGTCGGCCGGGTTAATTTTATACGTGGGGAGATAATCAGATGTACTAGTGGGTATGCTAAAGCTTGGCTTGTTTGAATATGATTAGGTACACATTCCCAAGGTGTAGCAGCCTGGGATGATTGATATCTTTTGAGGTCTGCTATCCAGGAGGCTATGATAAATGATGGCAGCACTTCCAGAGTCAAGGTTAACACCATACACTAGTATAGTGACAGGAATTTACTTTTTAATCTAGAAGCTTGCCTCACTAAGATTAAAATTTCTATGCAATCATGATAATTAACTGTGCTGATAATGAATATGTAGTGTAGTGGGGTTGTTGTAAAACTGTTCATTCTCTGGCCAAACAGCCTCTGCAAGAAGATTTAAATCTCAACAGTAATAATAAGCTGGATAGGTGACAATAACAAAGGTGTATCGCAAATTAGAGCAAAGAATTAGCCCCCATAATGAGTAATTTTAACCAATTAAGACCTGAGGCCGATTCTACAAATGTCTTCTTAGCAAATGTGTCTAAAAGTATATTATGTTCAAAGATTTGCAAACATTTTCAAGATTAAAAAAAAAAAAGATTTTTAATTGATATTGTAGATCTGCTATTTTTGAATAGCCAAAGTATAAAATAAAGGTTAAAGTGCATGGGTATTGGTTACAATGATTGTGATATTAATACCCTCTCTCACTTAGAGAACCAATGTGCTATAAATGATACAGATGATTTCCAGGATTTAATGGGTTAATGCCATTTGTGGGTGCCCTGTCAAAGTAACAATGTCTTCCACGCAAAATGATCTGGTAGAAACTTTCTCCATCTTTTAACTTTTTGTCAGGTGAACCCTCACATACAACAGGCCCGTTTTTAATGGCGACCTAGTCATCAATGGGAGTCGCCTCCATGCCGCCTAAGCCAATGGGAGCCGCCTAAACGCCGCCAGCCAATCGCGTAGTAGTGACCTAGTCATGATTGGCTGCCTCCTAAGCTATGACACAGGCACGGCGGAAGTCTGCAAATCGGCAATAACACCACCTAATGTTATGAGCAAACTGGAGAGCATGAAAGATGCACAACGGAGCCAGCGTTTTTTTCACCTGACAAATATGACTATGTAATATTTCTTGTTTTTATTTTTTTCTAAATTAGTCACTTACAGAAACTAAAGTAGCGCTACATGTGCTACAAGCTCGCCTTGTAAATCTGCTATTCTTGCTGAAAGGTTTTGAAAGTGAAAAGCAAAAGTGAAGTGTGTGGGTTTTTGCGACCAAAGGTCACAGTTAACTATGGAATTGTGCATTTCCCCTCAGTGTGTTGTTTGGTTGGTTGGTCACCCAGGTGAGAGAGCATGTGACATCATCAGAGATCCCTGATGTCATCAATATTAGATCTCCATATATGGAGCTGACCTGTTCTGACATTCCATATGTTGATCCTTCCCCATCCATCCTTCCTCTTCGATGTCTCCCTTTTGACTGATACCTGTCCATTTAAACTCTAGACAGGCCTGCCCCAAAGTTATTAGTGCAGCCGCGCCTGGCAGCCGGCGAAAACAGGTCCGAAAATTAAGATCTTACCCCCCATGCCAAAGCGCCAGCGCTCGCCCAGCAGTCTGCTGTCACCCAGGCGGATGCGTGCACGTGACCTCACCCTTTAGGGCGCGGTCGCTTCTCGTCCTCAGGCGTCTTACTGGTGAATATTGAACCGATTTAAAAAACTATTAAAGAGCTTGTGACTAAATAACTACATTGGATCCATTGGAATTTGGAGCACAGGTTTTGGACGTACCAATTATCTGCACAACAGCAAACGAAATGACTGATGCCACGTTTTGATTTTTACCAAATTATAGCCGTTAAATCACTTGCTGACGCAAATCACCCCTTGTTGCCTTGTTGTTCCCTTCGTGTCCAAGATTATCTTTAACTGCAAACAGCTGTTGGCGTTTTGCTCTTAATTTCTTCCCGTTGCCAAAATGGCTGGTGGTGGGATGGTGATGTCAGCGGATTGATCCCGTTGGTATTGTATTGAATAGAATCAGCCTCCTCTTCTTCCTCTCATTAGCACGCCACAGCAGCAGGCCAGTCATTTGGTGACAGGGAAATGATACAGCGCTGGCAGGAAATGGCAGGGTGCGAGGACCCGGCGCCACGGGGGGGTCATCATGCCACAAGATAGGGCTGATAGGCCAACCAAGACACCTGGTTAACCCATTTAGTCCTGACCTCGAAATAAAATAAAAAAACTTCGAAATCCTCCAGTTTTCTGAAATAAATATTTTCACGTTTTTTTTCAAAAATAGCAGATCTACAAGCTCGTAGCGCGCCACTCGGTGGCGCGCTATGAGCTTGTAGATCTGCTATTTTTCAATAGCTAAATTATAACAATGTTTAAAACACTAAAAGGGGATCCCGCCCAAAATGGATTAAAGACAGCGGGGGCATCTGGAAGTGGTGGGAAAAAGTACTCCGGTTTAAGTATCAATTCTGCAATATAGAAATAAAGTCCGGTGTTCATATATTCATACTGCAATATAGAAATACTCTGTTACAAGTCAAAGTCCGTTATTCAACATGTAGGCCTAAAAGTACAAAAGTGTCGGCAGTAAAATCTACCTAAAGTACCAAAAGTAAAAGTACTCATCATGCAGCATGTCCCATATTTTAAGTTTTCAAATGTATTGCAATCTTTTGAAAGTAGCAAATCTACAAGCTCACAATGTGTCACATTGCGACGCATTGTGAGCTTGTAGATTGGCTGTTTTCAAATCGTCAAAATGTATAACCGGGCTGAAGTGGTTAATGCATGTTTTGTAACAATAATAAAAATCTACATAGTAATTAGTAACTAAAGTGTTCAAAACATATTGTAGTGGAGTAAAAGTACAATATTTGGAACCAAGATGTAGTGGAGTAAAAGTATACGCAATTAAGTAAAGTACAAATACCTCAAAATTGTACTTAAGTACAGTAGTTCGATGTACTGGGAAGAGTGACAGAATCCAACCCCAATGCAATAATTGATCTCAAATCAAACTTTATTATAAAGCACGTTTTAAAACAACCAAAGTGCTGTACAGATCAGTGGCAAAACAGAGACAAGCAAGAAAACACAAGATGCAAACAATCTGGTCTACAAGGTGACAGTTTGTAGACGAGTTATTTTCGCTATTTGTTGTAGGAAGAAGTATGTCGTCGTCTGTGTTGGGTGGAAACTTCATATGTCCAAAACAGTTACTTTTCAGGATTCAAATTCAAAAACGGCAAAAGTAGCAGATCTACAATCTCAAAGTGCGGTGCTCGAGCTTGTGGATCTGCTACTTTTGTTTGACAATTCAGTGTAGTATGATCAAGTAGTGGGTTAATTTACGAAAAAACACAAAAAGTTATGTATGGAGTATGGAGACTGAGAAAGTATCTGAGAAACAAAATCATTTTATCTACCTACACAAGACATCCACATAATAAATAGAACAACATAGAACCTTGAACCTTAAGTGGCCTCTGTTTTTGAGTGGTGCAACCACCTGGTACGTGTTAGAATAGGTAGAGCAGGGGTTCTCAACCCGTGGGTCGCGACCCCTCGGGGGGGTCGCCAAATTATTTTGGGGGGTCCCCAAATTATTAAAAAATAAATAAAAAAGATTTTTTAAATTTTATTTTCACGATTTTTCAAAAATAGCAGACCTACAAGCGCGCCACTCGGTGGCGCGCTATGAGCTTGTAGATCTGCTATTTTTCAATAGCTAAATTATAACATAATGCTTAAAACACCAAAAGGGGTTCCCGCCCAAAATGGTTTAAGGTTATTGTAGCAGTCAATTTATATTGGGGGTCGGGAGGGGGCGAGGCGGGGGTCCCGAGACATTGCCAAAGCATTTCCGGGGGTCCCCGGCCAAAAACGTTGAGAACCCCTGAGGTAGAGGATAGGTAGAGTCAATACTTGGAGGAATTCAAGTATTGGCCATTTCAAAATGTAAGTTCTGTTCTAGTTGAAACACATTTCACGTATACCTACCAAGTGTGTATACTGCTCGTACTTGTATGAGTGAGTGACACATATAAACCCCTTTGAGTCGAATGTGAAACGAATATGTGTTCATATTTCATGCAGAAAGGGATGTTTCACACCACAGTGCTATAACTATTACTGATGCTTTTGTGTCACGCTCTAGTATGATCAAGCAGGGCATTCATTTACGAAAAAACACAAAAAAATGGAACGACATACTGTCATGTAGTCGATAACCATGAAAAATGACACTTTCGTGGTTTTCGACGACAAACTATAGTATGTCGTTTTTCATGATCTTCGACGACCAAAATCATGAAAAACGACATAGTTTTTCATAATTTTCGTAATTATTTTTAACAATCAAAGATGAAAAAAAGATGAAAAATGACATACTGTAACTTCTTAGTAACAACACAAAAGTGTCATTTTGGTTTACTTGTTTTCTATGAAATGAACCCTTTATGCACTTTATGCCAAAAGGTGTGGTAGTAACATGAACTGCACCATCCCAAGTGTTCATTTAAACGGCTGTTTTTGCTTTTAATGCCAAACACAGAGACCAGAGTTCTGGGTGTTGCTGCCTGACTGATCCACCTCCACTGATGTCAACAGCTAAAGTAGTTCTCAAAAGACCAGCAATTAGAGAGAGAGAGTGTGTGTGTGTGTGTGTGTGTGTGTGTGTGTGTGTGTGGGGGGGGGGGTAGTGAGTGTGGTGAGGTAGTGAGTGAGTGTGTGCACGTGTGCGCTTGGCACTGGCATTTGATGTGGAACCATGACTCATGGCACTCACACGCACTGTGACGCACGCTTGTGCATGCACACACGCATTCCCTGTAACATTCAGTGTCGTTCAAGGGTAGTATGGGGAATACATTTTGGTCATATCATAATCTGTAGCCTATTGGTTATTTGATGTTCTTCTGGACATTCTGGCCAGTTCAGATATATGATATATCTGAACGTCAGTTCAGATAGATAGTTCAGAACAGGCAGTGGTTTTATGATTAGTTCAAACATGGAAATTATCTAAAGCTGGTAAAGTGTGAAAGCAACCACTTCAAGGTGATGTAGGCAACATCCAGTGTTTTTGAGTGGTGCAACCACTCCAAGGAACAGCTTTGTCCCTATGGGACTATGGGACTATGTTTAGAGTACCAAATGTGACTATGTTTAGATTACCAATAGGGGGTGCTGTTGCACCAATCGCTTCAGACTGGTCTGATTTTTTGTAAGTGAGTGGTGTATTCAGTGCCGGCTAGAGTTGCTAGAGGCCTTCCTGAACATGTCCTCAAAATCATGCACCAAAAAGCTGAACTGAGCAGATTGGACTTTCCATTCCAGAGGTAATGGTCAAAACATCTGGAAAAAGGCCACTTTCGATTTGATTGAGTTTTGTCCGTTATCACCAGTTTTTCTTTAATAACACGGTTTAGGAATGTCGGACGGCGACAAACTAGATACCTGAACAAAGTTCTTTGAGCTTCATCCAACGTCGACAACATCGTTCATCTTAACTACTTTGTCCATGCTTATTCATTGTAATTATCAAAATCATTATGATGTTTTATCGCCTGTCCGCGCTGCTCCACGGAGTTGAAGCACGAGTCCAGCCAGCAGAAGCTGCCTTGCTGACCATGAGAAATGTGAAACCTCGCAGGGCAACGTATCTCTAAAAGCTATTTATTTCAGCCAATAAATGGATGATCACTCGTCCATGCAGCGCTCAAAATCGTTATGGCTTTTGGGGGGACTCGCCCCCTCCTCCCCGGGTGGAATCCAGGCTTCAACCTGGCCAGCGGCGGTCATCTGGGGTTAGGGACTCACCATAATTATAGCGACTTCCACCATTTCAACAAAATAAGCACAAACAAACCACTTCACATGAACGATGTTGATGTGGCCGGGAGATTTGTTGGGGAATATACAGTATATCTGAAATCAAGTTTGTGACTGCGTGCCGGTGTTGTATCATTTCCACTCCCCGTCAGAATCAAATCTCTCACTCTGACTGTCCCCGGCTACAGGTCACTGTTTTGTTTGTCCCCTGGTGGCCAGACACCTGGGACACCCAGGCGCTACATAGCGATTCTCATAATTTCATAATAATCTCATAATAATCATAAACAAACTATTTCACATGAACAATGTTGGTAAAACTATTATATTTGAGGGAAAATAAATATTGCACCGCGTTTTCTTTATAAAACTATGTGCTGCGGTTGAACACATCCTTGCGTCGTTATTGGCTTGAACTCCTCCCCCCACATTACATCACAACTACATATTACCATACACCAGTGGTTCCCAAACTTTTTCATGTCAAGGACCCCCAAATTGACATTATTTAGCCCCGCGGACCCCCATGTGAAAAGGTATGCCAGGGACCCCCATAAGAGAAGATGTTGACGGCTCTAAGTGATTCTCAACCTCTTTCATTTCAAGTTTGACATGCATTAGTCTACGGACCCCCATTTAATGGTATTTCTATCTCTGAGACCCCAATTTATATTGTCAAAACAATGCAAATACAAATTGAACCAAATGGACCCTGACCCTAACGGGTCCATTTGGAATCATTGAAATCATGAAAAAAACGACATGCTAGTTCATGGTTTGGGAAGACAGACTATAGTCTGTTCCCACAGTGTCCCCCAGTGCTTCCCCAGTGTCCCCCCAGTGCCTCCTCAGTGCCTACCCAGTGCCCCCCCAGTGTCCCCCCCAGTGCCCCCCAGTGTCCCCCCAGGGCCCCCCCCCCCCCCCAGAAAAAACGACATGCTATAGTTCATGGTTTCGGAAGACAGACTATAGTCTGTCGTTTTTCATGATTTTGGAGGATTTAAAAAAAAAATGAAATCGTGAAAAAACGACAATCGAAAATCACTTGAGACCATGGACTACATACTATACTATATATACTATATATACTATGCTATACTATAGCATGCCGTTTTTCATCATTTTTGGGGATTTGAAAAAAAGACGATCAAATCACTTGAGACCATGGTCTTGAGTGATTTTCGTCTTTTTTTCAAATCCTCATTTTTCATCATTTTTCACCATGGGCCATAGCCCATCTCAGACGGCATATTATAGCATGCCGTTTTTCATCATTTTTGAGGATTTGAAAAAAAGACGATCAAATCACTCGAGACCATGGACTATACCCCATGGTCTCGGAGTGATTTTCGTCTTTTTTTAAAATCCTCGTTTTTCATAATTTTTTACCATAGTATAATATATCAGTATTCTGATATTAACCTGCAGGCCACATTAAATGAAGGTGGGGGCCTCATGTGGCCCCCGGGCCACCAGTTGATATTAACCTGCAGGCCACATTAAATGAAGGTGGGGGCTTCATGTGGCCCCCGGGCCACCAGTTGATATTAACCTGAGGGCCACATTAAGTGAAGGTGGGGGCCTCATGTGGTCAGCTCCATATATGGAGATATAAGCTTAAGGGTTTTAGGTCAGATGTAGAGTTGCTGGCCGGCTCCATATATGCAGATCTAGGTGATGATCCAGTCTTCTCATGCATGTATGGTTATCCAGGGTTAGATGAGGTCAGTGTCTTTGAACAAAAAATGCACAAGATCTAAGGGTCTCCATGATGTCACGCGATGTTACGAGGCGTGACCATATATGGAGGCGTGATGTTACGAGGTGTGAACATAAATGGAGGCGTGATATGGCCATATTCCCAAATATGGGGTAGGGCCCCTGGTGATGTCGTCTACGTCGCGACTACATATATGCCCATATATGGAGATCCCCAGTGATGTCGAGGTTGTGCTGCTGGGGCAGATCGCTGTACGCATCCGCCTGGGTGACGGCAGACTGCTGGGTGAGTGATGTCGCTTTGGCATGGGATCAACTTTGACCAAAAAATGCACAATGAAAAACGGGTATGGCCAGGGTTCTTCATGGTGATATATAGCGTAGAGCGTTTGATCTCACACAATTATGATGGATATCTAAGTGTCTCCATGATGTCACGTTATGTCACAAGGTCAGATCCATATATGGAGATCTAAGCGTCTCCATGATGTCATGAGATGTCACAATACCATATATGGAGATCTAAGCGTCTCCATGATGTCATGAGATGTCACGTGGCGCAATACCATATATGGAGACTTGGGTGATTAACTAACGGACGGGAGATGCACGTTTTCATAGTAAGCGTGACCCTTCAGTCGCAATAAAAATGTAGGCTTAAGTGTTGCATTTAATGGATGCAGATCAAGTCAAACAGTTCTAAATGCTTCATTTGTTGTTCTAATTTCACTAAAATTAAAATAAAATGCATTGATTTTTAAGTACATTTTATGCAATGGCTAGTATTCTTTTTTAAATACTCCAAAGACGGCAGTCAACACAAGTGAGAGGTTGATACAAAACCCTAATGATTTGCAGAATCACAACACAATATCAAATAACTTTGTGATCTTAGCAAATCATGGCCCACGAATCATGATACAATATAGTCATATGATCCATAGTGACTCCCACCCCTACATTCAATCAAACACGCACGCACGCACGTACGCACGCACAACACTGCTTAAATGACACATTGTGATAAAGCCTCATTCATGTCTTGTACATTTACTGCTGATTTCACTATATGTTAAAATGCATCGCAAAACTCATTATGAAAAAACTAGTTAACTGTAGCCTAACAGTACAACAGTACATCTGTCAGAACTGTTTTCAACTAGCTACTGTAAATACAGTACACTGACAAAATGAAAAGGAGAACATAGGAAAATAGTTTGTTGTGATTATTCTGTACACAATAAAACCTATTCATTTGTAACTCTAAGAATGTGCAAATGTGTACATTCCATTTTGTGCATTCTCAGAGTTAAAGGGGGTTTCCGTGATATTTCTCTATTTGTATAGTAATTGCTTTAATGTTTGTTCAGTAACGGGGTCTCCGTCTCCCTCTCAGCTCTTTAGTAAAGTGGTAATACGTTGTCAGGTTGGGATACCAATCTTATCCAATCAGAAGAGAACTCCTACAGGATACTTGATGAAACAAAGAAAGAAAAAAAGAGGGGAAAAGGTTACTGGAACACTACAATTGAAGCGTTCTCTCTCCTACCATGTCCTGGATGAAATTGGTGTCCCACCTGAGAATGTATTTTCTGTTTACTAGCCAGAGAGATGTACATGTAATGGGGAGAACCCTGTTACCGAACAGACACTACAGCCATATCAGAATATAGAGCTTGAACCTTTTAACCAAAAACCTTTTGTTTAAACAGAACAGATCACTTACACCAGTGGTTCCCAAACTCTTTCATGTCAAGGACCCCCAAATTGAAACTTATTAGCCCACGGACCCCCATTTGAAGAGATATGCCAAGGACCCCCATGCATAAGAGATGACGGTTCTAGCAGTGATTCTCAAGCCGTTTAATTTGAAGGACCTCCAATTTGATATGCATTAGGCTACGGACCCCCATTTAATGGCATTTCTATCTCTGGGACCCCAATTTATATTGCAAAACCACTGTTAGTTTAACTCTGAGAGTGTACAAATGGAACCATACGGACCCTCCATTTCTACACTCTTAGAGTTACAGATCCATGGGTCCATTTGGTTTTATCCATCACAGCTGGGGATCCCCTGGAACTCCCTCAAGGACCCACTTTGGGAATCTCTGACTTACACTACCTTTAACCCATTTTAGGCGGGAACCCCTTTTGGTGTTAGCATTATGTTATGCTTTAGCTATTGAAAAATAGCAGATCTACAAGCTCATAGCGCGCCACCGAGTGGCGCGCTATGAACTTGTAGGTCTGCTATTTTTGAAAAATAGACATTTTTAGAATCTGATCTCAGGTCAAAATGGGTTAAGTAAACTCACAAGATTTCATAGTGTACTGTTTGATGAGCCACAGGATGGCTGTAACTACTGTGATGCTGGTTAACCAGGGTTTATTCAATGTGTTTATCACAGCACTGACCTCTTTGGTTGTTGTGGATAGTGCACAGAAACAATCCTGAGTGCTAATCTAACCCTAGGAGTGTACAAATGGACCCATAAAGGCCCAACCAACTTACTCAGAGTTAAATGAATGGATTGATTGAGTGATGTTTGCTGCCCTGTTATAGAAGTAGCCCTGTTATAGTTATAGACGTTAGAAAATAAAATGTTGTGTTTAAAGAACATACTTAGGTGTAGTTATGAAATAAAAAAGTGTTTCAGAGCCTACAAAGTAAATCTTAATTTAACTCAGAAATGTGTACCAACGAAACCAAATGTACCTGAACGTAATATAAGGGAATATTTGATTTTGTGGTTATACTCTTCTAAGTTAAAGGAACACTCCAGACTGTAGAATGAATGTTAATAATATGAGTGTTGATACACAGTATAACATACCATTGTGGTTGTAAGATCTGTATTCAGAGAGTTGACCTACATGTTATGATTTTGATGAACAGGATGGTTTCCACCTATGAGTGCAGAGTATTTTTTTTAGCAATGAATCTTCATGAAAATATATACACATAATCCACTCGGGTATTGCTGGTTGACTGGCTCCCTCTCGTGGCCGGGCCAGGGTCTCACAGCTTCATCTTATTGCTGGTTGACTGGCTCCCTCTCGTGGCCGGGTCAGGGTCTCACAGCTTCATCTGAGGGCTGACTTGAGAGGTGTGCTGATCAGTAGCAAGGAGCTCAGTGGGCTGGGTGGGGGGGGGGGGGGGGGACCAACTCAAGAGTAAGGCTGAGCTCACACCTTTACTGCATTGCTGTATGCTTGTTGGATGAATGTTGTGTAGTGTCATGGCCGCTCCAATGCATTTCCAATGGAGGTCACATGGTTTGACACAACATTTGTGTTGTGTGAGGGGGAGGGGGCAGTCGAAACACAGCTGAAAGCCATACAACAGACCATGTGACCTCCATTGGAAATGCATTGGGGCGGCCATGACACTCACAACGCTGTAAAGGTCTGAGTGAGGCCTTAGACATCCAAACCTTGATTTCCTAATGTCTGTCAGGTGTGTTTCGGAGAGCAGAAATCAACACACTCTTGCGAAATGTAGCAATACCGATCATCAGACGTCCACGAGTTCTGACGTTCTGGTGGCGAGACCGACAGCACCCACGTAGGACTAGAGACTCTTTGGTACTAATGGTGTGGCATTGCTTATCATGGTAATATATCGTCTCTGTCGGGTGGAAACCTCATTTGTCCGAAACTGTTACTTTTCAGGATTCTAAATAATAATAATAAAAATAACAGAAAAGGTTGCAGATCTACATTCTACTTGTAGATCTGCTACTTAATTTGGATACTTTCGTGTGACGCTGTAGAATTATTAAGTGGGGCATTCATTTATATAAAAACCCGGAAAGTTAAAGTACGGAGATGAGAGGTTTCTTCCCGACAGTGTCGTCACTGCGTCAGCGATAGGCAGTTATGTAGGCAGGTGTTTCCTTGGCAAATTGTACAGACTGACTGACTGACTGACAGGGTGACAGGGTGGTGTCCAGCATAAAGAGACTCTCTCTCTCTGTGTCTCTGTGGGGCTCCAGACAGTCTGTCTGTCTCTTATGTGTCAATGTCTCTGTTTATGTCCGGGGCTCCAGTCTGTCTGTCTCTCTGTGTGTCTGTCCGGGGCTCCAGTCTGTCTGTCTCTCTGTGTGTGTCTGTCCGGGGCTCCAGTCTGTCTGTCTCTCTGTGTGTCTGTCCGGGGCTCCAGTCTGTCTGTCTCTCTGTGTGTCTATGTCTCTCTGTCTATGACCGGGGCTCTAGTCTGTGGGACAGCTCAAACTGAGTCTGCTGATTGTCGATGATCAGAAGGTGATGGATGTAGGAGCTCACGTCAGGGCTGCCCTTCTCCGTGATGCCGTTTCCTGTCGGGGTAAGCACACAACATCATGTTGGCTACAGCCGATCCACTGATACTGCCCAAGCTGTAACTAAGTACATCTACTCAATTCTGAGGTACTAGTATCCTAATTTACTTTGAGTATTGACATTTTTAAATACTTTACACTACCATATATCTCAGAGGCAAATGTACTTTCGATTCAATCAATTCTTGGAAAAATTACTTTGCATTTGCAGATTCAGATTATTATTACAAAACATAACATAAATTAGCTACTTTTTATACTTTCCCCACAATAAAACGGAAAACAGAAAATATCCTAGTATATAGCCCTGAGGGACTCCAGTCAACCAAATAAGGTGTTAAGCTGATTTCCCACCTAGATGATCTGTCTGACAGTGTCTGATGAGCCGCACTGTGTCTGCTATCATGTGCTGCAAGACACAAAAACACACACCAACACCATTAGACTGTGACTAATAATCCACTGAAACAATAGACAAAATGTTTCAAAAATATATAAATACGTTTCTACAAACTCACAATATGTTGTGATGCCACTTGTTGTGAGATTTATTTGCTGTGTTTGCAAAATCAATACAGGTACTTTGTTTACTCACCAGCTTCTCAAAGTTGATAAGATTATCATGAAATGTTTTGTTGCCTTCATGAATGAACGTGATATCTGCAAGATATACAACCATTCTAATTATAATCAGTAATAATCCATGAATGAATGTGATATCTGCAACACAGCAATTCTATTTTCATCCATAGGGGGCACCGCAAATGCCAAAAATGTAACCGTATGGTGCAAAAACATGATTTTTGGGGGATAAATCCCCGAATTACTTATGCATGATCGCAGGGGTGACGTGACATTGTAATTGGCTGGCAATATCAGTGGGAGGGGCATATGTAAGCCACTGCGGCAACCACACTTTGCATTGTTTTTAAATTGCGACCTTTCTAGTTCAATACATGTATTTCTATAGTTCTTTCTCTTGTTTTAAACAGCACATACAGTACTGTATGAAAATATATAATTCTATAAATAACATTTCTGTTGAATTGAATATGAAGATGCCAATGGAAACAAGCCATAGGCTTTCTTGGGTTTTAAATTGTCTTTGAATTGTACTGTCATGTGCTTTTTTCTGCAAACTGTTCATAAAGTATTCAATCAATCAAGCGAATCAATAATAGGTCTACAAGGCAACTAGTTGAGCTACGACGCCATCTGGTGGACAAATTTGAAGTGGCACACACATGAACAAACTACACACTACCTATGCACACTACAGTGTGGCCGATAGCCGATCTACAAGCTCACAACGCCTCGCATTGCAAGGCAGTGTGAGCTTGTAGATCGGCTATTTTCACAATATTGGAACCAAGTCAACCTAAATTTAAAGTCTCAACTTCTACAAGTCCAAGTGCTTGTCAGGATAGGGGGGTCCCCCGTTTCAATTTGTTTTATTTTTGGGGGGTCACGGCCTCAAAGGCTTGGGAACCCTTGATATAGGTAATAATAAATTATATAACAGGGGTAATGAACACACCTTTCAGTAACAGAGGGAGGAAGGGGATCTTTGGAGCCTTCATCTTCTTAAAGTAGTCTCTGTAGGCCTTGTGGTTTAGAGAGGGATCCTGGGAGGAACAAATATGTCTTATTAATAAATACCCTTGTGTCAGAAATCTTTATAATGCTTAATTTATGTCCTATACGATAATACAATGGCGTTGCGCACTGAAAATAACAGATCCCTGTCTTAACAGTTCACTATGTTCAGCATAGTGGCAGCGGTGGCCGAACGGTTTGCGGAGCGGTCTTGATACCGGAAGGTCACCAGTTCGTATCCCCGGACCGGCACGTTAAAATTACCACCGCTGAAGTGCCCTTGAGCAAGGCATTGAACCACTACCATGAAATGTTCTATGAGCAGAGCCTGGCTGTAAACAAGTATCTGATGCTTAGTCCAGTTACCCTGGGTAAATATAGTAACTTTGCTTTGCTTAGACACTGGCAACTACAATGAAGTAGCCTACATTGATTCTGTCGGGTAGAAACCTCACACTTTCTAGGGTTCAAATTCCAAAACCGCAAAAGTTGCAGATCCACAAGCCCAAAACATTTTGAGCTTGTGGATCTGCTACTGTTGATGCTATTGTGTGACGCTGACGCTCTAGGATGTTTATTTACAAAAAGAAAACACAAAAAGTTAGAATTATGGAGATGAGGTTTCTGCCCAAAACAGCCTTTTCTTTTTGCTTTGTCTGTTTTTGTTGTGCTTTTTATTAGGGGTGTGCTGAAATATCGATATGGCGATATATATCGATACGTCCTCCCGCGATAAATAATCGATATTGATTATTAAAATATCGATATCGGGGAAAAAATAAACTTTTTTTTTTCTTTTTTTAGAAATTTGAAATGTTGTTCATAATGAAGTGATGAACAACATGTTTAGAAAAGGAGGAAATGACAGCTAAAATAAAGCAAATCCCACTCAGATTCCACAGCAACCACAAATACTGAATTACTGGATGGTGATTTGTCCAAAGTCTCCAAACAGCTTTGTGGGAATACAAAATGCTGCATTTTTTCAGTTCCAAGTATTTTGTAGTTGCAGATATCGTGATATATCGTTGATGAAATTTCATACAATATATCGATATATCGCAAATATCGCAATATATCGAATATCGTGATATTATCGTTATCGAGGGCCTAATATCGCGATATATATCATAATTATCGTGAGGAACCCATATCGTCCCACCCCTACTTTTTATATCCCTTGTCTTTAAAAAAGAAAAATATTGGGACAACTGTGATCCAATGGTTATACAAGTGCAAGTATGCTACATATAACATGCTGTGCCCAAATAAATAAATATACATAATGCAGGAGGATACAAAACGTGTGCATGTTTTACTTCTACTCCACTACATCTCAGAGCCAAAATTTGTACTTTTACTCCACTACAATTATTTGAAAAAATTGAAAAACTAGTAAAAAAAAATGTTGTTATTCAATAGATTGTGTACACATTTTGAACTTGTGAAATGGCACATTCTGCACAATGAGTACTTTTACTTTTTTGATGCCGATACTTTTGTATTTGTGTAAGTACATTTTCAATTCCGTACTTTTATTTGTAACAAAGTAGTTCTAAATTGCAGTATTGGTACTTTTACTTAAGTAAAACAATTGAGTACTTTTTCCACCACTGGTAAGTGCGTGCGTGCGTGGCTGAGTACATGCATGCATTATGCTTGTGCACGTGCGTATGTGTATTGTAATTAAAGTTCAACTGTTTGCTTGCAGTATGAATTATTAAGAGGCTATGAGTGTGCCCCAAGGCCATGTTTACCCCATTTCACCCTTTTTTTTGTCTGCCAGGAATATCATGTTTTTTAATATGTATGTCAGCCCACAGCAACCTGGAACTGTGAGTCTCCTCATTAATTATACGGCCTAGAGTCTGTGAAAGTTACAGTACAGTAGCGTAATGCTTTCTAATCCTAACTACAACTTCCTCTGTCGTGTGTGTTTGCCAAGTGCACCTACTGTCATCATCTCCAGCTCAGAGAACAGCTTTTTGAACTTCCCAGGAACTTTCTGCAAAGACAAAAAGTATATATATTAACACATTCTGGGTGGGACACCTTTTGGTGTTTTAACTAAGCATTATGTTATACTTTAGCTATTGAAAAAAAGCAGATCTACAAGCTCATAGTCATAGCGCGCCACCGAGTGGCGTGCTACAAGCTTGTAGGTCTGCTATTTTTGAAAAATCGTGAAAATGCGGCACAAATCTTTGAATATATTCTTTCAGAAGATGTTTTTATTTATTTCGACGTCGGGTCTAAATGGGTTAATATGAAATGAACTGAACTGAAATGAAATTAAATGAAAACAAAACCGAAGTGTTGGATTCACTGACAAATATACATTTTATAATGGAGGTGACAGGCAGGCGAATCGGACTTGTGTGTCATACTGTAGTAACGACATAATGAGGTTTTCCTCATTATGTCCAAAACTGTCATGCTTTTGTGTGACGCTGTAGTATGTACAGTATAGTATGTAATAAGGCATTAATTTACGGGCAATGTGGAGATAAGAGCATTCTGCCCGACAACAACAATGCGTTATATAGATGATTCACACTGCAGCCACGCTGTTATTCCATCTGCACACTGACTGACAGTGTATTCAACTCTGACAGATATTAAATACACTGTCAGAATGTACTGAACAGTCAGGATGTTACAGTACAGGTGTTACAGTACAGAGGCTGCTTACCTCCCAGGTCAGGCTGAGGCGGCTGACCGCTGCCGTGTTCAGACCCATGATGATGGCAAACAGACAGTTGAGATTCTTCTGGGCCTTACAGCTGTACAGAGGAGAACACACTCTGTTACTGAGCTGTTTAACATTACAGCTGTACAAAGGAGAACACACTCTGTTAATGATCTGTTTAACATTACTTTAAATCCTTTAAATCTGAGGGGGGTAAAAAGTGTCTCGCTTTCTTTGGCCCCTGGTCGTGGAATGACCTGCAAGCCAGACTAAAATGGGATCATCTTAAATGTACAGTCCAACACCTGCACATGTTCGGATGTGTGCTAGCCTTCGCATATGCCCATATATTTATTGTTTTTTGGTTCCCGTCCATAATGTACTTTGTGTATTTGTGTACAAAATGTCTTGGTTATTGTTAGTGTACCATTTTGGAGTATTGCTGTATATATTGTATAGGTTTCTGGAGGTATTGTCATGGATTTATTATTGGCTGTTGTATAACTTGACATGTACGATGTAGCTTTGAAGTGTAATTATGTATTCTGCCGATTGGCCAGTTCCCACTTGAAAAAGAGTCAATGTGTTTTTACTGGTTAAATAGGTTAAATAAAATAATAAATTACAGCTGTACAGAGGAACACACTGTAACTGAGCTGTTTAACATTACAGCTGTACAGAACACACTGTAACTGAGCTGTTTAACATTACAGCTGTACAGAACACACTGTAACTGAGCTGTTTAACATTACAGCTGTACAGAACACACTGTTACTGAGCTGTTTAACATTACAGCTGTACAGAACACACTGTTACTGAGCTGTTTAACATTACAGCTGTACAGAACACACTGTTACTGAGCTGTTTAACATTACAGCTGTACAGAACACACTGTTACTGAGCTGTTTAACATTACAGCTGTACAGAACACACTGTTACTGAGCTGTTTAACATTACAGCTGTACAGAACACACTGTTACTGAGCTGTTTAACATTACAGCTGTACAGAACACACTGTTACTGAGCTGTTTAACATTACAGCTGTACAGAACACACTGTTACTGAGCTGTTTAACATTACAGTTGTACAGAACACACTGTTACTGAGCTGTTTAACATTACAGCTGTACAGAACACACTGTTACTGAGCTGTTTAACATTACAGCTGTACAGAACACACTGTAACTGAGCTGTTTAACATTACAGCTGTACAGAACACACTGTTACTGAGCTGTTTAACATTACAGGCAGCTGTTCAGAGCAGAACAATGTTTGTTACTGAACGTCACACTGAGCCGTTTAACTTCATTGAAATGAAATTAAATGAAATGATTACTATATTTACCCAGGGTATCTGGGCTAAGCTCAAGAACTTGTTTCCAGCCAGGCCCTGCTCATAGAACACATTTCATCGTAGTGGTTCAATGCCTTGTTCAAGGGCACTACAGTGCACCATACATGTGCACAGTACAGTTAGACATTTACATATCGCGTTTGGTTTTTGGGTTTGCTGTCAGGCAGAAACCATCGCACATCATACTAGTTGTACTAACATTAATGTATTCACTTTTGAGAGCAACTGTGCTACGTGCTCTTTGTCATTGTAAATTGTACTTCAACAGCCTGCCACTGGAGGGGGCAGCATTCCCATGTTAACCTCCCTGTCCCACTGGAGAGAGACTAGTGTCAGTGTAGTGTGCTGCACAAGGCCACTGGTGGAAAGTAACTACCGGTAAGTAGGCCTACTGTACATTTTAGTACTTTTTAAGGACTTTTCTATGCTACTTTTTACTCCACTACAATTAATTGAAAACTTCAGTTACAATTACTTTACTGTAGATTTAGATTATTATTATTATTACAAAATACACAAAGACATTAACCCTATTTTATACTTTATCTATTCAGAAATGACAAGCTCACGTGTCACATAACTGCTACTTATTTTTATTGTATTCTTTTTTTTTGAGGGGGGGGGGGGGGGTCATGAAATGAGCGATTCATAATGAATGCTTTTACTTTGGTAGGCCTACTTCAAATATATTTTGAAACAATACTTTTGTACTTTTTCTCAAGTAAAACTACAAATGCAGTTTTTTTTTTAAAGGGATATTTCACTTTCAAACATGGTTGGGGCAATTGTAACGTCTACTACTTGGACATAAAAGAGCATTGTTTAAGTTGCTTGATTCAGTATTTAGCTCTTTGATATTGATTGTATCAGACACGTCCTCTTCTTATAGTACCTATACAAATGGTAGAATTTTAGATTAATTGAAAACACCTGTCCTTGGTTCTCATGACTGATATTGTTGTTCTAATGTGTGAGGAAACCGTGTTTTTCTTTTTATTATAATTCTTTGGGAAAATGAAAAAAGAATGGGAACGAACGCACATGGTGTTTGTTTACATCGGCGGACGTGAACAGACTAACAGAGCCATGACATCACACGTTTTGCGGATTCCTTCATATTTCATGTTTACCTGGAGACACCAGGCGCATCGTTTTCAACGATTTCCTCTCTGGAAAGTAGTTCCACTTCAGGGCGTTTTCAACCCCCGATAACCGTCTAAACGGGCGGTCACATCTGATATTTTATTTTTCTGTTTTCTCTACAGACCGTTGCCATTTAAACAGAGGACAGAGGAGGCCTGTGGACAGTTCAGAAACCCGCCTACCACTCTACCATCATCAATTGTGAATCCAAGCTAACACATACAGGCTTGCTATTCCTGTTAAGTTAGCATGCTATAATGAAAACCATTGTCCTTGGTAGGTAGGTTTCTGAACTGTCCTAGCCTGGGCAGCATTACATTTCAGATTTATGATCCGGTCGGAAGCGGATGGTAACTTTCGTCATGTTGCTTGTAGTCAATGATTTGTAGTCCTCTGGCAGGAAACCACAAGGCGGAATCAGTACTATGAATGGCGGAATTCTTATTCCGCCTTGTGGTTTCCTGCCTGATGACTACAAATCATTGACTACAACATGACGTAAATTACAATCCGCTCCAGACCGGTTCACACTGCGATTTTGGAACACGGACCAGGCTTTCCTCAGAGGTGGAAAGCCTGGTGACGCGAGGTTAGAACTGTCCACAGCTCTCCTGTGAGACACAGACTGAGTAGGAAAATATTGTACCATTTTATCATGAGCCTTATAGGGTGCACACTTAAGCGTCAAGAGGCGGCAAGAAAACGCCTAGAGCAGGCATCTCTTCCTGGTTTTTAGACAGCTGGTGGATGGAAATGGCGCTAGTGCGCAGCTTCAACTTGTAGCGCTGACGCTACAAGAAGCTGCGCACAGCTAGCGTAATTTCCATCCAACAGCTGTTTAAAAACCCAGAAGAGACGCCTGCTCTAGGCGTTTTCTTGACGCCTCTTGGCGCTTAAGTGTGCCTGCACCCTGAGTGAGGACCAATTGAGAGATGAGTGAAGTGCTCCTTTAAGTAAAAGAAAAAACTGCCTCTGACGTGCCCGCTGGCCTAGTGGTCCAGGCGCATACCACATATAGGCTCTGGCCTGACAGCACGTCACGTGTTTGAGTCCCATTCATGACGACCTTTGCTGCACGTCTCTCCCCTTTTCTCTCTGCCTCTTTCCTGTCATTCTTCACTGAATAAAGGCAGAAAAGCCAAAAACAAATCTTAAAAATAAAAAATAAACCTCCACTACTCAAGGCCAGCAGTGCTGTATAGAACAGTGAGGTCAGCATCTACCATGGGATGAAAGCACCAGATCAATGGTGTTCAGCAGTTAGTCGATGAGGGGAGCTAATAATGACTCACTGTGCAGCGATCTTGATGAACTTCTTAATGACTTGGACTCGTTTGCAGAGGGCGGAGCAGAGCAGCACCTCCGTCGCCACCCACAGCTGCACCTCGTTGCAGCGCTGCAGCAGCTGCTCTAGCGCCGCAGTGTGGCCGCTGCCGGCATTGCGGCTGAATATGAAATACACCAGCTCTTGCTGTGAAACAGGATGGAAATCAAATTGGAGGATTCCTTTATGCAACAGAAACATCACACAGATACCTAACCCAGGTCAAAACTCAACGTATGTATAACTCAACTGTTATACATTAGGCCTAATAAAACTATAAAATGGTAAGCCTTATTACAAATCACACCCGTGTGAAGTGAGGGGCGCTCTTATCATCATACGTCATCATGTCATTCTGGCCAATCACAATTTGCATCCTCACTTTTGTCTTCAATGTTTGTGTTTACACACTTTTGTCTTCAATGTTTGTATTTACACAAATCCATACGGTAGGCGCTAGGGGCTAGTTCCCCTCAAAAATCACAAATCTAAGTGTGTGTGTGTGTGTGTGTGCGTGTGCGTTTGCACGCACGCACACACGTCACGCACGCACGCACGCATGCGATCGTGTGTGTGTGACTGGGTGGCTGTGCCTTTCTCAGTAAATTTAAACTACATTTAGGAGCATGCCACATGCCTTTCTATTAGTAAAGCAGATTTGGGGAGAGCCCATTCAATCTTCACCTATATCCAGTGGTCCAGTATATGTGCAGACTATACTTGATTATTTGATAGGCAATTTAACTGTCACTGTCAAATGAGTCCAACCTTGCTGAAAGACAGTCAGCCCCTGACAACACTGGCCATCTTACAGATTGCTACAAAACCTGTATAATATGCACAAATGTTGGGGCTAACTAAGGATACATAGGTGTGATAATGATGGAGACATTATTCCTCACAATTTCCATATTATACATTTTTTGTGTTTGTGTTTGTGTGTACCACGGTTTGATTGATTTGATTGGCTGAGCATGGAATTCGATGTATGGTGATGTGTACGTTTTTCAAACGAGTCCAAGTCATAAGACTAAGGAAAAAAATGTGTATTTAACATTGAGCTGGCCACAATGTTAGCCTGCCCACTGGACCTAGTGTATCCATCTGGGGATACAGGGGGCTTTCACAAAGCGGCCAAACCCCAGCCCCAAATAGGGCTTGTTTTCCTACTGGGCTCAACTGGCAGATCTCGAAAGTGTAAATCGTTGCTGTCGGGCAGAAACCTCTTATATCCATATTTTAACTTACTTTTCGTAATTCACACCCTACTTGATCATACTACAGCGTCACACGAAAGCGTCAAAAGTAGCAGATCCACAAGCTCAAAATGCAGCGCGAAGCGTCGTGTTTTGAGCTTGTAGATCTGTTACTTTTGCTACTGTAGCTACTTTTGAATAATTGTAATCCTGAAAAATAACAGTTTTGGACATATGAGGTTTCCACCCAACACATGGCCTAGATGGACCTGAGGGACAAAAGGTCAAGGCTGAAGTCAAGCATGTCATAATACCATACAATACACATTTCTTTCACAGTAGCTCAGATTATCTGATGAACAAACTGCCCTTGAACATTCCAGCGGCCACAATATCTTCAATTATCACGACATTCACACAGCTGGCAAACCGACCTGGTGTATGGAGTTGAAGATGGTCCAGTCGAAGTTGGTGAGGGCCACAGCCACGTCCCATGTGTTTATGCTAAGCATGCGGCCCGTCCTCTGCTGCTGCTGCTCAGCTGAGTTGTCAGTGACTGGACTCTGCAGGACGGACGAGCGGTGCTCTTAAACCCACTGCTTCTCAAGACTTTTATTTTATTTCTTATAAAGAAATCTTTATAATAGGGTTTTATTTTTAAATTTTTAGATAAGAGAGTAGGCCTACAGTGTATAACTGTACTGTTTTTGTTGTTGTTGTAATTGTGCAGATCCACAAGCTCGAAACGCGGCATGAAGAGACAAGTTCGAGCTTGTAGATGACGTTTTTTTTTAATTTGAATCCTGAATGTCCAAAACTGAAAACAGTCAGGTTTCCCCTCAACAGAGATGATGTGCTTTTTTCAACTCCAGTCTAGTTACATTTTCCACACAAGTTCCCAGCGGTTAAATGTACATGTTTGGTGCATCAGGTTTGTTTGTGATTCATTAGAACATTGATTCTCAACGTGCTTTCCAGGGACCACCAGGGGCCCTTTGGTGGCGTTCCAGCGGTCCCGGGAAAATTATTGATAGCTAAATCCTCACCATTATTACATGTACAAGTACAGTAAATACAAATAGAGAATCTATATCGATATATCTCTATAATCTAACAGAGAGTAAAGGAAGTGTGGACCATATTGGATCGCAACATGTCTAACTAAATGTTCTTAGATTGGGGTCCCATGATTAAAGGGTTAGACCGTGACCATATCAAAATTGAATTGAGAATCACTGGATTAAATTATATGTTCTATTACCATTCAGCATCAGCAGTGTATTTTAAGCATTCTAACTGAGTCATTGATATTATTACCACAGCCACTTCACTCAGGTCCTTTCTGCACACGTGCAGCCTGCCCACCGGCGTCAGCCAATCAGAGTACAGTCTGTCATGTGGCTGGAGCAGCAGTCTCCCTGCAGAGAGAGAGATAGCACATAGAGCACGCACGCACGCACGCACACACACACACACACACACACACACACAATATATTTTATTACAAATACATAAAAGCAGTAGGCCTAATTATAATTAATACTAGTCCATACCCGTTTGAGGGTATGACGATATTATTTTTCTTTCTTTTGCTGAATGTGGAACATTTCACACAGGTGAAGGAGGGCTCTGTCCTCTATCGTCTGTCCTCTGTCAGTAACACCTACTTGAGTATGTTAATAGATACATTAAAAATCACACCCGTGTGAAGTGAGGGGCGCTCTCATCATCATACATCATCATACATGATCTCATTCCAGCCAATCACAATTTGCGTCCTCACCTTCGTCTACAATGTTTGTGTTTAAGCTGGCTGAGTGTTTAACACTCAAAACTGGCCATTCGTTGTCAAAGGCATGCAATGACAATGTTTGTCTTAACACAAACATCCTCAAAGATGGACACGGGCAAAAATGCACATTTCAGCACCAATTCCGTCCTCAAATTCTGAGCATGGACTATCTGCCACTTATATATAACGGGTGACCCCTGTGGCACACCCATTATGCAATGGTCAGCCAATCACAGTGCAGAATGGCACACCTAGCCAATCACAACGGCCAGTCACAGCGCCAATTTTGGCGCCATACATGATAATCTTTTTTCCTATCATAGCGCCAATTTCCGTTCAATCAAAAAGGGCTTTGTTAAGAACTCCATATTATTATGGTCAATGCCTGTGTGAAAAGTGGGAGTGATTGGTGCAGGCAGTGAGGAGCTATGACAGTGTTTCTGACAGACATTGAGTTAATTATAGTATGATATGATGGTATGATATGATTATACTATGATATGATATGATATGATATGATATGATATGATAGTATGTAGTTTTTTCATCATTTTCACATTTGTTTTTGAAATCATCGCAAAAAACATGATCTATAGCTCATGGTTTTTGCTACGATTAAAAAAAATGATGATAAAAAAACTACACACTATAGTAATTTTCTTTAATCGTCGAAAATCAAGAAAAATGACATACTATGCCATTGTCGACGATTATAATTGGGGCCCAGTATGCAAATACAGACTATTCTGTCAGATGATGGGTCAAAATGCATTGCTATTTTTTTTAAACATTTGATCTGTAAAATGTTAGGTGGACAGGGTTCTTTCAGACATAAGCCCCAACTGTTACTTCTCAGGAAACAGGGGGAGAGAGCGCCCCTCCCGATCAGCCGATTCGACCGTTATCATACCATTTAATGGGGCCAGTATGTCCCGTTATCATACCATCTTATGGGGCCAGTATGGCCATACTGGCATACTCACCATAGCCATGTCAAGGTTTCCCCCTGGTGGACGTGTCATTTCCAACTATTGTCGGCGCATGGAAACTAGGGGCTACTAATATATACTATTCTCTGCCTATCGGGACGTAACTCGGACGGCGCTGAGTCGGGTCTGGTGGCCTTCGCAACGCTCGGCACGGCGACTCGCTCGGCTAGCGCCTCGCTCGGCGGTGCCTCACGTAGCTCAAGGCCACCAGACACGGCGCGCCTCCGTCAGGACATCAGTGATAATGACAATCGCTGATAATGACATACTGAAACAGTGAGTATGCCAGTATGGCCATACTGGGCCATAAGATGGTATGATAATGGCCATACTGGCCCCATTCAATGGTATGATACCAGTCGAATGGGGTGTCCCGATGGTCTTCCAGCACCTTGATGACATGGGACTTGAACCTGCCAAGTGTCTGGAACAGAGGCAACCGATCAAGCGCCCCACACCATTGGGCACTCAGCAGACTTTTGAGTTTTTATTTTTTATTCGAGCCTTGAAAAGTTCAAAGTACTCCAGCATTGAGCTATACTGTAGGAGCAATGGGACTTGAACATGGAATGTCCGTACAGAGAGTCTGATCATTAGACCACTGCACCATCAGTCAGACACACTCAGTCAAAGTCTCCTGGTAATTTTGTGTGTTAGCCTTCAGTTAGTAAAGTTAAAACACTCCAGCATTAAACTATAGGAGAACAGGGATTTGAACATGTAGAGCTGTATTAACTGAAGGCTATTGTAGCAGTGGCTCACAGCCTCAGCCTGATGACTTCAAAAGTCCCATATCTCCCCTGAGCCATAGGCAATTGCTTTGGCTTAGTGGTTAAGATGTTGGCCTTCCATGTGGGGGACATGGGTTCGATTCCCGGGTGTTACACTAACATACAAAACAACTCTTGAACAGCTCTAAAAGCATCTGATGAATGTCATTATGTGTTCAAATCCCAATTCAAGACTTGATTCTTTCAACTTTACTAACTGAAGGCAAACATACAAAAGATCGCTTCAACAGTACGAATACTAGTACGGCATACTATATAGCATGTCGTTTTTCGTGATTTTGGAGGATTTGAAAAAAAGATGAAAATCATGAAAAAACAACATACTATAGTCCATGGTTTGGGACGGCATAATATATTATGTCATATTTTCATGATTTTGGGACACTATGTCAGAGCCAGGACTTGAACCTGCAGCCTCCTGATTCCCAGGCAGGCTCTGTACCCAGTGAGCCACTGTGCATGCTGTTCTTAAAAGGCCGAATAGATAATGACAAGAGCCAGAGACTTGTTTCCATTGTGGTTCATAAACATTCGAACATCTAGAGATAAACAACAGCAAAAGAAACAATAGACAAATCTCCTGTTATTTTATTTTTTGTATTTTATTTTTGTATCAATGTTGTACTCAAAGGGAACAGCAGACTGCATTGTGGCAGGTAGCAAGATGAACTTAAATACGTTTGAATGGGGTTTCTAGGTGTAAGTATGTAGGACTAGTAGCATGCCAAAGTTTGTGCTATTGCCATTGAGAATGCATTGGGCGTTTAAGTTAAATAACTCAGAAACTACAAAACATTTCAAAGTAAAAAGTTCCTCCTTCCGTCAAGGATCTCAATATGCTGCATATGGTTATTGTGTTTATTTATTGTGTTTTATTTTATGTCATTTTCTTGTTTTTGATACTACTCTCCTAATGGAAATAACTTGTACAACTTGACTAATTTATTGATGTAATGATGTATTTAGTGCACCCGGACCGTTTAGTGCAACGCACCCAGGTGATCTTTTGAAGTTTGTGCTATTGGGTCAGGGGACCTTATTGGGTCAGTATAGTGCCTTATTTGAATCTAAATCCAACATATAAAAAACCTATTTGTGATTTTTGTTTGTTTAATTTGATTCCAGCAAACAGAAATTTGCTAGTTTTTCCTTTTTTTGTT
This sequence comes from Electrona antarctica, assembly GCF_951216825.1. NCBI lineage: Eukaryota > Metazoa > Chordata > Actinopteri > Myctophiformes > Myctophidae > Electrona > Electrona antarctica. The sequence continues at coordinate 18,536,023 of NC_136811.1, forward strand.
CAGAATTGAAAAATGGGAAAACGTAACCGAAAAATCACAAAAATGGTGTTGCCTTAGTATAATTCTGTTTGAGTCCAGCAAATAGAATTATGCCTTTGGTTTTTTTGCACTACTGATTGTTACCCGTTTCCTTTCTTGTCAGTTAAAATCATCATTCATCATCACTTCCATCTTGTCCATCACCTAACCCTAACCCTAACCCTAACCCTAACCCTAACCCTAACCCTAGTTGTCTGGTACCAGATTGGTTACCATATGGTACCAGAACAAAACAAACAAAAAAGCAGTGTGAATTGTCTGGAACCAGTGGCGCAGTCTGTTAGAACGCTGCCACATGATCGGGAGATGGTGAGTTCAAACTCCACTCAAGTCTTTACTTTCAAGACCGATTTCAGAAGAAGAAAAGCAACAAAAAAGCAGTGTGAATTGTCTGGAACCAGTGGCGCAGCATGATCGGGAGATGGTGAGTTCAAACCCCACTGAAGTCTTTACTTTCAAGACCGATTTCAGAAGAAGAAAACCAAAAAAAAGCAGTTGAATTGTCTGGAACCAGTGGCGCAGTGTGTTAGGACGCTGCCACATGATCGGGAGATGGTGAGTTCAAACCCCACTCAAGTCTTTACTTTCAAGACCGATTTCAGAAGAAGAAAAGCAACAAAAAAGCATTTGTATTGTCTGGAACCAGTGGTGCAGTGAGTTAGGATGCTGCCACATGATCGGGAGATGGTGAGTTCAAACCCCACTCAAGTCTTCACTTTCAAGACCGATTTCAGAAGAAGAAAACCAACCAAAAAGCAGTTGAATTGTCTGGAACCAGTGGCGCAGTGTGTTAGTACGCTGCCGGGAGATGGTGAGTTCAAACCCCACTCAAGTCTTTACTTTCAAGACCGATTTCAGAAGAAGAAAAGCAACAAAAAAGCATTGTGAATTGTCTGGAACCAGTGGCGCAGTGTGTTATGACGCTGCCACATGATCAGGAGATGTTGGGTTCAAACCCCACTCAAGTTCAAACAAAAAAATAAAGGTCCAGGGTGCAATCCCACCCCAGTCTTTACTGTGACACTTTGCTTTCCACACTAACATCAAGTAGCACAGAAAAACTTTGTTGTAGTAACCATCAGTTAGCTCAGTGTGATGAGAGGCTGTCCTTGGGAGCCACAGGTCCAGGGTTCAAATCCCACATTAGTCATAACTGTGACACTTTGCTTTGCACACTGATTTCCAGAAGGACAACTTTAAAGCAGCCCAGAAATTCACCATGATTGTGTGCCGGTAAGTGGCCCAGCGGATAAGTCAGATGTTATCCGTAGTATACCTAGTAGAAGTGTGCCGGTTCAAACCCGACATACTCCTAGTAGGCGGTGATGGTTCAAATCACCGACACCTAGAGTAGGAGTGGCCCAGTGGATAAATCAGATGATATCCGTAGAATACCTAGTAGAAGTGTGCCGGTTCAAACCCGACATACTCCTAGTAGGTGGTGATGGTTCAAATCACCGACACCTAGAGTAGGGGTGACCCAGTGGATAAATCAGATGATATCCGTAGAATACCTAGTAGAAGTGTGCCGGTTCAAACCCGACATAGGATGGTGCTGGTTCAAATCACCAACACCTAGAGTAGGCGTGGCCCAGAGGATAAATCAGATGATATCCATAGAATACCTAGTACGATGGTGCTGGTTCAAATCACCAACACCTAGAGTAGGCATGGCCCAGTGGATAAATCAGATAATAGATAAATCAGATAATATCTGTAGAATACCTAGTAGGAAGGTGCTGGTTCAAATCACCAACACCTAGAGTAGGCGTGGCCCAGCGGATAAATCAGATGATATCTGTAGAATACCTAGTAGGTTGGTCCTTGTTCAAATCACCAACACCTAGAGTAGGTGTGGCCCAGTGGATAAATCAGATAATATCCGTAGAATACCTAGTAGGAAGGTGCTGGTTCAAATCACCAAAACCTAGAGTAGGCGTGGCCCAGCGGATTAATCAGATGATATCCATAGAATACCTAATAGGACTAGTAGGATGGTGCTGGTTCAAATCTCCAACACCTAGAGTAGGGGCAGACCAGGTTAGATAGGGGGAGAATAGTTCAAGGGTCAGCTAAAGTGGGGTCAAGTTGGGGAGGGTAGTTGTGGTGGTCAGGTAGAGTAGGTCAGAGTGCGGGGGGTCAGGTAGGTGGAGAGTGAGTCAGGTAGGAGGAGAGTAGTGGGGTCAGGTAGGAGGAGAGTAGGCAGAGTTCAGTCAGGGGTAGTGTAGGGGCGGTGGTCAGGTAGGAGAAGAGTAGGGTGGGGTCAGGCAGGGGGAGAGTAGGTGGGGGCAGGCAGGGGGAGAGTAGGGGGGCAGGCAGGGGGAGAGTAGGGAGGGGACAGGCAGGTGCAGAGCAGGCAGAGGGGGGTCTTCCTGATTTTTTTAAATAATTTCTAAATTTAAATTCAATTTTCAAAGGTTTTACTTTTTTATTTAAAAAAAATGTATTTAGTAATTATTAAAAATAAATCAGGAAGACCCCCCTCTGGCAGCTCTGCCCCTGCCTGCCTACTCTCCCCCTGCCTGCCCGCTCCCACCCCTACTCTACCCCTGCCCCTGCCTGCCTACTCTCCCCCTGCCTGCACCCTCCCCCACCTACCCTCACCCTGCCTGACCCCACCCTACTCTTCTCCTACCTGACCGCCCCCCCTACACTCCCCCTGACTGAACTCCACCTACTCTCCTCATACCTGACCCCACTACTCTCCTCCTACCTGACCCCCCCACCTACCTGACCCCTACTGTCCTCCTACCTGACTCACTCTCCACCTACCTTACCCCCCCACTCTGACCTACTCTACCTGACCACCTCAACTACCCTCCCCAACCTGACCCCACTTTAGCTGACCCTTGAACTATTCTCCCCCTATCTAACCTGGTCTGCCCCTACTCTAGGTGTTGGAGATTTGAATGAGCACCATCCTACTAGTCCTATTAGGTATTCTACGGATATCATCTGATTATTCCGCTGGGCCACGCCTACTCTAGGTGTTGGTGATTTGAACCAGCACCTTCCTACTAGGTATTCTACGGATATTATCTGATTTATCCGCTGGGCCACACCTACTCTAGGTGTTGGTGATTTGAACCAGCACCACCCTACTAGGCATTCTACAGATATCATCTGATTTATCCACTGGGCCACGCCTACTCTAGGTGTTGGTGATTTGAACCAGCACCATCCTATGTCGGGTTTGAACCGGCACACTTCTACTAGGTATTCTACGGATATCATCTGATTTATCCACTGGGCCACTCCTACTCTAGGTGTCGGTGATTTGAACCATCACCGCCTACTAGGAGTATGTCGGGTTTGAACCGGCACACTTCTACTAGGTATACTACGGATATCATCTGACTTATCCGCTGGGCCACTTACCGGCACACAATCATGGTGAATTTCTGGGCTGCTTTAAAGTTGTCCTTCTGGAAATCAGTGTGCAAAGCAAAGTGTCACAGTTATGCCTAATGTGGGATTTGAACCCTGGACCTGTGGCTCCCAAGGATAGCCTCTCATCACACTGAGCTAACTGATGGTTACTACAACACAGCTTTTTTGTGCTACTTGATGTTAGTGTGGAAAGCAAAGTGTCACAGTAAAGACTGGGGTGGGATTGCACCATGGACCTTTATTTTTTTGTTTGAACTTGAGTGGGGTTTGAACCCACCATCTCCTGTTCAAGTGGCAGCATCCTAACACACTGCGCCACTGGTTCCAGACAATTCAACTGCTTTTTTGTTGCTTTTCTTCTTCTGAAATCGGTCTTGAAAGTAAAGACTTGAGTGGGGTTTGAACTCACCATCTCCCGATCATGTGGCAGCGTCCTAACACACTGCGCCACTGGTTCCAGACAATTCAACTGCTTTTTTGTTGGTTTTTCTTCTTCTGAAATCGGTCTTGAAAGTAAAGACTTGAGTGGGGTTTGAACTCACCATCTCCCGATTATGTGGCAGCGTTCTAACACACTGCGCCACTGGTTCCAGACAATTCACACTGCCTTTTTGTTTGTTTTGTTCTGGTACCATATGGTAACCAATCTGGTACCAGACAACTAGGGTTAGGGTTAGGGTTAGGGTTAGGGTTAGGGTTAGGCATAATCAGACTTAAGCCACCTTAACACCAAGGAAGCTAGAAGCAGCTTCTTGCTTTGTGCTCCCATGTTATCTCTATGTATACCAGCTTTTTCGTTTTGAAGCTTGGAATGAACAGCTTTTTTTTGCGTGCTTTTTTTCTCCTGAAAACTCAACTTTGACGCAGCTTCGAGTTTTCACATTTTTCAATTCTGAACAAAAAAAAGGAAAAAAATAGCAAATTTCTGTTTGCTGGACTCAAACAGAATTATACTAAGGCACCACCATTTTTGTGATTTTTCGGTTAGTGTTTTCCCATTTTTCAATACTGAACAAAAAAAAGAAAACATAGAACATTTCTATTTGCTGGACTCAAACAGAATTATACTAAGGCACCACCATTTTTGTGATTTTTCGGTTAGTGTTTTCCCATTTTTCAATTCTGAACAAAAAAAGGAAAAACTAGCAAATTTCTGTTTGCTGGAATCAAATTAAACGAACAAAAATCACAAATATGTTTTTTATATGTTGGATTCAGATTCAAATAAGGCAATTATACTAAGGTCCCCTGACCCTATTGCCATTGAGAATGCATTGGGCGTTTAAGTTAAATAACTCAGAAAATACAAAACATTTCAAAGTAAAAAGTTCCAGCATGTGTCTCCACAGTAAGCTGAATTATAAAACGTGTGAATGGAGTTTCTAGGTGAAAGTGATTTTTTGACGTGCCACTATCTGCCATTATAAATTTCTCAAATTTAAAGCACTATATTTCTAAAACTATGAAACATTTCAAAGATTCCTTTTCAGGCAAACATGTCGACCGTAAGATGAACCTAAATAGGTTTGAATGGGGATTCTAGGTGTAAGTATGTAGGACTAGTAGCATGCCAAAGTTATAATTTTTTTCGGACGGCATACTATAGCATGTCGTTTTTCGTGATTTTGGAGGATTTGAAAAAAAGATGAAAATCATGAAAGAATGACATACTATAGTTCATGGTTTCGGACGGCATACTATAGCATGTCGTTTTCGTGATTTTGGAGGATTTGAAAAAAAGATGAAAATCATGAAAAAACAACATACTATAGTCCATGGTTTGGGACGGCATAATATATTATGTCATATTTTCATGATTTTGGGACACTATGTCAGAGCCAGGACTTGAACCTGCAGCCTCCTGATTCCCAGAGATGCTCTGTACCCTGTGAGGCACTGTGCATGCTGTTCTTAAAAGGCTGAATAGATAATGACAGAAGAGCCAGAGACTTGTTTCCATTGTGGTTCATAAACATTCGAACGTCTAGAGATAAACAGCAAAAGAAACAGTAGACAAATCTCCTGTTATTTTATTTTTGTATCAATGTTGTACTCAAAGGGAACAGCAGACTGCCTTGTGGCAGGTAGCAAGTAGACCAGTGACTTAGCACTGGCTGCATGATCTGGAGATTGTGGGTTCAAACCCCACTCAAATCTTTACTTGCCAAAATCTGCCATTGACCCCCATTCTGAATTTCTCACATTTGAAAGCACTATATTTCCTTTTCAGGCAAACATGTCCACCGTAAGATGAACCTAAATAGGTTTGAATGGGGTTTCTAGGTGTAAGTATGTAGGACTATAGTAGCATGCCAAAGTTTGTGCTATTGCCATTGAGAATGCATTGGGCGTTTAAATGAAGGCTATTCTAGCAGTGGCTCACAGCCTCAGCCTGATGACCTCAAAACTCTAATATCTCCCCTGAGTCATAGGCAATAACCTTTGACTTGTCTTAGTGGTTACGATGTTGGCTTTCCACGTGGGAGACCAGCGTTCGATTCCCGGCTGTTACACTCACATACAAAAGAAGACCTCAACAGTGCTAAGAGACATCTGATTGATATGATTCTGTTTTATTTTAACTTTACTAACTGAAGACTAACAAACAAAATATCACTTCAAAATTACCAGGAAACTGTGGCTGAGTGTCTGACTGATGGTGCAGTGGTCTAATGATTAGGCATGCATTACAGACATTCCATGTTCAAGTCCCATTCCTCCTACAGCTCAATGCTGCAGTAACTTGAACTTTTCAAGGCTCGAATAAAAAAACAAAAATTTAAAAGCACCAGAAGACACCAGAAGACATCTGCTGAATGCCCAAAGGTGCCTTGGTTCAATGGTGTGGTGCGCTTGATCGGTTGCCTCTGCTACAGACAGTTGGCAAGTTCAAGTCCCATGTCACTCACAAGGTACACAGAGGACCATCGGGAGGGCTCTCTCTCCCCCTGTTTCCTGAGAAGTAACGGTGAGGTGTTATGTCTGAAAGAACCCTGTACAGCTAAAGTTTTACCATGAAAACGTCCAATTTATCATACGCTTACCACCGCTCAGTCTGCCCTTTTCCAACTGGCCTGGAAGCCAGACATAAAAGAGGGACTTTCCCACCAAGTTTTGGGGCACCAATCAGGGCCCAGTATGCAAATACACAGACTATTCTGTCAGATGATGAACTAAAAAGAATTATGAAAAAACTACACACATAGAAAATCAAGAACTAGACTATTCTGACTATTCTATAAGTCTATAAGACTATTCGGTCAGATGATGGGCCAAAATGCATTGCTATTTCTTTTAAACGTTTGACCTAATTCTAACATCTGTAAAATGTTAGGTGGAAAGGGTTCTTTCAGACATAAGCCCCAACTGTTACTTCTCAGGAAACAGGGGGAGAGAGCACCCTTCCCGATGGTCCTCCAGCACCTTGATGACATGGGACTTGAACCTGCCAACAGTCTGTAGCAGAGGCAACCGATCAAGCGCACCACACCATTGAGCCAAGGCACCTTTGGGCACTCAGCAGATATCTCCTGGTGCTTTTGAGTTTATATTTTTTATTCAAGCCTTGAAAGGTTCAAAGTACTCCAGCATTGAGCTATACTGTAGGAGCAATGCTAGCATTGCATACTCTTACCCACCTCTCAGTGTGACCTTTTCCAACTGGCCAGGAAACCAGACATAAACGATGGACTTTCCCCACCAAGTTTTGGGGCACCAATCAGGGCCCAGTATGCAAATACACAGATTATTCTGTCAGATGATGGGCCAAAACCATAAACTATATCAAGTCAAAATGGCAGAAAGGAATCCAGGGAAAGTGACATTTTGATTTTACAACCTACGGTTCAAGAGTTATAAGGCGAATTGTAAAGTGGGCTGTTATGGCGCCACCATGAGGCCGACTGATGTAATTATTCATTACATTCATTTTAATAATTGTTATGAACCTCCCCTCCAAGTGTTGTAACTGTAGCTCCGACGGTTTCTGAGAGAAAAATACTTGATGTGAGTTTTCGCATTTTCCCATGTAAGTGGATGGGAAAACTTCATTCACTAATAAATTCGTTATTAATTTATACTTTCTTAAATTGGAAAAAGGGCTTCGTTAAGACCTCCATATTATTATGGTCAATGCCTGTGTGAAAAGTGGGAGCGATTGGTGCAGGCAGTGAAGAGCTACGACAGTGACACAGACATTCATTCAGACAGACATTGAGATAATTGTCTCCACCAGGCCGAAGGCATGGGGAGAGAGTATGTTTTGCACTCCGTTGTCTCCACCAGGCCGAAGGCATGGGGAGAGAGTATGTTTTGCACTCCGTCCGTGTGTGTGTGTGTCCTTCCTTCCTTCCGTCCGTCCGTCCTTCCGTCCGTCCGTCCGTTACCAGCTAATCTCCGGTACCGTTGGCCCGATCCATGCCAAACTGTGCACACACACTCCATGGATGCCAACGATGAACCTCTGCCCCAAATATTCCTCAACGGCCTGTTATAGCGCCACCATGAGGCCGATTTAGGCAAAACACATTTCTGTAGATTACCCGTACACATTTTATCCATACATCACACAATTCGGTATACACTATCTACATAGTCATGTGATCAACACGGATTTGCACCATTTCCCATCTTCCATCCTGATTGGCTAATATTGGCTTCCAAAGCTTACATGAATGGTCCGTTTCGAACAAAATGCCACAAATCACAAAAACAGTGTGCAATTTCCGTGAAATTATACACGCACATTTCCACTAGGCCGAGGACGACATGCCACTCATTATTTTCCAAATCAGCCTCATGGTGGCGCTATAACAGGCCAATTCCTGCATCAATCTGTATACAACTTATGTATGCGCACTCCCTAGAGGCCATGGAAAAACATTTTCCCTGCATCCCTCCACATCTGCCGGTTATAGCGCCACCATGAGGCCGATTTCTTCTAAACACATTGCTTATGTTAGTCGCACAGATTTCATACAAATCTCACGCAAATCGGTACACACGATCTCTGTAGTCATGTGATCAAGACGAGTCTGTTGATTCTACACTGATTGGCTAACATTGCCTTCCAAAGTTTTCAGGAGTGGCCCGTTTTGTACAAAATGCTGCACATGTCCTGCTCATCCAGAATTCTATCCTCAAAGATGCTATGAGTGATCTGGCTCTGCATTTCCTCAACAAAATGAAGAAAATTGTTGCAAAAAACAAACAAACAAAAAAACATGTTGCCAAACATCACACACAGTCCTATCCTCCTGGTGGAGACCTGTGCCCAGAAGGGCACTTTTTCTAGTTATAGTATGATGATGTACAATATCAAACTCTGAATACATTGCAATAATATATAGCCAGTCTGTACAACTGTGGAATAGGTTTCTGTCATAAGTAGGTATATTTCTAAACATTATGGTTTAATACATGTTGAACTTAAATGGGGGGGGGGGGGGGGGGGGGGGGAGAGAGAAAGAGAGAGGGGGGGCAGGGGGAGACGGAGAGAGAGGGAGGGATGGGGGAAAGGGGAGAGAAAGAGAGGGGGGGGGGGGGGGCGAGAGAGAGACACAGACAGAGAGAGAGAGGAAGGGGAGGTAAACATCACAGGGACAATAAATAACTATCCGTGTGTGTGTGTGTGTGTGTGTGTGTGCGTGCGTGCGTGCGGTGCGTGCGTGCGTGCGTGCGTGTGTGCGTGCGTGTGAGTGTGAGCAGCTCTGGTCCAGAGATAAGTAGTTCTGCCACCAGGCTCCACAGCATGACAGCCAAGCAGTTCACTTCCTGATAACAGACACCACCTGCATGCCTGATTCATGTCAGATCATGGGTGGTGTTTACCCCCAACCCCCCCCCCCCCCCCCCCCCCCCCCCTCTCCTCTCCCATATGTCTGCAGGGTGACGTGTATTTATGTAGCAGGAAATATGTGTGATGGCTAGACGTTTGAGGTCGCTTGATTACATTCTCAGACATTCATATCTGGGCCCTGACATATTATATTGTTGCTGTCGGGCAGAAAACTCTCATCCAACCAGTAAGACACCCTAAGGGCGAAGTCGCGCTAAAACAACAGCAACAGGCCTGAAAACGTCAATTTAAGAAAATAAAAAAGGTCCAGGCATTCCCAGACGATGCCCTATACAATCCCTGTTTAGCCCATATGTGGAGATCCCTGATGTCATCAATATTAAGCCCATATATGGGAATGTCAATATATGGCCATATTGTGACAGTCTCATGATAACCAGTGTGGTTACCAGATTAATAGTTTAACTCCTGCTTCTCAACCATATTAAGAAGCTCTGTTGCTTACTGGTTGTTATGTTATTATAATAACTCAAGACAATGTCAGGAACACAGTCGGCACCGAGTGCCGCGTTACGAGCTTATAGCTTATAGCTGCTATTTTATTATTTGCTCTAAACTCTGACAAGTGACTCTTCTTCTGCGACATGACATTCTCTGTCCCCCAAAAGCCCCATAGTACACAGTGCGCCTCTGAGGCACGTACTGTAAGTACCATTACAGTTGAATGAAGTGTACTCGGGTGCCAATATGAATCATGGCCAGCGGGGACCAGGCAATCGTATCCGGGAACAGTTCGATTCAATCAGACTGTGAATCTGCCCTTATTCTCAGTTGATGGGAGTCCCCAGGGATCCATATACTTCAAACTCAAAAGGTGGCGTGACGGGTCTGCTATTTCCCCAGAATGTTTTCCCCCCCAGAATAAGGACACTAGGGTTCATGTTCCCCGCGACCCAACTACGGATAAGCGGTTGAGGATGGATGGATGGATGGATGGATGGGTTCATGTTGCCTTTTTTCAGAAATATTGCGCGAATTAGAGCCTATCTGTCATTGGACGATGCAAAATGCTGATCCATTCCACACCTTAGTTTTCTCTCGAACTGGTTACTGCAATGGACTTTTTTCTGGTCTGCTGGGACATTCGCCAAAAATAGCAATATCTACAAACTCACAACGTGGTGCATTGTGAGCTTGTAGTTCTGCTATTTTTTGTGAACAGATAAACTAAGTAAACTAAGTATAGAAATGGTGGATGAATTCCAAATATTGCCAAAGTATTCTGCGGCATCCTTGGACTCCCACTTTGAGAACCCCTGGTCTAGTATCATTTACCTCCAGGGTAGGTGACGGCCACCAGCACCAGGTCCTGCTGGGGGGTGTCCAGCCTCTCTGCCAGGGTGTGTATCATCTCCTGGGCCTCCACTCCAGCATGGACCCTCATGCTGACGTAGGAATCCATGCTCACGTACACCTGGCACAGCACTGAGGAGACAACAACCGGTCATGTGTATTGAAAACCATACCAGATATTATACACTTTGGCTATTCAAAAAATTGTGAGAATGTATGCAAATCTTTGAATATGTTTTTTTATAAGTGAACATTTTTAACTCAAACTCTGCTTCTGCAAGTCCATGGTCATTTATGTCTTGACATTAAAAACGCCCATCCAGTTACATAATTCCTTTCCATCTATGTTAAACTAAGACACTACCAACAGATTTCAATGGTTGCATGATTATATTTAGTTTTTTAAATATTTCCCTGCAGCGGTAGTCTTGTTCCATAATTGGAAATATCTTGGTTCGCAAGAATCGTAAAACATTCATGTCTCCTTCGCCCTGAAGTGCACAGCTCTGCACCTGAAATCCCTTGGTGCAGGACACACACAGTATGTGTGAAGTTCCGCGCAAAGCGTAATTGTGTGCCTAGAGGGTAGGGCGTATAGTAGTGGTGGTATTGGAATTGACACTCAGTCCTGAGATGTTGGCTTATATTGTTAATTGTGATCATGCACAATGAAGAGTCCCAATATTGGAGAAATGTTGCGGCAAGAGTAAACCCCCCAAATAAATTTGATGTTATGACAAACTACGATCATTATTTATGTATTCATTTTATTTTTTTCATTAATTCAATTTAAACCCCATCTTTATTCTGGAAAGAACTTTGCAGAAAACAGCAGCATAACGCATATTGCAGCACAATAACAGAAAACTGAAACTACACTAGTATAGAGTCCTGAGGGGAGTGGCTAAGACAGAGTTGATTACATGAATGAAAACCATATAGTGACTCACGACTTATTTTCACAACATTTATCTGTGGAACTGAGTGAAGCTAAATGTAATGCCTACAATTCCAAGTGCTTGTCTGGGTGGAGGTGGGGGGTCCCAGTTGAAATTATTATTTTGGGGCATTCGAGTTCAAATGGTTAATTTGTGGGGTTGTGGGCTGAAAAGTTTGAGAAACACTGGATTAGAGTGTCTTCTAAATGCCTAAATTGTAATAACCAATGTGGCAGAAGAGAAGAACGCCATACTGTGAAGCAGAGTTAATTTGCCTGTATCAGGCCTCAGTGGAGTTGCATTATTGCTCTTGTACCATGGCCACTTTCCAAGGAAAACATAATTACGCTTGTATAATTGAAAAATTTGATTACCGCAGATAATATTAAATAATATATCAAACAAAAGCTTTGTTGTCGTGGTAACCTCTCTGTAGTCCAACCAACAGCTGCTACCCTCGTTTGCTTTGTTAGTGTTGCCATGGTTATATGCATTTCAATATTTCATGAGCATTGATTTGGAACAGTGATTAAAGGACGACTTCACCCATTTACAGCCTATCTTCATATAATTGGTCCTCGCTAATGATCATGATTAAAATAATGGTAGCATTTTTTCTACTTGGTCTGTTTAGAAACCCACCTACCAGTGGCTTCCTCGTTAGACAGGTTTGGTAATTTCAGACAAGATTTACCTTTTTATTTTAGTTCGAACGTTGCGAAGTTCGCTTGAGCCGACTCATCCCCGTTCGAGTTGCAAGCCGATAGGCACAGAATAGTAAGTCTTTGCGTAAAGGGTAGGTCACTTCGACAGCCCTCCTCTGAGACACAGACCAATACCATTGGTAGCCTACCATATTATAATGAGCATGCGTAGGTCGGGAGTGGCTTAGTGTCGGTATCAGCCGCGGTAACACGCGGGAGTCTAACCTCGTTACAATGCGCTAGAGTCTAGCGCATTGTACATTTTATGAACTGTCAGCCGGTCCGTGACAATATAAAGGTTGGGAACGCCTGCGCTAGACCCCTGGGAGATGGATTGCTGAGGTGGAGCGCCACACCTACCATCAGCTCCCAGTACTTCCCGCACAACTTACTGCACCAAGCGGTGCTACTCATTCGCTGAGTTGGCAGTGCCCGGGATCGAACCCATGAACTTGTGGTCCAAAGGCGAGAGCTCTACCGACTCCGCTACCCAGACACAATACGTGATGACCAATTAAGACAGGTTGAAAATGGGTGAAGTGGTCCTTTTACTGTGATTCATGTCATGAGTCTAACATTTTTGTCATGTTTTTGGGGAGCAGATACAGCATGTAACACTAGTTCAGGTTTTCCACTAAATACTTTCTTACTCTTACTGTCAAGTAATTATTTATATACATGTTTTACTTCCACTGGAGTCATTATTAAAACTTTACACTTTTTGGCTACTCCACCCAGTTCTGTTTGTCACTGAGTGATTGCTATTGTTGTTCTCTTCGCCTTGGAAAGTCCCTGTGGTGCACACACAGCACGCAATCTGACAACAATTTTGGGAACTACGCGTGAGGCGGGGAATGTGTGAAGAAGAAAGAAAGAAAGAAAGCTATTTCACCACACTCACCTTCCTTGTTCTCCCTCTGTGTCCCTCTGGATCGCAGCCCGTTCTCTTTCGGACTCAATTGGTGGAAAGGGGCTTTGCTCTGGAAGGAGAAGGGAAATGCATGGCATTTCAGTGTGAAAACGCCTGTACCTTTTCTGTTCCACTGCAGAGTTATGGCTTTCACAGGAAGTACTAATATAAGGACAATGGGGTCCTGATGCAGGCAGTCAGTTTGTTTGAAAGGAGCAAACGGCCAGTGTTTCAGTTAGAATGCAATCTGTCATCGTACAGGATGAGACCATCACTGTGGACAATGAGGCGAGGACGCTTATGTGTTTGTCAAGTACGTGCGATTTGTAAAAGAAAGACGCAGCCTGCTAGACAGCCTTATTGTATATAGGGTGAATTCCAAATGGCAAACATTGTTTATCAATATCTGCTCTGCCCTAAAAAGTCAAAGTGCTGTAACTACACATCTTTAAAGCAAGGAAGCATGCACGCATTATCTGTACTCTTATATTGTCTAAAGGACTCAGAGACTGGTATTCAGTGCTCTATTGATTTTCAAAGTTTTGTATATATATAAATATTGTGACATTTTCTGTACTATGATTGCACTTTTTGGTTCTTGTTGGCTAAATGTTGTTTGTATCGACACGGACAGGGGAAGGTGTCGCATACGGACACTATAAATGTGACACTTCCGTTGTTTACATCATGCAATGCTGACAAAGGCTATACACCGAAACGTGTAAGTTGCTGGCTGCTCTGCAGCATACTATGCAAATTATAAAAATAATAATGAATTGCCTTAAACTAAAGTGCTGGTATTCTCTTCTTAGAGATTTCTTGAAAACTGTAACTACACACACAAAAAATCTAACTGATAAAACAAGGGTTTAAAGTGTTTCAACTGGCCAGCTAGATCCAGGTTCAGTACATAGACTACTGTAAGTGATGTTTCATTCATTGTAATCCGTTCATGAGGTAATTGTTTATCCCCCAAAGGGGATGAAGGCTGATTTAGCTTTTGAGACAAATATATGCCGTGTTGTAGTAGGCCTACTTTGCAGAGAAGCTCATTGTATAGAATATAGAAGATGTGAAGTCTTACCTTTCCGTTTGGGGAATATTCATCCGTTGTACTTGGGTGCAGGGTGGGGGGGTGGAGTGGGGTGGTTGGAAGAGAAGAAATAAATCAATCAAATTCTCCATCAACTATACAAGCATAAATCCACATACTAGACATTTTAACCACTTAAGCCCCATCTCTGTCTAAGACAAATGGCGCTGCGACACATTGTGAGCTTGTAGATCAGCATTTTTTTGGCGAACGTTCCCCCAAGAATTGGGATCCTGTAGGGTTCAAATAGTAAAATACCCTGATATCATTTTTTTTAAACATCTTCAAAATTGGTCCCAAAACAGGAACACCAGAGTTCATGTGTTTACATGAACTCAACGACTATGTGCATGTTGCACGGCCCCGCAGTCCCTTCTCGTCTGTTATTATTAACGCTGCATGTGGCGACAAGGTCCGGATGAGAGTGCTTTGTGGCTATTAGGCCTTCCCATCTGAACCCGTCAATTAATCACCGCTGTTCTTATCAAGCAGAGGCCCAGGGCATCGTGATGGATGGTCCCCCTGGTGCATTAGCATCCCTCGGCACCTCTCTCTGCTACAATGGGGCTGCTTGGCTGGCATAGAGCAGGGTTGCCATGTCCTCTTATTATAAGGGACTCTGCATGGGGCTTATCTTTTCTGTAAAGGTGCTTGTAAATATTGGTAGTGGTAGCGGCCTGGGTTGCGGTGTTTTGGGCTTGTTTCCAATGTTTATTTTTGAGTGGTGCAAACCACTCCAACAACTGGCTTAGTACCCGTGTACCCGTGTTCGTACCAAAAAAATGAGCATGGTTGCTATGGTTAGTGTGTGACGTCAGAGCACAGCTGATCAGGCTATATAAGACCTTGCACCACTCAGTTCACACAGGTGTGATTTTTTATTTTAACCAGTGGTTCTCAAATATTTTCATGTCATGGACCCAAAATGAATGTATTTGTCCCTAATAGTCCCTATGTGAAAATGTTTTGTGCCAGGGACCCCCGTACCAGATTTGTGTTGTTGAATGTTTCAAAAATCTTCCAAAAATCCCACATTTTATTTCAAGATTTTTTTCGGGGGAAATGCAGGCAGGTCATCAAGATCTGCCATTCCGATTGTGGATCGTCTATTTCAAAATAGCTGATGGTTTAAGTGCTCATGTAGCCTAGTTGTTTATTTTGGGCTTGTTTTCCTATAGACCCGGTTGCTCTGCACAAAGTCTGGCAACACTGGCACAGAGCCCGCCCCAGGGGGGGGTGCAAGTCACTCACTGATGATGAAACACGTGGGGGATTGGGGAGGGGGCCTTCATCTAATTTACTCTCATCTTCTCAAAAAAAGAAGAGAAGAGAAGAGAAGAGAAGAGAAGAGAAGAGAAGAGAAGAGAAGAGAAGAGAAGAGAAGAGAAGAGAAGAGAAATGTGTTCAGCGTGAATGTCAATGAGCTGTGTGTGGTGTATTATATAACACTGTTAACAGGTCAGGGTAGAGAGACTGAGAGAGGAAGGGTGGCGGTGACCAACTTGCGGTGACTGACGGAGGTTTTTGGGGACAGGAGGAGGAAGGGAGGGGAACAATTTAGGCAGTTAAAAGACTCTTAATCCAGAGCATCATCATCATCATCATCATCATCATCATCATCAAATGCATAGCAATCTAGAATCATATCCGTAGAATATCCATACATTTGAAACTACAATACTACTATACTATAGAACTATAGTCTGAGTCTGGAACTGACAGAAAGAACAGAGGGGGGTTGTGTGGTGTTGATTCCACGACTTTCATTGGTGCACTTTGAAAGACATATGATCTAGTCACAGGTGGACAAACCACACTCTCCCCCTCCTTGATATTCTGTATCAAGCCCCATTTATTACTTTGTTTGGCACTCTCCCAAAATAGGGGGTATGCAAGCTCACAAAGTGTTGTGTCCCTGACCAGTTGTGAGCTTGTATATCGACATACAAATTAGGTAAAGCTCCCTGTGGTCATGGACACTTAATGGGGCTCTAGGAGAGCAAAAGATCATGTTGGCTTAAAGGTCAACTGGGGGTTTCTCTCTCCATTAGTTTTCAGATACATATTTTGATGATTTTGTACATATTTATTTGCATCTATTGTTAGCCTATGCCACCAACAGTCCGACACGGATATGCTCTAAAAGTGTGAAAAACATATTTTTTATTTCACCAGGTCTTTAACGTGTCTCAAAAATATTCAACATATTTAACGATGTGTCGTTTTTTTTAGCTTCTATAGCTGCTATTTTCAAGTAGCCAAAGTGGCAAAACCTAACTTAGTCACTAGTTTTGGCTTGTTTTCCTAGATCTGGCCACTAGTTTCTCTTGCAAAATCTGGCAGTGAGCAGATATTGAATTGAGAAGGGCGAAGGATGAATAGCCAACCTGCTGGAATTTGGCAGCAGAGAAGTCCCAGCCTCCTCCTGTCCTGTTTGACCGGGCTGAGAGGGGCTCGTAAATAGTACGGCGTTTTCTGCCAGTGACACCCACACTCTGTATAGGGACACACAGCGTACGTGTCGTGACACCATGTCCACCACCGCACTAACAGAGAGGGTGCTGGGGATGTACTGGCCATGCAAATCGATGCTGTCAGCAGAAACCATGTATCTCTATATTTCATATTTTATTCGCCTCATAAATGCCATACTTACTGTATGTTATATGGCATGGCATGCCCAAGAATAGAGACGTACGTATGGTTGAAAGTGGTCTGTGAGTTATATCATTTGGTCAAAAATAATAACTAGACTGTAACAATTGGATCGAAGATTCTTATTTTTAGATTTCCTGAAAGGTAACAATTTTGGACATAGTACAACTTAAGGTTTCCACTCAAATGAATAGGACCACATTATGGTCTCTGTCGGGCGGGAACCTCATCATGTCCAAAACTGTTACTTTTCAGGATTCAAATTAATCGACAAGCTCGATCTGGTTTTGTGTAACGCTGTAGTAGTATGATCAAGTCGGGCGTTAAATACGGGGAGGTTTCTGCCCAGCAGCAACGATATATAGCAGCAATGTCAGGAGAAATGATCTGTGTGGGCCTTTCATGGGCGGCAGGGCAGGCAGGCTGGCTGGCAGGTTGGAGGAGGACGGCCCTGGGAGACCGCTATGATCAGGGGCTGCATGTGAACAAAGGGGTGTGTAGGGGGGTGTGGGGGTGTGGCTGTGGGGTGTGGCCGTTGTGTCTGGAGACTGGCGTGACAGAAGGCCTGCAGGTTGTTTACACACAGAGGTCATAGTGCAAGGCGGGGATTATCTTCATTAAGCCTTGTTTCAACAAGAACATCTAGCGCAGCAGAGCACAGCTAGGCCCCTCGCGTGTGTGTGTGTGTGTGTGTGTGTGTGTGTGTGTGTGTGTGTGTGTGTGTGTGTGTGTGTGTGTGTGTGTGTGTGCGTGCATGCGTGCGTGCACTTAGACAGGCAGATAGCCACCTCGCTGGTCTAGTGGTCTAGATATATTGAATCCACAGCTGTCTGACGGGACGCTGTGAGGAACCAATTGGGATGGGAGGGTGGATGGTGGTCTGAGGCAGACTGTGCAATGGGTGTACTACTGTGTTTTTACAGCACTCCTTTCCCAATGCAGAGGTAAATTCAATGGTGAATTCTACATAGCCTATATGCTATGTACTTTAAATCTGGTGTCCCTTGTTTTGGGCATGTCATCATAGCCAAAACACGTTTTATTTAATTGTACATGACATTATAATAAACATAAAGAAATAAAGAATTCACACACAAACAAAGCTGATCTACAAGCTCACAATGCACCAACACATTACATTGTGTGCCTTGATATTTTGACTTGTGAACAGGCATAGAACTCATGTACTGTACACTGTAAAAGGTGTACAGTGCGAGTTTAACCCATCGAGTTATATATAAACTAGAGAGCGGACTGCCCCGCTCTCGATTTGGGCACCAACATTTGGTGCTAACCTCCATGAACGTGTCTGAATCGATTAATGAACGAGTGTTCTGTATTACACCCCAGCCGCTCGCTCTTTTGCTCGTGCATGGACTTTGCCCACCTACAGTTCCATCTTTGACCAGTAAGGTGAGGCGGCTTCAATGTTTCCCAGCCGCTCTGGGGACTTGGTTTAACCCGTAAAGTTAGACCCGATACGGCTGCCTGTTTAGCCGCCACATGACGTGTCTGTGTCTCGGTTCAAGTCTCTGCTGGCTCTGGGACTGCAGGACCAGGATGACCCAGCATGACGTCTCTGTTACAACTCGTTTTTCCCGCTCTGTCACCGGACATTCTCGTGTCCAATGGATGTGCCGCGGACACGACGAGAACCATGACCTTCATCATGGGTCCTTACATAACACCACCAGACCAGAACTCCCCATTTAGACTTAATCGATGAAAGACATCCATTGACGGGATGGAATAGCGGACACAAAGCAGGGCCTCTCTCTAATGTCACTGGACCCATTCTGTTCTCCATTCTCACATTCTCCCAATATGCCCTTCTGCACAGCCACGTTTCCTGTTTACAGCGCTGCAGAAAGCCACTCAGACGTACTACTTAAAAATATACACAAATCCCCTGTGTTCTGCATTATTGATGTCCTACATGAATTATTCCTTATGATAGGAGAAGAACGTCATGCATCAATTCATCTCTGAGAGATGCTAAGGGTGCAGTAATTGATGTTATTTTGTTAAATATCTCTGTACTTCCAATAGCAATCACTGCTCGTGTTTGTTCAATAACTTGAGTTTCCCCGTCTCTCTCCAGTAAACAGTCTTTAGGAAACTACTTTTTCCGGCCGGGATACCAATTTCATCCAATCAGGAGAAAGACCGCATACAGGATGCAGAATAAGTGAAATTTTAAGTGATCAAACAAATTGGATCAAAATTGGAACTTGAATTGGAATTATCTTTATTTGTTTCTCTCTCCTGATTGGATGACATTTGTAAACCACCTGAAAATGTTTTTTTTTATTTTTTCATAAAGAGCTGGAGAGAGGGGGAGCATCGGAATCGTAGCGCCGTACAGCTCCTTTCAGTTAGCACTATGTTTATCAGTGTGTTTTAACTCACTGGCATCACTGATACAGAGAGAGAGAGAGAGAGAGAGTGAGTGAGTGAGTGAGTGAGTGAGTGAGTGAGTGAGTGAGTGAGTGAGTGAGTGAGTGAGTGAGTGAGTGAGTGAGTGAGTGAGTGAGTGAGTGAGTGAGTGAGTGAGTGAGTGAGTGAGTGAGTGAGTGAGTGAGTGAGTGAGTGAGTGAGTGAGTGAGTGAGTGAGTGAGTGAGTGAGTGAGTGAGTGAGTGAGTGAGTGTGTGTGTGTGTGTGTGTGTGTGTGTGTGTGTGTGTGTGTGTGTGTGCGCGTGTGTGCGCGTGTGTGCGTGCGTGTCCGTGTGTGTGTGTGTGTGGTAACTCACTGGCTGCGCTGCAGTCGTATCAGGGTGTGTAGCTCCCTGACGTCCTGCTCCAGACCAGGGTGTTGGTACAGGTCATCCAGAACGTAGCGGTACAGGGTCTGCAACCAGGAAGGATGTACAGGTCACTTCTCTGGAGAGCTTCATCCCATCACACCCGGCTGCTGTCATGCCTTTCATTCCCACCTCCATTTGTATTCTTTCATGTGTATTCTTTCTTTCTTTTTTGTTGTTGCTTTTTCACCCCCTTTTCCTCCCCAATTTAGTCGTTATGCCAATGAATTCCTCCCCACACACATTTCGGTGTTACTGCTTTTGTATCCTATACCGACTCACCTGCCAGTGAGGAGCCCCCTGGGAGGACATAGAGCCTTCGTCCTATACTCCTCCCGTCCAACACTCCCTAATGAAAGGTGCCACCCCAGCACCACGGTGGATTTGAACCCAACCTCCATGATGGTCTCTCTCTCTCTCTCTCTCTCTCTCTGTCTCTCTCCCTCTCTCTCTCTCTCTCTCTCCCACGCACGCACGCACGCACGCACCCACCCACCCACTCACTCACTCACTCATTCACTCACTCACTCACTCACTCACTCACTCACTCACTCACTCACTCACTCACTCACTCAGAGGTCATGTTGGCTTTTGTGGACATTTTTGACAAAATATTTTTTGTCACAGACAAAATGAGTATTACCAGAAACACTGGATGATTGTGACCGTAACATGTCTGTAACTGTAACTGGGAATGTACGAGAGTGTACAAATGGAACCAAATGGACCCTTTCGGGTCCATTTGGTTTCATTTGTAAACTCTCAGGGTTATGGGGGTCCTCGCGAAAACCACAAGCAATAGTGGGAACCACTAGTACTAGTGGACTCGAGTTGACTTGACATTCAGTAATTGGGTCTTTTGATTGAAATAAGAACATTATAATGGTGTGTAACGGACACATTTGTCCATGTAGGGACATGGATGACCCCTGTTCGTACCTTCATGAACATCTTTATGTGCTCTTCATCCCTCATAAACTCCCTCCGCAGAGCGCTCCACTGGGACACCAGGTGCAGGACTTTGCGTTTCCTGTCCAGGGCGTCCTTCCCGTCCTCCTTCCCTCGCCGTCGCTTGGTGACATAGGTGGGCGGTGTCGGTTAAGGTTTGAGCACAGACTGTCTGAGAGGGAGTCACGTTTCATAGCAGAACAGGGTGCCTCAGCGTGCTTGGTAACAGGAAGGGTGGGCACCAAGGAAGAGTGGTGGGCACGTCGAAAATGTTAGACAATTTCATATTTAGAAAATGGTCTTACTCTTAAAGGTATATTCAGTGATGAGAGCATACAAGGAGTTCCTCCCTGTCCCCAGTGAGCCCCTGGGGTCAAAAAACCCTAGTTTCAGTTTTGGTGGCGGGTGGCAAAACCTTCATCCAATCAGGATGAGAGGGGCCTTCCTCCAATCATGATCGAGTGGGGGCGGGCCTTTGTGCACATGCTGTTGGCCTGTTGCACTTCCCCCCACTGTAGAGCGTGCATGTGCACATTTTGTTACCGGGGCGGACTGGGTGGTTTTCCAAATCACCCAAATCACTGAATGCTCCTTTAAGTAATGTAAAGTGTACGTGATTAGAACGTGCTTGAACATTCGACAATTAAAGCCTAATATTTCTACAATTGCTACAAACTATACAAAAGCTGTATAACCTTGCAGTCATTATGGGAATAAACAAGAAGTTGAAGGTAACATTTAGGTCTAATACTTTACATTACTTAGATAATTTTCCGAAAAGTGTCATGATATTGAAAGTGGTAAGCATGTGATGGCCTTATTGTTCATATCAGGTTGTGGGAAGTCCGATAATCTTGGAAGAAATACAGGAAATACTGAACAGTTTGTTTCTGGTGGTAGAATATGAAGGATATTGTCCAAGTAAAGCGTGACACAGGTCACTGGTAGACATGAACACCAGGTAGGTCAACAGGAAGTCATCCAGGAGTGTGTCTGTAAGAGAGAACACAGGTCACTGGTAGACATGAACACCAGGTAGGTCAACAGGAAGTCATCCAGGAGTGTGTCTGTAAGAGAGAACACAGGTCACTGGTAGACATGAACACCAGGTAGGTCAACAGGAAGTCATCCAGGAGTGTGTCTGTAAGAGAGAACACATGTATACATTATATGAAAATGCTGCATGTATTTCTTTGTAATATCGTTGCTGTCGGGAAGAAACCTTATATCCTGCTAAACCATCGTGAAATCACATTATCATGTGTCTTCTGAGTGCAGACCAGTCAAAAAGTGGAACAGCCACTTAATCAGCGTCTGCGATCAGGGCCAAGATGCTGATTGGCTCTTGAATGGAAGCTACTGTAGGAGCCAGCAGCAGACTCAGCCTGTACTTTAGTTTATACTAAGCATTTAAAGTATGAGGTACAGCAGCCTTGTGTTCATAAAACAGAAAGATTGGGTATTGGGTAAGACTGACATTATGTATCTTTGAGGACCTTTCACTGCTTCGTCTCAACCATTACTCTATGGCTCTGGTCTCAGCCACCGCGGTGGATATTTTGACATTCCGTTTTTTTGTTTTTTTTTATGTTGCCACTACTGTTGGAGCAGCCATAAACTACACAGGTTCATCCCGATGTTCTGGGCATCTTTGTAATGTTAGTGTTAGTAAAAAGCAGGTAACAGAGTAATGGCGGGGCTCCACTGGACGCGTGTGATGCGGGTCAAAAAACGAACTGGGGCAATTTTAAAGCAGTCACCGAACGCAGCGCAACGCAACGCATCGTAGGCAGTGGAGCAACCCTTCATTGATTAAAAAGGGAACATTCCCTGACAGTGACGGAGACGCAACGCTGACGCGTCCAGTGGAGCCCCGGCGTGCACGCACGCACGCACGCACGCACGCACGCACGCACGCACGCACGCACGCACGCACGCACGCACGCACGCACATACATACATACATACGTACACATACACGGCAGCCCTTAGGCGTGACTGCATCATACGTCATATTCCTCGGAAATGCCCGTATATGAGAGGTATTCAGCTTTGCATCTCTTTACATTCAGACAGTACAGGACACTGTACAGCCTGATAACACTGGTGACCTTGACACCCATTGTTGTTTAACTAGCATGCACCCGTTTGATTAGCACTATTATTGTTCCTGTTCCATTTCTGTAATGACAATAAGAACCCCCTCCCCCCTTTAACCAGGAATGTCAATGAGCAGCTAGCGTTGGTCATTAGGCTTGTTGATGAGTGGTTTTTAGGAGTGGGTTGTAATGTGAATGACCTTTTCCCCTGCACTCCAATATGGTTGAGGGGAAACCCCAGGGAAAAAAGGAGAACGATTACTAAATTGCAACACAAAAATAATAATGTATTTACAAACGACAGATATGTGAAATTGTAAGCTCATTTATATTATAATTTATGCACTGCTTTCAATAACTATATTAAATCAATCAATGCCTATTTATCTTAAATCTTACTGTATATGATGTCTGCTAAGGTTTACAACATGACTATAAGACAGTAGGGTCAAGGGTCTCTCTCTCTCTCTCTCTCTCTCAGATGAACTCTCGTTTTCAATCCAATTATCACAATGGCCAGCTGATATTTGCCTAACAATCACTGTAATGTCTTTACAAGTAGGGACATTGTGTCCTTGCGTGATTCTCTCCCAAGGTTGCATACATACAGCTGAGTACATTGTGTAATGTAAATCTGTATCATCACAATGACACGCACAATTAACTGTTTACTGATGTTGTTTACTGATTAGCCTCTGAATCGATTAACCACTATCTAAGCACTATTTTATAGTTTGTTGTGCGACAGTGCGATGTTGCATGGTGAATAATAGGGCATAGCAGTGGTGGCCACCGATAAAAAGCGCATTGGTGTTTCCCATAGAGATTTCCCAAAGTATTTACATGAATTATCTGGAACCAAGCCACGAGGCACCTGGTGAATCATGACCATAGATTAGAACATATACATATTTTCTGAAATCTCTATGGGGAAATGAATGGGCTTTCCATCTATGGAACCACGAAATGCCATGCCCTATAGCTGATCTAAAGCTCACATCTGATCTGCTACACTCGACTAATGACATGTCCAAAATAGGGACACCAGGTTGAAAGCAGTTGACAAGTCCTCAGAGGGACATCAGATAAGCACATTTACATTTAATTAACGCACAAGCGTGCTTTAAGGTCACGTTTGTCACGCATGTCGCTGAGCGGAGAGTCGATGAGGACGACTAACAGCACAGTGGCGGTCGGCTGCATGGCCAGCAGGCGAAACGCTCTCACAACAAATCCTATTAGGCACAATGCAGTCTGGGCTGTGGACAGAAGCATGCCTCACACACACACACACACACACACACACACACACACACACACACACACACACACACACACACACACACACACACACACACACACACCCTGCATTGTCAAATCTGCTCCTTTTTTTATTTCACACCAACTTCCCGCGGCCTTTGTGTGTGTGTGTTCTGCTCCACTGAGCCCACCTTACATCAAAGCGTGCATGGCAGCGCTCGTGTCTCCCTGCGTTTATGAACGTGGCAGCCAGCCGTTACAGACATTAACCCACTACTAATGGCCACACAATGACCATTATAACACACACTAATGACAAGTTAGAGTACATTCTCTAAAGCATTGGTTTGGGGACCCCAGGGGTCCTTGGGAGAGTTCCAGGGGGTCCCCAGCAAAAGTAGTTAATGTATTAGCATCGCAATCATTTTAATAATATTGTTTATCGCAATTATTTTTGCAACAATAATCCTGACAGTGGCTGGGGCCGGTCCCTAGCCTAGCCCACTACGGAGTAGTAGCAGCGTATAGCATTCCGATTAGTTGTTGGTAGGCTACTTAAGGAAAACCATAGCCAGCAGTTAAAGGCACTTCACACGCCATTAGATACGCAACACTAACCCCGTCATGGTCTCTCCACACTGACACTTAAACTAAGATCCAGCTAAAGCCATAGTCAGGGTAGCCTAATCATGTTGTTCGGGAATCTTCTGAGAAGCAATGACGACAGACCATTCATAACTATTTATTCAGCATGAAATAGGCCTACGTAACGTTACAACATTCTAGGATTCATCTAGCGAGTGAAATAGCAGGGCGGCGGCAAGCGGCTGGAATCATCCTGCGGCAGAAGACGCTAGCCGTCGACGAAGAAGCGCTCATGCTGAGTTTCTGTTTCGTTCCCCTCTGTCTTTTTCTTATAAAGACAGACAAGAGCATGTCTAACAATGTCTTCAATCACTAGTATTGTCTTTATTTAACCAAAGACCAGTAAAACAAAGTGTCTGCTTTACGACTGCCATTGACGCATAAGTCATTTCAATCCAACGCACAGACTGCCATTGACGCATGTGTACGTCATGTGGTGTTTTCAGTGGTTACAATAGAGGGCGCTCTTCCGCAACCTGTGAGTGATCCTATAGGACAGGGGTTCTCAACCTTTTTGGCCGGGGACCCCCGGAAATGCTTTGGCAATGTCTCGGGACCCCCGCCCCACCCCCTCCCGACCCCCAATATAAATTGACTGCTACAATAACCTTAACCCATTTTGGGCGGGAACCCCTTTTGGTGTTTTAAGCATTGTTATAATTTAGCTATTGAAAAATAGCAGATCTACAAGCTCATAGCGCGCCACCGAGTGGCGCGCTACGAGCTTGTAGGTCTGCTATTTTTGAAAAATCGTGAAAATAAAATTTAAAAAAAAATCTTTTTTTTTTTTTTTTTTAATTTGGCGACCCCCCGAGGGGTCGCGACCCACGGGTTGAGAACCCCTGCTATAGGACAGGGGTGCCCAGAACTTTTTGAAGACCAACAAGATCTACCCACCAAAAAAAATATTATCCCATTGCTGAAAATTGTTTCAAAATTTACATGAGGGGGCTTTGGAATAGTGGTGCTGGTGTTGGAAAAACACACTAATTGGAAATAGAGGGGAAAATGGAATAATTATTTTTTTGTATATAAACTTTGTAATGCTACAGATGTTTGTGCATTGTGGGTTAACAGGCCATTTCTTATGTCAGTCAATCAAGTCACCTTAATTCAAGTGTCAGATGCCAAATGATTCTTATTTTATTTAAATTACCGGTATATGTATAGGGACATATGTCATGTGATCAACCTGAACAGCCTTTGTGATCTACTGGTAGATCGCGATCTACCTTTTGGGCACCCGTGTCCTAGGACTTCCACCCCTGTTCTAGGACTTCCAACCCTGTCCTAGGACTTCCAAAGAAGACAAGGTTGAATTTAGTCTATAATAGCCTAATATAGGATGTATAAAAATACATTTTTCTCTGCTTTCTGTTCCCAGACAGCGTTTTTGATGAAAACAGGCTATACAACTGCCATACACTGGGCTTTATTCTAGGAAGAAGTCTGTTTTTGTGGCTTGGTTGTTTGTTTTGGTATTTCTTTGCTCTAAGCTAAACTGTAGAATTTTCTAAATTGAAGGGAAAGCAATTGTCCCCCCTGAGGATTTCATCTAAACAGCTGTGTTAGGAGGAGGGCATTTCTGTGCAGTTCTGCAATCATATTGTTTTCTATTTCAGTTCACTTGATAAAACCAAAAACAATTTTCCTGTTCTTATTTCTGTGTTTTATTTCCATCATGATCAGTGAGTCTTGACGGCCACGGTGAATGCAAGACATGGTCCAAATCACTCTGTCCGCTGAAAACCTCACATGTCCAAACTGACTTTCAGGACTCAAATTCAAAAGCATAAATAGTTGTTGGATCTACAAGCTCAAAACGCATCGATTTGGGCCACATTTTAAGCTTGGGCATCTGCTACGTTTCATGCTTCTGTTGTGTGACGCTGTTGTATGATCAAGTAGGGTGTTCATTTATGAAAAAAGTAAAAACACAAGAAGTTAGAATGGAGTTAAGAGGTTTCTGCCCAACAACAACAAGAACTCTCAGGTGGTAACACTGCAGTTTTTTACTCTTTTTGAGCAGTGCCTCTGCTCTATTACACATCTAGCTGTGTCTGTATGTATGTGTACGTGTATGTGTACCTACGTACGTACGTGTCCGAGCACGGAAACTGCAACACGGTAACTCTGTCATTTCTTGACCGTTTCGGACGCGGGAAGGCTCATCGGAACCGCCCCCCTATGTTGCCAGGACCCCACTCGGACCCCCACACGGTACAGTCGCACCACTCACTTCAGGTGTGATTATTTTTCCCCTTCATTGATCACGTGATGGAATTTCAGTTGTCATGGCAGTAGCCTACCACAGTTATGAAACACAGAACAGATAGGTTAAATAATAATAATAATAATAATAATACAAAAGAGTAAGTGTGTATAGAACACACAGAAATTCTTAATAAAGTAGCCTACCAAAAATGATATGTTGGTACAGAACTTCTGCTTGGAACTCTTCACTTACGGTGTAGCTGCACACTATACTGCACTGTGCGATGCCATCCATCACATCTTTGCATTCAGAACGCTCACGTCAAATCGGATTTACTCCACTGTTAACGCAGATCCCAAAAGGGAATTAATTGATCCAAGCAAGCCGATCTGTCGATCGGGAAATCAATGAAGTCATCAATCAATCAATCCCTGTGTTTCCTTTTGCATCTCAGTAGGTAGTTATCAAACGGATCAATGGCCCTCGGCCTTCGAATTGAACACGTCCATTCGTCAAGCTTAGGTGCAATAGTCATCACAGGCAATGAAGCAGCATTGAATCATGATGATAGCCTGTATGCAAAGCACCGTCCGTATATGCACCTTTTGATTTACTATAGTGCTGTATGCACTGTACAAGTGTACATGTTTATGTTCCCATAGTAATCGTTGCAATAGTGGTGATTGTTCAATAACAGGGTTCTCCCATTCTCTCAAGCTACTGCGTATAAGCAGAAAATGCATTTTCAGGTCACCATAACAATTTCATCCATTCACGGGAAATAACTCCTAATAGAATATAGAAATATATATCTTATATTTCCCAAGATTAATGTTGTGGAAAATAGTGCTCATTTGGCCTAGTTGCCTCTGGGTTTGTTTTCGTAGACCTGGTTGCTTATTTATCTCGTAAAAATGTGACAACACTGATACAGAATGATAGCCTGCTGTGATTGTACTGTATGTTAGTGATAGAGAAGTAGCCTGCGGTGCTCTGTTATGTGAAAGTGCCATCTCTTGCAGAAATCACCTTTTGCATTGTTAATGCTGTTATACATGCACCGGTTATAGAAAGTGTGTGGTAAAATTAATGTAATATTCACACTGTAGTGAAAAACTGCTTGTGATTCAATGTTGTTTTATTACGTACAGTACAGCCGTAAACGTGTGCAACAGTAATGACATTTATCTCTCTGCTGAATTGCATGAATTCATGAAATCATGTTCAACCCTTTCACCAACCTAGCCCAGGGAGAACAAGACATAATACCGTCTCTGTCGGGTGGAAACCTCATATGTCCAAAACTCTTACTTTTCAAGATTCAAATTCAAAAGTAGCGAAACGCGTTGCTTCGCCCCACATTCCAAGATTGTGATAAGAGGTTTCTGCCCGACAGCAACGATATGGCACTAGGTAATGTACTGTAAATAATTTCTCATTATATCCACTGTGGCTTGCCTGTTCATTTTTACCCACTCTTACTGGGGATAGATTGTTTACGCTCACTTGGCTATATTTCTTCCGGTTAATACTGTTAATGTACTGTTATGCATTGTGACTACATTTATATTTATTTCAAGGGAAATTAAGGCTCACTCAACTCAAGGACAGTCTGGAAAAGTTCAAGAATATACAGTACTGGGTGCAGAACTGCAGATTCAGATAAGACGTAGAAAGGAAGAGGTCCTAGTAGAGTCTTTATATTTATATTTTATACCTGTCCATACTCGATACAACACTTACAGTTGGGTGCCACCGATATTGTCCCTTATCATTTGACCCATTTAGGCCTGACCTCAAAATTAAAAAAAATCCTTCTAAATCCTCCAGTTTTCTGAAATAAATATTTTCACGATTTTTCAAAAATAGCAGACCTACAAGCTCGTAGCGCGCCACT
Organism: Electrona antarctica; assembly: GCF_951216825.1. NCBI lineage: Eukaryota > Metazoa > Chordata > Actinopteri > Myctophiformes > Myctophidae > Electrona > Electrona antarctica. The sequence goes on from NC_136811.1 coordinate 18,564,768, forward strand.
CGGTGGCGCGCTATGAGCTTGTAGATCTGCTATTTTTCAATAGCTAAATTATAACATAATGTTTAAAACACCAAAAGGGGTTCCCGCCCAAAACTGTCCTTTTGCGCAGATCACGCAAACCTCAGCAAAAAGAAAAGGACAATATCGATGGCCTCCAACTGTACATCCCAAGCTGCTCAAACGCACAATACGCAGTACATCGTAGTACAACTAGATGCGTTGGTCCTCATGGTACTTCATTCCTAACACTGGGCGTTACTACTTGTTTACTCTTTGTATTGTTATTGTTGTTGGTGTTATTGATTAGACAGATGCCAGGCCCAGGTTCATCTGTTGACCTGGCATCCTATAGTTTGTATAGTTTTGCCTCTTGGTTTGCCTTGTGTTTACCTTGCTTACTGTACATTATTATTATTATTATTATTATTATTATTATTACATTTATCAAGTTTTGTGTGCATGAAACATAGTGACTATGGCCGGTGCACCAGGCCAAATTTCCGGGCCCCACCGTGCGGCCCATGGGGGCGTGAAAATTCAGGGGGGGGACTCTACATGTCCTCTGGGCCCGACTCTTCGCGTGGACACCACTTGTTCGCCCATCAGTCCAACGGATGACCCACACTGATTTGTTTCTCTTTGTTTATTATTATTACATTTTTAGGGCCCTATCTTGCAGTTCAAGCATAATTCCACAGGGTGGCAAAAACTATTAGAACAGTGCTCTGTGTACACCTCCCACAGTATGCTATGGGAAACAGTGTTTCTGATATAGTGACCTCCCGTGGACCCTCACGCACGCACGCACGCACGCACGCACGCACGCACGCACGCACGCACGCACGCACGCACGCACGCACGCACGCACGCACGCACGCACGCACGCACAGTTAGATGGCTATACTAGGCTGGATCTGGCTGGGAAAGGCTAGAATAGGGTCTACTAGGCTCTTGTCAGCCCTGTAGGTCCTCACGCTTGAGATGAACCACTGTAGTGAGTACACAGGCCATAGTTTTTACATGAGTTTGGGTGCACGGCCAATAGTTTTACATAGACTATAGTACAGTAATGTCCTGTAGGTCCACAGTATGCTATGGGAAACAGTGTTTCTGATATAGTGACCTCCCGTGGACCCGCACGCACGCACGCACGCACGCACGCACGCACGCACACACGCACGCACGCGTGTATAGGGTCTACTAGGCTGTACTAGGCTCTTGTCAACCCTGTAGGTCCTCACGCTTGAGATGAACCACTGTGTACACAGGCCATAGTTTTTACATGAGTTTGGGTGCACGGCCAATAGTTTTACATAGGCTATAGTACAGTAATGTCTCGTACAGCCTAGTCCAGCCTAGTCCAGCCTAGTACAGCCTAGTCCAGTCTAGTCCAGCCTAGTCCAGCCTAGTGCAGCCTAGTACAGCCTAGTCAATCTTAGTACAGCCTAGTCCACCCTAGTACAGCCTAGTGCAGCCTAGGCCAGCCTAGGCCAGCCTAGTCCAGCCTAGTACAGCCTAGTCCACCCTAGTACAGCCTAGTCCAGCCTAGTGCAGCCTAGTCCAGCCTAGACCAGCCTAGTCCAGCCTAGTCCAGACTTGAGAAGCCTAGTCCAGCCTAGAGCAGCCTAGTCCAGCCTAGTACAGCCTAGTCCACCCTAGTACAGCCTAGTCCAGCCTAGTACAGCCTAGTCCAGCCTAGTGCAGCCTAGTCCAGCCTAGACCAGCCTAGTCCAGCCTAGTCCAGACTTACACAGTTAGATGGCTATACTAGGCTGGATCTGGCTGGGAAAGGCTAGAATAGGGTCTACTAGGCTCTTGTCAGCCCTGTAGGTCCTCACGCTTGAGATGAACCACTGTAGTGTGTACACAGGCCATAGTTTTTACATGAGTTTGGGTGCACGGCCAATAGTTTTACATAGACTATAGTACAGTAATGTCCTGTAGGTCCACAGTATGCTATGGGAAACAGTGTTTCTGATATAGTGACCTCCCGTGGACCCGCACGCACGCACGCACGCACGCACGCACGCACGCACGCACGCACGCACGCACGCGTGTATAGGGTCTACTAAGCTGTACTAGGCTCTTGTCAACCCTGTAGGTCCTCACGCTTGAGATGAACCACTGTGTACACAGGCCATAGTTTTTACATGAGTTTGGGTGCACGGCCAATAGTTTTACATAGGCTATAGTACAGTAATGTCTCGTACAGCCTAGTCCAGCCTAGTCCAGCCTAGTACAGCCTAGTCCAGTCTAGTCCAGCCTAGTCCAGCCTAGTGCAGCCTAGTACAGCCTAGTCCATCTTAGTACAGCCTAGTCCACCCTAGTACAGCCTAGTGCAGCCTAGGCCAGCCTAGTCCAGCCTAGTACAGCCTAGTCCACCCTAGTACAGCCTAGTCCAGCCTAGTGCAGCCTAGTCCAGCCTAGACCAGCCTAGTCCAGCCTAGTCCAGACTTGAGAAGCCTAGTCCAGCCTAGAGCAGCCTAGTCCAGCCTAGTACAGCCTAGTCCACCCTAGTACAGCCTAGTCCAGCCTAGTACAGCCTAGTCCAGCCTAGTGCAGCCTAGTCCAGCCTAGACCAGCCTAGTCCAGCCTAGTCCAGACTTACACAGTTAGATGGCTATACTAGGCTGGATCTGGCTGGGAAAGGCTAGAATAGGGTCTACTAGGCTCTTGTCAGCCCTGTAGGTCCTCACGCTCGAGATGAACCACTGTAGTGTGTACACAGGCCATAGTTTTTACATGAGTTTGGGTGCACGGCCAATAGTTTTACATAGACTATAGTACAGTAATGTCCTGTAGGTCCACAGTATGCTATGGGAAACAGTGTTTCTGATATAGTGACCTCCCGTGGACCCGCACGCACGCACGCACGCACGCACGCACACACGCACGCACGCGTGTATAGGGTCTACTAGGCTGTACTAGGCTCTTGTCAACCCTGTAGGTCCTCACGCTTGAGATGAACCACTGTGTACACAGGCCATAGTTTTTACATGAGTTTGGGTGCACGGCCAATAGTTTTACATAGGCTATAGTACAGTAATGTCTCGTACAGCCTAGTCCAGCCTAGTCCAGCCTAGTACAGCCTAGTCCAGTCTAGTCCAGCCTAGTCCAGCCTAGTGCAGCCTAGTACAGCCTAGTCCATCTTAGTACAGCCTAGTCCACCCTAGTACAGCCTAGTGCAGCCTAGGCCAGCCTAGGCCAGCCTAGTCCAGCCCAGTACAGCCTAGTCCACCCTAGTACAGCCTAGTCCAGCCTAGTGCAGCCTAGTCCAGCCTAGACCAGCCTAGTCCAGCCTAGTCCAGACTTGAGAAGCCTAGTCCAGCCTAGAGCAGCCTAGTCCAGCCTAGTACAGCCTAGTCCACCCTAGTACAGCCTAGTCCAGCCTAGTACAGCCTAGTCCAGCCTAGTGCAGCCTAGTCCAGCCTAGACCAGCCTAGTCCAGCCTAGTCCAGACTTACACAGTTAGATGGCTATACTAGGCTGGATCTGGCTGGGAAAGGCTAGAATAGGGTCTACTAGGCTCTTGTCAGCCCTGTAGGTCCTCACGCTTGAGATGAACCACTGTAGTGTGTACACAGGCCATAGTTTTTACATGAGTTTGGGTGCACGGCCAATAGTTTTACATAGACTATAGTACAGTAATGTCCTGTAGGTCCACAGTATGCTATGGGAAACAGTGTTTCTGATATAGTGACCTCCCGTGGACCCGCACGCACGCACGCACGCACGCACGCACGCACGCACGCACGCACGCACGCACGCACGCACGCGTGTATAGGGTCTACTAGGCTGTACTAGGCTCTTGTCAACCCTGTAGGTCCTCACGCTTGAGATGAACCACTGTGTACACAGGCCATAGTTTTTACATGAGTTTGGGTGCACGGCCAATAGTTTTACATAGGCTATAGTACAGTAATGTCTCGTACAGCCTAGTCCAGCCTAGTCCAGCCTAGTACAGCCTAGTCCAGTCTAGTCCAGCCTAGTCCAGCCTAGTGCAGCCTAGTACAGCCTAGTCCATCTTAGTACAGCCTAGTCCACCCTAGTACAGCCTAGTGCAGCCTAGGCCAGCCTAGTCCAGCCTAGTACAGCCTAGTCCACCCTAGTACAGCCTAGTCCAGCCTAGTGCAGCCTAGTCCAGCCTAGACCAGCCTAGTCCAGCCTAGTCCAGACTTGAGAAGCCTAGTCCAGCCTAGAGCAGCCTAGTCCAGCCTAGTACAGCCTAGTCCACCCTAGTACAGCCTAGTCCAGCCTAGTACAGCCTAGTCCAGCCTAGTGCAGCCTAGTCCAGCCTAGACCAGCCTAGTCCAGCCTAGTCCAGACTTACACAGTTAGATGGCTATACTAGGCTGGATCTGGCTGGGAAAGGCTAGAATAGGGTCTACTAGGCTCTTGTCAGCCCTGTAGGTCCTCACGCTCGAGATGAACCACTGTAGTGTGTACACAGGCCATAGTTTTTACATGAGTTTGGGTGCACGGCCAATAGTTTTACATAGACTATAGTACAGTAATGTCCTGTAGGTCCACAGTATGCTATGGGAAACAGTGTTTCTGATATAGTGACCTCCCGTGGACCCGCACGCACGCACGCACGCACGCACGCACGCACGCACGCATGCACGCACGCACGCACGCACGCACGCACGCACAGTTAGATACAGGCTATACTAGGCTGGATCTGGCTGGGAAAGGCTAGAATAGGGTCTACTAGGCTGTACTAGGCTCTTGTCAATCCTGTAGGTCCTCACGCTTGAGATGAACCACTGTGTACACAGGCCATAGTTTTTACATGAGTTTGGGTGCACGGCCAATAGTTTTACATAGGCTATAGTACAGTAATATCTCGTACAGCCTAGTCCAGCCTAGTCCAGCCTAGTACAGCCTAGTCCAGTCTAGTCCAGCCTAGTCCAGCCTAGTGCAGCCTAGTACAGCCTAGTCCATCTTAGTACAGCCTAGTCCACCCTAGTACAGCCTAGTGCAGCCTAGGCCAGCCTAGGCCAGCCTAGTCCAGCCTAGTACAGCCTAGTCCACCCTAGTACAACCTAGTCCAGCCTAGTGCAGCCTAGTCCAGCCTAGACCAGCCTAGTCCAGCCTAGTCCAGACTTGAGAAGCCTAGTCCAGCCTAGAGCAGCCTAGTCCAGCCTAGTTCAGCCTAGTCCAGCATATTTTGTTATCAAAAAAGTGTTTTGTTATAAAACTATTGGTTGTGCACAGACATGTAAAAACTATTGCCTGTGTACACAGTGTTTATAAGTGCGAGAAGGTTCAGGACTCACAAGAGCCTATAGTACAGCTTAATAGAGTCTATTAGAGTCCAGTACAGCCAAGTACACCCTAGTATAGCTTAGTACAGCCATCTAAATACCCCCCCTCCTAGTCTATTCTCCCACTAGGCTGGACTAGGCTAGACGTGGGTGTACATGGCTGTACCAGACCCTACTGGCCTCTAATAGGCTGTTTTCGGCTCTAGTAGACTGTGCTAGGCTGTACTAGGGTCTATTAGGCTGTACGAGGCAGTAAAGTACTATAGCCTAGAAATGTTCATGTAAAACTATTGGCCGTGCACACAAACTCCTGTAAAAACTATTGCCCGTGTACACAGTGGTTATTTCAAGTGCGAGGAACTACAGGGCTGACAAGAGTCTAGTACAGCCTAGTACACCCTATTCTAGCCCTTTCCAGCCCGATCCAACCTAGTATAGCCTAGTACAGCCATCTAAATACCCCTCTCTCCAAGTCTATTCTCCCACTAGGCTGGACTAAGCTAAACTTGGGTGTACAAGGCTGTACTAGACTCTACTGGGCTCCAATAGGCTGTTTTCGGCTCTAGCAGACTGTACTAGGCTCTATTAGGCTGTACGAGGCAGTAAAGTACTATAGCCTAGAAATGTTCATGTAAAACTATTGGCCGTGCACACAAACTCCTGTAAAAACTATTGCCCGTGTACACAGTGGTTATTTCAAGTGCGAGGAACTGCAGGGCTGACAAGAGTCTAGTACACCCTATTCTAGCCTATTCCAGCCTGATGTAGCCTAGTATAGCCTAGTACAGCCATCTAAATACCCCCCCCCTCCTAGTCTATTCTCCCACTAGGCTGGATTAAGCTAAACGTGGGTGTACAAGGCTGTACTAGACTCTACTGGGCTCCAATAGGCTGTTTCCGGCTCTAGCAAACTGTACTAGGCTCTATTAGGCTGTACGAGGCAGTAAAGTACTATAGCCTAGAAATGTTCATGTAAAACTATTGGCCGTGCACACAAACTCCTGTAAAAACTATTGCCCGTGTACACAGTGGTTATTCCCAAGTGCGAGGAACTACAGGGCTGACAAGAGCCTAGTACAGCCTAATAGAGGCTATTAGAGTCTAGCACAGCCTAGTACACCCCATTCTAGCCTTTTCCAGCCTGATCCAACCTAGTATAGCCTAATACAGCCACCAAAATACCCCCCTCTCCAAGTCTATTCTCCCACTAGGCTGGACTAGGCAGGACGTGTGTGTACAAGGCTATACTAGACTCTACTGGCCTCTAATAGGCTGTTTTCGGCTCTAGTAGACTGTGCTACGCTGTACTAGGGTATATTAGGCTGTACGAGGCAGTACAGTACTATAGCGTAGAAATGTTCATGTAAAACTATTGGCCGTGCACACAAACTCCTGTAAAAACTATTGCCCGTGTACACAGTGGTTATTTCAAGTGCGAGGAACTACAGGGCTGACAAGAGCCTAGTACAGCCTAGTACACCCTATTCTAGCCCTTTCCAGCCTGATCCAGCCTAGTATATCCTAGTATAGCCATCTAAATACCCCTCTCCCCTAGTCTATTCTCCCACTAGGTTGGACTAGGCTAGACGTGGGTGTACATGGCTGTACTAGACTCTACTGGGCTCTAATAGGCTGTTTTCAGCTCTAGTAGACCGTGCTAAAGCTGTACTAGGGTCTATTAGGCTGTACGAGGCTGTAAAGTACTATACCTAGAAATGTTCATCTAAAACTATTGGCCGTGCACACTAACTCCTGTAAAAACTATTTCCCGTGTACACAGTGGTTATTCCCAAGTGCAAGGAAATACAGGGCTGACAAGAGCCTAGTACAGCCTAGTACACCCTATTCTAGCCTATTCCAGCCTGATCCAGCCTAGTATAGCCTAGTACAGCCATCTAAATACCCCTCTCTCCAAGTCTATTCTCCCACTAGGCTGGACTAAGCTAAACGTGGGTGTACAAGGCTGTACTAGACAATACTGGCCTCCAATAGGCTGTTTTCGGCTCTAGCAGACTGTACTAGGCTCTATTAGGCTGTACGAGGCAGTAAAGTACTATAGCGTAGAAATGTTCATGTAAAACTCTTGGCCGTGCACACAAACTCCTGTGAAAACTATTGCCTGTGTACACAGTGGTTATTTCAAGTGTGAGGAACTACAGGGCTGACAAGAGCCTAGTACAGCCTAGTACACCCTATTCTAGCCCTTTCCAGCCTGATCCAGCCTAGTATATCCTAGTATAGCCATCTAAATACCCCTCTCCCCTAGTCTATTCTCCCACTAGGTTGGACTAGGCTAGACGTGGGTGTACATGGCTGTACTAGACTCTACTGGGCTCTAATAGGCTGTTTTCAGCTCTAGTAGACCGTGCTAGGCTGTACTAGGGTCTATTAGGCTGTACGAGGCTGTAAAGTACTATACATAGAAATGTTCATCTAAAACTATTGGCCGTGCACACTAACTCCTGTAAAAACTATTTCCCGTGTACACAGTGGTTATTCCCAAGTGCAAGGAAATACAGGGCTGACAAGAGCCTAGTACAGCCTAGTACACCCTATTCTAGCCTATTCCAGCCTGATCCAGCCTAGTATAGCCTAGTACAGCCATCTAAATACCCCTCTCTCCAAGTCTATTCTCCCACTAGGCTGGACTAAGCTAAACGTGGGTGTACAAGGCTGTACTAGACTCTACTGGGCTCCAATAGGCTGTTTTCGGCTCTAGCAGACTGTACTAGGCTCTATTAGGCTGTACGAGGCAGTAAAGTACTATAGCCTAGAAATATTCATGTAAAACTATTGGCCGTGCACACAAACTCCTGTAAAAACTATTGCCTGTGTACACAGTGGTTATTTCAAGTGCGAGGAACTGCAGGGCTGACAAGAGTCTAGTTACAACCTATTCTAGCCTATTCCAGCCTGATGTAGCCTAGTATAGCCTAGTACAGCCATCTAAATACCCCCCCTCCTAGTCTATTCTTCCACTAGGCTGGATTAAGCTAAACGTGGGTGTACAAGGCTGTACTAGACTCTACTGGGCTCCAATAGGCTGTTTCCGGCTCTAGCAGACTGTACTAGGCTCTATTAGGCTGTACGAGGCAGTAAAGTACTATAGCCTAGAAATGTTCATGTAAAACTATTGGCCGTGCACACAAACTCCTGTAAAAACTATTGCCCGTGTACACAGTGGTTATTCCCAAGTGCGAGGAACTACAGGGCTGACAAGAGCCTAGTACAGCCTAATAGAGGCTATTAGAGTCTAGCACAGCCTAGTACACCCCATTCTAGCCTTTTCCAGCCTGATCCAACCTAGTATAGCCTAGTACAGCCACCAAAATACCCCCCTCTCCAAGTCTATTCTCCCACTAGGCTGGACTAGGCAGGACGTGTGTGTACAAGGCTATACTAGACTCTACTGGCCTCTAATAGGCTGTTTTCGGCTCTAGTAGACTGTGCTAGGCTGTACTAGGGTATATTAGGCTGTACGAGGCAGTACAGTACTATAGCGTAGAAATGTTCATGTAAAACTATTGGCCGTGCACACAAACTCCTGTAAAAACTATTGCCCGTGTACACAGTGGTTATTTCAAGTGCGAGGAACTACAGGGCTGACAAGAGCCTAGTACAGCCTAGTACACCCTATTCTAGCCCTTTCCAGCCTGATCCAGCCTAGTATATCCTTGTGACACTGCCACATAAAATGTGAAATGTGAAACAATGTATTTCCTGGCCTGGTATGAGTATGAAAGAAAATTAAACATACTGGGGGAATAACAGGGGAATATGTTTGTTAAACCAAGGTTGAATATTTAACACTGAAATGTAGTGTACGGATATACAAGATAATGTGTTGTGTGAAATTGAACCATGGTCATCAATGTTCTGTTATGACAAGGGTTGATCACAAGGGGAGCTGTGGGGAAATGTGTGTGAGAAATATTGCCAGGAAACTATAAAAGACCAGGAAGTGAGGCGCCGAGCCTGGGTTCCATTTTGGGCAGTAAGGAGAGAGTTTGGTGTTGCTAGTTTTCTTTGCCAAACAGACTCTTTTAAAGGCCAATACTATGCCAATTCAGAGGTAAAACGCAAGAAATGCCGGTCTGACCGAAGAACTTTGCCAAGGGAAGGAAATAAAGTTTGGTAGGCCAGCTTCTGAGGCTTGGAGCTCTGTCAAACAAACAGAGCTGGTGAACAAAGGACCCAGCGGACCACGCCCGACTTAAAGGTTGGGTGAGCAGCATATATTTTTTCATCTTTCCGGTAAGCAAGGCATTGCCTTTTTGTTTTGTACATTTTTTGGACTGTCTAAATTGAACAGAAGAGGATCTACAGCAGTTGGATTAATCTGGATACTCTGATTACTTTTTTCGGGATTACTTTTGGAACACTGACTTTGGGGGCACCTTTAAAGGGACATTGCAGGGGATAATTTGAAGGGACTGGAACATTTAATTTACATTTTGAAGGGATTGATTGCCCAGTTTGTATGATTTTGGTTTGATTCGCTCTGTAAATATTATAAAGACCAGCCATTTCACCTAAAGGGAAATAGTTTTGCGTTTTCCTTGTGCTCTATACTACTGTTCATTTCCAGTATCTAGATTTACTGTCGCAGGTACAGGACCTTTATTTATTTATTTTATTTTATATAACTCAGACTTATACGCCAATAGGCCTGATTGTTATATCCTAGTATAGCCATCTAAATACCCCTCTCCCCTAGTCTATTCTCCCACTAGGTTGGACTAGGCTAGACGTGGGTGTACATGGCTGTACTAGACTCTACTGGGCTCTAATAGGCTGTTTTCAGCTCTAGTAGACCGTGCTAGGCTGTACTAGGGTCTATTAGGCTGTACGAGGCTGTAAAGTACTATACCTAGAAATGTTCATCTAAAACTATTGGCCGTGCACACTAACTCCTGTAAAAACTATTTCCCGTGTACACAGTGGTTATTCCCAAGTGCAAGGAAATACAGGGCTGACAAGAGCCTAGTACAGCCTAGTACACCCTATTCTAGCCTATTCCAGCCTGATCCAGCCTAGTATAGCCTAGTACAGCCATCTAAATACCCCTCTCTCCAAGTCTATTCTCCCACTAGGCTGGACTAAGCTAAACGTGGGTGTACAGGGCTGTACTAGACTCTACTGGGCTCCAATAGGCTGTTTCCGGCTCTAGCAGACTGTACTAGGCTCTATTAGGCTGTACGAGGCAGTAAAGTACTATAGCCTAGAAATGTTCATGTAAAACTATTGGCCGTGCACACAAACTCCTGTAAAAACTATTGCCCGTGTACACAGTGGTTATTTCAAGTGCGAGGAACTGCAGGGCGGACAAGAGTCTAGTACACCCTATTCTAGCCTATTCCAGCCTGATGTAGCCTAGTATAGCCTAGTACAGCCATCTAAATACCCCCCCCCCCCTCCTAGTCTATTCTCCCACTAGGCTGGATTAAGCTAAACGTGGGTGTACAAGGCTGTACTAGACTCTACTACAGTACACAGTGGTTATTCCCAAGTGCGAGGAACTACAGAGCTGACAAGAGCCTAGTACAGCCTAATAGAGGCTATTAGAGTCTAGCACAGCCTAGTACACCCCATTCTAGCCTTTTCCAGCCTGATCCAACCTAGTATAGCCTAGTACAGCCACCAAAATACCCCCCTCTCCAAGTCTATTCTCCCACTAGGCTGGACTAGGCAGGACGTGTGTGTACAAGGCTATACTAGACTCTACTGGCCTCTAATAGGCTGTTTTCGGCTCTAGTAGACTGTGCTAGGCTGTACTAGGCTCTATTAGGCTGTACGAGGCAGTAAAGTACTATAGCCTAGAAATGTTCATGTAAAACTATTGGCCGTGCACACAAACTCATGTAAAAACAATTGCCCGTGTACACAGTGTCAGCCATCTAACTATGACCCCTCCCCTCCTAGTTAGGGATGCCAAAAACTGACCATCAGCCAAATCGATTAATCGACAGCTCTCCCAATTATTAATCGATTTATTGATACCCGCCCTCACATACCATTACATGTTGATTGCTTTGATGGTTACAGTTGTATAATCAGTTTTGATGAGTGACAATCAGGATGGAAAATAAAATGATTTTGGATTTGGGGAGAGAGCTAGTGTGAAGTACTTGGTATAAACAGAAAATGTTCAGTTGGACACACACACACAGAGAGAGAGAGAGAGAGAGAGAGAGAGAGAGAGAGAGAGAGAGAGAGAGAGAGAGAGAGAGAGAGAGAGAGAGAGAGAGAGAGAGAGAGAGAGAGAGAGAGAGAGAGAGAGAGAGAGAGAGAGCTGTGCGTGCGTGCAAGTGAGGAGCAGAGTAGCTTTGCTCAACTTGATTTATACTTGTATTCTCCACTCTGATGAAGGTACATGTTCAGGGGTCATCGAAATGCTGTGGTGTACAGTACATTTTTGTCAATTTAATTATTTTGCCACGAACATACAAAATGAGCGGACAATAATATTACCAGAAAGAGTAGTTGGATCTACTTAGGACCATAATAGTTCTGCAACTCTGAGAGTGTACAAATGGAACCAAATGGACCCTTACACCCGTAAGCGTCCATTTGGTTCCATTCGTACACTCTCAGAGTTAAGGGGGTGCTTACAAATAAAACATTTGAGAACCACTTGTACTTATTGGACTCATAATGTATATGGAGATCTCTGTATCTGCCTGTGTCTGAATAGTGAAAACTGACTGTGAAAAGTGTACTGGTTAAGTAATCAACCAGGCAGGTGTGGGGTTGCCATGGCAATCAATTGGCTGAGGCAGAGGCTGGGTATTCTGCAGGTGAGGGGACTTAGGCTAATTAGGTCCACTGGCAGAGCCTGACCAAAGCCTTTTCTGGTGTTTCTCCAGCTGGAATAGGCTAGACTACTAGACTAGGGTGTACGGCTGTACTTAACTAGACTATGTTTTACTCGCACGCACGCACGCACGCACGGACACACGCACAGTTAGATGGCTATACTAGGCTGGATCTGGTTGGGAAATGCTAGAATAGGGTCTACTAGGCTGTACTGGACTCTAATAGGCTCCATTAGGCTGTACTAGGCTCTTGTCAGCCCTGTAGGTCAGCCCTGTAGGTCCTCACGCTTGAGATGAACCACTGTGTACACAGGCCATAGTTTTTACATGAGTTTGGGTGCACGGCCAATAGTTTTACATAGGCTATAGTACAGTAATGTCTCGTAGAGCCTAATAGAGCTTTCGTACCCTCTCAGAGTTAAGGGGGTGCTTACAAATAAAACATTTGAGAACCACTTGTACTTATTGGACTCATAATGTATATGGAGATCTCTGTATCTGCCTGTCTGCCTGTGTCTGAATAGTGAAAACTGACTGTGAAAAGTGTACTGGTTAAGTAATCAACCAGGCAGGTATGGGGTTGCCATGGCAATCAATTGGCTGAGGCAGAGGCTGGGAATTCTGCAGGTGAGGGGACTTAGGCTAATTAGGTCCACTGGCAGAGCCTGACCAAAGCCTTTTCTGGTGTTTCTCCAGCTGGAATAGGCTAGACTACTAGACTAGGGTGTACGGCTGTACTTAACTAGACTATGTTTTACTCGCACGCACGCACGCACGCACGCACGCACACACGCACAGTTAGATGGCTATACTAGGCTGGATCTGGTTGGGAAATGCTAGAATAGGGTCTACTAGGCTGTACTGGACTCTAATAGGCTCCATTAGGCTGTACTAGGCTCTTGTCAGCCCTGTAGGTCAGCCCTGTAGGTCCTCACGCTTGAGATGAACCACTGTGTACACAGGCCATAGTTTTTACATGAGTTTGGGTGCACGGCCAATAGTTTTACATAGGCTATAGTACAGTAATGTCTCGTACAGCCTAATAGAGCTTTCGTACCCTCTCAGAGTTAAGGGGGTGCTTACAAATAAAACATTTGAGAACCACTTGTACTTATTAGACTCATAATGTATATGGAGATCTCTGTATCTGCCTGTCTGCCTGTGTCTGAATAGTGAAAACTGACTGTGAAAAGTGTACTACCAGGCAGGTGTGGGGTTGCCATGGCAATCAATTGGCTGAGGCAGAGGCTGGGAATTCTGCAGGTGAGGGGACTTAGGCTAATTAGGTCCACTGGCAGAGCCTGACCAAAGCCTTTTCTGGTGTTTCTCCAGCTGGAATAGGCTAGACTACTAGACTAGGGTGTACGGCTGTACTTAACTAGACTATGTTTTACTCGCACGCACGCACGCACGCACGCACGCACGCACGCACGCACGCACGCACGCACGCACGCACGCACGCACAGTTAGATGGCTATACTAGGCTGGATCTGGTTGGGAAATGCTAGAATAGGGTCTACTAGGCTGTACTGGACTCTAATAGGCTCCATTAGGCTGTACTAGGCTCTTGTCAGCCCTGTAGGTCAGCCCTGTAGGTCCTCACGCTTGAGATGAACCACTGTGTACACAGGCCATAGTTTTTACATGAGTTTGGGTGCACGGCCAATAGTTTTACATAGGCTATAGTACAGTAATGTCTCGTAGAGCCTAATAGAGCTTTCGTACCCTCTCAGAGTTAAGGGGGTGCTTACAAATAAAACATTTGAGAACCACTTGTACTTATTGGACTCATAATGTATATGGAGATCTCTGTATCTGCCTGTCTGCCTGTGTCTGAATAGTGAAAACTGACTGTGAAAAGTGTACTGGTTAAGTAATCAACCAGGCGGGTATGGTTTTGCCATGGCAATCAATTGGCTGAGGCAGAGGCTGGGAATTCTGCAGGTGAGGGGACTTAGGCTAATTAGGTCCACTGGCAGAGCCTGACCAAAGCCTTTTCTGGTGTTTCTCCAGCTGGAATAGGCTAGACTACTAGACTAGGGTGTATGGCTGTACTTAACTAGACTATGTTTTACTCGCACGCACGCACGCACGCACGCACGCACGCACGCACGCACGCACGCACGCACGCACGCACGCACGCACGCACGCACGCACGCACGCACAGTTAGATGGCTATACTAGGCTGGATCTGGTTGGGAAATGCTAGAATAGGGTCTACTAGGCTGTACTGGACTCTAATAGGCTCCATTAGGCTGTACTAGGCTCTTGTCAGCCCTGTAGGTCAGCCCTGTAGGTCCTCACGCTTGAGATGAACCACTGTGTACACAGGCCATAGTTTTTACATGAGTTTGGGTGCACGGCCAATAGTTTTACATAGGCTATAGTACAGTAATGTCTCGTACAGCCTAATAGAGCTTTCGTACCCTCTCAGAGTTAAGGGGGTGCTTACAAATAAAACATTTGAGAACCACTTGTACTTATTGGACTCATAATGTATATGGAGATCTCTGTATCTGCCTGTCTGCCTGTGTCTGAATAGTGAAAACTGACTGTGAAAAGTGTACTACCAGGCAGGTGTGGGGTTGCCATGGCAATCAATTGGCTGAGGCAGAGGCTGGGAATTCTGCAGGTGAGGGGACTTAGGCTAATTAGGTCCACTGGCAGAGCCTGACCAAAGCCTTTTCTGGTGTTTCTCCAGCTGGAATAGGCTAGACTACTAGACTAGGGTGTACGGCTGTACTTAACTAGACTATGTTTTACTCGCACGCACGCACGCACGCACGCACGCACGCACGCACGCACGCACGCACGCACGCACGCACGCACGCACGCACGCACGCACGCACGCACGCACAGTTAGATGGCTATACTAGGCTGGATCTGGTTGGGAAATGCTAGAATAGGGTCTACTAGGCTGTACTGGACTCTAATAGGCTCCATCAGGCTGTACTAGGCTCTTGTCAGCCCTGTAGGTCAGCCCTGTAGGTCCTCACGCTTGAGGCGTTGGACCCCATCGAGACCCATCAAGGACCCCATGGGGTCCCCGAACCACACTTTGATAACCAGCGTTGGACCCCATCGAGACCCATCAAGGACCCCATGGGGTCCCCGAACCACACTTTGATAACCAGCGTTGGACCCCATCGAGACCCATCAAGGACCCCATGGGGTCTCCGAACCACACTTTGATAACCAGTGTTGGACCTCATCGAAACCTATGAAGGACCCCAAGGGGTCCCCGAACCACACTTTGATAACCAGTGAAGGACCCCATCGAGACCCATCAAGGACCCCAGGGGGTCCCCGGACCACACTTTGATAACCAGTGTTGGACCTCATTGAAACCTATCAAGGACCCCAGGGGGTCCCCGAACCACACTTTGATAACCAGTGTTGGACCTCATCGAGACCCATCAAGGACCCCATGGGGTCCCCGAACCACACTTTGATAACCAGTGTTGGACCCCATCGAGACCCATCAAGGACCCCATGGGGTCCCCGAACCACACTTTGATAACCATTGTTGGACCTCATCGAGACCCATCAAGGACCCCATGGGGTCCCCGAACCACACTTTGATAACCGGTGTTGGACCCCATCGAGACCCATCAAGGACCCCATGGGGTCCCCGAACCACACTTTGATAACCGGTGTTGGACCCCATCGAGACCCATCAAGGACCCCATGGGGTCCCCGAACCACACTTTGATAACGAGCGTTGGACCCCATCGAGACCCATCAAGGACCCCAGGGGTCCCCGAACCACACTTTGATAACCAGTGTTGGACCCCATCGAGACCCATCAAGGACCCCAGGGGGTCCCCGAACCACACTTTGATAACCAGTGAAGGACCCCATCGAGACCCATCAAGGACCATAGGGGGTCCCCTGACCACACTTTGATAACCAGCGTTGGACCCCATCGAGACCCATCAAGGACCCCATGGGGGTCCCCGAACCACACTTTGATAACCAGCGTTGGACCCCATCGAGACCCATCAAGGACCCCATGGGGTCCCCGAACCACACTTTGATAACCAGCGTTGGACCTCATCGAAACCTATCAAGGACCCCAAGGGGTCCCCGAACCACACTTTGATAACCAGTGAAGGACCCCATCGAGACCCATCAAGGACCCCAGGGGGTCCCCGGACCACACTTTGATAACCAGTGTTGGACCTCATTGAAACCTATCAAGGACCCCAGGGGGTCCCCGAACCACACTTTGATAACCAGTGTTGGACCTCATCGAGACCCATCAAGGACCCCATGGGGTCCCCGAACCACACTTTGATAACCAGTGTTGGACCCCATCGAGACCCATCAAGGACCCCATGGGGTCCCCGAACCACACTTTGATAACCAGTGTTGGACCTCATCGAGACCCATCAAGGACCCCATGGGGTCCCCGAACCACACTTTGATAACCAGTGTTGGACCTCATCGAGACCCATCAAGGACCCCATGGGGTCCCCGAACCACACTTTGATAACCGGTGTTGGACCCCATCGAGACCCATCAAGGACCCCATGGGGTCCCCGAACCACACTTTGATAACCGGTGTTGGACCCCATCGAGACCCATCAAGGACCCCATGGGGTCCCCGAACCACACTTTGATAACCGGTGTTAGACCCCATCGAGACCCATCAAGGACCCCAGGGGGTCCCCGAACCACACTTTGATAACCAGCGTTGGACCCCATCGAGACCCATCAAGGACCCCAGGGGGTCCCCGAACCACACTTTGATAACCAGTGAAGGACCCCATCGAGACCCATCAAGGACCATAGGGGTCCCCGGACCACACTTTGATAACCAGCGTTGGACCCCATCGAGACCCATCAAGGACCCCATGGGGGTCCCCGAACCACACTTTGATAACCAGCGTTGGACCCCATCGAGACCCATCAAGGACCCCATGGGGGTCCCCGAACCACACTTTGATAACCAGTGTTGGACCACATCGAAACCTATCAAGGATCCCAGGGGGTCCCCGAACCACACTTAAGTGTTGGACCCCATAGAAAGTCCTTTCTAGGCTGGAGTAGGCTAGACTATGGCTCTCTGCTGCCCCCCGTTGACAAAATGTTGTAAACACAGACAGGTTCACGAAAAGCAGTGGCGCGTGTTCACGCTCCGGATAAACTATGGGAAGTGTTCCCTGCCGGGTGCACCGGCACTAGTTTGTATACGGGCCATAGTTTCTTACCATTGAAACAACCTGCTGTGAACACCACTTTAATTGTTATTATTATTATTATTATTATTATTATTATTATTATTATTATTATTATTATTGTAGCAGCATCTCTCTGTGTGAATGTGTCCTGCATGTGTCTGAATCCCTCCTGTGGGATCAATACCTATAAATGGGAGCTCCGCTCAGCTGTTCTACTAAATGTGTTTGTTGACGCGTGTGTGTGTGAATGTGTGCACGTGTGTGTGTTGTGCGGGCGTGTCAGGACATATTCAGCCCTGCATGTCGCTGGTTGGAGGACGGAACCAAAACCCGTCCATTTGGTGGTCCATCATCGTACGTATGCTCTCCGTGTGTATAAATGTGGTGATGACAGACAGTGCACTGCAATATACACGTGGTGGTTGTGTGTCAGCCGCATCTCCAGAGACAACATTTAGATCAATTCCACACACTTCCTCCTAGGAATGAGCAATGATCTCTGGCTGCTGCCGGGGGCGTGGGGTGGGGTGGGGTGGGGGGGGACCCACTCATCTGTGACTACATCCATCTCCCAGAAACATCTCTGTGTATCTTCCCCCATCTCCCCCCCCCCTTCTCTCTCTCTCTCTCTCTCTCTCTCTCTCTCTCTCTCTCTCTCTCTCTCTCTCTCTCTCTCTCTTCCCTTATACCTTTCCTACGACCAGTGGTGAAAGTAACTAAGTACACTTACTGAAGTACTGTACTTAAGTACAAACACACTGTACTATTTCCAATGTCAAATACGTTTACTTCGGATCCAAATATTGAATGACGGACTTAGTATTTCTACATTGCAGTATTGATACTTTTACTTAAGTAAAACATCTGAATACTTTTACCACCACTGCATACCACCTTTCCGTTTATGGCGCGTCGTGCCTCATTTTGTACCTCGTGCCCCACTGCCCTCCACCCTGCTGTCCTCCCCCCCCCCCCCCCCCCCCCCCACGTGCCACACACACACGCACGCACACACACACACACACACACACACACACACACACACACACACACACACACACACACACACACACACACCATCATCCCTCTATCTTTATCTCTCATCCAGAAACCTATCCAGCAGAGAGGGGCGGCGGTGGCTCAGGGGTAGAGTGCCTGGATGGTAACCGTAAGGTTGCCAGTTCGAACCCGGGCTCCCGCAGAGTTACTGTCGAAGTGTCCTTGAGCAAGACACTGAACCCCTAATTGCTCCCGATGTGCTAGTTGGTGCCTTGCATGGTTTCCGCTGCCATCGGTGTGTGTGTGAATGGGTGAATGTAATGCACAATCTCTGTAAAGTGCCTTGGATAAAGGTGCTATATAAATGCACCAAAAGAGAGAGAGAGAGAGAGAGAGAGAGAGAGAGAGAGAGAGAGAGAGAGAGAGAGAGAGAGAGAGAGAGAGAGAGAGAGAGAGAGAGAGAGAGAGAGAATTGTCTCTGCTGGGTGGAAACCTCATATGTCCAAAACTGTTACTTTTCAGGATTCTTTTTTTCTTAAAAACACAGCAAAAGTTAGATCTAAGTTAGATCTAAGGATCTAAATGTTGCACCGCGTTTCGAACCTGCGGATCTGCTACTGTTGGTGCTTTTGTGTGATAGCTGTATAGATCAAACTCCAGATAGAAAATGGAGATAATAGGTTTCTGTGGTGACATATATTCATGCAGCTCCTGGGATCATTTCAGTGACGCTGCAAAGTTTCGTTTCAACCGTCCAGCTCACACACACACACACACACACACACACACACACACACACACACACACACACAGATGTCAACAATAATCAAAGAGGTTGTGCTGACCTGAGTCTTGGGCGGCGGGGGTCCCACTCAGCTGCAGCTGTGCGATGGCGTCCAGGTCCACGTGGCTCAGCAGGTGGTCCAGAATGGCGTCGGGGGTCTCGGCGCCCACCAGGGTCAACCTGTGGGACACAGCGGCACCACCGTCACCCGACCAGTCCTCCTCCATGGAGGACAGCGAAGACCCCTCCTCACCCCCGTCCCCCTCCTCCGGACCCTCGTCGTCGATGTAGCGGAAGTAGGGGACGTCGAAGGTGGGCAGGGGGGCCGCGGGGGTTTCCTCCGAGACCCCCCCCTCAGAGGAGGAGGAGGACGAAGAGGAGGAGAAGAAGCTGCCCTCGGAGCCTTCGTCCTCCTCGTCATCGTCGTCCTCTTGCTCCACCAGGACGGCGTGGCGCCCACCCCGCTCGCCACGGTGGTCCGGAGGAAATGCCGGCTGCGTGTGGGATCCCATCATGCTCATGGTCGTCAGTCCGGACCCAGTTTCACCCCCCCGCTGCCCCCAACGACGTTGCCACGGTTACTGCTGTCACGCGGGGGCTGCCGCGCAGTTAAGGTTACCCATCCGTCCGTCCGTCCGACCACCTGCGTGCGTTTAAACGTCCACACTCCCCCCACCCCTAACTAACCCTGCTGCCCCCCAGACCCCCCAACCCAGAGTCCACTAACACATCACACACACACACACTGTCACCCCAAAGCCCCCAGACCCAAAACCCCTTCAGCCTGGTGGGTTTAAACTGTCCTCCAGGTCCAGGATGCACAGCGAGAGAGAAAGAGCAGCTCTGTGCTGCTGCACGATGCCTAGTCTGACTTACTTGTTCTGTGTGGAGTCAGTGTGTGTGTGTGTGTGTGTGCGTGCGTGCGTGCGTGCGTGCGTGCGTGCGTGCGTGCGTGCGTGCGTGCGTGCGTGCGTGCGTGCGTGCGGGGAGCTGTGATGTAAGCATCTACTGGGAGTGATTGAGTGAGTGTGCAAAGCCTGAGACGAGAGAGGAGAATGATGTGAGCGAGCGAGTGAGAGAGCGAGAGAGAGAGAGAGAGAGAGAGAGAGAGGACAGAAGGAGGGAGGGGGGTGTTGAAAGGCTTACCTCCTCTGCCTGTCGTCCGCTATTCCTCCTCCTCCTCCTCCTCCTCCTCCTCCTCCTCCTCCTCCTCCTCTCGTTATTGAGGAGGGGTTCAGCCGACGTTCTGAGGATGGGGGGGCCGGCCGCCGCTCTGACGACACTCTCCGGAGAACCAACACATCCCGTCCTCCCCTCTCCTTTAAACACACGCGCACTGCTGCCTCGTCACCCTGAGAGAGAGAGAGAGAGAGAGAGGGGGGGGGGGGGGGGGGGGTGTTATCACCAAGGAGATTCCCCTCTTACATGTCGGGTGGAAACCTAGTAGGCTACTGTATCTCTAAAACTGTTACTTTTCAGGAAATGGACAAAAGAACCTCAACAATATCCAATGCAATAATAGTCAATAGTGGTCTTGTTAGTACTTTCGAAATTTGTCAAAAATAGCTAAGATAGCAGATTTTGCTTTTGTACGGCGAAGCAGGGGTGATCAAAGTAAAAAGAAAGAACAATTAACATAAAAAGCTGTAATACGGAGTTACAAGGTTTTCCTTGACTCTCGCCCCCCACCCACCCCCACCAGGGCATTGTGATTTCCATCACAATGCGTCCATCAGTGGCCGCGGTGCAGCCAGTGTAAAATGAAAGGGCGTTATGCGCGCATCATTATTCATCCCTTTATCACAGACGCCCATTCCACGGATTAACATAAAAAGAAAAAATCCCCTCATACATATTTTAATTAAACAATCTCTGCCTTGAGAGCATTAATTTATTTGGTACCTACATACAGTACCGGTGTCTTATGGTCGTCTCGGTCGGGTGGAAACCTCATTATGGACAAAAGAAAACTGCTTACGTTTCAGGATTCATATTCAAAAGTAGCAAAAGTAATAGAACTACAAGCTTGAAACGAGTCTTGAGCTTCATGTGGAGCTGCTACTTTCATATGGTGATGTAATAGGATCAAGTAGAGGTTCAGTTACGAAAAAAACACACAACAAGATAAAATATGGAGATAAGAGGATTCTGCCCGACAACGACGATATAGCTTTTTATAAGATGACCTTTGGTTTTCCAATGCATGGCTGCACGCTTCTGATTTCAGTCTCTGTTTGCGGTCCTTTGTTTGGTTTGTTTTCAAGTCCGTTTCATTGTTTCATTTCATGTTAAAGGAGCAGTTCACCCAAACAATGACTTATTTCCTATCAATTAAACACATCACGAAGCCTTGAATTCATGGGATTGTTTTTGTTGTTCTGTGATGACATGCGGTAGGAGAGTCTCCAGTAGTCTCCTATACTGACCGATGACCCGGTCATCAGTCAGTATAGGAGACTCTCCAGTAGGAGACTCTCCAGTAGGAGACTCTCCTATACTGACCCGGTCATCAAAATATTGGCCTTGGAATGCGACAAAACAAACACAATCTTCATGAATTCAAGGCTTCATGGGGTGTGTAATTGATAGAAAATAAGTATTTTGGTTGAACTATTCCTTTAAAACCGGAGTTTTTAAGGAGTTGGAAAATAAATAAATACGTACATAAACATAAGGCTACATTATGGTCTTTAGCGCGACAGACAATGGAAACGCTGAGAGGGAGATTATGATTATTATTATTATTAGTCACAGGAGAGAAGGTTGTCTGGAACAGTTTATTACAATAGATGGAGATCAGTTATGAATATAATAGACCACTAACAATAAGAAGTTTCTGCACGACAACAGGCAGCGATATGTTCATCATATCGTGCGTGCGTCGTGAGGCTCCTCTTGTATCCACTATGTTCCATCAGATCATACAGTATAGGGTCAGGGATTCCCTCACCTCTCTAAATGCTGTAATACCAACCATTTGCTTGCTCTCATTCGCCGCCTCCCTCTCCTCATAATGTGTACGGTTTAATGTCATGAATCCAGCTGATGCTTTGATGCTAAACTATAAAGACTGGATCAGTATAGCTATGTTACGATTCACTCAACTTAAAGTCCAGTATTGTCTTTCTCTTTTAATTTTCTCATCTTATCCTCTTTTCAATACAGTAGCAAATGACTTGACTCGACAAATGACTCTTTTAACAATTCTCTCATGATTTTATAAAAATTATCACCAGTTTGAATTTTAATCGATTTACGATATATCGTTACATGCCTTCTGGAAACC
The DNA here is from genome assembly GCF_951216825.1 of Electrona antarctica. NCBI lineage: Eukaryota > Metazoa > Chordata > Actinopteri > Myctophiformes > Myctophidae > Electrona > Electrona antarctica. The sequence goes on from NC_136811.1 coordinate 18,587,102, forward strand.
GTACAGGCATAATAATTATAATGTTTCTATTTCCCCCCCGGAGTCAGGCCCTAAAGATGCTACTGATGCTCCACTCAGCTCCCCCATCTGGTTAAAGGCTTTGGTTTGGTTAATGACTTGAGAAGTGCTTGAGTAACATCCTCAATATCATCCTCAATATAATCCACAATGGAAGCCAGTGAGTGTACACCAACTCAACCACTTAAACCTATACAGAGTCCCCCAGGCCTCTATACTAGTGACTTTTCTGTTTTCACATATACATTAAAATAATATCTTGGCTGAAAAATGGCTGAATAAAGGTCACAATGCATTGCGCTATAGTCAATCTATTTTCTGCGGGGGTTTTTACCCAGAATTCAGATGCTGGGGTTTAAAGGCAGGGTAAGTGATATTTTTTGGTTAAAACAAAAAGTTTTTCCTAAAATGTTAAAGCTATTGAAATCACTTACCCTGCCTTTAAGTGGTTAAGCTCTAGTCCCCCAGGAGTCTATCCTTTTCCCACTCTACGAATGTGTGCGCACGTGCATATGCATACGTGAAGCTGTAGCTATGTAATGATGAGTGTATACATTTTCGTGTGTTTCATTAGGTGCAGCATCCCCCCCCCCCCCCACCCCCCCCCCCCCCCCCCACACACACACACACACACAAACACAGCCACCACCGGACAGCAGTACGCCTGTCTTACCCCAAACATCTTCATCTGCAACATCAAACTGGAAAATGTGGAGCACTTAACATACCTCGGCAGTCTTCTAACCTCAAAAGCTGTCATCGATGATAAAATACACCATCGCCTCAATTGTGCCAGTGGGTCTTTCCCAAGGCTAAGGAAGAGAGTCTTTGAGAACAGCGACCTCCAACCAAAGACCAAAATCTTGGTGTATAAAGCTGTGGTTCTCCCCACCGTTCTGTATGGGTCAGAAGCCTGGACCACATAGCAGGCACTGGCACTTGAGACGTGCCATCAGAGGTGTCTCCGGAAGATCCTCAGGATTAGCTGAGAGGATCGGTGCACTAACACCAGCGTCCTGGAGGAGGCTGACGTTCTCACCATCACTGCCACCATTGCCCAAAACCAACTCAGATGGACCGACCATGTTATTCGCATGCCTGACTCTCGCTTCCAAAAACAAGTCCTGCGTATTCCCAGCCTGTTAGAGGGAAACGGCCCGGGAGGACAAAAGAAGAGGTATAAGGACAACAAACCTATAAAAGTGCCACATTGACCTAAAAGCTTGGAAGACATGGCGACAGACAGGACGACCTGGAGAAAGCTTGGGAAGACATGGCGACAGACAGGACGACCTGGAGAAAGCTTGGGAAGACATGGCGACAGACAGGACGACCTGGAGAAAGCTTGGGAAGACATGGCGACAGACAGGACGACCTGGAGAAAGCTTGGGAAGACATGGCGACAGACAGGACGACCTGGAGAAAGCTTGGGAAGACATGGCGACAGACAGGACGACCTGGAGAAAGCTTGGGAAGACATGGCGACAGACAGGACGACCTGGAGAAAGCTTGGGAAGACATGGCGACAGACAGGACGACCTGGAGAAAGCTTGGAAGACATGGCGACAGACAGGACGACCTGGAGAAAGCTTGGGAAGACATGGCGACAGACAGGACGACCTGGAGAAAGCTTGGAAGACATGGCGACAGACAGGACGACCTGGAGAAAGCTTGGGAAGACATGGCAACAGACAGGACGACCTGGAGAAAGCTTGGGAAGACATGGCGACAGACAGGACGACCTGGAGAAAGCTTGGAAGACATGGCGACAGACAGGACGACCTGGAGAAAGCTTGGAAGACATGGCGACAGACAGGACGACCTGGAGAAAGCTTGGAAGACATGGCGACAGACAGGACGACCTGGAGAAAGCTTGGGAAGACATGGCGACAGACAGGACGACCTGGAGAAAGCTTGGAAGACATGGCGACAGACAGGACGACCTGGAGAAAGCTTGGAAGACATGGCGACAGACAGGACGACCTGGAGAAAGCTTGGGAAGACATGGCGACAGACAGGACGACCTGGAGAAAGCTTGTCCATGAGGGTGTTGCTGCACAGTATGATGATGACCTCCGCCATGCTGCACAGGACCAGCACAGACTCAGAAAGGAGAGATAAACAGGTCCAACCCAAACGCACCACTACTGTACATTCTCCTGTCCACACTGCACCAGAGTAATTTGGTCCAGAATCGACCTTCATTCAGTTTCACACCTGAGGTGAGGACCCACAAGGACCAAGAAGGAGGACATACATACTCGGATATGAGTGAAGATGATGGTGTGTGTGTGTGTGTGTGTGTGTGTGTGTGTGTGTGTGTGTGTGTGTGTGTGTGTGTGTGTGTGTGTGTGTGTGTGCAGGGGAGAGAGAGCATGATTTCACGCAGCGCTGCTTAAAGGGGAATAGACCAATTATTTGTTTACAAACGCACGGGTGACTGTTTCATGTAATCAATTCCCAACAGATCTCCAAACCTGTTGTTTTAGGGAGCGCTGGTTTCAGTCCATTCAACCTCCTCTTGTGAGTTGGCTAGTGAGATGCACCCTAGGAGACATTTATACTTCAAAGTGCAACAGTATTGCGCACAGAGAACAGCTGATATACAAGATCACATCGCATCGCGGATGTGACTGTTGTGAGTTTAGAGGTCTACGTGCGCGACACCATCACGGGACGAAGCATAAATTATACTTGATGGACTGCAGGTGCGCGTGCAGCCGTGCACAAATAGGCTCTGCTGCCGTGATAATGAGAGCAACTCCCGTTCTTATGACAGCGACTGGAGGTGTGGTTTTGAGGACAACTGCTTTGAATTGCTATTATTGTTCAAACACAACAGAAACCAGGGATTATATATTTCAAGGGCGAGAGATCACAATAAAAATCGTAATCATTCTTCCTCCACACTGGGAGAAAAACAGCATCTGAAAGTTTGATGGGGCATTTTTTACACGTGAGTGCAGTTAGAACTTTTCCATTGCATCTTATGAGAGGTGGTGTTCTTCTGCTGCCTTTATGCGCACGCATGCTGTTGCTTATCAGTGTGACGTCGTCTGTTAAGGCGTCTATACCACTCATTTTCAACATTTTACTATGTCATTAATATACCTTAGAGTTGTTATGTGGAAATAATAAAAGGTCCCCCCATTCTGTGTTGCCTAGAACTGGAGGTCTGAAAAAAAATCACACCCGTGTGAACTGAGTGGTGTAAGGTCTTATATAGACTGATCAGCTGTGGTCTGACGTAATGTCTGACGTAATGAAATCACACCCGTGTGAACTGGGTGACCGTAGCAACAATGCAAATTTTTGGTAAAAGACAGACACGTAAACTAACAAAGCCAGTCGTAGGAGTGGTTTACACCACTCAAAAATCAGTAACATTATGAAGTACATCTTTGTGATGTCACTGAGATGGGTTTTTTCAGAGATCCAGTTCTAGGCAACACAGAATGGGGGGACTTTTTATTATTCCCACACAACAACTCTAAGGTATATTAATAACAGTAAAATGGTGAAAATGAGTGGCATTCCCCTTTAATGTCAGTGAGGAGATTCAAACTCATTGTCATTCCCATTAAAGGTTCTCTTCTGTTTGCAGGAGAAACATGTCTGCTATGTCAGCCACGCACAGCGGGAGACTGGGAAGAATGTGGTCTGCACACACACACACACACACACACACACACACACACACACACACGCACACGCACACGCACACACGCACGCACGCACGCACGCACGCACGCACGCACGCACGCACGCACGCGAGCAGCACACACGTAAACAGATCCCAGAACAGCGCACTAGTATGTACTCGTGCCAGGAAGTCCTGCAAGGCCCAGGGTCCCTGGATGCCTCGGATTGCGATCACAATTAGAGCAGGAAAAAAAATGCAGCCACTTCCAGCCTGCCTGCCTGGCTGGCTAATTGCATGCAGGGAAGATGTGGTTGGTTGGGCTGACGGATGGCTGGAGGAAGGGAGGGGGGGTAGGGGGGGATAGGGGGGGACAAGGGCAGCATGGATGATGCAAGTAAAGACGTCATTAGGATCCGTTCAGGGCTCCACACCATTGCAGCAGCTCTGCCAAGATGTCACTGTAGTCTTGATTTTGTCGACTAAAACTATGACGAAAAATGTTTGTCAACAACTGTTTTCACGGACGAAAACTAAATAAAAACTACGCTATGGTGACTATAAAACAAAGACTAAATATACTGACAATTCCGTCAACAAATTACAAACTACTTTAAAATGTTAGGGAGTGGACTAGTGGAGAAGAGATCCAGTAGAACTAAAAGTCAAGTCATTTTATGTTTCTTTGCACGGTGAAAATAGCAGATCTACAAACTCACAACGCGTCGCTCTGCGACGCCAGTATCATGTGACTTCAAAGTCCTACAGTCATTACAGGAGAAACGCTCATTCATTTTTCAGAGCTGAGCACCAGATCAATAATAAGTCTAACTTGTCAGTCATCAGCAGGTAGTCCATTCCCAGACAAACTCCATGCTGGGCAAATCAATACACTGTGTGTGTAATGTTGTACATGCTGTACTGCGTGCGTGCGTGTGTGCGTGTTTCTTTGTTCATGTGTGTGTGTGAGCACACGTGAAAGTGGTACAGACAGTACTGCATCAACAAAGGGCCAGCAGGCCATATTATTGCAAATGGCTGCATTTCATTAGCATCTCCCACACACACACACACAGCCATGTCGCATGCAAACATGCACGCACACACGCACGCACATGCACACACCACACGCACATGCACACACACACACACACACACACACGCACACAGCACGCTGACATACTTGAAGGCGTGGCTGGCTGATAATAGCAGTCTGTATTATCGTGTCACATGAACTTTGACCTGAGGTCAGGGGAGGGGTCGGAGGAAACCCAGGAAAAACAGAGAACTTCCCAGAGCGGGGCGGGGTGCGTCACTGAGCATCCTGCTCCACCAGAAAACAACACATCCACTTCCAGCTCTTACATTTTGCCCAGATGGAACAAGTATGGGACATGGTTATGTAATTTAATCGCCAAAAAAATATATTACATAATCGCCTAATCACAATAATGGTGAAGAATTTTCATACATTTTCACACATTTTCAAAAAATAGCAGAAATAGCAGATCTACAGGCTTACAAGTAGAGCAGCTATTTCAGCTATATATCCATCCATCCATCCATCTTCAACCATTATCCGTAGTCGGGTCGCGGGGGCAACAGCTCCATAATAATCACTTAAATGCAGCATAGATTATTTTAAATGCATGCAAATGCATCACACTTTACTTAGCCCCTATGAAGCGTTATGATGAATTATGCATTATTATAGATGCATCCATATGTACGTCAGTTTACTTAACCCATCTGCTGCCACCTGGTGGACGCAGAGCCAACCGCAGACTGCCGATCCGTTTGTAGTGTAACACACGCTGGATTCACATCCTGTTTTGGCGGCCATCTTGGATGCTAAATAAATAGCATCAATACTAGCGAGCTAAAATTAAGCCATCCTTGCTCTAGAAAGCGCCAATGTTCCCATATATGTAGATCAATGGATAATCAGCAAAGACCTCCGAACATCGTGCGTTTTATCCAAACCATGGAGAGTGGTCCCGTCAGTGATGGGAGAGGAAGCGCCGGCCGGCCGTCGGGAGCCCCCTCAAACTCAGACTTTGGACCAAAACTTCACATTTACCCTCTCTGTAACCAACAAAAGTGTGTTCTTACATCCTCCATTTCAGCACTGGGTGAATACCGTAATTGCTGATATGAAAGTTCTTTCACATTCTGCACTGCAGCACATGTGATGCTGCTGATGAATGAGCTTGTAAATATTTGGCCAAAGTAACTATTGAACCGTGCCAGCACTATGAATGCCCTCATAATGCATTATAAAGGTGGGATTTTTGCACCCTATAGCAAGGGGAAATCGTTGAAAGTTGAAATATATGGAGATACTGTACAAGCTTTCTGCCAGACACCGACAATACACCCTTTTCCTGCCAATTAATTATTGACCCCGCCCGTGTAGCTGGTTGCGACCCCATGTGGTCAGCTGCTGTCCCTCTCCAAAAAAACACAATGGAGCCTGCTGGCTGCTTCTAACGAGGGACACGCTGTTCTGTTCTTACAGTCGCTGTAACCTCTCGGATGCAGCCTGGAGGTGACCGGAGACATGCTGTTACCATGGCAGGACTGCCAACGTGCACATGCAAACCTCTGTGCAACTACAGCACAGTAAAAGGCTAAATGGTATCGTTTTAGTCCTCTGCATGGTGCCATCAATGTAACAGCTGTGCAGCTACAGCGGCTATAAACGCTGTGGTTTTAGGTGGTGTAACTTGTCAATATGGACAGTGTAACAGTGCAGCTACAATTAACGGCTAAACACTATATGGTTTTAGTTCTCTGTATGGTGCTAAATGCAACTGTGCAGCCGATCCCAGATACAGTATTTGACTGTATCCAGGCAAACCACTTTGAATGTAGGCCTAGCACAACTAACATTATATTAATTGTTAGTTATGGTTAACAGCCTATATGAACCACTTATAATAAGCACCTTTTTTTGTTTGATAGCAAAACATACTGAAGATCACATGTCACATTGTATTGTGTTGTGAGCTAAGCTTGTAGATCTGCTATTTTCACTATTTTTGGAACATTTGTATTTTTTATATTTTTTTCTCTATTATTTTCATATTTGCCTATAATATATGCATGCCCAAAGAGACGCTTAAGACGCTTAAGAAATAACATCATAACAGGCACTATTTATCAAACATCATAAATCAGGGGCCTCTAAGGGGCCTCAGAGCCATAGAGTAAGACAGAGTTACGACATTGAGGGGGCAGAAAACAGCCTGGCCACGTGGTTCATGTAGTCTCGCGAGCCCATAGACTCCAATGCATTCCGTAAACTTCCGGTTGTCCCTTTTAAAGGGACAAACCAGTCCCAATAGAAGTCTATGTAGAAGAGCCTGGCCCCATGAAGTGAACGGAGTTGTCATAACTCTGTCTTACTCTATGGCTCTGGGGCGCCATCCCCTATTAACCAAGGAGTTCTGGGAATCTTGTAAGCACCCTGTCTGTCCGTCCGTCCGTCCATCTGTCCGTCCATCTGGCTGGCTGCATATCTCAGAGGCTTTAAGGCACATCATACAAGTTCGGTACGGAACCCTTTAGGGTGCTGGTCTGGACTGGAGGGTGATGTAGCACCCTGACAGGGTGCTGTCAGCTCTGACAGGGTGCAGCACTCTCGGTCGTCCCCAAACGAGCCCTCCATTTCCGCTTCCTGTCAACCCGGCCATACATCTGGCCATTTCGTTACTTTTGTGGTACTTTTTGTGCTCCTGCGTCATTCTTGAGCACATCCAGTCCACGTATGTTAGTGTGGGACAAACATAGCAGCACCCATGTTGTGCTACGATGACAGATAATGCTGCTGACAGACAGAACACTTGCATCTTGTTTTGAATTGGAAACACACATTTTTTCCTATTTCCTGAAAAGTGAAACTATAAGGTTTCCATCAGACAGCGATGACAAGTTTGGGTTATAAATAGCAAGTGTTACGACACACACACACACTTGTCTTCCAGAGGCACATTGCTGACATTCCTGATTCAGCTCAGAGAATGTACTGTAAACATGCACTAAGTGTTTGTACATGTCAGGGCAGACTCCGGAACAATAACATGTTACATTAACTAACTGCTATGTTTGGAATTATCTGAATTCCTTCTGAGAGAACATCAGTACTTGACCCCCCATATTACACATTATGCAACATCTATTGCACATCGTGATTGGCCGAGAGGCCTTCGGAGCTGTGGCAATAACCGCAATACACCAGTGGCACCAGGTAAGTCATGGGTAAAAGTTTCACCCTGTGATACGTTGTGTTCAGCAACAGCGGTCTTCCTGTCTCCTCAGATCTTTAATAAACAGAAAATCCATTTTCAGGTGGGTTACAAAATCTCAGCCGACCAGGAGAGTACACATTTATTAGCTTCATTTTATAGTGTTCCAGTTCCAATTGTGTCTGCTCATTTCTTTGTGTCATCACTTTCTATTTCACTTGTTTAATATATTGTATGTACTGTATCCTGACTGAGTTCTCTGTCCTGATTGGATAAAATTGGTATCCTGACCTGAAAATGAATTTTCTGTTTAACAGTTTGTTAAAATAGTTTCAAAATAGTGACCTGGGGTGCCCATCCGATTTTTGAAAAAAAAGAAAAGAAAAGATGATATTTTTTTTTTTTCTAAGACGTGTACAGACGTCTTGGGCACACCATGGGATACACAATTCTTACCTTCCACGATAACACAGGCACACGCACACACACGCGCACACACACACACACACACACACACACACACACACACACACACACACACACACACACACACACACACACACACACACACACACACACACACACACACACACACACACACACACAATTCTGCATCACTTGGTGGCATACATGTATAAACAAACATGATTCACAACAGCATGCGATAGCCTGCAGCCACATATACATTCATTCATTCATCCACTCAGTTGTGCAGCGCGATGCAGAGCAGAGCTGTGTAGCCTAAAATAAGAAGTGATTCACGAGGACACATTTACTCTGTATAGGTGATGTACATTCACAACGGATGCAATTACCCATGTTCTGGTCCACAGCTATAGGCTACTGGAAATGCATTGAATTGTGATTGGTGAATCACTGAGGTATCTGCAGCCGCGGAGGCGACTATGGAATGAGAAGTCATCTTTACTGAGGTATCTGCAGCCGTGGAGGCGACTATGGAATGAGAAGTCATCTTCACTGAGGTATCTGCAGCCGTGGAGGCGACTATGGAATGAGAAGTCATCTTCACTGAGGTATCTGCAGCCGTGGAGGCGACTATGGACTGAGAAGTCATCTTCGCGTCCTACCCTGACCCTCATTCTTTATATCGGTGCTGTCGGGCGCAAACCTCCTATCTCCGTATTTCAACTTTTAATCAGTGCTATTGAACACTCTTACGTCAACTAACTCCAGCTCTATTTTATGTTATGCCGTTTGACTTCATCATTTCAATCAGTGATCAGTGAGTAACTATAGGTTTTCAATGTAATGGGTCCCGGGACCCATTAGGGTCTTTTAGATGGGTCCCAGGGACATTATATGAGTTCCACTTCAACAACGTTACGAATCATATTTTGTCATTTTATTTACAAATTGCAGCGTTTATCTGCCATATCATCATCCATGAATCCTCAAACAGTGACCCGGGCTTGTATTTGTTGTTTCAACTGTAGCGGGTCCCAGGCTTTTTTTGGAAGGAGGCATATATTATATAAGAATCAGGAGACCTATATTTCTATTTTTCAAAACAGATCAGAATGAATAAAACCTCATTTCGTTTCAATTTGGACCCAGTAAAATGTACTGTGTTAATTTATTCAAACCAAGTATAGTACTGTATACAGTGCAGTTACAGGCGGGTCACTCACTATTAATTTCCAGCAGAACCTCCAGGGTGGACCGAGGACGAGGAGGCACGCACCCCTCTCGGACCCGTTTGTACGACCTCCTTTCCTGGATACCAGACGGTACCAGTCCCCCCTCCGTTCCGGCAACTCAACGTTCCGGAGCAATGACTGTTTTTAGCCGAAAAGCGCAGATCTACAAGCCCACGGAAAAACACTTTTCGGTCTGCGGGGGTCTGTGCGGGGGTCTGTGCGGGGGTCCGCGGGTACACTCAGACTCAAGTTTTAAAAACACGTGGACATATTTGGTTTCTGCCCGACAGCATATAGCCCCTTTAGGGACCCTTAATTGTTTAAGGGTCCCGAATGGGGCTACCCGTAAAAAAACAAAACAAAAAAACAAGTGGAGGTAAATGTCCCATCGAAAGGAGGTGTCATTCACTGCCGCCATTTTTCTCCTTTGTACATAAATATAGTGTTTGTATTTTTTGATGACATGTATTATTGTGTACAATTTACATCCTATGTTCATGAATTGAATACATAGGACCACAATGGAAACAAGTCCCCATGCAGTACCTTGTTTGGGTTATCCTGTTCGCCTAATTGTCTCTACCGCACTTTGACTGTCAGGATTCAGAGTGTTTTTCAACTAAAAAAGACGTCTTCGGCAGGCAAAGTGTTGTAGGCCTACCATGTGCTGTTTACATTTCTGACAAGCTTATAGCAGAAATATGAGAATGCACAGACCTGCGTTAGCCATGTTAATGTTTATTCCAGTGATACCAGACCATCTGAATCCAGTGATTGTTATTGCAATATATACCATAATACAGTATATTACCATAATATCAATAAAAAGCTAACTATTTCTGAGGTAATATTCTGTCTCTGTTGTCATGCATGGTGCAGAGCATTGTGTGGTAAATGTAAATATTATTAGAGATTAGGAGGGATTATGTAACTGTCATGGCTTCCTCTCCCTCTTCCATCTGAAGCTGCTATATACAGGTATGGTGACCAGCATGCTTCCACCAAGATGTATTTATTTAGTCACTGGTGGAAGAAGATAGGCCTACTCACATATCGTTGACATCGGCAGAAACCTCTTATCTCCATATTTTAACTTTTCGTGTTTTAACTTTTTTTTGGGTAAACTAGTGCCCTACTTGATCACACTACCGCATCACAGTAAAGCATCAAAAGTAGCAGATCCACAAGCTCGAAACGCGGCAGGATGCGACAATTTTGAGCTTGTATAGATCTGCTACTTTTGCAAAAAAAAAAAAATCTTGAAAAGTAATAGCCTGGCAAGACTAATGTCACTGCGTAGTTATTAGTCTGGAACTTAGGGTAGGGGACGAATCATTTCCATGGGCGGTTACAACCAGATCCAAATGTCACAGCAAAAAAATTCCCACTTTGAATAGTGGGCTATTGGTCAGGATGAGCAAAATGCCAGAATGAGTGCCAGACCAATCTGCCATTCTGCATTCACACATGAACATTTGTTCATGTGAACAAATGTTCACACATGAACATTTGTTCATGTGTGGATAAAAGTAACTGTTTTGAAAAGTAACAAGCTCACAACGCACAATATTTACTCTACCAAAACTAACACTAACTCCAACCATAACCATAATAACCTTAAAGATGGAGTGCCACAATTTTTGTATTTTTCCAGTTTTTCATGTGTCTATGAGGTGACAGTACTTCATTAGACACCCTGGAGTCGTTTTTATGTGCAATGGTGTATTAACTTCGTAATTAGGGTTTCTTCCTGGAGGCTATATACAGTATGCCATCACATTATCAGCCCCTCCCCTAACCCCTCCCCCTTTATCATACAACTACAGCTGTGGGTGCGGCTTCAGTTCAGGTGGATCACCACCCATCACCACCCACCAGGCAAACCAGGCATACTTAATGAACTGGTGGGCGTGTGCCCACATAAAAACAACATTTTAACAAATACTGTACACTTTTTTGAAAAAACGATACCTCCTTATATAACAATAAGACCTGATGATCATGTTTTAGGGTGGAAAAAAATCTTTAAGGTTAGGGTTCAGCCCTAACCCCAAGCCTAACCCAAAACTGAGGGAACATGCTTGGAGGGCTTGAGTGCAAAGGGCGTAAGTGACGTTTTCAGAATTTTACAGGAGATATTTTACAATCAATGAAAAGCTCTCCTGTAAAATTCAGAAAATGTTACTTATGCCCTTTGCACTCCAAGCCCTCAGGGCCGAGGGAGTATAGGCTTTGCACTGCCGATGCTGACCACCCTGCTTGAACCAACATGGATTTATTTTAATATGTGAGCTTATGTATTAATATGAGTATCATGCATTATTGCAGCATCATTGGATTATTCAAAATCATTTTCTCTAATCTGGTAACGGTCCATCCATATAATCTCCAGATTATCTGGACATTTCCAGATAATATCATGGTTTATAACCATTTTGGGCTCCATGCCTGGGTTTTTATGATACTGAGTACTTTTTGTACTCTGATTACTTTCACTGGTATTTTTACATTTGGGTTTTACTTCTGAGTTATCGAAGTTAATATACAGTCTTTTCTAATTAGCATAATTAATTAAGAAATTATATAATTATCCAACAGTACATTGCACGGTATGGTACCTTGTAGTAATATACAGTACTTGAATAAATGTACTTGCTTACTTTCTGTTCGTGTGTACAATACAGTGGACAGACCACGTGCCATTCAAACAATAATACGCAGTAACAGCATGTGTTTTGCTCAAGGAAAAGGTTAGTCGTACCCCGGTTTGGCAGTGACTCACAATACACAGTAAGGTCATTGTGGTGGATGAGGACATGGATAAGGACGCCTGGCCCAGCCTTTATTGAAGGTCAGAGACCTGTCCCACTGGAGCCCATACTGAACAAGTGTGACAAACTTTGAATGTTTTCGAAGCATTTTGACAACACAAATCTGGGATCCCTGGCACTAAATATCTTCAGATGGTGGGGTCCGCGGTCAAACACATATTAATTTGGGGGGCTTGACATGAAAATGTTTGAGAACCACTGGCTTATTATATGCAGCAAGCCCAAATAAACAACTACATTTTAGAAACACGGCTCCCCCAAAAAATGCAAACCTGCAACTACCAAGCGACTTTACCGAAAAAACAAGCCCTATATAAGTCACATATGGTACTGGTACTGGCCCTGGACTGAACACTGGTTCAGGCCAGGGCATGTGGTACGTCAACATACTGCAGGTCTGTGTGGGGCATGTGGTACGTCAACATACTGCAGGTCTGTGTGGGGCATGTGGTACGTCAACATACTGCAGGTCTGTGTGGGGCATGTGGTACGTCAACATACTGCAGGTCTGTGTGGGGCATGTGGTACGTCAACATACTGCAGGTCTGTGCGGGGCTGTGGTACAGTACGTCAGCCCTTAACTTCCTGCCATTGTTACAGCAGGTTGAACACTGATACAGCTGCAATGACAGGAAGAGGAAAAACTGAGCCCGCCGATGAGGTCAGTTCGAGCCAATCAGGCCTGTTAGTGTCTCAACGGCTTAATTGGCAGCTGATATTCAGTGGTGGAAAGTAACGTTACTCAAGTAGTGTACTTAAGTTAAACTTTTGAGTTTCTGTGTCGAGGGCTGTGTCGAGGGCTGTGTCGAGGGCTGTGGACACTTCAGAACAAGTCATCGTTAGGCAAGGTTTTCTTTTTGTTTTATATTTTTTTTATTAACGTGGGAACAATAATGGCTTCTATTATAGCATGCTAACATTCCAGGAATAGAAAGCCTTAGATTGGATTCCCCATTGATGTTGTCACTGGTAGGCAGGTTTCTGAACTGTCCACAGCCCTCCTCTGAGACACAGACCAATTAGACAAAAATGGTACCACATTATAATGAGCATTAGTTAGGACAAATTACATGAAGTTGAAAATGGGCGAACAGCAAGTGAAGACATCCTTTAAGTAACACATCTTAGTTCTTCCACCACTGGTGATATTGAAATGTTATTGATTTGAGATGAGTGAGCTTACAACTTGCTGCCATGGTACTTTTGTTAAGAAATGTCATTCATTTGAGCTAATGTGCTCATAAGCTCAATGCATCACTGAACCTCCTCATTCCCTTAGAAGGATATCTTTAGCAACCTTTTCTCCAGTGCCCTGCAGGCTGATAAACGGCTCCATTAAGAAAACAAAAAACATTTTCTTAACCTCTTCAGCCCTTCAAATACGGTGCAGGCTGCAGCAGGGGAAATAGCTGATCTACAAGCTCAGAGTGTGCAGAATTGTGACACATCATATGTAAGGGATAATATCTGCCTACAGTAGGTGGTCAAGCGGAGGTGGTTAATCACCCTGAAGGTGAATTATTTCCCGAAATGACCACCTAGGCAGATATTATCCCGCTTATTACATGGCTACTTAATACATAAATTAATAAATTGACCCAAAACACAACTAAACAAGATATTTCCTTGCTTGCGGTAATAAGTGTGGCGCTGGCCGACATCTGCCCAGCTGCAGCACTGTCGGAAAACAAGGACGTGAGTTGATCAAATAGAATCCATTTTCGGGTACTGCTTCGTCAATTTCTCGCTCAAATGTTTTCAAAAACATTTTTGAGAGCAATGTTTAGCTGTATATGGCATTGTCACATGGCTGTCATGTTGGAAACAGCAGTAAATCAAGCGGGGCACAGCAGGTGCTCCGAGGGTTTGATTAGGCATCGGTCTGTTATAGAGCGGAGGCGTCTGTTATCAAGAAATAACACACCGCTGAATTCTGCGATTGACCAATCAGAATCAAGCATTCAACCAGGCCATGTAATAAATACATGTGTGAGTCCATGTTAGTCTGACCAGAAGCAGGAGAAAAACATATCCCTAACGGTGATAGAAATTACTGACCAGAAAGGGGGGGGGGGGGGGGGGCAGGGATATTAAATGCAGAAGCAGGGACACCAGGGACAGCACCACACATATGTTTGCCCTCTGGAAGTTGTACAACATGACAAAGACAAGTGACTATAAAGCTGCCAACAAAGCAGCTCTTTATGTAAAGTTATGGTAGATTATCACATTATCATGGCTGAGATGAATGAGAAAGAGACTCCCGTGGGAAGAGAGAGAGAGAGAGAGAGAGAGAGAGAGAGAGAGAGACTATGAATTATCTCATTGCTGCAGCGCGTGGCAGCCCTGCACAGCCCAGGGCAAAAACATGCTATGCAATGTTAGGCTATACTGTAAGTGTAATGGAATATATCATTGTTGTCGGGCAGTAACCTCTTATCTCCACATTTTAACTTAACTTAGTTAACTTGTTTAGTTTAATAAATTAACGCTACTTGTCACTATACAGCATCCCACAAACGTATCAGAAGTTGCAGATCTGCAAGCTTGTCGAACTGCTGTTTTTGAGTTTGAATCCTGAATAGTAACCGTTTTGGACATATGAGGTTTCCACCCGACACGAAAGTGACGCTATGCTAATTCAGCTGGATAAACCTAATGAGACACATAATTAGAGGACTAATAGGTCTAGGTCGAACGAACACTTGGCTTCAAATTAAGGCCGAGTCTCTATGTCTGCGTTATACTGTCTATATAAGTCTAGTCTATAAGGATTGTTAAAAATAGCAAGAGTCAATACTTCATTCAGGTGTACGACTATTCAACAGTAATCATTTCTGTTTTGTTTGTTCAGTTAAGAAACAGGGGTCTCAGACCTGAAGCTCTTTAGTTAACAGGAAATACATTTTCGGTGGGACACCAATTTCATCCAGTCAAGAAGGGAGAGAACCCATTTATCAGCTTAATTATTTCTTTCCCAGGTCCGTATATATACGGACCCCGCCGCTAGGGGATGTTATATCCCAGGTCCGTATATATACGGACCCCGCCGCTAGGGGATGTTATATCCCAGGTCCGTATATATACGGACCCCAATGTATACTCCGTCTATATAATGGTTGAGTCCCATGGCAGCTTTTAACATTGGAGGAGGTTTTCAAACGTCCATAAATCGTTATCCAGGAGAGCTGTCCTTGGTGGATCTTCTGCCATCCAAATTTCAGATTTAATTTGTGCCTTTGTACCACGACGCTCCCGCCATGTAAAAGCTTCTGACAGTGTGTGCTTGTGCCAATGATACTAACGTGTGTGTAGTGACTAGTGAGTGTGTGTGGGGGGCGGGCAAACTCAGAATCTTAAAGTGAACGTTTATGGTGGCACCTGGAACTGAGATTCATTCAACAGCTGGCCGCAATAAAAGAGTTAAATGTGTTTCAGTTTTATTTGCTCATTCTTTTATTTCATCACTTTAGGTTTCATTTGTTTATCCTACTGTATATAGGTCTCTCTCCTGATTGGATGAAATTCGTTTCCCCACCTGAAAATATATGTTTCTGTTTTACTAATGCGCTGATGTATTCTCTCAGCCTCAGAGCATATCCGTGGTCATCATATGGGCATACCTAACAATCTATGCCAAAACAATGGGACATATGTTCCATCTTAGTGTATTTTTATATCAAAAATCCATACAAATCTATTTTTTTAAATAGGCCTACGTCCTTGGACGAAAACGTGATGCACGACGATGACGTGTCGAGTCCTGCATGAATAAAAATTAATCTTGTTTTCATTCACCTGTTTTATTCCAATCGCTGCCCGTTCCTCCAATACAACTGGATTTGATTACAGAACTACTCTGTTTTTAATCTCATTCAAGATGATATCCAGACAGTGTATTACTCATTTTAAACGTAATCATCACGCTAAAATATGTCTCTGAAAACGTTATACTATAGGTTAGAAATAAGCCACAAGCTTTGCTGCTCGTCTCTCTGTGACACGAAAAACAAACAAACTCAGCGCACACGTCACGCACGGGCATGTAGTGGAGCTACGTCCCATACCCTCAAGGGATGCAACGCTCTGATTGGTTCAAAAACACACAGATATCCGTTTCAGAGTGAAACTACAAAATAAAATGCTCCATTGCACCCCGTCATTAAGACATCAGGTCTACAATTGGTTCAGAATGCGATAGCTAGGCTCATCACAGGTACAAGGAGATTTGAGCACATAACACTTGTTTTAGCTGCACTTCACTGGCTGCCACAGTCTCCTTCAGGATCGATTTTAAGATTGTACTGCTAACTTTTAATACTGTTAATGGTGTAGCAAGTTACACGTATACCCTTAGATCATCTGGTTGGGGCCAGGGGACCTTAGACTGTGTGTGTGTGTGTGTGTGTGTGTGTGTGTGTGTGTGTGTGTGTGTGTGTGTGTGTGTGTGTGTGTGTGTGTGTGTGTGTGTGTGTGTGTGTGTGTGTGCGCGCGTGCACGTGCACGTGTGTGTGCACATGTGCGTGTGCGTGTGTTGGGGGGGGCTGATTTAATACTTTATTAGTCAGAAATGTAAACAGCATGTGGAGACTAATTAAAGGCTAACATAGGATAACACAAAAACAATTCCAGTAGGGACTTGTTTCCATTGTGGTGCTATTCAATTCATGAAAATAACAAAAATCAACCGTGTGAAGTGAGGGCTAATATATTAAAGTCTAACTCATGTTGATTAGGTGATGTAATGGTGATGTAAAACAAACGGTGCACATTACAAACACAAACATTAAATTCTCTTTATTGTTAATGGCATTTAATGTTTGTGTTAGGGACAAGATGACGTACATTTTCCCTTCATTGTCAATGGTGTTTTTAAAACAAACATTGAACTAAAAACAAACATTAAACCTGTAGTTTAATACTAGCGCCCCTCAAAAATACAACAATACAAGGTGTCATATCACCTAATGCAAGTACTATATGTACAAAACCTCCCCTGTGGTCTCCTGATAGATGCTTTTTCAGGCCTTTTTCATTTGGAAAGAATTCCAGTTTTACACTTCAATGGATGGTGTCAGGGCATTCCAAATGTTGTTGGCAGAGTAGCAGCAGAATGAGAAGTTTTCCACATTTGTTCTAACACCATTCTAATGTGCCTGTGCCTGCGAGTGCTCTCACTCACCTCTCCCGTCCTGTCCGAGGCCTTGTTGCTGCTGCTGCTGCTGCTGTGGCTCTGGAGGAAGCGACAGCCGTCCTTGGCCAGCCTCTGGACCATCTCCAGCCGGGAGGACAGGTCCTCCTTGTCGTGCGGGACGCCCCCACCCACGCCACCCCCCGGCTGCTGCAGCCCGGGGGGCATGGAGAACATGTAGCGCAGGCCGCAGTCCCACGTCATACTCTCCTCTCCTCTCCTCTTGCCCAGGCGGCAAAGATCCCTGTCCTGTCCCGCCGCAAGCTCTCCTCCTCAGCGCTCTTACCAGAGAGAAACGTGCAACTGACCAAAGACAGAGAGAGTGTGTGTTAAAGTCTAGAGTGTGTGTGTGCGCGCTGTATGTGTGTGAAGGTGAGTTACGGCCACTGCAGTCTAAGTAATTCCTAGCCGCTGACTGTGGACCTCAACGCGTGGTGGAGAGGACTCTGCTGCTCTGACTCCAGGTGTCCCTGTGTGTCAGTCTGTGTGTGTGTTTAGAGACTGAGAGAGAGTAAGAGGCTGAGTCTCTCTCTCCCTTCTTGTGCCTTTCACCGTCAGGGAGGGGTGTGTGTGTGTGTGTGTGGGGGGGGGGGGGGGGGGGGCATGGGGGGGGCATGGTGGGAGTCAGGAAACATCTGGCCCACGGGGCCAAGCAGACTCCCTCGTAGAAAGGAAGTTTCACAATCTCCCCAAAAAAGCAGGAGAGAGAGCTGGGATCATGGGTCTGAGGCTGGGCAGGGTCAGCCCACGCGCGCATGCACGCATGCACGTTTACTTATAACAGACTTGTATAACCATGTCTAACAAAAACAAACTTTTTTTTCAGTATTACCCCTATTGCCTCTAATATCATCTTCTCACACACACTTTCTGATTATGAACAACACGTTTTGCACTCACAGTAGCAAATTACACTGATCATACCTTACATCAGGGGTCCTCAACTAGAAATGCTGAAGGTCCACTAATATTTTTTGAAAAAGACTAAGGTCGGTGTCGGTCCCATGAGCGGGACGCTGCGCGCCGACATTTTTTGATTAATTAATGAATTACTGGGCAGACACTGGGGAGGCACTGGGGAGGCACTGGGGAGACACTGGGGGACACTGAGGCACTGGGGAGACACTGGGGGGACACTGGGGAGGCACTGGGGGGACACTGGGGAGGCACTGGGGGGACACTGGGGAGGCACTGGGGGGACACTGGGGAGGCACTGGACCGCGGTCCGCCAGTTGAGGACCCCTGCCTTACATCATCACTTCAGACACCTGCCATCTGGACGATGGAGATACAGAACTTTGAAATGGGAAAAGGTTTGTTGAGTTTTGTCCCTTAAGTCATTGCTGCACTAAACAAACTGCCTCGCTGGTTCTATGTACTGGACATGTTATCTTGGTGATGTTTTGTGCTATGGTTATGTATTTTTCTGCTGGAACATACTGTGAAGTGAAGATGAATATCCATGAGGGCACAATATAGACTATTATTATTATTATTTGGGGGAATTTACATATCTTTTTACTGGCCTAACCATATGGAATTCTGTAAACATCTATTTTCAATGTTGTCCCCAATTAAAGTCCTGACCATAATTAATATCTGCAGAGAGTTTTGACCCCGGCATTGGCCCGGTCTGGACACACACACACACGCACGGCGTGCCTTTCCGTTCGGCACGCGGAAGTTCCCCCTGGCCCAGCAGCCCGGGACCAGATGCCCCTCACTCCGTTTTTCTCGATTTTACTGTAACTTATTCATTCACCACTATCTCTCCCTACCACTGTCTGTAGCCTGCTGTCCTGTACCCTCAGCCTGCCCTCAGTACCCGCATACCTGACTAACCTATCTCAAAAAAGTGAGCGACAACCACAATACAAGAGGAAGCGAGAACAACGATCTGGCACCACGTATACTTTCAAAACAAACATATATATTGGTATATTCTCGTTCAACAGCACTGCCACGCAAGTGTGGAATGCCCTGACCCCCTCTCTCAAAAAATGCAAATCACTGGCATCCTTTAAATCAGTCCTGAAAATCCACCTTTCAGCATGCCATGCACACCATCGTGTTTTTATCAACTTTTCGACCAATGAAGGCCCCAGCAGCCCTTTTCAGGGCGTCAAACCCAGTACAGCGCCGTCCAATTTCCCTGTAGGGCCACTGAGAGCCAAGGGCCCCTGGGCCACGGCCCCACTGGCCCAATGGCTAATTTGTCCCTGATTGGAAGTATCCCAGTGAAGTACAAGTAGGCTACCTCAAAATTGTACTCAAGTACAATACTTGAGTAAATGTACTTAGTTACTTTACACCACTGGAACCACTGATGTAGCCTACAGTAGAAGAGGTTGAATCAAACGATGGATGGGTGACTCTGACAGAAACATACTGAGCTGAATGTCACTGCTTTGCCTCTGTCAGTATAGCTGCACATTCATTGTAGTATTGAATGTGCATACCACAACACTAATTTTGTGTTAGTACTAAATTGTGCACTGCAAGTGAGTATACCCTCTCATGGGGAAATATGATTCTAAATGACCTCTAAAATCCAATTAATCAAAAAAATATATGTTTAGCAAAGTAAGCTTATAAATATACTGCTACTGTGCAAGATAAACTGAGCCTTTTACAGTCACTGCCTGACCTCTAAAAGGTTTGCTCTGTCCTAAACGTATAGCCTCAATGGATTTAGAAACTGCATTTATTTGTGCAGATCTTGGCTTTTGATTGACGATACATTTCAGAGCAGAGTTTAACTGGTGAGCATACAGACTTCAACACAGATGAGACCAGGTCTAGGCTGCTGCTACAAATAGATTTCCTCCATCCTTCACCAGGAGACTCTGCCTTTATTACATTCTACTGTACATCTCCCCAACTTGTCACGAGTTACTGTAGCCGTTTAATATGAAGCCTGTCAGAGCCAACCGCTTGAGATGATTACATGAACACCAACAACAACAATAACCTACATACAGGACCCATGCAGGTGAAGCAAGGACATTCATTTTCGGTATGGCCACTTTATCTATATTGCCATTACATATTTTTCGCCCTCTGTCAGCAATGTGATGCTTGACTGGGCTCATGCAGCAAAGCCCTTCAGTTGTTCCACACCGGGCCGTGCAAATGTGCTGACGTAGTAAACGGTCCGGTGAGAAATGGCCCCAATCTGCAGGTAGTGCAAGGAGATGCGTGCCACATGTGAACGTCCTTCTCTGTACGTGTTTGTATCTGCACAGAGCTGTGGATTTGGCCATCTTATATGAAGAGAAGACCATATAAGCACATTTTGAGGTCCTTGTATCATCTTTATGAGTCCAGACTTTTCCAGCCAGATGTCTCTTCTGCATGCTCTTTGACATGAAACAGAACTTTGTGTCGCGCTGCGAGCTGCGTGTACATCTGCTATCTTTGAACATTTTCGAAAAATCTTGAAATCTTTTACACTCTTCTGGGGGTCCCTGACACGAAAGATTTTCAGTTGGGGCTCCGTGGCCAATTAATGTATGCATTTTTGTGTTATCCTTTTAGCCTTGATGTCTGACTGTACCTTGTGCTGTTTGCATTTCTGTCTAAGTATTCAATCAATCCATCAATGCTGAGCTTGCGTTTGCAACCACATTAAGCACCAGCTATTAATTATATACGCTGGTACAACTTCTTGATGCAGGCGATCTGCTCCGGCACGGCGTATAATCCACCTCAACAACTCAGATGCACCAGTGATGTATGGTACAGTAGTTGACCCAGAAAGACAAGGCATGCTTTTCAATTTGTAGAGGGAAACAGTGACAGTTCCTGTCTGTGGAAGGGGAGGCAGGCCGAAACGCTGTGGTGTGTGTGTGCGTGTGCGCGTGCGTGCGTGCGCAACACATCATCAAGTTATTTGGTCAAAGTTCAAACCAGAGTCGTGTTCATTTCAGATAAGGAGAGGTAATCATCTGTCTATAACCATATAGACTGACAGAATACAGTATGATTATAGACAGATGAGATAAGTATGTAATCATATGATCTGATGCAGGTAGGAATTGAAATAGTGCAAGACTAGGAAATAGTATGGTGCAATAATATCTCCCTGGCACTAACCCAGTGCACATGCTAATGAGCTACTCTGAAGTTCCTCATCAATTTTTTAACCCAAAGCTATGAGTTGAATTACTGAAAAGAAGGCTGGCGAGGATGTTTCACTCCATGCTTGAGAGCGGAATCATTTCACAACACCTACTACTGTATGTGTAGTGCTGTGCAATATCTTGTCATTGATTTTAATTACACAAATAAAAACATTGCTCACAGTCACAACAAGCCTCGTTATTGCAACGCTTGTAGATCACTTGTGCGAAAACACACATGCCCCAATTGTTTATAGTTTATTCTTGTATATATTTTACTCAGGTTAAGGTTTAATAGGAATAAGGTTAGATTTAGGCATAGTTTTACTGAGGTTAATATTAGGAATAAGGTTAGGTATATAGGCATAGTTTTACTGAGGTTACGTTTAGGAATACCTGGGGTTTTTTGTGACTGTTCCGAGGTCGCCGGATATCACCCGGGGCGGCCGTGTTTTGGGGCCAAAACTCTTGTATTCGAGGCGTGTTCTGAAACCAGCTCTGTCTTCTTGCCTGTTCCCTCCCAGCGAAGTATTCTTCTGTAAGAGGAAGAAATTAGCACACAGCTCAGGCTTTTAATGTGCAACCACCACTCTGACCCAGTTTCACTGGCAAATGAATTGCAAAGAAGACAAAGTGCCTGAAGTCAGACTCTCTCCAATAAGCGTGTCCTTAATAAGGTGGAATGTGTGTGATAACTGTTAATAAGCATGGCAATGATACTCGATCTCCTTTTATCCTGATATACATCATGTACTGTAGCTCGTAGGAGGAATGTTGAGCTTGTGGATCTGCTACTTTTGATGTTTTCGTGTGACGCTGTAGTATGATCATGTAGGCCAGGGCATTTTATGAAAAGAAAACACAAAAAGTTTGAATATGGAGAAAGCAACAATATCCTTTTTATCCTGTGTGTGTGTGTGTGTGTGTGTGTGTGTGTGTGCAGGTGAGAGTGTGTCTGCGGCTCTGCGCTTCATCCAATTGCTTGTTCTAGACATAGCTCCTTGTCAGCATAGGCCTAGCATAGCATAGAGCACAATTGGTAACAGGGTTTGTGTGTGTGTGCGCGCGGACGTGTGTGTGTGTGTGTGTGTGTGTGTGTTGGGGAACATGCTCTCCTATCAGACAGCTCATAATGAACTCTGCTGGCCAACAATTATATTGCACATTTCTCGTCTACTCATGTGCCAATGGAAACTTTTTTTTTTTTTTTTCTATCAATAATGCAATGTAGAATGTAGTCCGGTAATCAAATTTTTACTTGAGTAGACTACTCATGATGCAGAATGTCCTCTTTCAAAAGTCATCATGTATGTAAGAAAAAAAGACAAAGAAAGAATGAAAGAAAGAAAGAAAGAAAGAAAGAAAGAAAGAAAGAAAGAAAGAAAAAGAAAGAAAATCTACAAGTTCGCTTATGCATTGTTAGCTTGCAGATTGGCTATTTTCAAATAGCCGAACTTCATGCAAATAGAGCTAGTGGTCAATGTACATACCTGCCAGCCCACAGCTGCATTTTGCAGTGGACTCATTTTATTTGAGCATTTCTCCTGCAGGACTCCTGCACATCCATTTCCCCTACTTTTCAACTTCTTGCGTGCTCAAAATAATAATACAATTATTTAAACAAAGAACTAGTGAATTGGTGCTGCTTGTTTATGTTATGGATAGGCCTACTGTACAACTTTGTCATGAATAATTCAACAAAAAATAATGCACAAATAAATTGCATTAACCAGTGCTACCGCGGGCGGGTCTTTGCGCAACCGCTCCATAATTTATGCGTGGTCAACCCATGTGTCAACGAACACGACGGTACATATCATATACCACCGGCACCCTCACACACATTATACCAAACGACTCGCCCCTTTTCCATCATATGAATCCTATTCCTTTCTAGCCTCGGTAAACCCACTCCCCCTGCTGGACAACATTTAATTCTGCCAGCAGGGTTGCAGAATGCAGAATGCAAATCTGGCGAGGGGGGAGGGGTTTACCCAGGCTAATTCCTTTCCAGTTGACGGAAGGGCAGTCATAAGCAGAGTGAGCTCGTCAGCAGAATCTGTAATGTAGCCTATACTTTGGGAAGCCATGGAATAAGGATGTCAGAAACCCATCCATAAATATTGAAGACGTGAGATAATAGACAGCTCTCTGGGAAGCAGTATAGCCTAGTATAACTCCAACATTAACCAGTGAAAGCTGAAGTGACTTTTACATGCCGTGACTGAACCAGGTCACATGGATGGGTTAAGCGTAGATGTACTCAAGTACTATACTTTAAGTATAATTTTGAGGCAAATATTGTACTTTTTCTCCACTACAATTGTTTGGAAACTTTAGTTGTTAGGACGAATAACAGTCTAAGTCCACAATTTATTCTGACCCCTCCACGAAAAGGCCTAGTTGTCCTGACCCCTTATACATCATTTATACATTATGGATAATTAGTGTGGACTTAGACTGTTATTCGTCTGTACTTTTTTAAAGCAAAGCAATACTGCCTCATCAAAAAGTTGGTATGGTGACTAAAGCTCTTTGTAATTGTTTAAAAAACAATGCTATATCAATAAAGTTTATTATCATTTGTGTTATTTAATATCAATAAAGGGTATTATTATCATTTGCATTATTTAATATCAATAAAGTTTACTATTATCATCTGTATGATTATTTATAATAGCACTTCAAGTTGTGTTCTACAACAGACATCCTACTATAAATGTGCCACGTCTCTGTGTGCGTGCATACGTACGTGTGTGCGTGTACGGTTGTAATGCACGTAACTTGAGAACCGTTTGACCCACCGACCTCACATTCGACACACTCGTTCCACACCCCCACAGGGAGTGCAGTGCCAGGTATCGAGTCGGTCAGACCCACGGTTCTCCAGAACCACCACAAAAGGCTCTGGTCAGGCTATGCCAGTGGGCCTAATGAGGCCAACTCCTTTCACCTGGGCCAGGCTCTGCCAGTGGGCCTAATGAGGCCAACTCCTTTCACCTGTGCAATTTCCAGCCTCTGCCTCAGCCAATTGAGGCCAATTGAGGCTCAACCAATCAGGCTCTGCCAGTGGGCCGAGTTGATTGCCAAGTACACGTTTCAGTTTGCAGTCTTCAGTTCACACACACAGGCACATACACAGATCTCCATGTGGGACACCGGCTGACAGTTAAAACGGATGCTATGACAATGTATATCATTAGGTTCCCAAATTGCATCGTTCCCAAGTAGACCGGTGGCCGACTGCGACGGGCACGTACAGGTCTAGTGTCTGTACATTTTGTTATGAGTTATGTCATTGTGCTTTAAAAAATATGAATTAAGACCTGAGGCCGATTTTACGGAGCCCCTGATTGGCCATGGTAAGAAAAATATTGAATTGAACGGGATATCATATTGTTTGAACAAGATATTATCTCGTTTGAACAAGATATTATCTCGTTAAATTAAGAAACATAATTTATCCAATACCTGATGCAGAGATGCTGTTGGAAATGTGCATTGTTATTGAGAACCTACGGCACAAGTCACATCTGCGTTGGCCTATAAACAAGACTGCACTAAAAAAAAGATAATAACCGTGAAATTATTTTGTGGATTATTGGTTGATTATTCTAGGAGATTCAGGCCATTAGTAAATTCAGCACAGGCAACGTTATTATGGTCATTCGTGTTTATTGCCTTTATCGTAAAGAGTCTGAAACAGATGAGGACAACAAGGCACAATACTGAGACATCACAGGGAAATGTAAACAAATATATTGAGATGTGGTGCTGGTTGGCATGACGAAGAGTTCACTGTACTGTACACAATGTATAAAGGAGATATGAGACAAACAGCAGCTGAGAGTATAATGTCCAAGTCAGTTGTGTTGTTCTGAGGTGAGGTAAGGTCATGTTTGGTTCCATAGAACTAAAACAATATGCTAGCATAATATATGATACAATACTGCCCTTGCTGCTGGTCTTACAGACCTGCAGTTAAGCATACAACAGTCAAGTCATTTCAAACGTGGCACAAACTGAAAGGATCGCTTTTAAAACCGCATTAATATCACTCCGTTTTATACCTAAAAGCTCATTTCATTTAACTACGTACACAAGCAATTAAAGTCGTGTTTTTGACTGAACCGTGTCAAGAGACCATGATTTGCTTTGATTGCTAGGATCGGTCGTTTCTTTCTTCTTTTTTTTTTAGGTAGGTATACATGTTCATGAACTAAGTTTTAAACTCATAAACCAAGTTTACATGTGAACTTATGTCTGAAAGATAAAATAAAGAGAGGCACTTTGTTTGCCTGATTCATCCACAGAGAAACAAGCCAGGGGAAGACAGCGCTATGTCCTTCCTCTTCTGTCCATCAAGGGGCGGGGGATTCCTTTGTCATTTTTGTCACTTATCTAGCAATCGAACAGCGAGTTCCCTTTAGGTTCCTTTTTGGACATCCTGGAGTATTTCCAAGTGGACGGATCAGTAACATCTATGCCGCTTGTGAAAACGTTCATGTCTCCCATTGATTTGCTTTGCTTTGCCTTTTTGTGTTTGTTTTTAACTTACTTACTTCTATTATCATTGTCATTGTTTGATCTTCATAATGCCCAGTTTTTGTGAAGTTTACAAAAATAAATGAATAAATAAATAGAATCCCTCAATCCATCATCTGTCAAAAAAAAGAAAAACGTGCGTGAGTTACTTTAACAGTCAAGTCGACTGCTGTGTTGAGGAGCTCTTGCAGTAATCCTGTGGGGCTTGCATAAAAAAGAAAAGGCACGCACCGGTGCCTCGGTGGCACAATTTCGCGCATTCCCTGTTCGCGCCTGAGATTAGGACACATCTCGTGTATGGAGGGAGCGGAAAGTGCATCTGCTGCTGCGGCCACATCAACTTGTATAATATGAAAGAAGGGGTTGTGGTTGGTATCTCTCACTCCGGTTTCACCTGAGTTGTGGCGTTTGGCCCTGCAGGACGAAAGCATCCAAGTGGAGGACAGAAGGCTCGCTGTGGTTTGTGCAGAGATGAATGGCCGGACGGGGGGAGTGGGGGGTTAGCTTAGCACTGACACTGCCGGAGGAACGGGAGAGAGAGACGAGTGGTTTCACAGGCGCAGAGTGGACTGGGACTCGGTGCACACTGAGGTTCACCGCTCCGCTCCCCTTACGTGTCCAGGCGGTGTTTTCGCTTGGCCTTGCGCGCGTACAGGAAGTACATGGTGTGGCCCGTGGTGATGAACAAGACGGAGATGATGACCAGGATGCCGAAGTGCTGCGGCTGCGGGGCCGAGATGACCATGATGAAGTGCAGCAGGTCCATCAGGTAGTTCATGGAGCTCTGGACGCCGTTCACCACGCCCCGCTCCGACGCGCAGATGTTCTCCTGCAGCAGCTGGGTCACCGTCAGGTCAAAGGACCACAGGCCTGGAACACACACACACACACACACACACACACACACACACACACACACACACACACACACACACACACACACACACACACACACACACACACACACACACACACACACACACACACCGGGGGAGGGGGTCAAAGGTCAAAATAAGTACTACATCAGGGGGGAGACAGACCCTAACACTGACTTTCATTAAGACATCGATTGCTATTTATAACTTCACTTCAATTCACAAGTTCACTTCACCTCCGTTCCACAGGGTTGAACTGGTACCGTTTTCTTTTTCCCCGCCTAGTGTTTCCACTGAAAATTAATTGGTTCAGAACCCTATTTTCTTTCTTTACTTTTTTCATTTTTTTTCATTTGTTTTGTTTATTCAAGATTTCAGGGTATACAGTAAATCAAATCAAATAATATAATACAATATATGTGACACACCCATACGGAACATACCAAAGATGATAATATGTTTACATATAATATAATATAATATAATATAATATAATATAATATAATATAATATAATATAATGTCATATGACCACCATATGCAAAATAGTGTGGTAGCATAAAAATAAAATAAATACATTGTATAGTCCTACACTAAAGGTGGCCTTACACTAGCCGATAATCGGGCATTTTTTGACGCTCGGGGGGTGCCCGACTCAATCGATCTGCTCGGGGCGCGATCGGGATCGACCCGATCAACATCAAGCATGTTTGATATTTGCTCGGCCCCGCTCCGATTATCCTGTAGTGTGTGGTGCTGTCAGATTTCAAATGCCCGATTATCGGCTAGTGTAAGGCCACCTTAACAGGGAAGTGACACTGACAGTTAAAAAAACAGCATATCCTGAATTAGGTTTTGATACAAAACAAACAAGACAAACATACAACGACAACAGAACCCTAAAAGTTGTTTCAGAACTGAAACCAAAATATACTTGTTTTTCTTGCCCTGAACTGGGACCCAAAGTGGGTGGGTCACTTACTCACTTTTCTACAGGTTGGAAGATGCAGATATGATATAAACAATGACAAAAGCAAGCTAAAAATCATCCTAAATAAATAATTGAACATGGGGCAACTGGGGGCTCCCCACGTAGGCTCTCAATTACAATTGTTCTGCTTAAAACTATTGGAAATGCAAGTCGGTTCGCAGCTAGAAGGGAACCAGCTCTAGAAGCAAAGTTCTTGTGGTGCTTACTATAAACACAGGGCTGCAGGAGGGCTTTCTCCCTTCGTCTCCAAACACATAGCAGCTGGATCTTGTGTTTATTGATGTCTGCCATGTGCCTTTTGAATTGCTTTCAATGTAAGTATTTATTTTTCATTGATGTGGATCCAAACCCACTTGGAAAACCACTGGACTACAAAACTGCTAATTCCTGGATTTGTATTCTGCTCAAGATATTTCATAAAAACTTCTGGCTGGATTGCCATGGGATTTGCTGTGCAACATCGTCCTCCACCAGAAGATGAACTCTATACTGATTTTGGTGACCCCGTGACCTTTCCTCCTGGGCCAACCTTAGGCCAAAAGGTGCACACAAAATATAACAAATTCTACAACAATTTGGCCCCAATATACCACTGCTGATACCATGGTGGGTAAGCAACAACAGTGGTTGGGTCTGCTAGAGGGGCTTTTAGACTCTTGGTCTTGTTTAAAGGAATACTTCACCCAAAAAAAAGACTTGTTTTCTATCAATTACTCACCCCATGAAGCCTTGAAGAGATTTTTAGCATTCCTGTATAATATAATATTTGATGAATTGAAGTTAATAGAAGACCAAACTTAACATTCTCTTTGAACCTGGATCATCAGTAGGCCTCTCAGTGATTGACGTTTATATATATTTATTTTATATAGCTTTGCAATGGTATCCTATAACACCGGCACCTCCTATCTCCATGAATTCAGGGCTTCATGGTCTTTTTTTGGGTTAAGTTAAGTATGTTTAACTAACAGCACAATGAGTCAAGCGTAAGGGAAATTATTCTTTTAGAATCAGTTTTGTAAGAGAATTGACAAAACATAAAACATGAAAAGAGGATAAGAGAAAACACAGTAATGAAAAAATAATAATAGAGAAGAAAATACTGGATTTGTGTAAGAGAAATAAAAATAAAAATAAACCTTTGTCGGTCATTAATTGTCTGACAAATAATTTTGTGTTTAAAAAAATTGTGAAAAATCACATCGTGAACCTGGTATCGTGATACGAATCGTATCGTGAGTCGAGTGAATCGTTGCATAATACCACATTTCATCTCATATCAGAACAATAATCCCCGTAGAATGTAACAAAAGATAGAATAATCCCCGTAGAATGTGACTCAGTGTGGTCTCACTCACCGATGCGTGCCGTGATGACGCCCAGGAACAGCAGGATGATGGAGATGTAGGACTCTGGCGTGTTGCTGACGGGAACGCTGTCAAACAGCACCGTGTTGTTGGTCCAGTGGATGGACGAGCGGTCGGACAGCAGCGGCTGGTTGACGCCCACCTAGGGTTGGCACAATTATTACATAGAATCGTCTAATTGCAATTGTTTGAGATGGTCGCAATAATCTTTTGTCATAATTGTCATAATCATGTTGTAAAATGTTCATACATAAAAGAGCAGAAATAGCAGATCTACAGTGAACTGTAGATTATTTGCAATTATTTGTGTGACAATGAACTGTCAACTTAAATGTGTAATGGTGACAGCCCTAGGCCTGTCACAATTACTACATATCGCCTAATCACAATTATTTGAGATAATCGCAACAATTCAATCAATCGTCAATCGTTTTCATTGAAAAATGTCCATACATTTTCAAACATTTCTCAAAAATATCATTCACTAGATAGTCGCTATTATGTACATTTTTGGGAAATAAAAAATACAAAATGTATAGATGTGTCAGTGATTTCTTTGTATATTTAAGTTGTCTGCCCTGTGCAATTTGTGATTACGAAGCCTAAAAGGCAAACAAAATATAAATTGAAAAACGTTCCAATCTCAAAAAAAAGAAAAGAAAAACGTAATCGCAATTATTTGTGTGATAATTAATCGTGTGCAATCCCACCATGAACGGGTAGGTGTGCCTCTTTCCGCCCGCCACCTCCGCCGAGGAGGAGTTGGTCCCGTCGGTGTGGGGCATGAGCAGGCTCAGGTCCATGGGGCTGCCCGGGGCGAACACGGAGCACACGCACAGCAGCAGGCAGCCCAGGTGCAGGCAGCTGGAGATGATGCCCGTGTTGACCAGGCCGTACGCCTTCCTCAGCTTGGTGAACATCACGGTGCCCATGAGGCCCGTGATGGCCGACACGCCCATCAGCAGGCTGAGCAGAGAGCCGCTGATGCCCTGCGTTGTTGTTGTTGGTGTAGTAGGGGATGATGCAACGGTCAGACATTATGACGGTACGGTTATTGTGAATGTATCCATGATTTAGTCCTATTACACATCGTTGCTGTCAGACAGACAAGAGGGCAGAAACTTCTTATCTCCATATTTTAGCTAAGTTTACAGATTTCTTCGTGAATTGACGCCCTACTTGATCAAACTACAGCGTCACGAGAAGCATCAACAGTAGCAGATCTACAAGATCGAAACATGGCGCAAAGTGACACATTTTGAGCTTGTAGATCTGCCGTTTTTGAACAGTTTTGGACACCCAACAGAGACAAAGTGTAAATTAAGAAATACAGGTTATATGTTTCATTATATTTCCCCCCTCCATTTTTCGTTTTATCATATTCTGCCTTTCACTAATACTAATAAAGTTGCCAAATAATGCAGTAAATAATACAAATAAGCAAAATCTCTTTGGAAGTAAATAAAAGCCACATTTTTCTAGGTTGTAGGTTGGTATAAACTTGCTCCTCAACTGTATCACAACATAGCATTTTCACTTTTGGACCTTAAAAAAAAAGAAAACACCGCATCACAATGGGCCTCTACAATTGTGACCTTTTTAAAATGCGGTCACTATAAGTTACCATCCCCGTACCTGCGTGTAGGCGTAGCCCGTGGTGATGCAGTCGAAGCCCAGCACGGTGGTGTAGAGGAAGGCCAGGCCCATGCCGGCCAGGAAGACGGGCTGCCGGTAGTAGGCGCTCCAGCCGTCCTTGCAGGTGCTGAGCAGCCCGCGTAACCTCTGGAAGCACAGCGGCAGGTTGGTGATCTCCTTCAGGTGCAGGCTCAGGTCACAGCTGGTGTCCTCGGCCAGGGCCGGGACCTCCTCCCTGCTGGCCTCGGCCTCTGAGGGGGAGAAGAGAAGAGGAGTCTGTCAGTGCTAAAAGGGAATCATTTAATTATATGACACACACACACACACACACACACACACACACACACACACACACACACACACACACACACACACACACACACACACACACACACACACACACACACACACACACACACACACACACACACACACACACACACACACACACACACACAGCTCAGTTCTTCAGTTTTTCAAATGTATTATGGTCATGATTCTCCAGGATGCTAGATGGCTAGATGCTAGGCTTAAAATAATTGATTTTTGGAGATCTCTATGGGAAAAATGAACAGGGTCTGGATCGATGGAACCAGAAAATGGCCGCCCCTGGTATGCCCTATATACTATAGTACTGTTTTAGACTGATGCTACCCCAGAAAGGATGAGTGGAATCATGTTTTCAGACACATACAGAAATTTAAACTGGGCAGCCCCTTGGAAACCGGAACAATTTCATGATCCCCGGCACCCCCTGGGTTAGCTTTGAAGTGTTCATTAACTGCTCCCGATGAGCAAGTTGGTGCCTTAATGACATGGTTTCCTCTGCTGTCTATGTATGAAAGTGTGTGTGCATGTAATGCACATTGTAAAGCACTCTGGATAAATGAGATATATATTGTTTTCCCAAACAGTGGTTCAGGACCCATTTGTGGGTCACGGACATTTTTTTATGGGTCACAACTCGAGTAAAAATCCCATTTTCTTTACTACATAAAAAAATAATAATAATAAACTAAGAGACTAAGAAGATATGCTATTTTCACTAGTTTGGGTCCTGAGCAAACGTCTAATCTCCCTTTTGGGTCTCGACCTGAAAAGTTTGGGAACCACTGTTGCAAATGCACCATTTTATAAGCCTGTATTTGGCCCCAAAACCTCTACTTTTAGCATCCAGTGAGTCGACACCTCCGCACCTCGTGAGCGGTTCCTCTCCCTGATCGACGGCACACACTCCTGGTCGTCCTCCGGGGCGGGCGGCTTGACGGACAGGGCCGGGACGATGCGGTACACCCGGGACAGGAAGATGAACTCCACGATGAGAGACACCAGGTTCCAGCCCAGGATGAAGCCACAGCCAACCACGTTGGAGGCCAGGGTCATGACCTGGCCCACCGCCAGCGGGGCCAGGATGTTGGTCACCTGATCGATCCGCCTCATGGTGGCGTTCATTCCTTCCATGACGACAAATCAACCCAATGCAAAGGTTCATGTGCGAAGCATGAAACCGACATACAAGTACAGTCATTAGTACTTCCCTGCTATTTGGAGGGATTTTCATTATCACCCCTGTCGGTGGAAACCTCATAGGGCTGTATTTTGCGTGTCTTAAGTACCAGGTCTTATTACTTAACTTAAGACCTGGAGGCGTGATCAATACCATTTGGCTATTCTGAGTGGCCAAAGAGCATTGACCACGCCTCCAGGTCTTAAGTTAAGTAATAAGACCTGGTACTTAATCGTTTACCCGCCAGGAACATAGGAATATTAACACGTAGAATCTTGTAGCCTGCCACAAACGGAAAAGCCGTTTTAACAGCGATGTATTCATTAATGCATGTTTTAATACGATTGTATCGAAATCTACCGTCCGTTAGCTTTGTTATGCTTCTGACACAATGGGCGCGGCCATTTTGAAAATGCGCGCGCATCCACTAACATTGCCGGCTCTGTTTTCAGACGGCTTTATCTCACAGAAGCGACATTGCAGAGGACGCTTTGTCCCAGACAAGCATTTTCAACGGCCTGTAGCAGGCGCTGTGATACTCGCGGTCCACTTTTTCCACCACCGACCGAGAGAACGAGCACCAGCTTCGTCAACACACACGGAATGGTTTCATAGTAAAATGCGATACGGATATTTGGCTCTTCAAAGTAAGTGTCACGCGTGATTAAACCATGGCAATACGCAATCGAGGGATTAATTAATGGCGGCAGGCTAAGAGTTAAGACACGCAAAATACAGCCCCTCATGTCCAAAAACTGTTACTTTTCAGGATTCAAAAATAAATAAAAAAATTCGAGCTTGTGGACCTGCAACTGTTTATGCTTTTGTGTGACACTGTAGCACGAAAAACATGAAAAGTTAAAATATAGAGATAGGAGGTTTCTGCCCGACAGCAACAATAAGTCATTGTGGCGTTGATCATGATATATCCCATTGACGCCTGGTGCAACCTATACAGATAAGATTGAATAAGAATTTGAAGGTTTTCAGAAACCTTAGCTCAGGCCCTAGAAGGCGTTCCCAGATTCGGCCTCAGGCATCAATGGGACATACATAGCAAGGTTTATAATGAGAGTTTGTTATTCA
Organism: Electrona antarctica; assembly: GCF_951216825.1. Taxonomy (NCBI): domain Eukaryota; kingdom Metazoa; phylum Chordata; class Actinopteri; order Myctophiformes; family Myctophidae; genus Electrona; species Electrona antarctica. The sequence goes on from NC_136811.1 coordinate 18,620,813, forward strand.
GGTATTGAACATCAGTGATTAAAGGCGCTGTATAGTCGTCATTGTTTGGTTGAAACAAAATGTTTTAGTTGAAAAGTTAAAGCTCTACATTCTGAGAGTAATCGTTGCACTTGCTAGTATAGTGTTTGTTCAGTAACAGGGGTCTCCCCGTCACTCCAGTTAGTATACAGAAAATACTCTCACCAGCGAGGTGTCCGCGGTTGTAGCCGGTGATGACCACAATCCAGTCCCTCTGAATGGCAATGGTCAGTGCTGTGCTTGCAAGGTTTGCCACATCTGCCAGGACGATCACCACCGTATAACAAACCACCTTGCGTGAGTTTTTACATGATGCAACATGTTACTACACGTGACAACAGAAAGGTTTTTATGATGCAACATGTTACTACACGTGACAACAGAAAGGTTTTTATGATGCAACATGTTACTACACGTGACAACAGAAAGGTTTTTATGATGCAACATGTTACTACACGTGACAACAGAAAGGTTTTTATGATGCAACATGTTACTACACGTGACAACACAAAGGTTTTTATGATGCAACATGTTACTACACGTGACAACAGAAAGGTTCTTGTGCTGCAACATGTTACTAACACGTGACAACAGAGTTTTTACATGATGCAACATGTTACTACACGTGACAACATAAAGGTTTTTATGATGCAACATGTTACTACACGTGACAACATAAAGGTTTTTATGATGCAACATGTTACTACACGTGACAACAGAAAGGTTTTTATGATGCAACATGTTACTAACACGTGACAACAGAGAGTGTTTATGATGCAACATGTTACTACACGTGACAACACAAAGGTTTTTATGATGCAACATGTTACTACACGTGACAACAGAAAGGTTTTTATGATGCAACATGTTACTAACACGTGACAACAGAGAGTGTTTATGATGCAACATGTTACTACACGTGACAACAGAAAGGTTTTTATGATGCAACATGTTACTACACGTGACAACAAAAAGGATTTTATGATGCAACATGTTACTAACACGTGACAACAGAAAGGTTTTTATGATGCAACATGTTACTACACGTGACAACAGAAAGGTTTTTATGCTGCAACATGTTACTACACGTGACAACAGAAAGGTTTTTATGATGCAACATGTTACTACACGTGACAACAGAAAGGTTTTTATGCTGCAACATGTTACTACACGTGACAACAGAAAGGTTTTTATGATGCAACATGTTACTACACGTGACAACAGAAAGGTTTTTATGATGCAACATGTTACTAACACGTGACAACAGAGAGTTTTTATGATGCAACATGTTACTACACGTGACAACAGAAAGATTTTTATGATGCAAATGTTACTAACACAATAACAACAGAAAGTTTGGTCATACTGTACTTGAGCATGCAAATTCATACAAATAATTAACACTTCATTTTACGCTTCTCAGATGGGTGGCCAGCCTCTCCCTGATAGGGTGAGTTCAGGCCATCTAGTACGAATGCCTCCCGACTCCGAGCGTCTCCCTAGGGAGGTCCTCGCTGCATTGGGCGGAGACCCCCTGGCAGACCAAGAACAGATGGGATTATATCTCCACATTGGCCTTGGAGCACCTCGGGATCCCTCAGGAGGAAGTGGCTAATGTTGCTCGGGAAAGGGAAGATAATTGCCAAAATGGGTTGCAAAATCGTGGGATAAAAATTTAACAAAAAAATAAAAAATAAAAAGATGGATGGATTAAAATGTATGATCGGCTCTCACTAATACATGAATTCATTATGAATGGTATCGTGAATTCATCAGTAATTCCTGGTCCTCACCATTAACTAATGATGAAGTCACTATGACTTAACCAAGTGCAATTGATCATTACAGGTCATTCATTCATCATTAATTACATGTATGAAATTGCATGCTCAAGTAAAGTGTGACCGTGTGCATTTGTGATGGAACATGTTACTACAATGTGGCGACAAGAGACAAACAAGGACACAGGCAGGCAGCAACGGTACTGATTGACACAGTGAGATTGTTAGCAGGGGTGGAAGAAGTAGAAATATATATATAGTATACAACTTAAAATAAGTAGCATAAGCAACACCACAATAAGGAAATACTCTCTGAGTAAAAGGCCTGCATTCCAAATTTTACTTGAGTAGTACAACAGTATTGGCATCAAAATATACAGTACGAAAGTAAAAAATAAATCTGAATTTGTCAAACATTGGTTAATGTATGTTTTGTAATCAAAATCTACAAAGTAACTAGTAAGATACAGTTTTCAAATGATTGCATCCAGTGATTGTTAAGGTAAGTGTACAGTACTCACAGTCAGCCATCCGTCCCAGATCAGTTCAATGGATTGTTTATAAGAGAAGACCAGCATGAGGACGATGCTACACACCGTTACCGAGATGTTCTGAATGAACAGTGAGGCGTGAGCAACTAAAACAAGAACAGACAAGGACAACTACGTTTATAAGCCTCTCTGAATAGCACAAAGATTCAAAAGAATAGTTGTTCCTTAAGGCCCCGTCACCGTGTCCAACCAAAATGTTTTTTTATTAATACACTAAAACACTAAAATGCAGAATAAAGAACGGACCTTGACATGAAAAGGGTTGGAAACCACAGATATAAGCCTATATAATAATACTGTTTGTTAGATTTTGAAATGAAACCTGTAAGGTGCCTACCTTTATTCCTAGGGTTGCGGTCGACCCAGTCACCGATCAGAGCGCCCAGGAGGAGCACTGAGCCGGCCACGACCAAGCCAAACACTGCGGTCAAGAGGAGGTTACGGCCATACAGCTCAATCAGAAACACAGAGATAGCAAAGTGCCACATGCGGTCCCCCTGGGTTTTTACCAAAACAACAACAACAATAAATTTAATCACGCTCTGTTGTGCAAGGAAGGCACGTGCTGTGCTGTCCAATGGGTCACAGAGTTCAGGAACACACAGCCCTGCAGTTAACCCTGTCTGATCGCTCTGCATCTCAGTAAGGTGGGTGGGCTGGCTATGCGACAGCTGAGAAACCTGGGAGACAGCTCAGAAACCTGGGAGACAGCTCAGAAACTTGGGGGACAGCTCAGAAACTTGGGGGACAGCTCAGAAACTTGGGGGACAGCTCAGAAGCCTGGGGGGCATCTTATAAACATGACATCACTGGTGTAGTCTTGCAAGTCAGACTGTTACCTACCACAATTTTCAAACGCTTCCGTCATACATTCGTATAGATTAAATCAGAAATTAATTCTCACGACTGAAAAAAGTGTACATTGCCAAGTTCTAAGAGATTTCTCAAGATTCGAGAAAGGAGTCCCCCGCCAGCACGCAAATGCGCGCGCGCGCACACACACACACACACACGCACACACACACACACACACACACACACACACACACACACACACACACACACACACACACACACACACACACACACACACACACACACACACACACACACACACACACACACACACACACACACACACACACACACACACACACACACACACACACCATTGGTGGGATTCCAATGAAACTACATCTCTTCCTGACCTGGACACACTGAAATAGAAGCCATTGAAAACGTTATAAAATCTTGTTTGGAATGACCACCAGTGGAATGTCACTGGTATGCAGGTTTCTGAACTGTCCAGTGTCCACACCAGACCTCGCCTGGAGGCGCTCATTCAGCGTTTTTCTTTTAACTTCAGTCTGGATTCCAGGCTACACCACCAGCCCACCTCTGAGACAGAGTGACTATAGACAGAAACGGTGCCATCTCTACTGTATATTGAGCATTACTGGGGAACCAATATAGTGCTGCAGTTTCCCCACCAATTGCTGGTCTGTCTATCAAATCAAATGGTCTTACCCACATTGACAGAGCTCCACTGACATAGATGAGAAACTTGGGACCTTTGAGGTAGATGAGAGGAGACCCTGAGGAGGAAATGTCCAGATACAATAAGATCATAGAAAACCTTTGGGTTAGATGAGAGGATCGAGACCCTAAGGTGGAGATGTTCTCAACATGGATCGGAGCAGCGGAGAGTTCATAAACGGAGCATATCATCTCTGTCAGGCAGAAATCTCTTATCTCCATATACCTTTTTGGGGTGTAAATTAACGCTCTACTTGATACTACAGCCTCACACACAAAAGCATAAAAAGTAGCTGATCCTCAAGCTCGAAATGAGCATAGATCTACTACTTTTGCTACATTTGAAATTGAATCCCAAAAAGTAACATTTAGCATTTCCACTCGACAGAGACGATATGCTACTACTACTACTACTACTCCAGGTCAAGTCAAGGTTACCTGGTATAGTCCTAGCCGGCCTGGCTCTCGTGTCACTCGAGTCCTCCGACTCGAACTCGACCACCACCCCTCCACACTGTGAGGCGTTTGTTCGCAGGGACATTGCCTATAGTGGGATCATGCAAACATGACGATGCAAAACGATGCAAAAATGGATAAACATTTTGTCAAATAAAAGTATGAACAACGAGGCTATTTTCGGCATTTGACTTGTTTTGAATGATTGCAGTAACTTTTCATGTGTTTGCATCTCCGCGGACGTGTTGTTGACCACAAGCACTGGTCAGTTCTTCTTTCACATCCATATTGAAGCGATTCTAGAAGACAACTCTCTGGGCTACAGTTGATCAAATCTGACAGGATATTGATTTAAATCAATTCACAGAAACCACCAGGTCACTGTACGCAGTGTATATCCAATTCCAAACGTCTCTGAACCCTACCACCCACATCAACCTCTCGGAGATGCTATAGCACTGATCATGTCTCCAATATAAAGCATGTGATTGTTTACATACTGTACACTTGGTCACAATGATTATTTGCTTTTCTGAGTTGTATACAAAACACACAAGTTGTAGATAGTTTAGATTGTGTTGACTCCATATGCTACTGTACAGTATGTATATTATCAAATCAATTTATACACATGCAATGAAACTTAGAAGGGAAAAAAAAAAACACAGTTTCGTATACAATGTGAAGTTTACATATAAATCACTCAACAATACAAAATAGTAGTATTTAGCATGTTGAAATTTTGATGAAATGAACCAGGACGTGAAGACCAAATTAAACAAAATCCACCATTTGTCAGAATAAGTCAGATCATAAAAGAAAAGAAGGTCCATAATCACCGTGGTGCTGATGTTACATTCGATCCTCGCTGGGGTCGATCGGTCGCTCGATCCTTGGTGATGCTGATGGTGACGACGACGATGGGAGTGTTGCCATGTATCTTACATTGGGATGCCAGTCTTTCCTGAGAGCTATAGGCTGCAAGCTGTAGTAGTAGTAGTAGGTTGGAAGGTTTGATAACAGCGCAGGTCTAAAGTGTGAACCACCACCATTGTGTGAAAGTGCCAGAAAAGCAGAACGGACAGTGGGGACAACAAAGGCAGCCAGCATATTCCACAAGCGGCACGTGACCCTGCGGGGACAATGATCACTGGCCCTCCGGCACCACAAAACACAGGCCTTACATTAGAGGGTGAATTTCTGTAAAAAGACTGATTTATGCTTCGTCGTAGGACGGCGGTGTCAGTCACTTGCCGGAAGAATATGCGATCTACAAGCTCACAACCGCTGTTGCAGCGTGTTTTGAGCTTGTAGATCTGGCATATTTAGAGGCAGGCAAAATACCACCGCCGCACAAGTATACAAGGTCTCTGTCGTGTGAAAACCTCATATGTCCACAACCTTTCAGGAATTCACATTCAAAAGTATCAAAATATCAGATCTACAAGCTCGAGCTTGTGGACAACGATTAATGAGGCGGGTACTGTAATGACCCAAACACTGGGTCAGTGTCCACGCACACGTGCGCACGTGCACACACACACACACACACACACACACACACACACACACTGTTCATGATCTCTTTCAAACGCAGACACACACGCATGCTCTTGCTCTCTCTCTCGTACACACTGTTAACATGCATAATGGGAGCACATGAACCCCGTTACTATAACCATCACATAAAAATCCCTGCCACGCATCAACATCCAAGTGTTGACCTGACTCTGTTATGGTCAACTGGTAAGACCATCATTATTATTATAACACTGTGTACTGCTGTACTTGCCCTTTTGGGCTTTCAGATGAAAGAGTGCCACTTATTGATTTCAAATGTTTTATGATGATTTGTTTAATTCATTCAGTCAACCTGGTGTGAATGAACATCTGCACATATCTCAAGATTGCAAAACATTGTGAGCTTGTGTACTTAAAGCTTCTTTTTTTTTTTTTTTTTACATTGTTGCCTTTTTTTTACTTTTCTTTTACAAATGGGGAAATGATTTGATCACCATGGAAACCAATATTAATGTTTGACTAGAACTCCACCTAGTGGTGATGTGCTGTGCAACACTCGCTGGGGCCGGAATGGAATAGTGAGGAAAGGAAGATATACTGTACAGTGTACATGGTCAAACATTGGCCAAATTGTGAAATTCTACCTGAGAAATGAGGCAAACAGGTGGTAATGATGATGGATAGCTGGATACTTTCATGCTATGCCAAATTGTTTCATGTCAGGGACCACCAAATTGATACATAATAGCCATGTGGGTCCATTTGGTTACTAGAGGAAGAAATAGAAAGAAGATCCCAGTGATCGAAATGTTGAATCAATAAACCAGTGGCGCTGAGTTTCCTACCAGTGCTGCGGACTCTATTTCTTCCTCTTGTATTGCCATTTGTCCAGCACTTGGGCCAGAGTGGATGTGCATGCTCTATTTACTACCTTTATTCCTAATCCTAACTACCGTCTCTGGACCCCTCTCTGAGAAACAGTACTACGACAGAGAATGCAAAACCTGTCCTTTCTACTGATTACACAGCTTGGTTGAATGCTTGATTCTGATTGGTCAATTACTGAATTCAGCAGTGTGTTATTTCGAAATAATGACCGATCAGCTATATAAGTTGTAACAGACCACTGCCTAATCAAAGGCTCAGAGCACCTGGCTTCGCTGCGTGAATTTTATGCTGTACCCAACATGATTTAACTATATAACTATATATTTTTTTCACATCATTTTATGATTATATTTTTATGATTAAACTTCTCGGCTTTCGCTCCTGTGTTTAATCAATAAAAGTATCGCAAAAAGGAAACAGTATCGCAACATATCGTGCCCAGCGTTTCTCACCTTACAAACATGCATGCATAAAGAAAATGTCTTAAAGCACTGTAGAGCTGCATGGAGTTGTTTTGTGATTTTGCTTTATTGAGACATTTGTCAAAAGGTGTACTGTACATGGTGTATACAGTAAATACTGTATGTAACAGTGATACTGAGAGGCTGGGCAAAAACATAACAAGCAAAATGTCTCCTGTTGGATCAGGTTGTATGCCAGGTTGACAGTAAGATAAATAAGACCATTACATATTATTAATTAGTCTCACGTAGCCAGACAACTATTTCACAAAACATTTCTTTCTGGTTTTACCTCTAGGCTTTATGCTCTCATGATTTAAATTATTTTTTTAGTGGTGTGATGATTTTTAATGCAAATGCTAATTGTAGCACTTGATATTTTCACAAATGTAAAGTGCATTATTAATACAATCCATATTACAATCTCCAAACGCTAAATAATCTGGAGCTACACATCCCAAAAGCCGAGAAGAACGGAAGCTGTCATCTGTCTGTCGTTTCCGTTCACGAAAATATATTTTAAAATATCTTTACATTTTATTTTTGAATTTACATTTATTTTAGAATTTACATTTCTGCTAAGCAGCAAGCTATTATGCTTTGATTATTTTCATTTAAATTAGGGCAAATTTGCGCGACTGTAAAGACAAAACAGAAGTGGGGGAGGAGGTTTCACATCCGCTTCATTGATAATTTTCAGAGCTTCCATTGCTATGAAATGTATGATGGAAGCATTTGGAAATTGTGGGAAGAAACAGTGAGGCTTGCGAGACTACAGATAAACCTCACAGGACAAACATCTGCCTGTGTGGCGGGAGACCTCACAGGACAAACATCTGCCTGTGTGGCGGGAGACTACAGATAAACCTCACAGGACAAACATCTGCCTGTGTGGCGGGAGACTACAGATACACCTCACAGGACAAACATCTGCCTGTGTGGCGGGAGACTACAGATGAACCTCACAGGACAAACATCTGCCTGTGTGGCAGGAGACTAATTACAGGACAAACATCTGCCTGTGTGGCGGGAGACTAATTACAGGTGAAAAGTATTTTGGTTCGGTGCGTACCTCTGTTTTGAAGCTACAATATAAAATGTCTTCTCTTTTATAATAGAGAACCCTTGAATACAAATTCAAGGATTCATGATTGTTGTTATGATTTAAACATAATAGAAAATAAAACATACAAAATGAAATACTAATAGTAAACATGTCATACCCGACAATTATTGTCATTGAACACAAACAGCAATCAAGTGTTCTTACTCAGTCTCAGTCACTCACTCACTCACTCACACCAATGTCCATATCGTATCTGTCAGTTGGACACAATAGCAAAAATCTCGAAATGTGGTGTGAAGAGACAGATTTTGAGCTTGTATCTGCTACTTTTGAGTGACACTGTATGATTAAGTAGGGCGTTAATACAAATTTAAAATAAAATATGGAGATAAGAGTTTGCTGCCCGACAGCAAAGATATGCAGGTAAATGGTGCATTTATATAGCGCCTTTATCCAAGGTGCTTTGCAATGATTGTGCATTACATTCACCCATTCACATACTCATGCATACACCAATGGCGGAGGAAACCATGCAAGGCACCAACCTGCTCATCAGGAGCAATTAGGGGTTCAGCGTCTTGCTCTTAGACTAACTCTGGGGGAGCCTGGGATCGTACTGGGAACTTTCCGGTTCCCAAGCAGGGAGGGACACAGTTTAACTTAGTCCTACATGTTACGAATTATTCATGTGTGTCTTGACTCTGGTGCAAATAGATAGATCTGCGTCACGAAATAGAGGGACAGTGCTACGACGTGCATATTATTTCAGTATGAATTTGTTTCTTCTCTGCCCCGACTCCTGTTGCCTTCCTTGTCTTTCTGTAATTGTTACAGAAGCATGGATCAACAGACGTAGCCTAATAAACACACCGGGGAGGAGAGCCCAGGAGGGCCATTCATTGCACGCACCTACTACATGATACACGCACACACATGCATGCACCGCAACGCACTTTGTTCATAATTTGTCCCACTGGCACAAGTAGTATGGAAATGTACATATAGTTTGCTCTAAGGAAGAGATCTACAAGCCGACAATGTGTCTCATGATCATGACATCTGGAACACCAAACAGCTCATATACTGTATGTGTAGATCTGTTCTGCTTTCAATGTGCATTTTACTCTGGGGCTGCCACAGCTCGGTGCAATTTCTTAATCTGTCCATGTGAGAACGTGGAATTGAAGTCCTGCACGCAAAAACAAATCTTATATATCGTCTATGTCGGGTGGAAACCTCACATGTCCAAAACTGTTACTTGTCAGGTAAAGTTATATATATATCAGATCTAGTAGGGCATTAATTTGACTTCTGGAAAGTGAGGGGCGCTCTTATCATCATACATCCTCATACATCACATTCCGTGCTCAGCCAATCAAATCATCACAAATGTTATTCCGGCCAATCACTTTTAGCGTCTTCACTTTTCTGCCCTCACTTTATATGCCCAATATGTACTTTGCTCAGCCAATCAAATCATTGCTATGGAGTGATCAGCCAATCAAATCATTGTGTTTGTGCTCACACAAACACAAACGCTGGGCATAGGAGGGGCTAGCGGTCCTCATAAACACAAAAAGTTAAAATATGGAGATAAGAGGTTTCTGCCCGACAGTAACGTTATACTGTATACTGTATAGATATGTTCAATATGCGCCTGTACCAAAGCCCTGAGCTCTTCTTTTTTCAAGTTTAATGTTAATATGGACTCATATACGGCTCTGGTTTTCAAACTATCTTTAGTGCATAAAACAATATTGTAAATAATAATAATATCATTGTAAAGTCAAAGGATAAAGATTAACAGAAAGTGAAGTTACTTGGCATTGACAAAAAGTGGAATTTTATCCACCTTCCCGTTCTGGAAAAAGATGGTCATTGTAGTGATACATGGCTGGAGGCACTGTGTTTATGTGGATCTGAATGAGAGAGAGAGAGAGAGAGGGAGGGAATAAACATGGGATATTATTATCACTTTCCCTCCCATTCATTAGTTACACGAGTAAATTGATGTAGAACATGCTTCCCTCCCGTTCACGAGTTATGTTTTCATTGTTTAATTTGTGTTATTAATAGGTTTTAAGACCTACAGGGTTTCCTTCGGACAGTGGGATAGGTGACCCGTTCAGATGACGTCACTGGAAAAGTTTCGCACTGGCTTGCAAAGACTTCTTGGAAACTGAGGCGCAATGCAAACTCTATGTTAGTCCAGGATATTTTTTTTGCGCGCACATCCATTATATTAGCTTTTACAAATGTCCATTACCATTATCCAAATTAATTCCTTATTATTCTATTTTTTTTTTTACATTTAGCAAAAAACCAAGCCAATTTTAACACTGCCCACAATGTTTAGGTGTCCACTCTTCCTGCACCCTTTTGCAATGTGAAATGCCACCGAATCAGTAAGAGTAATCCTTTTCCACTTTGCTTCAAAATTAACTTGTGAAATTTGATGCTTTTATTGTGAAGGCAAAAGTTTCTGAACGTCTCACATCCTGCATATTTCCGCATGCTGAAAATAGCTGATCTACAAGCTCACAACTTGTCATGGACGCGATGAGCGCGATCAGCTATTTTCAGCATGCAACACGTCGTACGATGAAGATTACATCAGGCTTCACTGTGGGAGATGCGTTTTGTTGGCCTGTGTGAGTCCTGTGCTCACACAGCGCTCCTCGATGCAAAATAACGAGCTGGAAGCTCGTTATTTGGAAGCTATTTAATAATATATTATAATAGAATTATTTATGGAAGCTGTTTTTCGGTGGCAACAACATGTTTACCTCAGTGTTTTGGGTCGGGACATGTTCTGTGGTGTCGGATTTGGGCTTATCATATTATGTTTAGCCTCGGTACCCAGGTTTTCATTTTCGTCGGCGCAAAAAATGAAAGCCTGGAGGAATGCATTGGCCGCTATGGTCCAGAAGTGGGAGTCAACCCTTCCGGGTGGGCGTCGCTCCAAATTATGTGACGTAGCGCTGCACTAGGGGGGGAGGAGGGGCCGGGGCTGACGGACAGATCGGTGAGATCCAATCAGGGCATGCGCAAATCTCAGCCCCTCTAGACCAGAAACCTAACACGTTAGCTCAGGCTATATTATGCCTAGCAGGAGCGGGACAGATTGCTGTTTTTTTCCCCGCTGCACATTAAAGGGATAGTTCAGATTTTTTGAACTTAAGTTGTATGAAATACTTCCCATTAATATAGTGGTTGCAACTGTATTAATTGATTGCCCGAGTCCCGTGGTGGGAGTTCTGCTCTGGTTTTGGTGAAATATCAAGTAGTTCCGGTCATTTTGTGGGGGGCACTGGGGGCCACGCAGTAAAAGTAAATTAATCCACAAAACTAACGTAATTTGTATTGTTGACCTATTTCTAAAATATTAGTGCAACTTTCGTTCTTTTTTTACCCCTCTATCACACAGAACTATGTTTTTTGTGTCCATATCACTACGCCCAAAAAATAGTTCCATGTGATAGAGGGGTCAAAGTTGAACGAAAGTCATGCTAATATTTTAGAAATAGGTCAACAATACAAATTACGTTTGTTTTGTGGATTAATTTACTTTTACTGCGTGGCCCCAGTGCCCCCCACAAAATGACCGGAACTACTTAATATTGACCAAAACCAGAGCAGAACTCCCACCACGGGACTCGGGCAATCAATTAATACAGTTGCAACCACTATATTAATGGCAAGTATTTCATACAATTTAAGTTAAAAAAATCTGAACTATCCCTTTAAGGCCTGTTTAGATGGAAATCTGGCACACACCGTCTTGAACAAAGTGTACTATGAGAGAGCCAAGTTCACACACGCCCAGAATGAACTGGCACAAAAAACTAAGCTCCAGACCTCCCAAAACAAACAAATCCGACTTCTTTTAGGCCTAGGGCCCATGACCCACCTGCTTGTAACACATTTTGATAACATAGGTTGGCTCCGGGTAGAAGACAGAGTCAAGCAATTGAAAATGGGACTGACTTTCAAAATTGTAAATGCAGATCTGCCCTCCATGCCATCAGTGCACATTTACTTAACTGATTACCTAAAAAAAGGTAAGCAACTCCCACAGCCACAACACTAGAGGGAGTGTGAATAATGATCTGGTACCACCAATCTTTAGACCAAATATGGGTAAATTCACATTCCACAACACTGCCACCCAGGTGTGGAATGCCTTGCCCCCTTCCCTCAAAACTAGCAAATCACTAGTTTCCTTTAAGAAAGGACTGAAAATGCACCTGTCACTGTCATCCGATCAACAGAAGCCATAACTCTATTCCCCCCCTCTCCAATTCATTTCTATTCCAACCCGTACATAGATTGAATGTCTTGTTGAGATATTTAAATTGTTGTTGTTGTTATTGTTGATGTTGTTGTGAATGCATGCATGGGACCCGGATGGAAACAAGACCGCAAGGTCTTTCTTCGGTGATGTCATTTTGGCCAAATGTGCATTACTGTACCCTGTACTGTTTTGCATCTTATTGTCTAATAAAATGATCAATCAATCAATCAAACTCGTTCACAATAACGTTCACCAAGCAGAAGTACAGTACATTCGGTTCACGTTCACCCAAAATATGAACGGGACAACAATGCTTACCTGTCACAAGGCCCACCGCTGCCGGGCCCTTCATCTCTACACTGCTCCTGTCCCAGCACTGCCCGGGGCCTCAGCATTTTGGAAGGGTCTCTCCACTGCTCCTGTCCTAGCACTGCCCGGGGCCTCTGCAGGGTCAACCGCTCCCGCCCCAGCACTGCCCGGGGCCTCTGCAGCAATGTTGATTTTGATGTACAGTAGTTTTAGTCATTTTGAATAAAATTCCAGTTAGTTTCAGCCACATTTTAGTCATCTGTATTTTGTTTAGTGTTAGACTCTAGTTTTAGTGGACTAAATATCATAGGATTTTGGTCGATTTAGTTGACTAAAATGTATTTTGGCGGGCCTTGATGGCGTCGTAATTGCTGATTTTACACTTGGTTGCCGATCATACGATCTACAAGCTCACACCCAACACGTTGCGAGTTTGTAGATCAGCTACTCCCAGCATGCAACCAAGCACAAAATGACTTGTCTTTTAGTTCTACTGGATCTCTTCTACACTAGTCCCTCCCTAACATTTTTGTCTAGTTTTTATTTGTTGATGAAATTGTCCATATTTTTAGTCTGTTTTAGTCATGATAGCCTAGTTTTTAAAAGGAGCTGTAAGTCAGTGGTTCTCAACCTTTTCTGGATCAAGGCCCACAAGGCCCACTGGATCAAGGCCCACCTTTTCTGGATCTTCACGAAAATCTTTGCAAAAATCGTTGCGTAGCGTACCCATGTGGTGAGATGGGTGGACCAAGGTCATTTTCAGCATGATCATCAGTCAATCGACTGTGCTCTGGCTTGGATCAATGGAACCAACGATAAACAAATTCAGAACTAGGAGATTAAATAAAAGATGTAACGGTTCATTGCTATACAGGACTTAATGGATACAGTTTGATGCCTAAAAGATAATATAAAACGCAACAGTGTGAATCTATGTTATTGTTCTATTTCTTTCATCATTAGTTAGTAACTAAAATATAACAAAATAAATAATAATTATTGAATAATAATGATAATGATAAAAGTACAACATATATTTTTCTCTCTCTTACCGTCACTGGGCTCCCCCTGCAGTTCACAGGGAGTGTTTCGGGTCTTCTTCTTGACATTGGCTGGCACTGCAGATAGGCAAATGAAAAGCAGTTTAAATATATATTATATCGCAGAAACCTCTTATCTCCATATTTTCACTTTTGTGTTTTTTTTGTAAAGTAATGCCCTACTTGATCATACTAAAGCGTCACACAAAAGCATCAAAAGCAGTATCTACAAACTTGACAGTTTCGAGCTACTATTTTTTGTGAACATAATGAGAATAGCTTTAAAATACAATGATACAACAATAAAAACACATACAATCCAAATGGAATAGAAAACTGAGAATTTGGAGACTAACTGTAAATTGGTTGATGTTGACATCATCATTGTGTAATAACTCCCCTTTAGTATTTAAGATGTGTAACTGTCATGTTGGATTACCATAATATTGTTGCCGTCGGGCAGAAACCTTGTATCTCCATAAAATTCATATATTTTTATCTAGATGTTTATTTTCATTAATGAATGCACAAAAGCAGTGAAAATAGGGGAATTAAAGTATGTCAGTGGGTTTTATGTGAATGCTTTCCCTACTATAGAGCGTCGCAGTCCCGCCCCCTTTCAGAACGACGAGGGCACCAGGAAATAATTCCCAATTCATTTTCCCCATAGACATTTTCAAAAAGTATTTGTCCAAGGCTTAAAAGGTCTTTAAATAAATACTTTTTGAAACGCCTATGGGGAAAATGAATGCGGAATTATTTCCTGGTGCCCTCGCAGGGGGTGGGACTGCGACACTATAACTGGAAAAAAAGAGCTTGTGACCAAAAAATATCTACATTGCAGTTGCACCCATTGGAACACAGGTAATGTTTTTTCCAATTTCCTGAAAAGTAAAGATTTCTGCCCGACCGTGACAATGTTTATTCTGTATTAAGACTGCTTCTTTGAAATAAGCAATTTACACATACACGATTTATTTCCTGTATGAATCCACACGTTTCTTAAAATTATATTTTGACTGAAGAATTTGACACAAACTACAGTTTTTGTTGTCATGTAATTTTTACCTGTATGTGTTCTCATGTGCCTCTTCAGGTTGGTTGATAGACTGAATTTTTGTTCACATACTGCACAAGTATACGGCCTTTCCCCTGTGTGAGTCCTCATGTGTTGTGACAGATTACCGCTTCCACGAAAGCCTTTGCCACAAACTGTGCAATTAAAGGGTTTTTCCCCTGTGTGAGTCCTCATGTGAAGTGTCAGTTCAAACAGTCGGCCAACACCTTTGCCACAAACTGTACAAGTAAAGGGTTTTTCCCCGGTGTGAGTCCTCACGTGTCGTTTCAGATCACCAATGTGGCCAAAGCCTTTGCCACAAACTTCACAAGTAAAGGGCTTTTCCCCTGTATGAATAGTCATGTGTCGTTTCAGATCAACCTTGTGACCAAAGCCTTTGACACAAACCATACAAGTGAAGGGCTTTTCCCCTGTGTGACTCTTTAAGTGTCGTCTCAGAGTACCCATGTGATCAAAGGTTTTGCCACAAACAGTACAACTACAGATTTTCCTCCCCTTACGACCCCTTGTGGATGCCGTTTGTTTCAATGATGTCACGTCCTGGGACAACATGTTGCTCAGAGACAATCTTTGTCCTTCCACACGTTGGGTTGGTGTGTTTAAATCTGACTGATCTTCCCTGGTCTCCTCCCAATCGTCACTGTCTTCGGTGTTGTCAGATTCAGAACAGTGTGAAGAGAGGAGCTGGTCGGCAACAGTAGGATGCGATGTTCTACAGTCCTCTACATCAGCTTGTGTTTTCATGTGTGCAGTCGAGGTGTTGGCCAGAGGCTCTGTCTCTCTGTTTTCAACATGATCATCTTCACTTTTCACAGTTAGTAATGTCAAAATTGGCCCATAATCATCTAGAGTCTGCGTTTCTCTCTTTTCATCATCTGCATGTTCACTTTTTATTGCTAGTAATGTCATTGTTGTCCCATCAGCCACCTCTGGTCTTTGAAATAACTCCTGATGTTCTTCTTTAATCTGTGGAGGCTCTGGTTCCTCCTTGAGCAGAATGTGAGTGCTCTCCTGCTGTTCGACAGAAACCTCCTCTTCACACACAGGGAGGTACAGGAAGTCTAGGCGGAAAATACACGTGAATGATTTTAATAAGAGAAATGCAATTCATCTCTGCAAGTTAGCAACCCTCCATTTCCTGCAAACTAGAATGGCTACTGTATCAGCCACAAGAAGCCTAGCATGGCAGTTCTGAGCAGGTCGACCATTTGACAAAAACATTTTTCTTTTTACATTTGGTGAAGGAAAAATGTATAGACCCCAGGGGACTCCAGTCAACAATGTATATACAGTACTGTATGGTTTGTGACAAACACATTTAAATTGTAAACACATTGAAACTGTATTATGTAATCACTATGGATCCTGGTGGATCTCTACAGTGACACGGGTGTGGGTTGGGTGTAGGGTTATTTGTTTTTCTCTTTTTTGTCTCTGATTAATGTATTGTTGAACTGATAATTATGCTGAGTATTTCTAATGCTGTGCTGTGAGTAGGATGGGCACTTATAAGCTTTTAAGCTTCAGCCCATGCCTTTTGATCACCTTCACAGGTCTTCATTCTTTTTTTTTGATGTTCAAATAAACTAAACTAAACAAAAAAAAAATGTGTCGAATCTGTAAGGTAACATGTTAATACATGGATTAAAGCAAAATAAAATTGCACGCCTGAAAATGTTTGCATGACCAAGTCCTAAATGTGCGATTTGTGAGAGGATGAAAGGAGCCTCCCCACACACTAGCAGTGATTCCTAAACAAGCAACACCATAATGTAAAATGATTTTAGTAATATTGTCCCTGCTGTAAACCACGTGAAAGAAATCACAGATTGAGGCTTTAACTTTTGCTTTCATATGAGATATTGGACCGAGACTATTACAGATTTTATGGAAGATGCTTCTGTCCACATCAAATGCTCGAAAAATGGCCTGGGCCGGCTTAGCGGTCCAGGCACCTTGGCTGGTAATCCAGCATGACAGTGTGTTGCGGGTTCGAGTCCCGATCCTGACAAACTTTGCTGTGTATCTTCCCCCCCAGCTCTCTCCCTGTTTCCTGTCAACTTACTATCTATCTATCTATCAATGAAGGAAAAAAGGGGGGAAAAATAATAACCGAAAATAGACGATCAACGAGCTCTCAATGTGCGACGCATTGACAGCATGTTTCCGCTGTGCAACATGCCTCCAAGAAGACATGATGCTGCTTTCTATGGAATCAAAAAGACTGAAATCAGTCGTGGCTACTTAGAACTTTAATCCATGTGCTAATACAATATAACTTGTACAATTGGGTGGTTGCATTTGGTCTCCCTGCTCTTCTATTGAGAGCAGTGGTGAGTGGTGTCATGCTCGTAGAACGCAGTACCACACCGTGGTGGCAGTAATTTGTTGACGTGCACTCGCAGGGACGGAACAGGACGGTGCAGTGCGTGCACGCTAGAACGCGTCCCCCTAGATTCAAGAGAAGATGCACCAACCTCGCATCACCAGACTTTCCAAGACGCACCAAGTACCCAGTGGTCTAGGTTTACTGGCGTCCTTCCCCCCCCCCACACTTACAGCAGTTCGGCTATGGCTCGAGTAGGCTATATTGCTACTGTGAGGTGTTCAGCACACAAGAAGAATGCCTCCTCCTCCATCAAAGAACAGATTCATTCGTGATTCGTCCAAAGCAAACTTTTTTGTTTCGCTAGTGTGCAGTAAATATGTTTGTCTGACTATTTTAAGTCTACTTTTGTGTGTCTAAAACTCTCATACACTATTTAACGATAGGCTTAGGCTATGCAGCCGTTCTGTGTGCATGCCGCGATGCACGCGCGTGTGCGTGACGTTCCGTGGTACCAGTCAAAAAATCACCATGACACCACTGATTGAGAGTGAGACATTTAGATCCTGTGTAACACTAGGTTGGACACAACCTTCAACGTGTTCTCCCCAGAGCAAGCAGGCAGGCTCTTTTAGCTCAGTGGGAAAAATGGTAGCAGTTTAATAAGACCTCGGTGCAAATCAGGAGTAGAACAGGAAAGTTGCATAGTGCAGCTTTAAACGTAACAATACTTTGCATTCTGAAGTGTTCATTTCGTAGACTGAGACTATGAAGAAGTTCGTTGACTACCTTTGTTTACTGAAAAAAACGAAATAAAAATGAAATAAAAACTAAGCTATAAACTAAAACTAAGACTAAATATATTGACAATTTCGTCAACAGAAAATGTTAGGGAGGAACTAGTGGAGAAGACAGAACTAAAAGACAAGTCGTTTTATGTTGGTTATGCTGGTGTGTTGCGCCCGCTCTGAAAATAGCAGATCTTGACTTGTAGATCTGCTATTTTCAGCATGCAACCAAGTGTAAAATAGCCATTACGATGCTATCAAGGCCCGCCAGAATACATTCAACATACAAAATACAGGTACATCATCATGCTGTGTAAGTTGTAAGTAATTACCAGAGGCCGTGTAGCATTTACAGATGTTTTTGTCATCAAGCTCTTGGCGTGTTTGTTCATTCATAGTACCGATAAAGTGATCTTGTTTTACCTGATTGAGTGTTACACCTCGTCTTATTGTGTAGTAATGTCAATGTTGACACATCAGCCTCCCCTTCCTGTTCCTCTTTTATCTGTGGAGGTTGTGGTTCCTCCTGGACCAGACTGGGACTCCTCCTCCTCTCCTCGTGTTCAGGTGAAACCTCTTTACACACAGACAGGAGGAGGAGAGAAGAGGTAGCATCAGCAGAACAACTCAAAGTGCTTTTTCTCATCGGATTGATTTTGTTTTGGCACGATCGTCAGTGATTTTGAGTGTTGCAACTACTCCCTTACGGAGCTGTGTGTGGGTGGGTGGGTGGCTGGCTGGGTTGTTTTTCACCACCAGTGCGCAACCTAACGCACACACAAACACACATGCAGTGCACGTATTAAATGTATATATGATGATTTTGGGTGTGCCAGTACAGTACAGTGACAGTACAGTACAGTACAGTACAGTACAGTACAGTACAGTACAGTACAGTACAGTACAGTACAGTACAGTACAGTACAGGGTACAGTAGAGGGACCCCCACATGGTAACTCTGTCATTTCTCAAGCGTTTCGGACGCGGGCACGCCGTGCCGCCTTACTTTTCATACACAAGGTGCACACAGTAAGAGCTAGCATTACCCCTTCCTCCTCCCCCCTCCCTCCTTGTCTTACCCGGCAGTCAACCCTTTGCAGTTTCTCCTCCATCTCCCTGCAAGAATTGACTGACCTTGTGAGGTCGATGAAGACATCTTCCTGTCCGCTAGATGTCCTGCCCACATCAATGCTAAAGGATGTCTTTTCATCTGTAGGCCCCTGCCTACTCTCTAGAATAAACTCATCACTAACATCCGGCCGTGTTCCATCTAATTTAAAAAAGGCAATCATTCAACCACTCCTCAAAAAAACAAATCTGGACCCATCCCTACCAATAAACTACAGGCCAATATCAAAACTATTTTTCATCTCTAAGGTTTTGGAAAAGGCAGTGGCCAATCAGCTCACAAATATATTAAATCAACACAATATCTGCGACAAATACCAATCAGGCTTCCGTAAAATTCACTCCACAGAAACAGCTCTACTTAGAGTATCAAGTGACATCATGATGTCATCCGATGTTGGTGATTGCTCCATCCTGGTGTTGCTTGATCTAAGTGCAGCCTTCGACACCGTAGACCATCGTATTTTAATTGACAGGCTCAGGACGTGGGTCTGTGTCTCCGGGACCGCCTTAGATTGGTTCCAGTCCTATCTTTCAGACAGGAGCTTCTCTGTGGCCGTTGGTCCCTACTCCTCTGAGTCCTCTACACTGTCATGTGGTGTTCCACAGGGATCGGTCCTAGGTCCACTTCTATTCGCTCTATATTTACTTCCCCTAGGTCCAATAATAAGCAGCTTTGAGGGTATCTCCTATCACTGCTATGCCGACGACATTCAGTTGTACTGCTCATTCAAGCCAGATAAGATCGACATAATCAACACACTCCATGAATGTCTAGCGGCCATCAAAAACTGGATGGCCAGCAATTTTTTGCAACTAAATGCAGAAAAAAACCCAGGTTTTAATTGTTGCTTCAGATAAAGTCGCTGCAGATGTTTCCAACCACCTCGGGTCACTAAAATCTAACATTTGCTCCAACCCTAGAAACTTAGGAATTATCCTAGACCAGGCCATGCTTCTGGATAAGCATGTTAAGTCTGTTTCCAGTGCCTGTTTCTTCCACCTTCGCAATATCGCCAAACTTAGATCTGTTGTTTCACACCCGGAGTTAGAAATGATCATCCATGCATTTATATCATCATGTCTAGATTACTGTAATTCCCTTTTCACATGTCTCTCCAAATCCTCATTAGACCGTCTGCAACTGGTTCAGAACGCTGCTGCCAGATTGCTGACCAGCTCCAGGAGATCCTGCCACATCACACCCATCCTGTTTTCCTTGCACTGGCTCCCAGTAAAGTATAGAATTCATTTTAAAATCCTTGTCATCACACACAGAACCCTCCATGGCCAGGCACCCCCATATATGTGACTTACTCCACCCATATATTCCCAGAAGGTCTCTGAGATCCTCATCCCAAGCCCTGCTGGTCGTTCCACCCACAAAATTAATAACTAAAGGTGATCAAGCCTTTGCTAGTGTCGCCCCCAGGTTATGGAACAACCTCCCGGATCACCTGAAATCTGTGGCCTCCGTGGACCTTTTTTAAAAATATTTAAAGACCCACCTTTTTAGACAGGCCTTTGCGACATAGTGCTGTACTGATTTCTTGATTTTTACCAGTGCCTTCTTTTTTTTGTCTTTTTCTTTGCTTTATTCCTATTATTTTTATTCTTATTATTTACTTTTACTACCATTGACATGTTTTGTTTTTATTGTTGTGAAGCACTTTGTGACTATGATGTCTGTGAAATGTGCTCTATAAATAAAATTTACTTACTACTTACTTACTCTTACTCTCCGTAAGGGAGTCTGGAACCCAGTTGATCGTCCACATATGATGTAAATTATCCATTAATTGTCAATGGGAATTTAATGTTTGTGTATGACGACAATCTACACTATAGTAACGCCCCTCAAAAATAGGATCTAAAAGATAGAGTTGCTTGCTACAGCAGTGTGTAGTTTGGTGTTGTTGTGCATGTACAGACGGTACAGACATACCTGCAGCAGTGTGTAGTTTGCTGCCGGTGTGCAGTGTCTCTATCTCTCTCTGGAAGAGGCTGTACATGAACTGTGCGGCCAGATGGAGGCGCTCCAACACAAACACTCTGACATGAAGCTGCACAAAACAAACATCAGCGCCACTCTGCTGCTGCTGTTTCTCTAACACACACAGTATCTCCTCTCCCACAGACGCCAGGTGTTCATTTATGGACAGCCGTACAGACTCCATGTGAGACATGTTGGTTTGTTTAAATAATTGATTGAATATTGATTCGACAAAAATGCAAACAGCACGAGTGCAGTGACAGTGTGGTCCTTAACATGAAAAGGTCTGAGAAGCACTGTCACAGTCACAGATAGATGACAGAAAATCAGAAATCCCACAAAATCCAGGAGATTTAAAACATTACAATCCAGAAGGACAGCTGCAGGAGAAAGGCTTAAACAACAGGAGGAGATCGACTCCTCTGTCGAATCCAGGAGTGTTGTTGTTGACACGTCTGTTATGAGACAAAGACATGTTTCACCAATCACCACCGTCTGTGTTCCTCACCACCACCATCATCATCTTCATCATCACAGGGAAAATAATGTAAACAAAACTACAAGCTGTTACTTCCGGGTCAACGTGCTTCGCTTCGCATGTGTATAAGGAGCCAGGCAGCACCGTTGTTTTCGCCCCCTAGTGGAGGAGGTGTGTAACTGTCACTAGAAAGAAAGAAAGAAATAAAGAAAGAAAGAGAGAGAGAGAGAGTGTGTGTGTGTGTGTGTGTGTGTGTGTGTGTGTGTGTGTGTGTGTGTGTGTGTGTGTGTGTGTGTGTGTGTGTGTGTGTGTGTGTGTGTGTGCGTGCGCGTGCGTGCGTGCGTGTGTGCGTGCGTGTGCATGTTTGTGTGTGTTTTGTATTTACTTGAGAGCGTGATATAATTTGGAAAATGTAGTTGTTTTTCTTGTAACACAACCTCTATCAGTGCTCAGGTATTACAGTGTTTAGGTTTCTTCCTCATGCCTTCAAAATTCTTTCCCAGGTGTGACTTAGGTCTACACCAGTAACAACAGTTTTATTCTACGGAGGTAAGGTACAGGACAACATAGCAAAACAGCATGTGTTTGCTACAGTAATCTACTTCTCAAAGTCTTGTAATTATCTAAAGATTTAACTAAATTGGGCCTAATTGTTATTGATGATCAGAAAGAGAAAATTAAATGGAAAGGATTTTCAGTTTTGGCTGTGATTTGCATGGGCAATAATACTGTGATGCATCAAATAAAAGCAAATCATTTACAAACTATAGCTGAATTTCTGATAACTCTCTGAAATGTACTTTTCTGGTGGTTATATTATTATTATTAGGGGTCAAGCCCAAAAGGCGCAGACCCCTTTTGTTTCCGTGAACATTCTGCCATTTTAGCAGTTTTGGGTCCCTCAGGAACTGAAGCTCACACTGATTCGTCATAAGACCTTTGACCTTTAGATCTCTCGATGAGTAAATTGTTATGATTTGCTCTATCCACTTTTCAGCTTTTTATGGCCATGTCACATAAAAACGCATTTCCATACATGCAAATGGAGTCTGACTCTCCTTTCTTCGGCAACTACAGTTACAACATGTAGAAATGAATGAAACCAAAAAACATTGTTTTGATTTGGTACGGTAGAACTGGTAGAACTGCATGCCTTGCATAGTTGTGGTGCAGTCAAAAGTATCATACCTGATGATTGATTAGAACATTAGATAATGATCGGGGCATGACAAGAAATGCAGTGTCACAAGTTTCATAAGGCCCCTAACTTTGATCAGAGGTGAGCAAACGTCTAAGCTGGAGATCTGGTGGTGATTGTGGACACCCAGCTGTGGATCAAGGGTTTCCACGGATTATGATTTGAAACACACTCTCAACGGTGAAAACCTTTTTCAATAAGCTTTACTTGTCAATTTCTGCCCTGCTCTGTTTTTGATAATTTCCTGCTAAAAATAAAAATGGGTCACGGACATAGACAAGTCGTGCCATGCGTGTACGTGTACGGACATGTTGGTGACCCCTGCTGATGAGAGAAGAAAGACAAGCAGGTGGTTAATAGTCTCTCAATACAGACTGTTGACTTGCGCAAATTCAAAGGAAAAGAGGACACTGTTTTTCCTTTATTTTTTTGCCGATGGGTTCTCAGATTGAGTGGTTAATAGTCTCGCGTAGCCAGACAACTATTCTACAATCTCCGAATGCTATATACCTGTAGAGTCTGGATCTGTTTGTCATTTCAGTTCACAAAAGTATATTTAAAAATATCTTTAGAGCTTTTTTATTTTTTCCATTTCTGCTAAGCAACAATGTTTAGATGGTTTCTATTTATATTAGGATAGATTTGCACGACTGTAAAGACAAAACGGAAGCATTTGAAAACAGTCTGGCAACACGAGACTAGGTGGTTAAAGACAGCCTGATGGATGATGTCATGGCTTCATACAGAGGATATGATACACATATGTGTGGAATAGTAAATATATGTAAATGAGAGTGAAAACACATACTGTACGTGCAGAAAAGTAAAAATGCATTGTGTGCGCAGAAGAAATATATGCATGTGGTCAATGCTGAAAATACAAGTGAAAGTAGAATATTCTATATTTTATTACATCCCATTTTCCTATAGTGATGTGAAAGGAGAATGTATGTGTGAATAAATAATGTCTTATGTGGTGTCATATGTTATTAATTTGATTTACTTTTAGATATGTGCTGGGAAACCTGTAAACATGCACAATGACAATGGATTAAAAATGAACCACTGCCCTGTTACCATTAAACATTTAAAAACAATTACAAATAAATGAATGGACAAGTTTGCACCCACTTTTTCGCCCTAGAGAGACGACTGAAGAGTTAAAGGTCAAATTAAGCAGGTTTTTATAGTGGCAACATGAGGTTGATTTGAAACATTTGGCCCGGGTGGTGGTTCTTGGTCAACTGGGCTACCTGTAGTGCAGCCTGTGCAAAGTTTCACACTGATCAGCCAGAGACAGACAGGAGGGAAAACATAGTATCCGATCTTCCGCCGCCCAGCCTTCCATCATCGGGCCTGGCAGAGACAATAATACTAGCAAGTAATCATAATAGTATGTGAACTTTACAGCAGTTAACATATGCACTATACAGCAAGAACAACAATCTGGTACCACCCACTATAAAACAAACCTACTACAGCACTGCCACCCAAGCGTGGAATGCACCTTTCAGCAGGCCCAAGGGAGAGGAAATGATCACTTCTCCATTAAACAGGTGATCACCCCCCTTTCCTTTTCTTCCATGCCATATAGTGTTTTATTGGGTTTTTTTCTGTGATGATATTGAATTGTGTTGTTATTTTTCATGTCATGCATAGGGCCTGAATTGAAACAAGACTACGAGGTTTTTTGTTTTTTGTCTTTTAGACTAAGTGTTCTCAGTTCAGTTTCAGTTCTCTGCTGCTGATTTACATTTCTGTCTAATAAACTATTCAATCAATCAAGCAAGAGAGTTAACGTGTCCAATAATTTGAACCGAGATAATCTAAAATGTTTCTTGATAAAATTGGTTGTCATTTTGAATCATTTCAAGATGTACAGTAGAGATTCAGATCCTTGTGAGTTATGAAAAATACCTTTCCATTCAGAAACAAAGATTAGTCTACATGACACACTCTACTCTTCTTTAAAAAAAAATATAATTTTGAAACACTGCCGCATGGACTGCAATTGCATCATGTATTTAAAGAGAACCCCGCTGTAATATGCATTTAATAGTGCAGTTATAGGAAGGAGGTGGAGGTGTCCAACTGACAATTTTCTCTAGATATAGATTAATTTGAGCTGACTATTGGATTAGGACACTATAATAAGTGTCAAGATGCACATTACCAAATGTATAATACCAGTGACCACCATGGACAAAAGTAGGCCTACATAAGGATCACATTTGAAACAATGCCGTAGCCTGCCTGCCTTCCTCAATATCCCATGAGCCAAGCTGCTGGCAATTATGGTCTGTTATGGTATGCTATATGGTCTGTTTTCTTCACAATATCAAACAGAATTCATGCAATTACAAACTTTGGAGTTATAGCAGATATGTGAGAGGAAGTTGAAAAAAGAAAAAAAAAAGAAATTGGGGATTTAAACATTGAAGAAGCAGACACAGATTTGCCAATACAATTCATCAAATTGTCAATTCATTGTTATTTTTGATTTTTCAGTAATTTTTTCACAGGATAGAAATAAATAATACTGAATTAGGTAGAACATTTTATATATTGGAGAATTAGAGGTAGAACATTTTATATATTGGAGTCCGAAGATGTCCGCTGGTACACTTCACACCACTAGCTTGTCCCCTGAAGATCCAAAGCAAAGAGAAAAATCAGAAACACAAAACACATGTAGGCCTAATCCACTGTAACATTATTGAGATGTCAGCACTTCAATTCTTCAGTTCTTATTGTTGTTCTTGATACTCACAGGTGATTGGTCCAATGGTGAAGGGTTTGAACGGTACAGATGTGGAAACGGAGCGACGCCGCCTCCCTGAGCAAACCTGTGAATGGTGAAGGAATAGCAGTAAGCAGTGAAGCACACAGTTTGCTACTGACTTTAGTGTGAGTGTGGAAAGAAAGTGTGAAACTTACAGGAGAACATGAGGAGGCTCTCTGGTCACACAGGTGGAGGCTGCAGTGAAGGTAGATATCTCTGTAGTCTCCATCGAACAGGAAGAGCAGGGCAGAGAAACGAGCCTGGAGGGAAGAGCCGCTCTCAACCACTGTCACCTGACGACGGTTGGTAGCACACCTGGAGAAAAGAAGGGTCAGGTTGTAGGCCCATGATGACACATCACTATTTCAACCCTCATTCTCCATTTATTTTTATAAAGACACTGAAATAATATTATTCATATTGGTTGTTTACCACACAAAACCATACCCCGCTCCCACCCAACTTCTACCCAACTGTCTCTTTCATTTATTGATTGTTTTGGGCACAAACCATCAGAAAAATAAAGAATGAAACAAGAATGAAACCTATGCCTACTTGTTTTGAATGAAGAAGTGTCGCATGACGTCATCAGGGCTGGAGGAGTGAGTGGCGTAGCAGTCGTCCAGAACGACCACAAACCTTGGATCTGTTTCCCCTACAGATACTCCTACATACAGGGCAGAGCCCACTGGCAGGGTGACTGGGCCTGCTGGGTAAGGCTCTGTGTAGTTGGAGTTTTGGAACAAGGACATGGAGGCACTGGCTGGGGAACCCACACCTATCATGCCAGCTTCAAGCCTGTCAGAAAAAAATGGCACTTAACTGTTAACTATTCTGCAATATAGCCTACTATATCCTACTATATAGCCTACTATACAACTTCTCCAAACGTGCACATATTTCTTCCTGTTAATCAGATAGAAAGACAGACTCAAATGTGTTTAACAGCTAATGAAACAAGACTGACATGAAACGTCATATAGGCCTACAGGTTGGCTACCGATATATATATGAGGCCTTTAACCAAGAATTGGAGAGTCTGGATTGGTCCGATGAGCTTAACAGCACACTTGTCGAAGAAGCTTGGCTTGGCTTCAAAACCAAATTTACATCAGTACTGAACTACATGGCTCCTCTGAGAACCATCAGGGTCAAAACCCGCTCGGAGCCATGGATGAATTCGGACATAATGACTGCAACGAATGCCAGAGACAAAAAATGCTCTGAATTTCTAAAATGCAAGTCAAAGCTTGCCAAGCGCTTCAACAGGGGTCTCCAAGCTCAGCTGGACAACCTAAAAACCCAACGAAACAGGCTAAGAAATAATGTTACTGCCATGATCAAATCCGCCAAAAGTAACTTCATTAATAATAAAGCTGAGGAAAACAAAAACAATCCTTGAGAGCTCTGGAAGCTACTCAACAACCAATTAGGCTATAGTCAGAAACTGAAAACCAGGTTTTCAAACATAAACATTAAAGCGAACAACACTCTCATCACTGACAAGCTTGATGTGGCCAACTACTTGAACATCTTCTTTAAAAACATATCAACAACGCTGGTTAACAATCTGTCCTCCCACTCTGGGCTCTTTGGTGTAGAGCACATTAAAACCTTCTACAGAAACCTAGGTGTTTGTAAAGACGATTTTAAATTAGTTATGGTAACAACTGATGAGGTACTTAAGAAACTGAGTGCCCTCCAACCCCACAAGGCCACTGGCCATGACAATATTCCCTCCAAATTTCTCAGAGACTCAGCCATCTCTATAGCGCCAATCATCACCCACATAGTAAACCTCTCCATCAAACAGGGACAGGTCCCCCTAGATTTCAAACTGGCCAAAGTAACCCCCCTGCACAAGAAAGGGAGTAAATTAGACCCCGGCAACTACCGCCCTATTTCTATTCTAAGCTCCATCTCGAAAGTGATGGAAAAAATAGTCTATGAACAGGTTGAAAAGTATCTTGCCACTAATAAATTATTGTACGAGTTCCAATCTGGCTTCAGAACATCCCACTCCACTGACACATGCCTTCTCTATTTGAGCGACCACATCAAACAAGAGGTGGACGCTGGCAAATACTGCGGCATGGTCATGCTGGACCTCCAAAAGGCTTTTGACACAGTGAACCACTCCATACTGGTTAACAAGCTAAAAGCAATTGGTTTCGATAGCACATCAGTGAGCTGGATGCAATCCTACCTGGAGGGGAGAGCACAGATGGTGGAAGTGAACGGAACACTGTCCGTCCCCCCCCCTCCCAGTGAGCTGTGGCGTTCCACAAGGAAGCATACTAGGGCCTCTACTGTTCCTAATATATGTTAACGACATGACTTCAGCTTGTGACTGCAACTTGTTCCTGTTCGCAGATGACTCGGCACTGCTGGTCTCGGACAGGGACAAACTGCAGGTTGAAAATGCCCTCAGCTCTGAACTCGGTAGAATCTGCACCTGGCTCGCTGATAACAAACTATCTTTACACCTGGGAAAAACTGAATCCATTCTCTTTGGATCTAATAGTAATCTCAGCAAGGCAAATGGCTTCTTGGTTAGAGTGGGTGACAATGTTATCACACGTAAAGATGAAATTACCTACCTAGGTTCCATCCTGGAGGCTAATCTTTCCGGTGATAAAATGGCCACCAACGTAATCAAAAAAGTCAACCAAAGAACAAGATTCCTTTACAGGATCTCCTCACTGGTCGACAAAAACACCTTTAAGACCTTAACAGGAGCCCTTGTACAAGGCTTCTTTGACTATGCATGCACCTCCTGGTACCACAGCACCTCAAAGGCCCTTAAAGCTAGGCTCCAGACCTCCCAAAACAAACTGGTCAGGCTCCTACTTGGCCTCACCCCCCGAACCCACCTCACCCCTGCCCACTTTGACAGACTGGCATGGCTTAGGGTCGGCGACAGAGTACAGCATCTTGCAATGGGTCTGGTCCACAAGATTCGATACTCCACCAAGATACCCATGTACCTGTGTAGATACTTCCTTAATGTTAACGAAGTCCACACCCACAACACCAGAGGGAGTGCAACGAATCATGTTCAACCCAGATTCGGCACAAACAAGGGACTAAATTATTTTCGCTCCTATGCCACCAAAATGCGGAACGCCCTACCAACAGTCATTAAGACATGCGAATCCCTTGACTCCTTCAAAACCGCTCTCAAAGGGCACCTACGGATGGCTGCAATTCGAAACTGGCCCCCGTAATCTGAATCCCCCCCACCGCCCCCCCTTTTTTCCCCTCACTGTATATGTTTCTTTTCCCTTTTTACCTCCATTATGATGAATTCCTGTACTGTTCTTTGTCTATATAGAAGTGTCTATTTGTACGTCTCTAAATGTTTTGATGAATTGAACATGGTGGACCCTGTTGTAAACAAGTGTAATGCTTAATTGGGTCGTCCACTCACAGTTAACAGCCTTTGTATTGAGTTTGTGCTTGAAATGTACTGTAATTCTGCAAACTGTTAATAAAATTTTCAATCAATCAAAAGTGAAAGCTTGGAGACTGGTTGGCTACGGTACGGTACCCGTTTGGTTTCTCTGTAGGATGGCATGGGATTTGGCCTGTGAACTCTGAGACAATTTGTCAGCTCTCTCACATTGTCCTTAGATTGTCCTTTCACAATACATGTCAGAACTAAAGTACCTGTTAAATATCTCTGGTGTTCTTCCCATACTAGCTGGGTCAATCCTGTTCTCTTAAAGTGCTTCTCGACTAGGTCTGAGTTGCTGAGGTTGTGGTTGAGCTGGATGGGGAGTCAGCAGTAACTTCTTAATTGAGCTAATGGTAAATTTTGGTTTGTTTGATCTTGTTGCTTTTCAGTGACCATAGGGTCCCTGTTTTATGCGGGGGGGGGGGGGGGGTGTGACGACCCTCTCCTACCCTGCCTAACTGGCTGATTGGCAGGGTGGAGTTGGATCGTCAGTGAGATTGGACCACACCTGAGTCTGGTGTGTCCCACGCCTATATAAGTGTCCATCTGCCTTCACTCCTGAGTCTTTTCGCCTCTCTACTGGTTTGTTTGTTTGCCTTGGTTTACACCTTACAACATGAGTCAGATTGTAATCAATCAACTGCACAGCAAAAACTCTGAACAGTTCCAATTCAAGGAGCTTGTGCTCACTGAAGAGGAGAAACGGCTTCTGGCCAAAGAGGGAGCAAGCATTCCCTCTGACATGCCTCTCACAAAGGCCGAGGAAAGGACCTTGAAGAGGGTGAGAAGGAAAATCCGCAACAAACAATCTGCTCAGGAGAGCCGCAAGAAGAAGAAGGTGTATGTTGATGGACTGGAAAACAGAGTTTCCATCTGCACAGCACACAACCAGGAGCTACAAAAGAAAGTCCAACAGCTCGAAAAAGACAAGATGTCATTGGCAGAGCAACTGAGGAAGCTGCAGGCTATTGTAAAGATGACCACACAATCAGAACATGGACATCACCAAAACGTCAACTATGACGCTAGACCAGACCTCAGGCATTACAGGTGTCCTCCTTGCTCTCAAGGCCCAGGAGACAAACACCACACCATAAGCACCCAATCCCAAATGACTTCAGACGACACTGAAATCCAAATGTGAGCCCAATGAACTGCACCTCGGTAGCCTACCATGTATTAAGTCTTTGACCATTTGACATGTTCTATGATACTCCCTCACAAATCCTCAACTCCTGAGAGCCCTACATGTCCTCCACACCAACAATAATTTCAGAACAACTCAATTTACCTGTCCAAACTACTTGAGCCAATGCAACAAACAAGATAAAACAAAGGGAAGTTTAGGTTCTTAATTCACCATAGGCAAATCTTCCTCCCCATACAAGTACTGTAGCAACCATTGCAAAATGTTCCCTCCCTGGTGGATACAAGGATAAAGACTCAAAGACAGAGACAGAGCTTTCCCCCACCTAGATAACTCACCCTAGTCTTCATGTGTCCTACTGGCGGGAGGTATTTATGCACTTGAGCCCGATGGGTAGATTGGGCAACCATGAAATGGCAACCCTCTCAAAGCCATGGATGTGCCCCCAGGGCCGCACGGAAGACACACAAAAATAACAAATAGTTTAGCAAAAATAATAAACAAATGAGTCCCCCTATCGAGGCCCCATTTCTTTAACCTATCAGGGAAAGGCTCCACACTTCCTTGCACCACCAGGGAGAGAAGCACGTATCAATATCACCCCTCCCTCTTCATGAAACTAGAAACTCATTTTCTCAAAATTAGAATATCAACCAATAACCAAACCAGTTACACACTGAATATGTCTAAACTGCATCTGTATCTCCCATTATTTTAGCACTTAACAGGTAGTACTGGTACTCACCACTGGAGAACACTACCCCTGCAAGGCCCAAATTCCTGGACTGAAAGATGACCAAACCAAAGTGCTAACAACCAACCAACCATTTTCAAACATTCTAGGAATCAATTTTGTCCTACCAACTTAGACGCGAGCCCCCATGTTACAATCTGACTCATGATTGCAACAAAAGGGAGACACAGGCACAGTTAAAAGTGTATAGAAATATATTTATTTAAAGGTTAACTAACTAAATCACAAGTATAAGATGTCAGTAAATATGAATGATCATCAGTGTGTAAGCAATGCATGTGTGGGAATGTTGTAAGGTGTAAACCAAGGCAAACAAACAAACCAGTAGAGAGGAGAAAAGACTCAGGAGTGAAGGCAGATGGACACTTATATAGGCGTGGGACACACCAGACTCAGGTGTGGTCCAATCTCACTGACGATCCAACTCCACCCTGCCAATCAGCCAGTTAGGCAGGGTAGGAGAGGGTCGTCACACAATATAAAGAAAACTACCGCATTTTAAATGTCTTGCAATCCCAGATTTGACCACCCGGTGGTGGAAGCTTCACTGTTCCAACGTGGTTCTGGGGGCATTGGTACAGCAGTGTCATTTGAAACCCTACTACATGGATTGCCAGTGCCAGAGCCGGCTGCAGGATGAAATGACTGAGGGGTCAATTGAGATTTTAGAGGGGTCAAATTATTATTACATATTGCATTGTTAAAAGAAAGAGGCAGTGCCAGTTCTAGGACTCAGGTGGTCCTATGCAAGACTATTTTCTGTGGGCCCCCACCAGGGCCATAGCTATAGGCTTCAGAAAATAGTGAGGGAATGGTAGCGCTGCCCTGTCAGGGGTGGTCCGTGGGGGCTTGCCCCCCTCGACATTTTTTTAAATTTGCGATGAAAATGCTTCAATCTGGTGCACTTTGACATAAAAATTAAGAGGATAGATCTAAAAAGAACTACACACATCATATTAGATTATTATCATGTTTACTGTGCTATTATTGCCATTTACCAAAATCAGCAGGGGAGAACACAAGTACAAAAAAAAACAGGGCTGAGGGGTCAAGTACCCCTTTTGACCCCTCGTGGCACCGGGCCTGGCCAGTGCACTTATACAAGGACGCATTGTGAGCGAGTAGCCACTTTGAGTGGCAGTCAGGACAAACGCTCATGCCAGAACATGATTTAATATTCTGTGCTTATCAGGTCGCAACTCAAACAGCACTGAGTCGGCTCGAGCACGGCAACTCGCTCGCTTTGGCTTGCTCAGTGTTGTCTCACGTGGCTCAAGTACGCTTGAGTCGGCAAATGTTTAGGTGGGTACTGTACTGTACTGTACTGTACTGTACTGTACTGTACTGTACTGTACTGTACTGTACTGTACTGTACTGTACTGTACTGTACTGTACTGTACTGTACTGTACTGTACTGTACTGTGGATTCCATTTTTGTGCAATGTAGTGTGCGGTGACATTCGTGACATAAAATAAAGTTTTCAGTAGAATTTCTGAGGGGTTTTCTGGCTCAAACAAGTGCTCTGATTTTCCTGTGGACTGTTATGTAAGAAATAAATCCACAAATCCTATAGGCCTATGACAAGCTTCAGAACACACAGAGAAATCTCCAGACCACAGAAAATCCACTGAATGTTCAAAGTTCAGGTTGTGTGGGTGTAATTGAGGTTATAAAACCTAAAAGAAAAACGAAAAATAAATGAAAATGAATGTCATGAAACATTTAACTTTACTGTATTTAATATACAGTAAAGTTAAAGGTTCACTCTATCACAAGACACTTTGAACATAGGTTACTTACAGAAGGTTTCGTTTGATTTTTAGGCTGGTCTCTGTGGCCAGAGGATAGACGCAGGAGAAGGGAAACCTCACAGTTTGCGAGACATCATTTGCAGGATAGATAAATAAACTGTTGGAGTAGATGGCATGGGTGTTGTTGGTCTGAAAGACAGAGGTTAAATGAATGGTCAGTCCAGTGAATCATCTAGTCAGCTGGAAACACATTTTCCGTATCCACCACATCATTAAACAGTTTATATATCAGTAGTCATACTGTACATCAGATGGAAATAAAATAATATTTATGTCTAAGAATCTAAAAGCCACACTATCCCATAGTACAGTGGGTTTCAACCCTTTCCATATCAAGGCCCATTATTTATTTGGCATTTGAGCCACGGACCACCATGACATTTAGCCTTGCGGACCCAAAACTAAAGAATTTTTGTTATTGTTGGATACGATTTTGTCCACAATTTCATGCTGTAATGATTAGGAAAGATTACAGGCAAACGTTAATCAAAATAACAATTCTTCTACATGTTCTAATTGTATAGACTTCTTGTAAATTAAGTAATGCAGATGTTTTATAATAATTGAACTACTTGAGAGTGAAAAATCATTTGGTTACCAACTGGAACCACCTCAAGGACCACTGGTGGTCCCCGGACCTGGGTGTCATAAAAACCCCTGCCATAGTATTAATACCGTAAGGTAGCAGTTCTTGAGATATCGTATAACTATTTGATATTTAAATTATATTCTGTGAACATGTTTGGACTAAGGGTGGCGCTAGAGAAACTTACACCAACATCAGTAGGGTTTCTCCTGATTTGTCTGCTTATTAGATGACAAGATACTACCTTGTGTGCAATGTTAACATTTAGAAGTACGAGGTTGTGGGGTCATTCACACAGTACCAATGCTGAAGTGTGTGCTAGTATCTGCATTCTATCAAAAAGCCAGAAGGAGGTGCATGACTCCAACAGCTGCAAATAGAGTTCCAGTTAGGCTATATGACTGTTTCACTATATCATTACAACCTTGCTGCTAGTAGGACTAAAACACAATGCATGCATTGTGTTTGACTCCTGTTCATACTCTTTGACGACCAAACACAAAATGAGTTTAGATTCAATGTGTTGCGGCCAACAACATCATGGTATACAGTAGTTTGAACTACTGAACTATCAGACAAATCCTCACCGTCAATATGTTCCCACAGGTGTCAGCCTGACGTTCCACTTGGTACCACACTGCTCCATTATGCTCTGTGAAGGATGAGCACTGTGGGTCGGCCAGGTGGCCAGAGGATCCATTCAGACCAGAGGATTGCAGGATAAATAGATTCAGGCCAATTTGGATTTGACTCTGACCACAAATGAGGTCAGAAGCTGGAGTGTGATGGATTAAAGAGGAGAAACATACAGTAGGAAGGTAAAGGGTCAAAGACATAAAACAGCAAGGGCAGCAAGAGCAAAATAAATAAATAAATATTGATCCTACGCTCTGCCCTGACTGACTCGCACAGTGGCAAATATTATAAATATTTCTATTCCTACTGTATATTACAATTAATTGTAAATGTGAGGAAACCTTGAAATTAATCTGTTGTAATGTAAATGTGGTACATTTAAAGTATATTTACAACATACTTAATTAAATTAAAACCTTTTCACTACACAGCGGGTCATGTCTTGTATTTTTGTCAGGTGAAACCTGACTAATGAAAGCACATGAAATGTAGACGACCTAGTTTTTACCTTCATCAGGTGTTGTAGTAGTAGTAGGCCATGAAGTTGTAGGTGTTGTAGTTGCTACTGTAGTAAAAAACAAAAAAAAGGCCTTAAGCGGTACCCCACAAATATGAATAGAATGTATAATTACAGTATGAAAGCCAGGGACAAAAGAATGCTCTGAACTTCTAAAATGCATGTCCAAGCTAGCCAAGCGCTTCGACAGCAATCTCCAAACCCAACTGGGCATCCTAAAAACCCAACGAAACAAGAAATATTGTAACTACCATGACCAAATCCACAAAAAGAAACTTTATCCTACTATAAATGCGCCACGTCTCTGTATGTGTGCGTGTGTGCGTACGGTTGTAATGCACGTAACTCGAGAACCGTTTGCCCCACTGACACACACGCTCCACACCCCCACAGGGAGTGCAGTGCCCGGTATCGAGTCGGTCGGACCCACGGTTCTCCAGAACCACCACAAAAGGCTCTGGTCAGGCTCTGCCAGTGGGCTTAATGAGCCAAAGTCCCCTCATCTGTGCAATTTCCAGCCTCTGCCTCAGCTAATTGATTGCCATGGCAACCCCACACCTGCAAATTGATTACTTAACCACTCCACTTTTCACAGTCAGTTTGCACTCTTCAGACACACTAGCAATGGTAACAAGGGAGGAGGTGCTTAAAAAACTGAGTGCCCTTCAACCCCACAAGGCCAATGGCCATGACAATATTCCCTCCAAATTTCTCAGAGACTCGGCCATCTCTATATAGCTCCAATCATCACCCACATAATACACCTCTCCATCAAACCCCAAGATTTCAAACTGGCCAAAGTAACCCCCCTGCACAAGAAAGGGAGCTAATTAGACCACGGCAACTACCGCCCTATTTCTATTCTTAGCTCCATCTCGAAAGTGATGGAAAAAATTGTCTATGAACAGGTTGAAAAGTATCTTGCCACAAAACAAATGAATGTACGAATTTCAATCCGGCTTCAGAACATCCCACTCCACTGACACATGCCTCCTCTATTTGGGTGACCACATCAAACACGAGGTGGATGCTGGCAAATACTGCGGCATGGTCATGCTGGACCTCCAAAAGGCTTTTGACCCCGTGAACAACTCCATACTGGTTAACAAGCTAAAAGCAATTGGTTTTGAGTGAGCTGGATGCAATCCTACCTGGAGGGAACAGAACAGATGGTGGAGTTGAACTGTCCCCCCCAATAATCAAACGAAAAGATGAAATTACCTATACCTAGGTTCCATCCTGGAGGCAAATCTTTCCGGTGATAAAATGGCCACCAACATAATCAAAAATGTCAACCAAAGAACAAGATTCCTATACAGGATCTCCTCACTGGTCAACAAAAACACATTGAAGAGCCTAACAGGAGCCCTTGTACAAGGTTTCTTCGACTATGCATGCACCTCTTGGTATATACCACAAGGCCCTTAAAACAAGGCTCCAGACTTCCCAAAACTGGTTAGGCTACACATTGACAGGCTGGAATGGCTTAGGGTTGACG
The DNA here is from genome assembly GCF_951216825.1 of Electrona antarctica. NCBI lineage: Eukaryota > Metazoa > Chordata > Actinopteri > Myctophiformes > Myctophidae > Electrona > Electrona antarctica. Next base: position 18,656,912 of record NC_136811.1, read on the forward strand.
ACAGAGTACAGCATCTTGCAATGGGTATGGTCCACACAATTCTATACACCACCAAGATACCCATGTACCTAAATATTTCCTTAATGTCAATGAAGTCTACACCCACAACACCAGAGGCAGTTCAACAAACCATGTGCAACCCAGATTCGGCACAAACAAGGGACTAAATTAATTTCGCTCCTATGCCACAAAAATGTGGAACGCCCTACCAACTGTCATTAAGACATGTGAATCGCCCAGGCGGTGGCGTAACCGTCTGGCCACCCGACTGGTAATCCAGTCGCAGTGTGCCGCGGGTTCGACTCCCGAGCCCGACACGGCCTTTACTGCATGTCTTCCCCCATCTCTCTCCCATTTCCTGTCAGCTTACTGTCTGTCCCTTCAAAAACCAATAAAAGGCGTAAGCCGCAAAAAAAATATCTTAAAAAAAGACATGTGAATCCCTGAACTCCTTCAAAACCGCTCTCAAAGGGCACCTACAGACGGCTGCAATTCGAAACTATCCCCCGTAAAATCTGAATCCCCCACACACACCTTTTCCCCTCACTGTATATGTTTTTTCCCATTTTTTTATCCTTTATGATGATTTCCTGTTTTTGGCTATATAGTGTGTAATTGTATGTCTCTAAATGTTATGATGAATTGAAAACGGTGGACCCTCTTGTAAACAAGCGTAATGCTTTATGGTGTCGTCCACTCACAGTTAACAGTTTTTGTATTGAGTTGTGCTTGAAATGTACTGTGATTCTGCAAACTGTTAATAAATACTTCAATCAATCAATCAATCAATCAATATGATGAACTTGGGATTTTCAAATAAATGTAGTGGATCTGAGATGTAGTGGAGTAGAAGTAAAAGTATTGGTAATGTACAAATAACTCAAAATTGTACTCAAGTACAGTATTTAAGTAAATGTACCACTGAGTGTAGGCCTACATTTCTAAGTTTACATTATTTACAATGTACTTCAAATGATTTCAATATTGTAAAATGCAATTACCGATAAATGTATGTTTGTTTGTTTTTGCCCACTATAGGCCATAGGACCACAACAGCTCAAAGTACAGTACAACATATATTCATGTGTATATATAGATATATAGAATATACTAGATAAATAAAACATTCTCAGTAAGAACACAGAACATGTTTACCTTCATCGAGTGTTGTGTTCGTTGTTGGTTTGGTTGTTGTAGTGTTGATTAGAGGGAGGTTGATGGAGTAGTCATAGTCATGGGTCATGGCCCTAGGTGCTGTCGTTGCAGGTGCTGCAGTGTAGTAATAATAATAAACACTTAAACCCTATATACTACAACTACATCATGTAGCAAACATAGCCAATTTGATATTCACCCAATAATTGTCTACTGTATTTTTTGCCGAATGGAACACTAGATTAGAGTTCATGTGTTTAATTAAAACTAATAGTGTAGCTAGTGGTGGAAAACATACTCAAATTATTTACGTAAAAGTACGGAATTCCAAACTTACTTGTGTAAAAGTACAAAAGTATTGGTATCAAAATGTTCTTAAAGTACCAAAAGTAGAAAGTATACTCATTATGCAGAATGTCCCATTTCAACATTTCAACTGTTAAAAATATTTTAAAATTAGCAGATCTACAAGCTCACAATGCATCGCATTGTGGGCTTGTAGATCGGCTATTTTCAAATGGCCGAAATGTATGTTGAAGAGGTTAGTGTGGAGTATGTTTTGTTATAGTAATCAAAATCTACAAAGTAACTAGTAACTAAAGTGTTCAAATAAATGTAGTGGAGTAAAAGTACAATATTTGGATCTGAGATGTAGTGGAGTAGAAGTAAAAGTATTGGTAATGTACAAATAACTCAAAATTGTACTTAAGTACAGTACTTAGTTACATTTGTACTTAGTTACATTTTCACCACTGAGTGTAGGCCTATATTTCTACAGTAAGTATACATTATTTACAATGTACAATTTCAATATTGTAAATGCAATTACCGGTAAATGTATTTACTTAATTTTGGTTTGGTAATTTTGGTTTTGTTTGTTTTTGCCCACTATAGGCCATAGGGCCACAACAGCTCAAAGTACAGTACAACATATATTCATGTTTACCTTCATCACAGACAACACCAGCATCTTCACGGTGACCACAGTTGTGTATTCCCACACCTGAATATGAGCACTGTGCAAGCGTTGATTCACTGCCTGTGCAGCCGACATTATCCAACCAGATGGGACCACTGCCTGGTCCAAAACGTGTTGGTGCTGACAGTGCCCTGCCACATCCTAACTGTCTACACACCACCTTGGCATTATTCCTGTCCCAGAAATCATCACACACTGTCCCCCACTGTCCACGGAAGTAGACCTCCACTCTGCCGGAGCAGCTGTTCCCTCCATTTACCAGTCGAATGTCCCCGTCGTGTACTGTGAAGTTATAATAAACAATTCTGTGATGACACTTTCACTGCTATGGAGCAAGGACAGCTTGAGGAAAATACATTCTGTAAAAATACTAATGTCAACTTTTTGTTAATCAATTCATTATTGTTTTAATTAATTAAGCTAATTGCTTTTAATACACAAACAAATACGGTATGCAATATTTTGTAAACGATAGTAACCAATATAGTAGATAAAACATTCTCAGGAAGAACATAGGGGTTCATAATGCGATATATATTCATGTTTACCTTCATCGAGTATTGTGTTCGTTGTTGGTTTGGTTGTTGTAGTGGTTAGAGGGAGGTTGATGAAGTAGCCATAGTCAGGGTCATAGTCAGTCAAGTTGGATGTAGGGTAGTCCCAGGTAGTCGTAGGTGCTGCAGTCGTTGCAGGTGCTGCAGTGTACAGTGGAAAACAACACTCAGGCCTTCAACGCTACCAAACAAACCATTATAATTATAGTATGTGAATGACTGAAATATGAACGAAAGAGACTGTATGATGACAAAAATAGAACAATTTAGCAATTAGCAGATATCTCTACTGTACTGTATGTCTGTGTAGACACTAGAGGGCCAGTATACATTAATGATTACCTTCACTGAGTGTTGTGTAAACGCTGGTCCTATTGGTAGAGCTTGAGGTATTCACAGCTAAATGAAACAGACAAGTGGATTTGTATGATTTTGGAGACCTCTGTCTGGGTTGCGCCTCCACCAAATAACAAATAAAACTTGCCCAAAACAGTGTGTGTGTGTGTGTGTGTGTGTGTGTGTGTGTGTGTGTGTGTGTGTGTGTGTGTGTGTGTGTGTGTGTGTGTGTGTGTGTGTGTGTGTGTGTGTGTGTGTGTGTGTGTGTGTGTGTGTGTGTGTGTGTGTGTGTGTGTGTGTGTGTGTGTGTGTGTGTGTGTGTGTGTGTGTGTGTGTGTGTGTGGGGCCTGGTAGTTGTAGGTGGTATAGTCTCTACCGTAAAGAGGGGCAAAATATAAACTTAAAAACAAAACAAAAAAAGTATAATTACAATATGATGTGTAATAATATACTGAAAGGGCATTAAGCCACTGTACAATGCCAAAAAAAACATATTGATTAATAGCCACAAAAATGCTACCTTTACAGTGTCTTTTAGTGTGAAACACTAAAATAAAAAAGGCCAATAACAACAACTTGAAAGGTATGCAATTTTAAAGTAGGCCTACACGTTCATATATCATACATTTAGATTAGATAAAATAATAATAACACTTAAACCCTATATACTACATCATGTAGCGAACATATAGTCAAGCTGCTATTTTCACCAAATGATTGCCTACTGTACTATTTTCAAATGGCCAAAATGTATGTTGAAGTGGTTAGTGTACACAGTATGTTTTGTTATAGTATAGTAAGGTCCGCACATCGTCTGATGAAGAGCCATGAGGCTCGAAACGTCATGTCCACTATGGTGTAGGAAGTTAGGAACCTTAATAAATCTTTTATGCTTCCACTCACTTCAGTGTGCGGACCTTATCTTTTGTCTTCTATTATTAACCTCGGCCCGGCACCTGGCGTTTAGTTAGTGGATGTGTGTGCTCTATTGTATTTATTTGCTATACGTTTCTAAGTATACAATGATTTACAATGTACTTCAAATTATTTCAATATTGTAAATGCAATTACAGGTAAATGTGTGTGTTTGTTTGTTTTTGCCCACTATAGGCCATAGGACCACAACAGCTCAAACTACAGTACAGTATATATTCATATTTACCTTCATCACAGACAACACCAGCATCTTCAATGTGAGCACAGTTGTGTATTCCCACACCTGGATATGAGCACTGTGCAAGCTTTGATTCGCTGCCTGTGCAGCCGACATCATCCAACCAGATGGTCCCACTGCCTGGTCCAAAACGTGATGTTCCGATGTGCTGCAAAACTGCTGACTGTGCCTCGCCACATCCTAACTGTCTGCACACCACCGTGGCGTCACTCATGCCCCAAGAATCATCACACACTGTCCCCCACTGTCCATGGAAGTAGATCTCCACTCTGCCAGAGCAGAAGCTCCCTCCATTTACCAGTCGAATGTCCCCGTCATCTGCTGTGAAGTTATAATAATAATCAATACTGAGATGACACTTGCACTGCTGCGGAGCAAGGACAGCTTGAGGAAAATACATTCAGTAACAATATTGTTGTTGTCAACATTGTTATAGTATAGTAAAGTCCGCACATCGTCTGATGAAGAGCCATGAGGCTCGAAACGTCATGTCCACTATGGTGTAGGAAGTTAGGAACCTTAATAAATCTTTTATGCTTCCACTCACTTCAGTGTGCGGACCTTATCTTTTTGTCTCCACCAGGCCGAAGGCATGGGGAGAGAGTATGTTTTGCACTCCGTCCGTGTGTGTGTGTGTGTCCTTCCGTCCGTCCGTTATCAGCTAATCTCCGGCACCGTTGGCCCGATCAATGCCAAACTTTGCACACACACTCCCTGGATGCCAACGATGAACCTCTGCCCCACATTTTCCAGAACGGCCTGTTATAGCGCCACCATGAGGCAGCTTTTCACATTTTTTCCTAAAACTGCACCGATCTGCGTGATACGTTGCATGCACACTCCCTAGAGGCCAAGGACAAACCTTTGACCTGCATTTTCTGCATCTGCCTTTTATAGCGCCACCAGGAGGCCGACTTTTGTAAAACACATCTTTTGATATTACTCATCCAGATTCTGTCCAAAAATCTCACACATCGTTACACACTATCTCTATGGTCATGTGCTCAAGTCGGATCTGTCCGATATTTCATATTCCATCCTAATTGGCTATAATTGGCTTTCACAGTTTGCAAGATTGCCCCGTTTTGAACAAAAGCCTCAAATCATGAACGCAGCATGCAATTTACGTGAAATCTTTCACACATTTTCTTACTAGGCTGAGGAATATATCCCACCCTTTTCACATTGGCCTGTTATAGCGCCACCAACAGGTTGATTTTTGCAAAACACATTTTGGAACAAAATGCCTCAAAAACGTGTTTATATTAATCCTAAACATTTTGCCAAACATCTCACACAGTCCTATCCTCCTGGTGGAGACCTGTGCCCAGAAGGGCACTTTTTCTAGTTTCTTCTATTATTAACCTTGGCCCGGCACCTGGCGTTTAGTTAGTGGATGTGTGTGCTCTATTGTATTTATTTGCTATACGTTTCTAAGTATACAATGATTTACAATGTACTTCAAATTATTTCAATATTGTAAATGCAATTACAGGTAAATGTGTGTGTGTGTGTGTTTGTTTGTTTTTGCCCACTATAGGCCATAGGACCACAACAGCTCAAACTACAGTACAGTATATATTCATATTTACCTTCATCACAGACAACACCAGCATCTTCAATGTGAGCACAGTTGTGTATTCCCACACCTGGATATGAGCACTGTGCAAGCTTTGATTCGCTGCCTGTGCAGCCGACATCATCCAACCAGATGGTCCCACTGCCTGGTCCAAAACGTGATGTTCCGAAGTGCTGCCCAACTGCTGACTGTGCCTCGCCACATCCTAACTGTCTGCACACCACCGTGGCGTCACTCATGCCCCAAGAATCATCACACACTGTCCCCCACTGTCCATGGAAGTAGATCTCCACTCTGCCAGAGCAGAAGCTCCCTCCATTTACCAGTCGAATGTCCCCGTCATCTGCTGTGAAGTTATAATAATAATCAATACTGAGATGACACTTGCACTGCTGCGGAGCAAGGACAGCTTGAGGAAAATACATTCAGTAACAATATTGTTGTTGTCAACATTGTTGTTAATCAAAAATATTTTTTCATAGATATAATTCAATTTTGTTAACAGTATTTAGATACAAATGTAATGATTCAAAAATACACAAGTAAAATGATGTATTATTTTTGTATTAAATGAATTGCTTTTAATACACAAACTGATTGCTTTTAATACACTAACAAATATGCAATATTTTTAAACGAAAGTAATCAATATACTAGATAAATAAAACATTCTCAGTAAGAACACCGCGGTTCATAATGAGATATATATTCATGTTTACCTTTATCGAGTGTTGTGTTCGTTGTTGATATGATTGTTGTAGTGTTGATTAGGTAGATGGACTCGGAGGAGTTGCCATATTCAGCATAGTCGTAGTCGGTAGTCGTAGGTGCTGCAGTCGTTGCAGGTGCTGCAGTCGTTGCAGGTGCTGCAGTCGTTGCAGCTGCTGCAGTCGTTGCAGCTGCTGCAGTGTACAGTGGAAAACAACACTCAGGTCTTCAACGCTACCAAACAAACCATTAGATTTATAGTATGATGTGAATGACTGAAATACTGTATGAACAAAATAGACTGTCTGATGACAAAAAGGAAATTTTTTATTTGATTTCAAAGGCCTTTAATTATATTTATGTTAACTTTATGAACAAAATACAATTATATTGGACATAAAAAAAGACAATAACATTTTAATACTACTCATTAAGCTACTAATTTAGACTGAAGTAATTAAACCCGGTCATGTTTGCATGATTAAAATTGTAACAGCTGAAATAAATCAGTATTCCAATATTAACCTGAGGGCTGCATTAAGTGAAGGTGGGGGCCACATATGGCCCCCGGGCCGCCAGTTTCCCATGTATGCACTAGACTAGAGGACCATGAGCAGATGTCTCTACTGTACTGTCCACCTTAAGTCCATGCAACAGAAACATGGGGTTGGTAGCTACTAGCTACTATACTATGAATACAATAGACTATGAAACATGTCGTTGGTAGGACTATGAATACAATGGACTATGAAACATGGGGTTGGTAGGACTATGAATACAATCGACTATGAAACATGGGGTTGGTAGGACTATGAATACAATAGACTATGAAACATGGGGTTGGTAGGACTATGAATACAATAGACTATGAAACATGGGGTTGGTAGGACTATGAATACAATGGACTATGAAACATGGGGTTGGTAGGACTATGAATACAATGGACTATGAAACATGGGGTTGGTAGGACTATGAATACAATGGACTATGAAACATGGGGTTGGTAGCTGCTATGAATACAATGGACTCTATAAAGCAATGTCATGAAGCACAGAAGTGTTGTTGGATACAAATATCTCTCTCTATATATATATATATATATATAGAGATATATATAGCTAAATGAAACGGACAAGTGGATTTGTATGGTTTTGGAGACCTCTGCTCTGTCTGGGTTGCGCTTTCACCAAATAAAACGTGCCCAAAATAGGAGTGTGTGTGGCCTGGTCCAAGCAGGCGGTGCCATATTGTCTTCATCAACCAGATCCCAAAACTGTCATTTCTGCCTCCTGGCCTCCTCCATCCTCCATCCTCCAGCATGAGCATGTATGTCACAGTGAAATTGGTGACCTGATAAAATATGTGACTATCTTGTGGACTTGACATACAGTATAATGCCGATGTTTGAACGTACATCACTGCTGTCTTTATTAACAGAGTTAAACCTAGTGGAATTTAGGCCATGTGAAATTCACAAGATGGTCACACATTTTGGCAGGTCACCAATTTCACCGTATCAGCACCATGCTGGAGGACACAGGACGTAGGAGGCAAGGAGGCAGAACATTGAGGATCTGACTATTGACTCCAAAACAAATGACCCCCCCCCCCCCCCCCCTCTCAACACACACACACACAGCAAAATAATAATGCTAAATCAACCAAACCAAACCAATTATGATTCTAAGATGATTTTGAGGATTTTCTGAATGAGCCAGACTCTGTGATAATATGCCTTCAATTGGACAGATGTTGTTCTGCAAAGTTTTCTGGGTGGTACTGACTGTTACTTATTAGCTCATTAGCTTTAATGTCTGACTGTACCTCGAGATCGCACTGTTTACATTTCTGTCAATCAAACAATCAAACAAACAATCTCCCCTGACACAAACTGTGACAAATGTATATTTCTAAGTAATGTATGTATGTATGTATAGCTATTAAATTAATGTATTATGCTATGTTACGTAGCTATATTACAATTTTACTTACTTAAACTTGATGAAACCTTGAGATTGACACACTTAGGTAAAGTATTATTACATTTGCAACATACAGTAACGATTGAATAAAATAGTTTCACTAGGACTATATAGGCCATAAATGAACACAGCCGTTCATAATGTAGTTGCAGTATGGATTATTGGTTTACCTTCATCAGGTGTTGTAGTCATTGAAGGTGCTGTTATAAGTAGTAAAAGTACAAAAGTATTAGTATCAAAATGTACTTAAAAGTACCAAAAGTAGAAAGTACTCATTATGCAGAATGTCCAATTTCACACACAAAAAAGTACAAAGAAATCTTTTGAAAATAGCAGAGCTACATTGTGAGCTTGTAGATCAGTTATTTTCAAATGGCCGAAATGTATGGGCTGAAGTGAGTTTGATTGATTGATTGATTGAAGAATTTTTTAACAGTTTGCAGAATTACAGTACATTTCAAGCACAAACTCAATACAAAGGCTGTTAACTGTGAGTGGACGACCCAATTAAGCATTACACTTGTTTCCAATAGGGTCCACCATGTTCAAATCATCAAAACATTTAGAGACGTACAAATAGACACTTCTATAGACAGAACAGGAATTCATCATAAAGGAGGTAAAAAGTGAAAAGAAACATATACAGTGAGGGAAAAAAAGGGGTGGGCGGTGGGGGGGGTTCAGCTCCGTTAATTTGTTTGTTTTCCTGGTTTGTTTCCTGTTTTCGGCTCCGTGGCCGTACCTTGAGTTGGCTGTGTGGCCGTGACCGTCTCTTGTGTTGTCCTTGTGTTGGGTCCCCAAGTCTGTCCCCAAGTCGGCTCCGTGGCCGTACCTTGAGTTGGCTGTGTGGCCGTGACCGTCTCTTGTGTTGTCTGTGTGTCTGTGTGTTGAGTAATGTATATGTTATGTGATAATAATCAAAATCTACAAAGTAACTGATATTTCTTTAATATGTTCTGTGGCTTCATTTTTTATGGTCACAACTTGTGCTATTTTCAAGATCGAGATTGTTATACATTTAGAAACTTGATATGTCACATTCTGCATAATGAGCAATGACTACTTTTACTTTTCGTAAGTTAAGTACATTTGTATGCCAATACTTTTGTTCTTTTACTATTTTGCATTCTGGACTTTTACTTGTAACTGAGGAGTTCTACGTTGCAATATTGATAGTTTTACTTAAGAGAATTAAAGAATTGAGTACTTTTTCCAACCACTGCGACTATACTAGATAGCTAAAACATTCTCAGTAAGAACAACACACGGTTCATAATGCAATATATATTCATGTTTACCTTCATTGAGTGTTGTGAGTGTGATTGTTGAGTTTGTTGTTGTAGTGTTGATTAGTCGGTCGTAGAAGGAGGAGTTATAATCATAATCAGTGTAGTCGTCGTAGCCGGAAAAGTCCTCAGAAAGAGAATGCGGAACCAAACCTATTTCAGAACAGAGAGCAAGAGAGCAGGAGAGGAGAGGAGAGGAGAGTAGAGAAGGAGAGGAGAGCAAGAGAGCAGAGCAGGACACTGTTTTCTACACATATGACACCACATTGAAACAGCCTTAGTTCTTTTATGTTCTAAAGTCTTGTTTTCTGATGAAGCCCAAGCCGTTTTTGTTTTTACACTTTTGTGATGTCTGGTAAGTTTTATTACTAAGTTTATGTTACCCTGCTGCGGTGTGTGCACAGGTGGTTTCATGCTACCGATTAGCCAATTAAGGTGTGCTTCTGAGTGAAGAATGTAATCCAGTATAAAATGTAATCTAAGAGTGCTATGCATACTTTAAACCAATCAGAGATGAATGTAAAGAAAGGTCTATCATTCATTGTGTTTTTCAAACATACAATGAGCTCCCATCCGAAGCTCTTACGTTACTTTCATACAAATAAACTGGTCATTTCTCCTGTGATTTTGTCTATCTTTGTACATTTTCATTCCATTACAGAGTGTACAGCAGTGCACACTGTTCACATCTCTGCCATGACAGTGAGTACTAGTGGCCCGAACTCTACAGGCAGCGACAGCGTATTACAAGTTTGTTTGTTTTTGTGTTAATAAACACATCTGACTCGACCTGCCCTAGCTGCCTCATCCTGCATTTGGATCCTACACTCTCCCCTGACCTGCACCGTGGCAAATGTATATTTAATGCATTAAAAGTAGGCATGTAACGATATATCATATATCGTGATATATCGATTCAAACAGGTCACGATTTAATTTATTTATTTATTTTGAGGCCAGAATGCAGTCACTTTCAGTTTAGAGCACTGCAGAGGGGAGGCTGTGTGTATGTGACGACCAGCTTATGCTCATTGACACTAATTATACTAATGAAATAAAATAACAAATCTGGAAAAGTCTGGAAGATAATTGTATTTAAAAAGAATCATGGAAAATCGTAACGTGAACCTAATATTGTGATTTGAATCGTATCGTGAGTTGAGTGACGGGAAGCACTAAAATAAAAATAATGATGACGTTCGTTGTGCATTCGTGGAAAATAAAATGTGCTTGTGAATCCGTCCATGTGTTCAGAGCCCATTGAAAAAGTAATGGTGGTCGCAGCAAAGTAGGGTCGGGTTCGTGAGAACTCTATGATGGAGGGCTCGCCTGAGGACGACCTAGAGAGACTAAGGGATCAATAAAATCATTGTCATGAACAAGTGTTCAACGCTACCTGGCTCTGTAACACCAACACATTTGGGGACATCACAAAACTCCCATAGTTTCTGTGGGTCAGTGGTGAAGCACCATGGCATCCTGTCACCGTCTGGATTACGGCAGTAGTTGTTGTCCAGGCCTCTGTCAAAAATATGTAGGTAGGTATACAGTAGGTAAGTAATACAGACAGACAGACAGACAGACAGACAGACAGACAGACAGACAGACAGACAGACAGACAGACAGACAGACAGACAGACAGGCAGACAGACAGACAGACTGACAGACAGACTGACAAATCGACAGACAGTTATCTATATATATAGATGGATAGATCCTGTAGATGAGGTGTTTTTACTTCTGTGGATAGGCTGTGGCTGAGGAGTGTTTGTGAGGTGTCTGTGCCGACCATTTCTGGCAGGTTCTCCCAGAGCCCGTCCTGGCAACCGTCCCCCGATAGTTTAGGCCCTCGTCAGTGTAACAGGTCATCTCTGGGACTATGGTTGGTGGACAGGAAGTAATAGATTGATGGAGAGAGTAAACACAAAAATCAGACCCGTCTGAACTGAGTGGTGCTGTACTGCATGTACTTGTGCTGTACTTGTGCTGTACTGTACTGTACTGTACTGTACTGTACTGTACTGTACTGTACTGTACTGTACTGTACTGTACTGTACTGTACTGTACTGTACTGTAAATGGTAAATTTATATAGCGCCTTTATCCAAGGCGCTTTACATAGATTGTGCATTACATTCACCCATTCACACACACATTCATACACCGATTGCGGCGGAAGCCATGCAAGGTACCAACCAGCACATCAGGAGCAATTTGGGGTTCAGTGTCTTGCCCAAGGACACTTCGACATGTAGACAGGAGGAGCCGGGATTCGAACCGCCGACCCATGGATCATTGGACGACCTGCTCTACCTCTTGAGCCACTGTACTGTACTGTACTGTACTGTACTGTACTGTACTGTACTGTACTGTACTGTACTGTACTGTACTGTACTGTACTGTACTGTACTGTACTGTACTGTACTGTACTGTACAAGCTCTCCTCCCTAGCCTCTGTGTGTGTGTGTGTGTGTGTGTGTGTGTGTGTGTGTGTGTGTGTGTGTGTGTGTGTGTGTGTGTGTGTGTGTGTGTGTGTGTGTGTGTGTGTGTGTGTGGATCAAAGGTCACTATAAGGGCAGTGGTTCCCAGTTGGGTCACTAAATAATGCTGTGGGCCCCCTCATGTCGGGTCTCCACGAATGATGTCGGTGGTCCCTCAGACGATTAGCTTTAATGTGTTTACTAGAGTGATTATGTTTACTTGTGTATTTCAGATTATGTAATGGGTACTGTAATTTTGCTGTAAATAGTATTATAATGTATAATTTTTTGTATTTGATTGGGTGTTTTGGTTTTTTTTAACTATAGTGTCATTGTATTTTTTAGAAAAGTCTCCTGTGGACAAGTGGTGAAAATTAGCACATGTGCTAACACACTGTAAATGATGCATCTACAATTTGTACAACTGTGCAATGAGCAATGCAATTGTTATGTCCATATCAAATAAATAAACATAAACATAAACATAAGCAACAGTGTTTTCTCACTCATAGTCCATGAGCCAGACCCCCCTAATTTGCGCGTTAATTACGAAATGGGTGGGCAAATTCTTGTTTGAATTTTTGACTAGCTGTACTTGTCTACTTCACATTTTTGTATGATAACAATCGCAGACTAGCAGCTTAGTGGTAGTTATCATGCATTGAGTACATGCACCCCTATATTGCCACATGCAAATTGTGACAACAAATATATGATCAACTTTTGAACCTTACTTTGTGCAGAGACCAATGAAACCCCTTTTCTGCATAATTCAAATATGGGGAATTGATTGGAATGGTTATTTTACTTCCACAAAACTTCCATTTATGCTTAAATGGGCTTTTAATGCAGTATTTTGCACACACATCTAAGAAATTTAAAATAAGGCTTGCAAATATCCCCATTTTGGAAGTGTGTGCTAAGAACCAACATGTTCCTAATGGCTATAGAAAACTGCTCACCATTCTAAGCTTTAATATGAGTGGTAACATGTGTTTGTACGTTTTGTAACTCTAGAGATACAATCAGAAACACTATTATAGTGTGATAACACGAGCCAGGGCCATAGCTATAGAATCAAATCGGTGGGCAAAGCTGGTGTGATTTTTTTGACTTGTTGTGCATCTCTACTTCACAGTTTGGCATGATAACCATTGCAGACACATAGCTTAGTGGTCGTTATCATGCATTGAATATGTGGCCCCCTATATTACCACACACATTCTTACAAAAATATATGATAAACGTTTGAGCCATTATTGTGTAGAGACCTATAATCACACCTTTCTGCATAATTCAAGTATGGGTAATTGACTGGAATAGTAATTTTACTTATTCAATACTTTCATGAAGAAGTTCCTCATGCAGAAGACCCCAACACATTGTAGTGTCTGGCCCTTAGACTTATTGACAGTCATGCCGAAGCAGGGTCTCACTGGAAACTGGTGGGGCAGAGTGAATGGATAGATGATGTTGGTTGGACACAGGGTGATGCGTGGCCGTGGACTGCATCCCGCATTGACACCAACCACAGATCTTGCAGCTTTAGGCGTGCATCTCGTGCTTTGTCTGACTCAGCTCTCTATGCACGTTGTTGTGCGTCACGCATCTGGTTGCAGTATAGGCTCGGGTACCTTTGGGCATATTGGCATGTAAAAAAGGTGATCTGTAACTGCCATCTATTAGCCAATTCATCGTTCTGTTGAGCTGGTCAAGTCATGGTGATGTCAGCGGTATCACCTTTTATGTCCATCTTTGTCAGGCATGCCCAAATATGGGGTCTATGCAGATGTCAGAAGTCGGTGGGACGAACCCGTATTTAGGCATGCCCAAATATGGAGTTGCAGAGGCAGAGGCCTTGTGATGTCAGCTGTGGCCCGGGCAGAGGCCTTTTGTGGCGGTTCTGGACAATCATGGGTCCGACCAACTCAACACCGGGCACTGCACTCCCTGTGGGGGTGTAGAACGCGTGTGTCGAATTTGAAGTAGGTGGGGCGAACGGTTTTGGTGTTACATGTATTACAGACGTACAGCTGTACAGACACAGATACTTTGCATTTATAGTTAGATGATACATTGGCTACTATATGGACATTGAATATTCCCTCATTTAAAACCTTTGATTTTGACATGTTAACAAAATGAAATAAGAATGTTGACTCTGTCAATACAATATTCAATTGACAGTCATTGTACGGATCTAACTAAACTTTGCTGTTTCATAGCTTTGCTTAATTACTGATTCAAACCCTCCGCAAAGGGGTTATAACAAACAGGTCTGGTAACTGTGATTTAACACACACCAATTGTAACATTTATATTACTCAAACATACATAGCCTCGACGTTGCAATAATGCCCGTAAACAATCACTTGATTTTGGCCATTTTATTACTATTATCTCATAACACACTCACACACGTACAAACATACTTCTACTAAACTTGTGTACAGTATAAAGCCTTATTTGCCTTGTCTGGCCCGTGTTTAGATCTAGTACAATAGCATTGATGATCATTACAAAGGAATCGGAGACTGTGGCGTTTAGGTAATAACTGCAAACACAAGAGAAACACAAGATACATACTATTAATTCACAGATATAGCGACTGCATAGATGCATCATTTATGACTGAATTTAGAGCATTTAACGAACATATAACACATTAAAAGGACTTACTTAAACGCGTCATCCCGTTTGTTACATTGTTCTGAAAGAATGAATGAACACATCCTGCCCTGTGTATAGCTCGCTCCTTCCTCTGTCACCCGACACTTCCTACCCCCATACCATGTAGTATGACCTCGCATTCCTGGTATATAGTAATGGTATTGGTATAACACATTTACCCCCCAATTAGCTGTATTAATATCTACATCCCTGAGACATACTGTAATTGGTTGATAAGAGGATCTCTGTTCTTATATAACACAGAGTATTTACTGTATAGGCAGTGAACTTCATAATAGCACCAACATCTATACATAAATGACACAACATGAAGTTACAAATATAAGCTGGGCCGGCACTTAATATTATAATGATCCCACTCACGGAATAAACTCGACAGTCATGCAAAATCAGGCATATTTTCCTATATAATGCCTAATTTGCATATTTAAATATACAATTTCAGAAAACTTGTAATACAATAAATCATTGTTTTCATGTAATTAATCAACTATAGGCCGTGTTGGGACCCCAGAAAAAGTGCCTAGAAAATGAATTTCGTTCCCGCGTCATGGGCACTACTCATTCAATGCATTTTTTCAAATCAACCTGGGGACCACTATTGTGTTGGGTGGGGATATGGGCTAAGATTAGTGCTTTTGTAACTTAACACTTGCTATGCATCCCATGTGTATACAACATCCCACTGTTTCTCAACCGTTGACTACTACTGGTAAAATGTCCTAATAATAATGACTCAACCAGACAATCCGGTGCACTTCCCCTTTCTTGAGATTCTAACTCACTTTTTCTGTTGAATTTCTTGAACTCCAACTTGTCAGTAAATGACTACATGGATGGACTCATCATAGGTCACCAGGTCATTCAGTGCACTTCCCCTTTCTTGAGATTCTAACTCCCTTTTTCTGTTGAATTTCTTGAACTCCAACTTGTCAGTAAATGACATGGATGGACTCATCATAGGTCACCAGGTCATTCAGTTCACGGTTTCTCAACTAGTGGAAAGAACATTTAAAAAAATCAACAAATCCTACATTACTAAATGCATGGTCAGGGACCACATGCAATACCTCCACGGACCACCAGTGGTCCACGGACCACCTGTTGAAAACCCATGGTCTACTAGATGGACGTGTGTATGCACGTACAGAGATTTTGTGCATTAATTATTTAATACTCCTATCTGTATCAATATGAATGTGTATATTAGAGTGTTCTAGATAGATGTAATCATACATCAGAGCATTTCAATGTGGCCTACTAGGGAAGTTTCATGGTGATCACTAGTTCTTAAGTTTTTTCATCCTATTCACATGTATATAGGTGAAAATATCAAAATGTGTGATAAATATGAAAAAGTTGCTCCTGTGGAAGTGTTATCATATATTAATTTACTTATATTGACCTTCTAAACAATTTAATATAGGTATGGTTTTGCCCACTCATTTCGTAATGAAAACTTGTCTGGCTCATGGACTATCAGTAGGGACTTTAAGCAACGACTGTTTTCAGGACGGCTCCGCTAGGCGGAAGTACGGGAGTTGTGACGCAGCCGACGGCGACATTGGTTCCCATAGTGACGCGTCTATGCAGCATGTGTCAAACTATTTTTTTAAACACCCCGTCGCGCATCAGCTAACTTGCCGATATTGCTTAATTCGTATGCGCTGGACATGATCAGCAGTGGAAAGAGGAAGGTGCTGGAGCAATCTGTGTTATTCTAAAACCATTTTAATAAACATGGTTAATATGACATATGGTATTAGTGTTGTTTCTTCATTCAGAGCATGCCAACACATTACACAGCATAAGAGAGGTGATGGAGCAATCAGTGTAAATGTATGACGGCAATAATTTCAATAAACATGGTTATGACATGACGTTGTAGACACTACTTGTAAGTGTAGGTTCTGCCCTAGTAGAAAGGGCTGCGACTGAGAGCAGGTTTATGTATCGAGCACTGGTATCTATTTCCGGTTGCCGTAGCCGACTGCTGCAGCCGTCGTTGCTTAAAGTCGCTAATGGTAAACAAACCGAGATATAGGGTATCTGCACATTTATAAAGTGACGATTTAATGACTTTTAAGACCTCTTTGATACCAAGTTGGCCGAATTGTCAAATATTACGCAAGAAAGAGGCAACCGTTGCGAAAACAGCCGATCTACAAGCTCACAACGCCTCGCACTGCTTGTAGATCGGCTATTTTCATGGGTGCATATCTTGTGTCCGACGTCCAGTCCGACACAGTACAAGTCCGACACCCCAAACCCTAAACTATGAAATGAAATGAAATGAAATGATTACTATATTTACCCAGGGTATCTGGGCTAAGCTCAAGAACTTGTTTCCAGCCAGGCCCTGCTCATAGAACACATTTCATCGTAGTGGTTCAATGCCCTGTTCAAGGGCACTATAGGCCAGTCAATCTAAGATTTGACCCAAATCCTAAACTATAGGCCAGTCAATCTAAGATTTGACCCAAACCCTAAAATATAGGCCAGTCAATCTAAGATTTGACCCAAAATAAATTGCAATAGAAATCGTTCAAGGTTTTTTGGGTAAATAATAGAAAAGTGTTTTTTGTCTGGGATTTATTTTTATTTGAATGGTGCATGCCTAATTAAAAGCAAGTAAATCTACACTACTGTATATCTAATTTACAATTAATTGTATAGGTGAGGAAACCTTGAAATGAATATGCTTTGTTGTAAGATAAATGTGGTACATTCAAAGTATATTTACTGTACAACATACTTAGTACAATTAAAACATTGTCACTAGGCAATAGGAACACAGCGGTTCATAATTTGTTTACCTTCATCAAGTGTAGTAGGCCATAGAGTCGGACTGGAATCGAAAGGTGTAGTTGCTACTGTAAAGAGGAAAACAGCAGTCAGACACTGCAGCGGTACCCCAAAAGATGAATACACTAGAATGTATAATTACAGTAGGCTATGATGTGTAACACTGAAAGAAAGATGCCCTTCTTTCTTTCTACAGTGTTTTACTCAGTGAAACACTAAAAGAAAATATGCCCATAACAACAACTTGAAAGATATGCAATTTTTAAGTACACGTTTACCATAAAATAGTGTTTTGAACTTCTTATTTAGAACAGTAGTTAATACAACTTAACTTTAAATGCACCAAGTCTCTGTCAGTACGTCTGTACATCTGTAATCTATCGAGAACCGTTCGCCCCACCGACCTGTCAACGTGTGTCAAATGTGACACACGCGTTCCACCCCACCACAGGGGGTGCAGTGCCCGGTGTCAAGTCGGTCGGACCCACGGTTCAACTCCATAAGCTGGCCTGTTCTGACATACTCTGACAACACTCCATATTTAGGCATGCCTGACACAGAACTACATATATGGGCGTAAAACAAGAAAAAACCAACAAACAAAAAATACTAAAATGTATGCAGTATGATGTGCAATATATAAGAAAGAAGGGCATTAAGCCACTGTACAGTACAGTATACTGTTTACCTTCATCACAGACAACACCAGCATCTTCACTGTGACCACAGTCGTGGTTTCTCAAACCTCTATGTGAGCACTGTGCAAGCTTTGATTCACTGCTTGTGCAGCCGACCTCATCCAACCAGATGGGACCACTGCCCTGTCCAAAACGTGCACTGGATCGAGCTGACAGTGCCTCGCCACATCCTAACTGTCTACACACCACCTTGGCATCATTCATGTCCCAGGCATCGTCACACACTGTCCCCCACTGTCCACGGAAGTAGACTTCCACTCTGCCAGAGCAGCTGTTCCCTCCATTAAGTCCATTTACCAGTCGAATGTCCCCGTCATGTGCTGTGAAGTTATAATAATCTAAGATGACACTTGCACTGCTATGGAGCAAGGACAACTTAGGAAAATACATTCAGTACCAATTGTTATCAACATTGTTGTTAATCAAAATTACATTTTCATTTTAGTGATGATTTGATTGGCTGAGCAAAGTACATATTGGGGCAGAAATTTGATGACGCCCATTGTGATGGAATGACAGAAACGTGAGGACGCCAATTGTGATTGGCTGTAATGTGATGATGTATGATGATGTATGATGACGTATGATGTTGTATGATGATAAGAGCGCCCCTCACTTCACACAAGTGTGGTTTTTTGTAGTTAAATTATGTTGACAGTAGATATTGTATTTAGATTCAAAATGTAAAAAAATACAATTATGCTAATTATTATTTTTGAGTGGTGCAAACCACTCCAATAACCAGCTTTGTCTGTATCTATGTGTCTATGTGTCTATGTATGTGTGTACCTGTACGTGGCGCCACGTACCGGTGAGCATGGTTGCTATGGTTAGTGTGTGACGTCACTGCACCACTCAGTTCACACAGGTGTGATTTTTAATTAATCATGAAAAAATGGCGCAATTATTTTCTACTCGGTGAAACCGTCTTCCAGTGACCGATTTCGATACGATCTTGCATTTCTACATATTTTTAAGTATGATAATAACTTTTACCAAAGAAATAAGGATTTTTAGAGAGAGCAATAAGATAAGATACACTTGAACTGTTTTCATGGTAGGCATACCAACCAGGACACCCAGCGAATGTTAATGTTAATTAGACATTAGAGTCAGTTTACCTGGACTGTTTCCACTAACATTCTGTATGAACAGAACCAACAGAACAGCTGACACTCTCGCCATGGTCCACATCCTGGAGATCTGGCAGAAACCTGTTGAAAATGATGATGATGATGATTATTATTATTAAATAAAACCGGATTCCGGAAACCGAAAATCCGGATAATTACCGGATTAGCTAGACCTGGCCTACAGGGCACTGTTCCATGGAGCAGTGCCCTGCTGAGTTTAACCTGTGTGTTGAGAACCAGGGGAGGTCTATGGGTGAGAAGTGACAATTTGTTTTCCCTTTTTTTTATGCAAATGTTTATTTTCTTTCATATTTATTAAATTCATGTCATGATGAGTAGTAATGCAGTTCACATTACCACGATATCAAGGTTAAACTAGGCAACTCACATAATCCAAAATAAGAGCAGAAACACTTATATCCAATACCTTGACCAGTGAACTAGCCTGCAATATTAACACGATTATTCACATACAAATGTTCAATAAATGTATCAATCACTATTTATATTTGTGATTTATCAAATAGACACAGTATACTGTAGTTCGTTTGTAGTCCTAAAACACAGAAGTGACGTCACAATGGGTTCCCTCGTTAGATTTCTTATGCTTTTCAAACATTTTTATTTTATTTTATTTATTTATTTTTTTTTTTTAAGAAGTGACAATTTAAGGAATTTTAATCACCTAATCACCTAAAAGAGAGAGAAAAAAAGTCCATTGCTGCATAAAAGGTAAGCAACAAGCCAAATGGTTTTATTTGGCCAAACTGTAAAATAATAAGAAAGAATGTGAAAATGGCAGATCTACATGCTCACAACGCCTAGCATTGAGAGGTGTTGTGAGCTTGTAGATCAGATATTTTCCACAGTATTTATCTGAGGCAAGTCCTACATTCCAAGTGCTGAATTAATCATGATGGGGGAGTCCCCAGATTGTATGATTATTTTTGGGGGACCCAGTTCAAATATACTGTAATTATTTTTGGGGGGGTCCCCATTTCAAATATGATTATTTTGGAGGGACTCAGTTCAAATATAATTCTTTTGGGGGGTCCCCAGTTCAAATATGATTATTTGGGGGGGTCGTGCGACGTGGCCTGAAAGGGTTGAGAACCACTAAAGATGAACAAACTTCAGAGCAATTTCGGTAATAATAATGACTATGCTAATAATACCAAATATTATAAACAGTTTTGACCCAAGACATTTACAGGTTCTGTATTATATGACATTGGCTGTATGTATGTAACATCATGCTGCCTGTGAAGCCCATTTAGAAACATTTCACTCCATATAATAAGAGCAACTCACCGTCACTTCTGTCTTCAGTGAAAAGGACAACTTCTGAATATGAAATATTCTTGTAAAGATGTATTTAAAATATGCTGGAAAAGGTTACAACACAATGGATATATAGAAACTAAACACTACGAAGTAAGAAACTTTTCCTAAGTCCAAAACTGATAAGTTTAACTAAAAAGAAAAGAATAATCCAAGAAGTCCCTGTAGTCTTGTCCTATAGCAGTCAGCCGAATAGTGTCTCCGTCTACCCGCATCCTCTGATATATCTACCTTTCTGAGGCCGCCTTATTTGGGGATGGACCGAACCTTACGTCTTGTACTCTCGGGTGATTGGCAGAGGACTACAGAGAGGCTGCAATTACTCACCAACAATATACTCACCAGGAAGGAGGGAGATTTGCAGGAAGAGTTGTGACTCATTTTCTCAAGTACTGCATTTCAGTAAAATGTTACAGTATTTTTGAGTCAAATTAAATCAATTTTATTTATATAGCACATTTAAAAACAACTCTCATTGTACCAAAGTGCTTCACAAGGCAGAATATAGTGGAATACAATACAATACAATAAAATGCAATACAATACAATACAGTACAATTCAGTGCAGCAGACGTCAATAGTAGAACAACAGGCAAATAGGACAAAGTAATCTAAAAGGATCATGTCGGTGATGCAAAGGCTTGTGAATATAAAAATGTTTTAAGTTGTGATTTAAAAGACTCAACGGAGGGCGCAGACCTAACGGCGAGGGGAATGCTGTTCCACATTGTGGGGGCTGCGACAGCAAAGGCGCGGTCGCCCCTGAGCCTCTTTTTTGTGTGCGGAACCCCTAAGAGACCCCTGAGTGGTGCAACCACTCCAAGGAACAGCAATGTCCCTATGTCCTAACCTATGTGACTATGTTTAGAGTACCAGTAGGGGCAAAAGTTGCACTGTTGTGCTAGAAACAGAGAGAGAGAGAGAGAGAGAGAGAGAGAGAGAGAGAGGGGGGGGGGGCAGGGGGAGAGGGGAAGTTGCACCACTCAGTTCACATGGGTGATTTTTACTTTCAGTTTCAATTTCAGGTCATTTTACATCACACCAAGCCCAAGGGGCAAATTGCATTACAAATTAGCAAAGAAACACAGTAAAATGTGCCAGCACACATGGTCTAAAAGTTACCATGCAGTAGTCGTGCACAGGTGAAAAGATAAATCGGCAAAATAAAAAAATAAAACCACAGGGCACAAAGATTGTCATAACAATTGTTTCAATTTAACTAGCGTCCCCTTGCACTGTAGTAGTGCAAGGGGGGAAATGGTGTTTAGCCTAGATTTAAAAATGTCCAGAGACTCAGCATCTACAGCGGGAGGGAGGGCATTCCAGAGTCAGGGGGCACGATGTGTGAATGCTCTGCTCCCAACCATTTTATTATTTTTTTCTTTTACTGTAAGCTGACTGGTATCCTGGGAGCGTAGTGGTTCTATTAAACCGGACTGGCTTTCTAGGTTAGGAGGAGCACCTTGATGTCGGCTCTGGCCTGTATCGGCAGCCAGTGTAGTATAGTACTATTGTAGCCTCGGCCGGGAGGCGAACCCGGGTTCCCCATTCCAATGGCACGTACGTTAACCAGTCGACTGTATAGCCTACAGTCGTCCCCCCCACCTGGAAGCGCAGCCAGGCGCTAGGCTCGACTGACTGAGGGGACCTCCGCCCCAGGGAGACTGACGGAGCTGTCGACTACCCAGGTTAAGGTCTGTGCCGTTCCGGGAACATACTTGTAGAGGTTACCCAAACACACCGCTGCCACCAATGTAGCCTCAGCCGGGAGGCGAACCCGGGTTCCCCATTCCAATGGCACGTACGTTAACCAGTCGACTAAAGAGTCATGACCCGATAGGCAAGTAGCAACGCAGCACCGTATAGCCTACACTATGAGTGTTGGTGTGCGATGTGGTCAAATTTCCTTTTCCTGGTTAGTACACTAGCTGCTGCACTTTGGACGAGTCTAAGGCCATTTGTTGCTGTTGATGATAAAAATGAAGTTACGAAAGCATGGAACCGACTTTCGGTGTTGGAAAGTGAAAGTATTCTGGCAGATGGAAGCAGGCAGATTTTGTGATGCTTTTTGTGTGGTGTACGAAGGACAGGGATGGGTCAAAAATGACTGTTAGTTTGTGGGTTATTGAGCAGCCATCAAGGTTTGGTTATGTTATTAAACAGATGGGTGGGTGTGTTAGTTGGACCGACCGACTAGCAGCATCTGAGATCTCTTTGCTGCCAGTAGGCCTACTCCAGGGACTTTGCTGGAGTACTTCCAAATGCAGTACTTTTACTTCTACTCCACTATACATCCATCCATCCATCCATCCATCCATCTTCAACCGCTTATCCGTAGTCGGGTCACGGGCAACAACTCCACCAGAGAGCTCCAGACTTCCCTCTCCAGAGCAACATAGTGACTTCCTCCAAGGGGGATCCCGAGACGTTCCAAGGCCGGTGAGTCCATGTAATCCCTCCATCTGCGACTTGGTCTGCCCCGGGGTCTCCTCCCAGTGGGACGTGCATCGAGGACCTCCCTAGGGAGACGCCCGAGAGGCATCCTAACCAGATGCCCGAACCAACTAAGCTGGCTCCTTTCCAGTCGAAGGAGCAGCGGCTCTACTCTACTCCGAGTCTCTCCCGCAGGACTGAACTTCTCACCCTATCTCTAAGGGAGATACCAGCCACCCGTCGGAGAAAACTCAACCGCGACCTATACATCTATATGACCACTATACATCTCAATGGAAAATACTGTGCTTTTTACTCAACTATAATTATTTGAAAACTTTACTAGTTACTTGGAAGATTTTTATCATTATTACAAAACCACCTCTGGCATATTGATATTCCATCACTGAGCATAACAACTAGTCCTCCCCCCTCGCCCTCCTCTCTTTATAACTGTTTGCACTAGGGAAAACATGACAAAACAAGGGACTCCACACACACACGTTTAAATGTTTAAATTATATTTATTTGTACTAAATTAAGTAAATAATGACAATAACATTCAAAACATGAACTGGTTTTGGGGTTTGAGCAAGTCATTAATCATTCATGGCTGCAGTGTACAGATGTATGGAGTGTGCTGTGTGTGTCGTACAAAACGGAATAAGGCAACTGAAAGGAATAGGGTTAGGCCTGGTGGCTTTCCAAGCAAAACCTGCTGCAAGGGAGGAAAGAGAGAGTCCCCCGTCAAATCCAAAACCAGCAATGTAGTAATGTATACATGTTATAGATTTGAAAATGTGTGAAATCGGACATTCTGCATAATGAGTACTTTCTTTCTTTTTTTTAATGTTTTTTTTGTGTAGCTTTTGCCTTTATTTTATATGGAGGGACAGACAGTAGGCCGACAGGAAATGGGGAGAGAGATGGGGGGAAGACATGCAGTATAGGCCGTCGGGATCGGGAGTCGAACCCACGGCACACTGCCAGACTGGATTACCAGCCAAGGTGCCTGGACCACTGAGCCACGGCCCAGGTAATGAGTACTTTCTACTGGTACTTTAAGTACATTTTAATGCCAATACTTTTGCACTTTTACTGTAAATTTTGAATTCTTTTACTTGTAGAATTTCTACATTGCGGTTTTGATACCTTTTACTTAAGTAAGAAATGTGAGTACTTTTTCCATCACTGAAAAACAGCACACCCTGGAGACAAGTACAAACAAGAAAGAAATAACAAGTTAACGGCAGCCCATCCCTTTGACCCAAGTGTCATCTGATAATAAAAGGTCTGGACAAGGATCCAGAAGGAACGAGTGCATTCTCCGGCAGTGGCTCCAGACTGTCCGGGGGGAGGGGGGTCCGGGGGATCATGATCAACACTCCACTGCCGGTCCGTGCCGGGGCAAGCCCCCGCAGACGTGGCAACTGCCGATAACAGCCGTTATATACAGCCGTTAATATACCGTGCCGGTAACGACTCACCTGTGGCTCCTGAGTCCTGACTCCTGACATGCGTTGCTGGTTAAAAATCACCCGCGGCTTCCCTGTGAGGTTAGGGTTAGGGGTAGGTCGTAGGTGTCTGCGCATGGTTAAAACTCACCCGTGGCTACTAGCTTTCCCTGTGAGGTTAGGGTTTGGGGTAGGTGTCTACGCATGGTTAAAACTCACCCGTGGCCCCTGACATGCATTGCCGGTTAAAAATCACCCGTGGCTACTAGCTTTCCCTGTGAGGTTAGGGTTTGGGGTAGGGTGTCGGTATAATGCGGAAACACTGGGTCGCTGTTGGCGGCGACCTCGCAGCTGACGTCGTTGCCGGAAAATGCACTCACTCTCTCTTATCAATATCAGTCCAGGTCAGGTCAGACGTTCTTCTGGTCAGCACAACCAGTGAGTCTGGCCTCAGGGAACAATGACTACCTTTGGGTAATTATTAGAAATAATTCTCAAAATGATTTGACAGACGTACAACCACTAATAAAAAAATTACATAAAATAAAATAAATGGCTGTATTTCTTAAAAAAAAGAAAAAAGAAAGAAAGACAAAAGCCTGTTTAGCCCTGTTGAAGAATACATGACAAAACAACAGTTCAACAGAAGGGCAGAGAGGATCTGATCACAGGCTTAGGTTGGGGGGGGGGGGTGCGTGTATGCGTGTGTGCATGCATTTGTGCGTGCGCGTGCGTCTGTGCATGTGTGCGCGTGCGTGTGTGCGTTTGATGGGAGGGTTAAGGGGTTAAAAGTTAAGTCGTGATCATTTCAGGGTCACGGCCTGAAATGGTTGAGAAGGTTTCAATGGATTGTGAAGCAGGGACCACCACCGTGACTAAGAATAAACCTGGGGACCAATTGTGTTGCGTGGGGATATGGGCTAAGATTATTATTATTATATCTTTTGTAAATTCTCGTCAATCGATTCAAATTGATTCAAACTGGTGACAATTTAAATAGATTTAAATAGTAATATTTGTTTTGATCATTGTCTCCACCAGGCCGAAGGCATGCGGAGAGAGTATATTTTGCACTCCACCCGTGTATGCGTCTGTTCGTCTGGGTACAACTAATCTCTGGCACCGCTGGCCTGGTCGATGCCAAACTATCCACGCAAATCGGTATACACTATCCCTATAGTCATGTGATCAACACGAAACTGTCCACTTCCCCATATTCCATCCCCATTGGCCAAGATTGCCTTCCACAGTTTGCAGGATTGGTTCCTTTTTAACAAAATGCCTCAGATCATGAACACAGCATGCGATTTCCGTGAAATTAGGCAGAGGAAGAAATGCCACTTCAGTCTCATGGTAGCGCCATAACAGGCCAATTCATGTTCTTACCTATAACTGCACAGATCTGTGTACAACTTTGTAGGTGCACTTCCTAGAGGCCAAGGAAAAACCTTTGCCCTGCATTTTTCACATCCACTGGTTATAGCGCCACCATGAGTCATGTGATCAACATGGATCTGTCCGCTTTCCCATATTCCATCCCTATTGGCTAAAAAGATTGCCTTCCAAAGTTTGCAGGATTGGTCTATTTTGAACAAAATGCCTCAAATCTTGAACACAGCGTGCGTTTTCAGTGAAATTATTCACACAAATCAGCCTCATTGTGGCGCTACAACAGGTCAATTCATGTTTTCAACTATAACTGCACCGATCTGTGTACAACTTTGTATGCGCACTTCTATGGGTGAAGTGCGCATACAGTAGACGTGGTCCATGGGATGAAAAAAGAAGAAAAGAAAATACCTTTGTTAAATGTATTAAAATGTGTAATATTTTATAAGTCGAATGAAAACACGCGCGCACACACACTCTCTCTCTCTCATACTCACACACACACACACACACACACACACACACACACACACACACACACACACACACACACACACACACACACACACACACACCCTATTCCTAATAATGATGACTCAACCCCCTTCTTGAGATTCCAATTCCTTTTTCTGTGGCATTTCTTCACCTCCCACTTCCCACAAATGACAACATTGACATATGTCATCATCCTCATAGGTCACTGAAGGTCATGAGAACCAAATAATGGGAACAAATGTTTGCATGCCGAGTTCAACCAGTGATAAGTGAACAAAACCAGTGCTCTATAAATAAAGTTTGAGCTGAGTTGAGTTAAGTGAGGTCAGACAAGAAAAAAAAAGATTGGCGAAACAATATTAGCCTACATATATTATTATTTTGTTAATTTAATGTTAGTGAATTGTTTATGCTGTTTTCTATCTATAGCTGTCCATGGTGGAAGTGCATAAACTGTAGAGTGTAGACCAGGGATTTTCAACTGATTGTGAACAAGGGACCACCACCCTGACTTAGAATCAACCTGGGGACCACTGCTGTGTTGGGTGGGGATATGGGCTATAAGATTAGTGCTTTTGTAACACTTGCTACAGTATGCATCCCATGTGTATTCAACCCCCTGTTTCTCAACCAATGGTCCATTGACTACTAATATATAATTCTTATATAATATATATATAATTCCTAATAATAATGACTCAACCAGACAATCCGGTGCACTTCCCCTCTTGAAATTCAAGATTATTATTTTTTATTACACAAATGAATGGGGGCGACTGTGGCTCAAGAGGTAGAGCAGGTCGTCCAATGATCCATGGGTCGGCGGTTCGAATCCCGGCTCCTCCTGGCTACATGTCGAAGTGTCCTTGGGCAAGACACTGAACCCCAAATTGCTCCCGATGTGCTGGTTGGTACCTTGCATGGCTTCCGCCGCACATTCGGTGTATGAATGTGTGTGTGAATGGGTGAATGTAATGCACAATCTATGTAAAGCGCCTTGGATAAAGGCGCTATATAAATGCACCATTTACCATTTACCAATGGTCAGGGACCACATGCAATACTTCCACGAACCACCAGTGGTCCACGGACAACCTGTTGAAAACCCCTGCTGTAGACAAATCTATGGAGGGCTGCCCTGTAGGCCAGCTGTATGCAATTGTAACCCCTGTCTTCTGGTTCTCAATAATGCAGCAGACACAGTCACAGCTGGGTTCAGTCAGTGCTTTTACTAGCAAGCATCTGAGTAAAACACAGAGGTACAGTTGTCAGAGGCAGGTCAGAACAGTATTATTTTCTCGAGCTCCTGTCTCTTCAAAGCCCAGCAAACCATAAATTACAATTTTGTCGTAGTATTTGAACAGCCAACATTACTAATAGCCGCAATTTGTAACACTAGGCCCTCATTTATCAATGTGATTTACACCAAAAAAAACAGTGTACCGCGAGATGAAACCGCAATTTTTGTTATTTATCATTCCAGCGTATCTTTGGACTTTGACGCACGCCATGCCAAAAGTCACATCTGGTTGGGAGCTGTTGTAGGCTTTGTCTGTACACCCGTTTTTCTGTCGTAAACAAGCGGAGCAGCATTGTCTGATCAGCTGATAGGCATCTAAACATAAGTATTCACTCCAAAAATGTACTGTAAAAACTATACAACTAATAAATAATAGACCTACATGTGATTAAAATCACACATTAAAAACATTATTGACAATGTTACAAGTTTTAAGGCATTAAACAATGCTTTGCATGAGCGTTTAGGCCTACATGTGAGAGCTAGGAGAGGATTTTGGGAGAGGCGTGCTGCCTGTGCTGGAATATTTGCATGACATGGATGAAGACGTCTTTCTGGAGTTATTTGCAACCTCTTCGTTTAAAGCCAACGAGCCAACGAGACGCTCGAATCGAATGCCAACTGTGCCGAGCCAAAGTGCAAGTGGGGGCCGCATCGGCAGATGGGAGATAGGTAACCCAACCAGCCCACCACACACCACTCCATTAATGTTTACGCATAGAATCAGTCACTCCATAAACGTTCATATAATTGACAGTCCCAGACACTGCAGCCTATCTATCTGTCATAAACGTGGTGTCTGACAGAAGGAGATGCCTTAATTGTTTTACAAAACAGCAGCGTGCGTGTCTGGCTGTGCCAGGGCTGTGCGCATCCAAACTTTTTCGTGGTTCAGATTTTCGTTCACTAATATATCTTTATTCATCTACAAATGCACCATGTCTCTGTGTTTACGTGTGTACGTCTGTAATGCACGTAACTCGAGAACCATTCGCCCCATGACTTCAAATTCGACACACGCATTCCACACCACCACAGGGAATGCAGTGCCCAGCCTTCAGCCACGGTTTTCCAGAACCAGCACAAAAGCCCCTGCCCAGGCTCTGGACAGGGCCAAAATTAGCCAATTGATCACTATAACAGCCGTTGGCTGTTTTGTTATGTTTTGATTAATGGTGATAAGTATAGAGCTGATGCTATCATATCTATATATATTTATTAGTAGGCTTGTTTAGCAGGTACTAGGTTATAGGAGGAGCGCCTATTATGTTGCCTGGTACTGGTTGTTGCTTCTGTCCCCTGCAGGTGCTGAGCATTGTGTCCCTAATGTGTTGCCGTCCTGAGGAGGGCCTGGCTTGGAGCCTGATCAGCCCTCGGATTGGTCCTGTGGCAGCTCAGGCCTCGCTACCTGGACTATAAAGCTCACTCTCTGCCTGGACTTTGGGGTGGGAACACTGCTGCGTGTGGTGTGGGAGCACTCCAGCGTGTGGCCTTCCCTCCAGCCTGCTTATGTGTTTCATGTTCGGTTTAGTTGTAGTTCCATTTGTCTGTCTGTTAGACAAACACACTCTAACAGTTAGAGTGTGTTTGTTGACCCATACTGTAGGAGATCTCTGTATCTGTCTGTCTAAGTAAACTAGAACTCGACCTCGCTCTAGCGCCACACCATCCAGGTGGATGGCCACGACACGCCATCCAGGTGGGCAGTTGTCCAGGTGCCCACTCATCCAGGTGCCCACTCATCCAGGTGCCCACTCATCTAGGTGCCCACTCATCCGGGTGCCCAGTTGTCCGGGTGCCCACTCATCCAGGTGCCCACTCATCCAGGTGGCCACTCATCCAGGTGCCCAGTTGTCCAGGTGCCCATTCATCCAGGTGCCCAGTTGTCCAGGTGTCCAGTTGTCCGGGTGCCCACTCATCCAGGTGCCCACTCATCCGGGTGCCCAGTTGTCCGGGTGCCCACTCATCCAGGTGCCCACTCGTCCAGGTGCCCACTCATCCAGGTGGCCACTCATCCAGGTGCCCAGTTGTCCAGGTGCCCATTCATCCAGGTGCCCAGTTGTCCAGGTGTCCAGTTGTCCGGGTGCCCACTCATCCAGGTTCCCACTCATCCAGGTGCCCAGTTGTCCAGGTTCCCAGTTGTCCAGTTGTCTGGGTGCCCAGTTGCCCACTCATCCAGGTGCCCACTCATCCAGGTGGCCACTCATCCAGGTGCCCAGTTGTCCAGGTGCCCACTCATCCAGGTGCCCAGTTGTCCAGGTTCCCAGTTGTCCAGGTGCCCACTCATCCAGGTGCCCACTCATCCAGGTGCCCAGTTGTCCAGGTTCACAGTTGTCCAGGTGCCCGCTCATCCAGGTGCCCATTGTCCAGGTTCCCAGTTGTCCAGGTGCCCACTCATCCAGGTGGCCACTCATCCAGGTGGCCGAAGGGGGGCAGTAATTTGCGAACGAGGTAGTGCAGCCTCAGCCGGGACAGGTGCACCTAATGAAAAGTTTCTAAAGTGTCATGCCAGACCCAGTGGATAACCACTGAGTGGCACTATAGAACAAATTATAAAAGTTCCTCACAAATGCAAGGGGCAGACAAAATAACTAAACGGCACAATTTTCATTTCTAATATATCTAACTGACCTATCTGCAGCATTACAATTACACTGACAAAACACAGTACATGTGTGCCAATTAACAAAATATATAATACTGTCGCCTAGCCCATACATATATAATACTGTAGCCTAGCCCATTACAAAGAGTTTCAAATGTGAGAGAGAGAGAGAGAGAGAGAGAGAGAGATGATCTGGGTTGACAAGGTCAAGATAAGTCACGGTTATCGTCCAAATTAATTATCAGCCTATATCTTCAGGAATTGTTGTAGCTTCTGAACCACCTCCACCGCCTCATATTGTAGCTTTTGTTTTTGAACAATGAGGAATAGATGGTGACAATATATCCAAGAGAACACAACCTACCTGTAGTGGTGAGTGAGTAGCGATTCTCAGATTATTATCTACAACAGGTTTGTCTGTGTCTTGAGGGAGACAGACAGTACAGTACTGCAGAACCATACATTCTACTTCTAATGGTAGGGTTGTGTTAAAGTACACCAGCATTCTTCTACTCCTGTGGGGCCCCTACCACTAGTAGCCTACCACTGTACTATACTACCACCACATTGAATGTTATCAACCGATGATGACCAATATGTTTCTTATCAGACCATGCAATTAAGCAATATGGACATTTTCTACATACTGCCTAGTGCCTAGTATGGAGTAGCCAACTGGAAACGCAGACTGCCACCAACAGACAGGCAGGCAGGCAGGCGGGCAGGCAGGCAGTAATGTATTGCAGTGGCTGTAGGCCAGGGTGTGTACTTCTCACAACCAGCCACTAGGGAGCAGAATTCACTCGTATTTTTTTCTCATTCACATGATTCCTGAAGTGTGAAATCATTAATCCAACATTTATACAACATTTACACATGGTTTTGTAATCAAAGTAATAACTCTCTCAGCCTCTGTTCAGTGGTGGAAGAAGTACTCTAATTTCGGACATATTAAATTTAGAAATACCAGTGTAAAAACTACTAAGTAAGTTGTTAAAGCAATTCTAAGTCAAAGTATAAGGTATTGGCAATAGCATCAACATATTCTTATAGTAGTAAAGTAATACTAACTAGCAATTCTGGGAAATTACAAGTGTGGTTGCACATGAGGTTGACACGAGTCGAGAGGAATCCACTGGGAACTTTCAATTTAGGCTACCATATATATTGTGATGTCATCTGAAGCATGACAACAGTGACAACAGTGTGTGAAGCATGTCCAAAAGCTTCACTTTTCTGTTGTGCAAAATTGAACAAAAAGCAGGTTAATTTAATGCCCATTTCAGAATATGTAAAATGGATTATTGGATTATTATTATTTATCATTAACCACTTAAACCATATTTAGCCATTAATTCGAAAAAAGCCAATCTAAACTCCCAACGCATCCCAATGTGATGTGAGCTAATGTGGATGTTCTGTTTTTGAAAGATTTTGAAGCAAAGGCTAAGTAACATCAACTAAAATGCTCAGATAATTGTAGTGGAGTAAAATTTTGCCTCTAAGATGTAGTGGAGTAGTGTTTTTAGGCCTCAATGTAGGCCTAAGGCTTTATAAGACATAGCCGAATAGCTGAAGTATAAAATATATGGCTTAGGTGGTATTTTCAAAACCTTTTTAACTCTAATCCTCTGAACCTGGCACAAAACATTTTCAGATGACCGTCCATGGCCAAATATAATATCAATTTGGGGGTTGTTGGCATTTCAAGTTTGAGAACCACTGAGTTTAATCCACTCAGAAGAGCTTAGACACATTCCACCAGTGGCATGCAGGCCAAGGTCCGCAGAGCTCTGCCCAACACCATATCCATATTTCAACTTTAGCCTCTATATTACTGCTCAGTGCTCACTCAAGATGCTTTTGTTTGGTGGAAAAGGTACTCAAAAGGTACTCAACCCTAACCCTAACCTCAGTCTTAACCGGCCACGTCGGACTAACGGGATGTCGGACTGAGGGGGAGTCCCCTTTCTGGTCAGCAGAACCTACTCGGCCA
The DNA here is from genome assembly GCF_951216825.1 of Electrona antarctica. NCBI lineage: Eukaryota > Metazoa > Chordata > Actinopteri > Myctophiformes > Myctophidae > Electrona > Electrona antarctica. Next base: position 18,689,484 of record NC_136811.1, read on the forward strand.
TGTATGACGTAACCATGTACTGTACCCACTATAGGCCTATTGTTGCTGTCGGGCAGAAGCCTCTTATCTCCATATTCCAACTTTTTGCGTTTTTTCGTAAATTAATGCCATACTTTATCATACTACAGTGTCACACAGATGTTATCAAAATCAGGAGATATGCAAGCTCGAAAGCAACATGTTTCGAGCTTGCAGATCGTGTTCTTTTTTCATTTGAATCCTGAAACATAACAGTTTTTGACATATGAGGTTTCTAGCCTCACGTTGCGATACTAATATACCACTGCGCCTCGGGGCATATGCATATGCAATAGGGGCGGATGAAGTCTGGCTGCGCCAGGCTATGAGGTTTCCACCCGACAGAGACGACAGTATTGACGTATACATACTTAATTATACTTAATTATTAGTTAAACCAAAAATCAAGTCATTCAAATAAGTTCTGTGTGGCAGCTTTAAGATTCGGGTCATCTCTTGAAATATTGATCTGATCCTCTCTATGAGTGTTGAAAAATATTACAACTGCTTTAAATTATATTAGAATGATTCTATAATTTGAATCTTGGCCTCCATCAGGTCAAAATTTGTGTCAGATCCTGTGTCTACTGTCTATGCGGTTAGACATGACCTGGCTTTGACACGATCTAAACGTCTCAATAGACAAGCAGGGCAGGGGTAGACCAAATACAACCAGGCCCGGTCGGAGGTGTAGGGGTCATTTGCATAAGTAGAGGGTGCAGCCATATATTTGCATACCTATGGGCGCTCTGCGCCTCAGTGGTGCGTTCTGTGCTACTGTAAGTGGCATGCACCCAAAAAAAATCACACCCGTGTGAACTGGGTGACCATAGCAACCGTGCTCCTTTTTTGAGCACAGACAGACAGACAGACAGACAGACAGACAGACAGACAGACTAACAAAGCCAGTTGTAGGAGTGGTTTACACCACTCAAAAATAAATCTTGACCAGGGGGTCAAGGTGGTCCGTTAATGGGGTCAATGACCCATGCTGACCCCATGTGGTGACCGGCCTGAATACAACCACCATTATCACCAAATACAACTATTATTATTTGTATTATTATTACCCTTATTATTATTACCCTTATTATTATGTGTGTGTGTGTGTGTGTGTGTGTGTGTGTGTGTGTGTGTGTGTGTGTGTGTGTGTGTGTGTGTGTGCGTGCGTGCGTGCGTGCGTGTGTGTGACACCCATATCGAAACTAAGGTGCCTCTCTTAGTTTCAGGTGTTGCAAAAGCGCACAGGTTGCAAACAAAGCCTCGTGCGTAAACACAGCATTGCATTGTGGGTGTTGCAGTCTCCTTACGGTCGGAGCAGCCCTCCGCAAAGACAAAAGTTTCATTTTAAAAACTCCAGCTCCCAGAATGCTTCACGGTCCTTCAGAGCAATGCCTCTGGCATGGTGAGCCTGGTGACGCGAGGTTACTAGAGCTTGTATTTGACAAGAGAGAACAGAAGACACTCCCTACTGTGTGATTGTAAATGATAGTGGATATGGTATTACCCGGTATAGAGTTAAGTTTATAGAGAATCAGAGATACAACTGATCAGTATAATGACAACACTACAACAGGCAGATCAGTATTATCGAGATAAAACTACAACAGGCTGATGTCTCATGAAAAACGGTGAGTGGAAAACCTTTTAGTCTGTTTAACTCTACTAAATAATGTTATTCTGTTTGCTAATGTTGACTTGACTATATTGCGACAGCTATGCCTAAAGTTTAGTAAGGTACTTTTTTTTAAGGTTTATTGATTGATGACCGTCACCGACAAGGCGTTAGTTTTTAATAATGGGATGAATCTAGAGTTGCAATACCCTCCATTGACTCACCACTCTTCCAATTTGCGTTTGCGATCTGCTTGCAGTAAACGACGTTAAACTCACCAACATTGCAGCTCTAGGCCAAGCTTGAATTAGTCTCTTTCAATCGGCCGAGCTTTTATTTCATAAAAATCCACCGTAGACATGTTATGAGCTACTTTCTGTCAAGACATCCTCTGCAAGTGATTCTTTTTCTAAGTGTTGGAGTTTGGAAGCACTCGTTTTTGTTAAGGGGTCGCGCTGCTGCCTCCTGCATTATGTGCAAATGCGAAACAGATGACACGTAAGGCCATTCAGTGAATTACGACGAGCGCTTCCAAACTCCAACACTTAATAATCACCTGCACAGAATTTCTTGACAGAAAGTAGCCCATAATTGTCTACGGTGGATTTTTATGACACAAAAGCTCGGCAGATTGAAAGAGGATAATTCAAGTTTTCCCTACAGCTGCAATGTTGGTGAGTTTAACGTTGTTTAATACAAGCAGATCGCAAACGCAAATTGGATGAATGGGGATTCAATGGAGGGTATTGCAACTCTAGATTCATCCCATAATAAAAAAAGCTAGAGTTGCAAATTGCGGCTATAGTTATAATGGTAAACCTCTCTCTCTCTCTCTGTGTGTGTGTGTGTGTGTGTGTGTGTGTGTGTGTGTGTGTGTGTGTGCGCGCGCCTGCGTGCGTGTGTGTGTGTCTGATGTGAGCATTCAAAAGCAGAGATTTTGTGAATAGAGGGTATGCACACTTGATTGATTGATTGATTGAAGAATGTATTAACAGTTTGCAGAATTACAGTACATTTCAAGCACAAACTCAATACAAAGGCTGTTAACTGTGAGTGGACGACCCAATTAAGCATTACACTTGTTTCCAACAGGGTCCACCATGTTCAAATCATCAAAACATTTAGAGACGTACAAATAGACACTTCTATAGACAGAACAGGAATTCATCAAAACACAACATGCATAAAGTGGCAAAGTTAGTTTAACGCCATTTAATACAATCAGATAGGACTTTTCTGTATGCATGTATGGGCTGTCAACTTATTGTGTCAAGGCCAGAAAGTATTGTATTATTTTGCCACTCAGAAGGCGTTCTAGCAGAACGTGCCTATCTATAGGCATATATATACTGTACATGATCTAAAGATGAGCTTGAGTAGCTTCTGGCATTTGCCAATTGAGGTGCAAACCTATAGGGGTCCCTGAGGGGGTTCCAGTGGGTCCTCAGATAAATGATGGATAGTTAGGAACCAAGTTAGACCCATACTTGTTGCTGTAACTCTGAAAGTGTAAAAATGGTTAAATTTGTACACTCAGAGTTCTGGTGGTCATTGGTCTAATTCAGGGGTTCTGACAGCATATGCATCAGCTATATATATAATATAGCTATCTGATTATATATATATATATATATATATATATATATATATATATATATATATATATGCGCTTTTCAGAAACAAATTAAAATGTTCTTTATTCCGTTTCCAACGTGCCGCCACCTTCCCGACCCCGACCCATAGTTTGAGAACCACTGGTTAAGAATTTGCTTACAGTGTGTGTGCGTGCGTTTGCATGGTGTGTCTAGTCTTACTATCATTGTCGGCAGAAACAATTGAAGGAGCAAACCGGTGTGTGTCACAGAGACGAGAACAACCAGTTCCGTTCCTGTGTAGCTAAACCACATTATTAATGGCTGACTCACACACACACACACACACACACACACACACACACACACACACACACACACACACACACACACACACAGCTTCAATGGCTACACTGTCCTTTACGTTTACCCAAACAAGTGACACTACTGTCTGTCTGTCCACACACCTTTTGATCTACTTCCTGCCAGCTACCTACTTTACACCAGGGGTGTAAGAAGTTCATCAACCTCTTTTCTATGTTTGTTGATGAATTGAATACATACAGTAGGACCACAATCACCCTTTTAGTCTTAGGGCCTGTACTCACGAGGACGATTTCGGTGTTTCTCGGGCAAGTAATTAGCCGATCTGCCCTTTTTGTCACACGGAGACGGCGTTTTGGGGGACTTTAACGGCTAATTTTGAAACTACCTTCCAGAGTGGGAAAGTTTGGAGACGCGACTTTCACGTCTCCGTGTGTACAGCGAATGCCGCCTAATTTGCTGAAACGGTGATGTCATAGTCCCCTCGCCCCCTCCAAACTAACTAGTGTTAATGGTTTATTTCACCATAACCACTTACATATAAGTATCACAGCTATTTTATATTTGCACATAATGTCTATAAATCTCTTCTCCAAAAATAGCCGATCTGCAGCCCGCATGCACGAGCTTGTAGAGGAGCTATTTTTGGAGAACAGATATAAATTATGGTGATTACCAATCCGGAAAGACAAGAAAAAAAACGGATCTTCTACATTATTGTTACTATTAAATGGTGTAGTGTAGAATAGATTAGTATATAGGCTATAGTATACAAGATAGGCAGCACAGCCACCGCACGTTCCTCTCAGGCAGGTCTGACTGCGCAGTGCACAGTGCAAAGCATGCATGGACCTCATCAAAGTGCTTCTCTTCTTGGGTGGAAATTAAACATTCTTTGTGTAACTTCAAAACGGCTTTGCATTGAGAGACCACAGGTAGGATAAACACATTGTTTACTGTCCATATTCCTCTATAAACGGCCTGTTTTCACTGTTTCCAATTGCTCTTTTTTTATACTTTTGTAGGCTATAGCCTATGTGCAATGATTAGCTGTGCTGCCACTGCCAGCAGGTGTAATCAATCTATAAACGAGCAATTATCTGACATTCAGAGGTGTTGCGCACCAGCGAATATATATTCAATCTCCAAAGTCAAACTCATAAATTCACAATGTACCATGCCGCTCCTCGTTGTGAGCTGTATGATCATCTGAGAGAGAGAGAGAGAGCGAGAGAGAGAGAGCGCACCCGCGCTCTCTCTCTCTCTCTCTCTCTCTCTCTCTCTCTCTCTGAATGTGTGAATCACTTACTTTGTGCGTGCTGCTCGTTTTCAGAAGAATTAATCCAAGGTTTGTCATATTATGATTTTAAAGTAGGCATCAACTTTAGCTGGTAAATCAGTGTGTGCAGAGTGAGAAGCATCACTGCTCTGCAACCTCTGTCTGATTAAATTGATATGACCTAGATAGCCTATGTCATATGCGCATCTGAGATAATTAGTTATTTGGCAACACCTGTGTGAAATACCAATAGTATAATTTATAAAATGCTTTCATATTGCCTTAGAATAAGCTTTTTCTTTATTTTTGGGTGGCCATCTACAGGCCGGCAATATATGTACTACAGCTGTATCTTGAAAACGAAGCAGTTTACCGGTCTCGTCTAGACCCGTACATAATTAACATAACCGCAATGTAGACGCAGTAAAGCTTTATATCGTTCACAAAACTTAGGCGGGGAACAGCCCGCGACGTCCTCGTGAAGGCAGCCCCTTAATGTCTTACTGTATCGTGTGCTGTTTACATATATGACTGCAGTGATAACGTATTCAATCAATCAAAGAATACTTAACCACTTAAACCCTCCATATTCTGGGGGAGAGGGGCATAGGATTTTTGGATAAGAGATTTGGTGAAAGGAAATAGTGGTGTCCAGTTTATTATTATGTTGTCAATCTGTATGGTACTGGTAGAGTATGTTAGTATAACTTATACAATTGGGGTGGTTGTATTTGTCTCCCTGCTCATCTATTGAGACCTTTAGATCCTGTGTCTCTTTTAACACAAACTTTGACCTGAAGGTAAAAACAAAATTATACAACAGGTTGTTTCGAGGAAGCAATCTGATTTGGTTGAAACGGCTTTCTATCCATTTGTGGACATTTGTGGTCGTAGTGGTTACATCTGTCATTGAAAAATTATTATTTTTCTTAGTTTTAATGCAATATTACACTCGAGGTGGTGAGTTCCTACGGCACCGCAGGCGTGCATTAATGAAAATAAAGAACACCCTCTCGTGTAATAATGCGTAACTAAACAATTTGTCCCTTGAGCAAGTAAGTTCAGTGTTCTTTTTTTTTTCACCACTGAGCTAATAGGCTCCTCTGCACTTGTTCAAATCCGTGGTAGAACAGTTTGTAGAAAAAGCACAGTTTGATGAAAGCACAGTTCAATACAAGGTCTGCTAAGAGGATAAACCCAGAAAGACTTGTTTATATTTGAGGTCCTCCATTTTCAATTAATCAGAACATTTAATGACATATGAATATACAGTACTATGCAAAAGAAAAACATTTCATATAAACAGTTAGAAATCAAAAGAAAAAATATGTACAGTAAGGTAGAGGGGGACTTTTTTTACAGGGGCCAGTTTCAAATTGCAGTCACCCGTAAGTGCTCTTTGAGTACAGTACTTGAGTCAAATTAACTTTAGCTACTTTCCACTATTGCTACGCCACACACAGTCAAATAATGTTCATGTCAATTTATAACAGTAACTCCAAGTGTATATGGAACCATTTTTTTAGGCTTACACTCTCAGAGTTAGATGAAACACTGAAGGGTCTCCAGGTGCGCCTGAGGCTCTGAGGACGCAGGAAGAATCTTTGTTCATTCATAACAACAGCCTTTCAGGCAGCTGTCATTGTGCCAGTCTCAGTACAGTTAGCCTCAAGCTGTTATGCTGCATGTCATTGAGTCAGTGACAAAACAAAAAATCAAACCCGTGTGAAGTGAGGGGCGCTCTTATCATCATACATTACCTCATTCCGGCCAATCACAATTTGCGTCCTCACTTTTGTGTCAATGTTTGTGTTTACGTAATGTTTGTGTTTACACAAACACTAAACAATTGGCCATTCATTTTCAATGGCATTTAATGTTTGTGTTTACACACACCCTAGCCCCTCATAAAAAAAGAATAGAAAGACCTGCCATCTCCGGTTTACTTCCCGTATCTGCGTGAAGTAATAGGTGGCCGCCTTTTTAGGAGACCAGAAGCAGGTTCTTTCATTCAAATGGAGTGAACGTGAGCACAGCTTCTGAACAATCTTTTAGCTCCATTGGTCACTGAACTATATATTGTATTCAACTGGGTCGTCACAAGCCACACAATATTCCCAAGATTATAATATATATTTTTTTATTATTGTTTGTTTGCTTGTTTGTGTTCATTCATTCATTCATTCATTCATTCATTCATTCATTCATTCATTCATTCAGAGAGACAAATCAGGAAGCCACGGGTTAGTTGTAACCTGCCATGCACGCATGTTAGTTTTAACCTGCTGCGCATATCGAGAGCTACAGGTACGTTTTAACCCGCAGCACGGGTTAGTTGTAACCGGCAGCTCATGTCGGGAGCGACGGTGTTGTCGAACAAATGCCTGTCGGACTGTTAGTATGTAACAAATGTATGCACCCCAAATGACACGGTTTTAATGGGTTAAGACCGTTAATTTAATTATTAAGACTAGGAAAAGACGACACTTCATATCATATTGTGTCCTTGGTGATATCTAGTCCCATCGTAAAAAACAGCCTTGATGTGTGGATGCATTAAAGTGATGCGTTTGAATGTTTTACAGATGTAAACATGGCAGCTGGAAGAACCAAGTCTTTCCGTCGTGTTGGGAGTCTGATGAGAAGCAGATCTGAGGGGACCTTGATCGACCTTGAAGACACCGTGACTCTGAACACCAACGATCTGAATGGTGACGTCTTTAAAACATTAAACATATTGTATAATATTTTCAACTATGGTTTGAATGTTAATTATATATAGACATAGGGCTGCACGATTATTTTCTTAAAGATTATTATATCAATACATTTTACATTACATTTTCGATTAATCAAATAATGGAGAAGTGCTTTTAAAATATATCAATGAATCAACGTGAAAAAAAAAACATTATTTCAATAATCAACTAATTTGATTAGTCGACTAATTCTGATTAACCACTGCCTAGGCTTGTAGATCTTTTATTTATATAATCAGTTCAAATCTATTGGTTCGATTAACTGTTGCACCGCTAATCTGACGCAAAATGGCAATGTCTCCACAGGTAACTATGCCTCCCATTTGACCAAGCATTCCGAGTGGCCCGTGTTGCAGCCACAGACCCTGCACTCCTCCACCCAGACCGTCAATCCTTTCTGGAACCGGTCTGGATCCAACCCCTTCCTAGATGACATCATACACGACCACACCGCGGACGGAACCGCACTAGAGCCCAACGACGATGGCGCCAGCAGCACGTCTTCGGACGAAAACAACCTGGGACATTTTTTGGACTCTAGAGGGCGCAAAGGCGGCGCCTATCGGTCGGGACGATGGCGGAGCGCGTCGGACATCCTCGACGACCTGGAGAGAAAGGATTCTAAAAGGGACACGGCGGGCCTCAAAAAGACGTCTGGGGGGTCGGTTCTGAACCCGGATTTTGCCTGGCTGAAGAACGACAGGGTGGCCTACAAGATGGCCTGGCTGAGCCACCGGCAGCTGACCAGGTCAGGAAAATGTGGTACTTTATCTCATTTAGACGTGGCTGATAGGCTCTTGGTTTAACTATGATCTTAGATGACTATTTCTATGCATTCATGTATTACCTTGTGTTGACCTTGCTTACTGTAAATCACTCTGGATTAACCCATTAAAACCGGGAAAGCATCTGTGTAATTTTAGCTACAGTATATCAAAAATATAGCACATTGGTTCTCAAAGTTTTATTTTATATTTTGGCTATTCAAAAATGTGAACATTTGTGCAAATCCTTGAATGTATACAGGTTTTGTTAAATCAAACATTTTTAACACAACTCTTTGCTTCTGGGGGTCCGTGGACTAAAATATCTTCAGATGGCGGTCGGATCCTTGACATGAAAAAGTTTGAGCACCACTGACAACATACGTTTTTCAGAAAACTATTAGGATTTAGAAGGCATTTGTAGAATCAGCCTCAGGTCTTCTTAATGGGTTAAGAGCGTCTGCCAAATTGTAAATTGTGATTTTTTTCCATTGGGTGTAACCAGGTCTTGTTTGGACCTGGCGTTGATAAGCCAGAGCCCGGGATGGGCCCAGACCCAGGCCACAGGCTCTCAGATGGTGTGTAAGGTGGGCCACGCTGGCGGCTCTTTGCAGCTGCCCGACTCTGACATCAGCGTGCACATCCCTGAGGGCCACGTTCCTCCCGGCGAGGTCCAGGAGGTGGCGCTCATAGCCATCCTAGACCCTCCTCAGGGACTCAACAACGACTACACTACCACCATGAGTCCACTGCTGGAGGTATGGAATTCCTTTTATGGCCTTTTATAAAATGTATACCCATTGTGATTGGTAGTGATTAGGGTTGGGACCCGGAACTGGGCCTGAAAAAGAGCTGGGTAAACCCTAATCCTACTCTAATCCAATCCAAATCGCAAAGATTAAAGAAGATTGAAGAACCTGAATCGGTTCCATCGTATTTGGAACCGTTTCTGGATTGGAACCGTTCTGTGATGGTTTTACGTTTCCATTAACCACCCATTGATGGGGGAGGTACTTAAAAAAAAAAAAAAAAAAGCCTAAATTGCCAATCTGCAAGGACACAACTCGTCGCAACGTGGCACACTGTGAGCTTGTAGATCAGAAATTCTCGCTATATTAGAAAGGTTTTGAAAGTATAAGTGTAAACATTTCCATGGGTGTCCAGAATTCCTATGGAAATACATCCAGAACCTGTGAAATGGGTTCATTGTTTACCTGGTATCCTATAGTTTCAAATATTGGCACAAATGCTTTGTGAACCTGGTATTCTTTCTCTTTGCACTCTACTTATAGTATGTGGCCATTTACCTTGTTGTTTATTCAACACTTCTTTTTGCTGTGCAGAAAATGTCGTACCTCAATTATTATGGCAAATACATACTGTAGCTATGAATATGACTATGGCTTCACAATTGTTATATTATATAAGTGTAGCAACAGTGTTTTCACTGTTTTTCACATTATATGTGAAAATGCTCTTTTATTTTACATTCCACAGACCAGAAGACTGGCAAAGTTTAGACAGATATCTCGTGTTGTGTTTATAGACGGTATTTGAGGGACGGGCAACCTGAAAGCAAACCTGCCCTAAAGTTTTATTTACCTACCAGGGGAAGGTGGGCAACCCTTAGTGTCAATCCCTGTCTGTTTATTCCAACAATCTGACATTTGTAATTTGCCCTGGATAAGGCTGTCTCCTAACTGCCTAAAGTTGTAAAATTGTAAATTGTAGGTCAGCCTCAGCAACCTGAACACCAATGAGTGCGTCTCTCTGGAGATGAAGCTGGCTGGACAGGTGAAGAGCGACCCCCTCAGCCAGGTGATGACCACCCTGGTGGGTCTGGTGTCTGACAGGAGAGAGGGCCCCTACCACAAGGTGAAGGACTGCTACATCTACAAGAACGTCATGCAGATCAAGCTGCAGGAACTCAAGAGACACTTTTACGTGATCGCGGCGGCTGAGGCCTCCGTCATCCAGCCGCCCGCCACGTCGGTCTGGGACTACCTGGACCGTCACGTCACCGTGGCTGTGTACGGCCCCCGCTACATCCACCCGTCCTTCCGGGTGATCATGGTCGTCTCCTGCCACAACGACCTCCCACCTCGGCTCCCGTTTTCCGACGTCCACAACCGAGGCAACAGCAAGAACCTGCCCCCGCTGGTGCTGCAGCTGTGGGGCAAACGTCAGTTCAAACCGGACAGCCTCGACGACCTGCGGATAACCGCCGGCGTGAAGGACTCCGCGTTTGAAATCGCGCCCGAGGACAGAAGCAAGGACGTGATGGAGAGTCAGCTCAGGATGGGCAAAGTGCTGCGGCTCCCGCTGGCGCTGACCCACACCGGGGGAGCGGAGATGACCAGCTTCAAACTGGACCTGCAGGTATAGTAGGGCTGTCACCATTAATGACATTTCACTTGATGATTAACTTTCGCTCATATCATTATATCTTTACCATTAACGATTTAATTGTGTTTCTGTAATTGAACATTATTATTGAAACATTATGAATATACATTTTATTTCTGTTTTGCTTTTAGGCTTCGTAAACAAAATATGCACAGGGCAGATAATCTGTCAAATAGATTTGCCATTTCCACTGTTTTTGAAAATATGGAAATGACTATGCGAACAAAATAATTGCGATTATCTCATATAATTGCAATTCGGCAACTATGTAAATAATTGAGACAGGCCTAACCCCGCAGGTGAGGGAGTCCCATACGGGCACCATCACGCAGTTCCTGGTGCCGTCGCCTGCCGCGGCGCCCCGCTCGGAGAAGCGTGCCGCGGCCTCCAGGCGGGGGTTAGACAGGCGGAAGCAGATGGCGCGGTCGCTGCCCATCCCGGAGGAGCCCCCCGCCGCCGCCCTCCCGCAGTTCCCAAAGTTCCAGGAGCACTCGGTGCACCTGAAGTGGTACGGTGTGGCGCTGAAGTCGGTGCTGCGGCAGCCGCGGGTGGAGTACCTGCTGGAGTACTTCAAAGGGGACACGGTGGCCCTCCTGTCCAGGGAGACGGTGCGCTCGGTGGGCAACTCCAAGGTCAAAGAGTGGTACATCGGATTCCTGCGGGGCAGGACCGGCCTGATCCACTTCAAGAACGTCAAGGTCATCGGGCGGGACCAGGTATGGCATTTGGTCACGTGTTGAGTTATTGAGGGGCACTAGCCCCTCCTATATCCAGCTTTTGGTGTCTGTCCACACCATTAAATTCCATTGTCTTACACAAACATTAAATTTCATTGTCTTACACAAACATTAAATTCCATTGACAATGAATGGAGAATTTTACTTCATAGTGTCTGAGCAAATAGACAGTGTTTATTTGACCTTATGATACGATGATAAGACGCTCCTCACTTCACACAGGCGTGATTTTTTAATTTTTGTACTTAGGTTTGTTTTTTCTTGGCCACAAATGTTAATTTAGAATTGTATTTAGATACCGTAGGTTGATGTTTAGATGGATGCTATGTTCATTGTTTACCTGGTCTCCTAGTATTTAGTTTCAAAAGTACAGAATGTCATTTTGATAGCTTGTTGCATAGACAAGCTGCTACATTCATTGTTGACCTGGTAGGTAAACAATGAACTAAGTTTCTAGTTTCTTTGAGGCACTACATTGTTCTCTCTGCACTCTACTTATGTGACTATTTACCTTGTTGTTTATTAACTAGAGGTCATGGTTACTCTGCTTTACTCTGAAGTCTGTCTGGTCCTACATGCCTTTTTCCTTGGACTTCTTGCATCTGACAAAAGCTGATAGCACATCGAGTGCATACAGGCAGACAGTGGATGAAAGCAAGTTATGTTTTAGTGCAACCTGTTTCGATTGCTGGATTATCTACAAAGTGTTTTTCAGGCCAAGGGCCCCCTGGTAGTTGAAGCAGGGACTCCCAGTTCATATTGTACCAAATTGTGTTGCAGATTAGACTTGTTTGGCAGCGCTGTTTTCAGTGTTAGTTTGTGTGTGTGTTTGTTTATTAACACATTATTATTTTCTAGTATTTATATTATGTTTATTTTCAGACATTTAACCACTTCTTAGACCCTCAATACTTAGTAAACCTGACCATTGGCTCTGTACTTGGTCTGCTCTTTTTTTCCCTCTACACCAAACGCACCGAAAATTGCCGATCTACAAGCTCACAACGCCTTGCAGCCGTGTAGATCTACTATTTCCGGCAAATGCTCCACTTAGAATAGGGATACTACTACGGTACTACTACTACTAAAAAGAAAAACATTTTCCTATCACAAAAACACATGTAGTAATTCTGAAGACCCACAGCGGTCCCCTGACCTAAATAGTAAACTGTGCTTAGTACCAGACAGTGTGTAACGTAACTAAGTACATTTACTTACTGTAAGTACTGTAAAATGTTGAGGTATTTTTTACTTTACGGGAGTATTTCCAATACTTTTACTTCTACAATTATGTGAAAACTTCTTTCTTTGTAGATTTTGAATGAACTTTTACTTGTACCCGAGTATTTCTACATTGCAGTATTTACTTAAGTGAAACCCCTTTTTCCCCACCACTACTGGCACCAGGTGATGGACTTCACGGCGGGCATCAGCCTCACCACCGGCACTCTGCTGGACAACATGACGCTGCCCTTCAAGAAGCTCACCTACATGTACTCTACCATGGAGACGCTGGTGTCCAAGGTGGGAAGCTGGAGGGCTCTGGCCGACGCCCTGGGCTACCTGGACCTGGCGCTGGACACCATCACGCGCCGCTTCGCCGAGACGGAGGCCGACAAGGTGTCGTGCGTCCTGGAGAAGCTCAAGGAGGACTGCCACGCCGAGAAGAGCCGGAGGAAGTTCCAGCACGAGCTCATGGCTGTAAGTAGAATCAATGTACGCACACACACATACCCAGATACTGGGTCGGGACCCATTTGTGGGTTGCAGACATATTTTTATGCATCCCCTTGTTTTTTTGTTTCCTAAATTTAGTTTTTTTTTAATTACTATTATTTCAAAACATTTTCAAAAAACATTCTCAAAAAAGCAAAACGTTTCATCAATTAAAAACTAAATTCAGTGATCTTTCTTTTCAAAGAAATTCCATAAATTAGAACAAATATTTAAGAAGTAGTGAAATGTGAAAATAGCTCACAATGTGGCGTGAAGCGACGCGTTGTGAGCTTGTAGATCTGCTATATTTGATGTACTGTATTGTACCCTTCATGTTTATGTTGTGTGTGTGTGTGTCTTCCAGGGTCTGTTGAAGATGGACACACTGAGCCTGGTGGCTCAGTTGATCCAGAACACAGTCATTCTCTCCACGGCGGTGGAGCTGGGCGTTCGGTGGCGAGAGCTCGCCGAGAGGATCGGCAAACTGTCCAGCGCTCAGATCGCCGGCTACGAGGCGCCGCACCGAGGGAAGAGTGGCGAAGTCGGCGTTCATGTGAGTTTATTTTAATTAACTGTAACCATTTTCTTATGTATCTACGGTTATAATTGTAATTTGTCCTCAGTAATGCTCGTAAAGATTTCACTTTGCGTTTCAGAGGAGGGCGGTGGACAGTTCAGAAGCCTTCCTACCAATAACATTGGACTAACTAATTTAGTTAATTATAAATAAATAAAAATAGAATAATAAATTGCATCCATACTTGCAGCCCCGACTAGGGTTCTGGTTCCTTAACGGTTGCCTTTAACGATTCCTCTTTTTAAAAATCTCTATAATTTTGGCCTTCATTATAATTTTTGCTAAACACAAATTCAATCATACGTATATATAATTGCATATTGTAGTGATTCTTAAAGTGAGGTGCAATGGACAGGTCTGCAATTCTGAGAGTGGTAGTCCTTGAAATTAAAATGTTTTAGAACCACTGGTATTGTAATTGCATAGCAGATGTAAAGTCCACATACCGGGTCTGACAGTGTGATAAAAACGATTCCGTAAACTTGGAACCAATTCCCGGTTCCTCAATGTTGGATCCGGTTCCTCCAATTCCAGATCCCATATCCCTATAGCCCCGACTGTGTAGTTGACTTGCTGATGTCAGTGCTATCAGACATAAGGTGGATGGGGGTTTGGAGTCGGCAGTCAAAGTTTTCACATGTCTCCCCCTTCTCCGCTCCCTCCATTGGCTCCCAGTTACTGCCCGCACAGAATACAAAACGCTGATGTTGGCCTAGGAACCAACCAAAGGTATAGCACCCCCATATCTTCAAAGCCTGATCCAACCCCTCCCGCTCACTCAGATCAGCTAACACAGGGAAGCTGATAGAACCTTCCCTAAAACATCTGGGACAACGCTCCACACGTCCCAGACTCTTCTTCCTTCTGGCTACCAAACAGTGGAACGAACTCCCCATTGCAGTCAGATAGTTTCAATGTACAGATGATACTGTTTAGACTGATGATTCTTCTTTTACTTGTATTACTTAGATCCTAGATAACTCTTTCTGTGCATGTGATGTATTACCTTGTTTACCTTGCTTACTGTAAATAGCTCTGGATTAAGAAGAGCGTCTGCTAAATGCCTACATTGTAACTTGCACGAGGAACATTTTGAAGGCTTTCAGGCGTGTTTGTTTACTGGGTGTTTGTTTGTTGTTGTTGTTGCAGTCCATGTGGAAGCCTGCCTATGACTTCCTGTATGCGTGGAGCCTGCGCTACGGGGACAGCTACAGGGACATGATCCAGGACCTACACCTGGCCCTGGACAAAATGAAGAACCCCGTCACCAGGCAGTGGAGGCAGTTGACCGGGGCCCTCATCACCGTCAACTGTATGGACATCCTACGGGCCAACGCTTTTCCTAAACCATAGACGGCACCACCCAGCACCCACCCCCAAACTATAGACACCACCAACCTCTAAACAATGACGGCACCCACCTCCAACCAGAGACAGTACCCACCCCTGATTTCAGTCATTTATAATGGCTAGCCAGCATGTTTTCTATGAAAGCAATGTCTCGGCACCGGAAGATCGGGTATTTTCGGTTATTAGTTATTCTAAGATTAAAGACTGAAGTGGTCAAACTGGTGATAGAATGCATTGTTCAGAAGCATCTTCCATGAAACATGAATGGTCTCAGAAATGTCATGAAAGCAAAACGTTAAAGCCTCAGTCTGTGATTTTTGTCAGGTGAAACCTGACTAATGAAAGCTCATGAAATGTAGACCTAGTCATAGTCACCACCTAGTCATACTGATGGCCTAGCCTGATTGGCTGCCACACACACTGCCTAAGCCAATGGGAGTGTAGTATGATTGCCTGCCTCCTAAGCGATGCCACACGCACCACAAAAGGGCTGATTTCTGCACCGCAGCAAGCAAGCTGTATGACCGCAGCCTCGAAGCGACAACAGCTGCTAATGTTATGAACTGGACAGCAGGAAAGCGACAACAAAACAGTCATTGGACCAACGCACAGAACGTTGGAAATGAATGCAAACAACGGGCGAGTTTGCGCCAGAGAAACATTATTTGTTTCCATTTTTGAGGGGCGGTAGCATACTAAAATCATAATAATAATATGGGGGGAAAACAAAGACAAAAAGGACAATGGAGACAGCGAGCGGAACTCCGCCTGCACCACAACGGCTGCAAGGTTGTGATAGAGAAACAAACGCGTTACTAAAATAATAATAATAATATGGGGGGAAAACAAAGACAAAAAGGGGGACAACGGAGACAGTGCCTGTTTCACCTGACACATTATTAATATGTACAGTAATCATTCCTTGTTTTCAACTGCTTGGCTGTAGCATAAGTTTAGAATGATAATACCGAAACATCATGATTATTATATATTCACACAAAATTGTATTTATCTTTATTCCATGCACCCAACCTGCTGACATTAAAATGGCATTTCTTTCAGAGTAACATGTTTTTATCCTCAACATATCTCTGTCCCAGCAACACATTCTTGTGAGATCCGGTAACAACATCCTCATCCATTCAATTGCTTGCCTAGTGGCAGAGCGTAAACCAAGAAAAAAAGAAGAATCTCTCATATCTTCTCATATCTGCGTGAAGTAGGTGGCCGCCTTTTCAACAGATCGGAATTAGATTGGAGTCTATTAATCCAAATGGCAGTCGTGAACACGACTTCTGCACGATTCTTTAGCCCCATGGTCATTGAACTAAATATTGGACCCAATCGCCAGAAGCCATACAACATTCTGAACACTTTTTACACTAAAATTTATTTTTTCAGGGGAAAATCTACTTTATGATCAAGCTTTCTCTGTTCCAGCAACACATGTTCGCCAGATCTGCCGTCTGACTGCGCCCACTTGAGTAGATCATTTATATGCCATTTGTGTACCAATTTGGCCTCATTGGGATGGCCTATCTATCCACAATCTTTGGCGTAAATTATGCATATTTGACTCTACCCACCCCCTTGCTTATGCCAAATCCTAGACTCTGCCCACCTTCCTGAGTCTTGTGAAAGAACTTTGTGCTATGAACCTTCATGCACAAGCCTTTTACATGGTTACATGGTTGTCTGATATCTTCTTCATTGTAGTGCTGTCTGTTATGCTAAACTCTCTAGGGTTTTGATGCAATGCTCAGTTCTTTTCCTTTTTTTTCCCCAGACTGTGAATTTGTTAAATAGTAAAATATTCAGATTTCTTTTCAGGTACTGACTTGCATTATATTTGTTAGAAATCACTTGGTAAATGGAAACCTTATTCCACCGTCCTTTTTGTAATTGTTTGAGTTATGAAGGAATGTGTCAAACTGAAAACACCCTGTTAATATGTGTACATTATATGTTGACGTATTGAGTGATATTGCACTTGGGTGGAACATGCCTTTAGGCTTGCATACTTTTATACAAGTTTATGATAATTAACTTAACTATAAAATGGAGCTGCGCTGGTGGATGCATAGTGCCTTGGAAAACCATATATTTAGCATTTTTAAACCCTGGTCTGAAAACCACATTTTTGAGTGCCATATCACTATACAAAGTTGTAAGCTATTTAATGTAATGCCTCTTCTACCGCAGATTTGGATCCGGTTTCCTGAGCAAGTGCTGACATATTTTTTGGTCTGCTTGCGCAGGGGATAAATTGAACCTTGAACAACAGGTACACATTTGTGAGACATGACCTTTGACACAAACTAAATGTCTCAATAGAAGAGCAGAGTGACACAATACAACCACCCCAAGTTATGTTGTATTAAAGGACCACTTATCTTCATATAATAGGTCCTCACTAATAATCATGATAAAATGGCACGATTTCTTTCTACTCAGTCTGTGTCTCATAGGAGGGTTGTGGGCAGTTTAGAAACCCGCCCACCTTACAAAAATGTTTAGATTTGTATTATCGTGAGAACGATGGCTTCCATTTTCGCATTGCAACTTTTCAGGACTAGAAAGCCTGCAGTTTCTATTAGCTTGTATTCCCCATCGATGATGTCACCACTGGTGGACGGGTTTCTGAACTGCCCACAGCCCTCCCATGAGACACAGACTGAATAGAAAAAAAGTTGTGCCATTTTTTTTCATGCTTTTAGTGAGGACCTACTATATGAAGATGAAAAGTGGTGAAGTGGTCCTTTAACATACTATACAGATTGGACAATTTTGTATTATATTAATTGAAAAAGTGTCATAGTGCCGCTTTAATAATGTCATACCAAGATAAGTATTAATGCTGTCTATAAATTCTGCTAGATTTTATACACTGTTGTACAATAGAGTTGCTCAACGAAAATAGCCAATTGAAAGCTTGTAGACCCACGACTCCATCGTGTGATGAAGTATAAATCCGGCGTGATGGGGAAAGGTGGGTAGTTGACATTTCATTGTATCATTTGTGATAACATTGACATGATGCTAGTATGTTGCAGGGACCTATCCCCAGCCCAAGCCTTGATGCTGAGTGCCATTGCCAAGCAGTGGAGCCATTGGGTGCCATTTAGGCTTTGGTATGACCCGGCCAGGGGATTGAATCCCAACCTCCCACTCTCAGAGCGGACACCAACCACAAGGGTTTAGTTCCATTTGTACACTTTTATTTGTATTAATAAATAGTAAATGTTTTCATTGATAGAAAGGTTTATGCATGCACATAACTTGTACATATCTGTCAAAAGGATAATACATAAAAACTGTAGACCTTGAAATCCATGTATTGGATGTGATATGTAAACTTACTATGAATAAAACACTAATGTATACTGTTACTATTTATTTTGCATCCTTTTGATAACAATTAACATATGTTATGCTCTAACCCCAGGATTCAAACCTGGACCTCCTAAACTTTAGGCATTAACATACTGTAACATGACTGTAGATCGGCTATTCTCGCTATTTTCTAAAATAAATCGTTCCATTTTCTGAAAACTAACGGGGTTTTTTTACATACAGGGTTTCAAACTGACATTTTTGTTCAGTTCCTCAGACATTGTAGCAGAAAAAAATAAATAGCCATAGAAAATAATGTAACAAGAGAGCCATTTTGAAGATTGTACTTGTGTGCTTAATGGTCAGAAGTGCTCTGCTGCTCAGCTCTGCGTTTTATTTATCTTATTTAGTTCCTTTGGTCAGGCTGTCTTTGTTTGACTTTCCCTGTTCTATTTATTTAAGCCGGTTTCAGCAGAGGCTGGTTCCCTATCAGTGTCTCTGTGCAGAGTGGAACAATGTTTAACCCGCTGTTCTGTACAGACTGAAATCACCTGCTGCTGTTTCCTCCTTGTGGTGAAGCAAATGCACTATCATTTCAAACAACGGAATATAGAATCTACTCTAGTCAAATATTGTTGATTGCAAACATCTTTCAGAGAGCAGCCAGATTGTTTCCTTATTTCTTGTGTGCCCCATATGATGTATAATATTAATAAAATTATACTAATGCAAAAACCTTTGCCGTTGAGGCAAACAGAGTCGGATACACTCTAATAGTAATAGACCATTTTGTTGTGGAAAAATCAGATTGAATAAGTGGATAAGAAAACAAAGCACAGAATCTATTTCCTTCACCATTTAAGATCTTTTGGTGCGGATTCTTCTTTTATTTTTCACTTCTGTTGAGTGTTTTTCAGTAGGCTACTGGTATTGTCTGTAACCTTAAGTCACAATTGCTGCAACTGAACATTTGTTTAAAGATTGTTGGACAACCACTTCAGAGACTATACATCCACGTATGATAACATCATCCTAAGGTTAGCATATATCACCTCACTAGCCATGTTTTGTATGGAGAGTATAGGTTGCTGCCTTCAGGAAGGAGGTTTTCCAGCATACAGTACAATAAGGTCAGACTGAAACAGTCTATTGTCCATCAGTCGGCTTTGAGGCTTAATAATCAGGAGTTTGGACAGGAGTAGACTGAGCTGTGGACATTGCTCTTGTCTTATGTACAGTATGTGCGTGTGCGTGTGCGTGTGTGTGTGTGTGTGTGTGTGTGTGTGTGTGTGTGTGTGTTCTCATTACGGCCTTCCAATTAATTAGAGGATATTCACTATGATGCACAGTGAGTGCACACAGGACAAAGACATGCTGTGTTGGACAATGAGTTGAGGATGGATGAGATCCATCTCACGACAACAAGGATTCTCAGTTCATTTTATGATTTCTTACGTCACCTGTGAGATTACAGAGCCACAACGAGAGACAAATGACCGTTAAATACGGTTACACTTTAAATGTTAAAACCTCAATGTCCAAAACTGTTACTTTTCAGGATTCAAATTCAAAAACAGCTAAAGTACCATGCAGATCTACAAGCTCGAAACACATCGCTTAGTAATCCATCTAGAATAACAAAATAATCATTAGTTTCAGACCCTTGCAAGCTGCATTTATTGTCAAAATGTATTTGTTACCATATAGGATGTGTGTGAGTGCAACACACCACATAACGGAACTAGCGGTCATTACAGTGTAACTAGAGAATAAATTCTGCCCACGGCGTGTGTGTGTGTGTGTGTGTGTGTGTGTGTGTGTGTGTGTGTGTGTGTGTGTGTGTGTGTGTGTGTGTGTGTGTGTGTGTGTGTGTGTGTGTGTGTGTGTGTGTGTGTGTGTGTGTGTGTGTGTGTGTGTGTGTGTGTGTGTGTGTGTGTGGTGGGGGGGGGGGGCAGAGTGTTAATAGTTCTCTCTTCTTCTTTCAGAGGCAGTGAGGCAGCACTATTTGTGACTGATGAAATATGACCACTTTTGTTGAGAGAGCCTTTTATATCACCACAGCGGAAGAGTGGATCCACACGCTGGAGGGAGCAGAGACACTCTTTCTTATATTATATGGCCAAGCAGACCAACACTCATATTTCACTATCTTACGGTAGAATATATCACCAATGAATTTAACTCTAACTGGGAATTTACATTTGTAAAGTCTCAGAGTTACAAATGCATAGACACAACATTGTTATACTGTGTATATATTTTGTTGTTGTGTTGATTTTTGACTAATATATAAAAAAGATGAAGAAATGCAGTAGGTTATTGATATCTAAATCATAAAATACCATAGAAAGTAACTTACATTTAGCATGATTTCAGCCTAATATCTCAGTCCTACCTATATAATAATGATACAATAGTGTTGTCTTTTGTAAAGATCTTGTGACACAATGATCTTAAGCCCCTATGCCTTACAGCGTGTATGAAAATACATTTTATGTTGTATACTGCTCTCTATATACTTAACATATCCCTCTATGTGTTGACAGTAGAAGTGAAGTGACAAGAGTTTTTATTTAACTTTGAGAGTGGACAAATGGACCCACAAGTCTCAGAGTTAAATGAACACATTATTTCACAGTGGAAGTCCCACAAAGAGTTGAGTGAAAGCTAAATTTAGAGTGTTCCTTTAACTCAGTCTATAAATGGATCCTTTCAGGTCCATTTGGAGTTAAGCGATAAGCCTCTGCATTTTACAGTTGTATGGGAGGTCACACAAAGAAATGAGTGACGTTGGTTGGTGGCTTGAATCCAGTCCTCCTGGGTTGACTCCGCTGTAGCCACACTTTAACACAGCGTCCCATCTGTCCGCTTGAAGATGTAAAGGGTCTGGGGGAGACAGGTTCTTCAAACACGAGGAAGACCCCATCACCCGAGGATCACGCTGAGAGGAGCAAGGACCTGGTTACGTTCAGAGTGACCAGCTGTGTGACGTGAGACGTCTGTCCATAATAACCACCATCACGCTGCAACTGTCCCAAGCCTCCAGAGGCCAGAGGTGGGTAGAGTAGACCAGTGGATCTCAAAGTGTGGTCTGGCGGACCCTCAGGATTTCACAATCTTTTTAATCTTTTTATCCATATACGTTATTGGCTATTCAAAACAATTGCGGATCTACAAGCTCGTACATCTGCTATTTTTGAACATTTTTGAAAATTCCCTAAAATGTTTGGAAGATTTAAAATTATGTTTTTCTTAAATAAATTCTAATGTTTGATTCCAGAAAAGGTAGAGAACCACTGTCCTAGATCTCGAGGACAGTGGTTATTTAAGTACATGTAACTAAATAAAATAATTGAATTACTACCCACCACTGTCTAGGGATGACATAGTCTACAGTGATTGGACCATATCTGGAGTAATGTGCGGTGGACGGCTGACCATCTGGAGTCTGCTGATGTAATGATGCCAGGATGTGCGGTGGACGGCTGATCACGGTGATGTAATGATGCCAAGATGTGCAGTGGACGGCTGATCACGGTGATGTAATGATGCCAAGATGTGCAGTGGACGGCTGATCACGGTGATGTAATGATGCCAAGATGTGCAGTGGACGGCTGATCACGGTGATGTATTGATGCCAGGATGTGCGGTGGACGGCTGATCACGGTGATGTAATGATGCTAGGATGTGCGGTGGACGGCTGATCACGGTGATGTAATGATGCCAGGATGTGCGGTGGACGGCTGATCACGGTGATGTAATGATGCCAGGATGTGCGGTGGACGGCTGATCACGGTGATGTAATGATGCCAGGATGTGCGGTGGACAGCTGATCACGGTGATGTAATGATGCCAGGATGTGCGGTGGACAGCTGATCACGGTGATGTAATGATGCCAGGATGTGCAGTGGACGGCTGATCATGGTGATTTAATGATGCCAGGATGTGCAGTGGGCGGCAGATCATCAGGAGTCTGGTGGTGTTCTCCGTTGTGGAGGCTGTGTTCGGCGTGTCCAGTGTGCTGCTAGGTGTTTTTGGGACGGCCCGCCAACACCAGTCATCAAACAGGACAATCCTGGCCAACACAGCGCCTATATGGAGTGGAGTGTGTGTGCGTAAAACTACTTTATTCCTTTCAAATATGGCTGGGCAAGATATCAATATTATTTAATGTTTGCAATTTGCATTTTTGGGTATTTGGTCACAAATTATGCGATTAATCGCATTTAACATACATGTAATGCTTTTCTTTCAGTTTTTAGTCAGTGGAATGTGCGGTGTGCTATGTGCCAAAAAGAGATCAGGACTTATTGTAAGTATTGTTATGTTAATTTGTACAATATCGTATATGGCAGCTAAATTTGTTATTGCATCCTTCAGTTTATGATCCATATGTTATGATTATGAATACTGGTCCAGGTTAAAAACTCTAGCAGATTAGGATGCACCAATAGATTAGGACACACACACACACACACACACACACACACACACACACACACACACACACACACACACACACACACACACACACACACACACACAGTTAAGTAACAACTGCAGCAAAATAAAGTTAATGATGGATGAGAGCCTTCGGTATACCATTGTGCAAGCATAGATAGTATTGACACAGCCCTCACCCATAATTAATTTGATTAGCTGTGTTTCTTACATCACAGTGTACAATACATTCCATCCCATTAACCACTTAAACCCTACTGACTGGAGTCCCCCAGGCTCTATACTAGGCCCCTCCAATTTTAACTTTTTTTTTTGCTAATCTACAAACCTATAGATCAGCTATTTCCACTGGATATTCGCCAGACAGAATTGTAGATCTTACAGGTGTATTGCATGTATGTTTCCATCTCTGTTCCTTGTTGTCAGATGATCGTATTCTCCACTTGCTGTATCTGCGGCCTCATCAGTGGCATTCTCAACATCCAGTTTGCGCGCATGGCGTCCAGAAAGCTGGCCTCGCTGCCGGCCGTGCGGCTGGCCAGCGTGGCGCTGGCGGGCCTGGGCATTGCAGGCTGTGTTCTGCTCACCTGGCTGACCTGTCGCCTGGCCAGCAGCGAGCAGCAGAGACTGTTCCTGGAGAGAGACGTCTCACTGCACCACTCCCACCCACTGCCTGACAAGGTGAGCCAGCCACAATTATGTTAACGCATTCAAATAAGCAAACCCATGCAAAATGTGCCTCTAATATCATTGGCCTCCCCACACTCAAACTCTCTGCACTCTCAGCACACGAAATCGGGTTTATCTATACTTTGTCTGTACTTATCTGTACTTTGGAGTATTGGTTTAGTTTGGAAGCTCATGACTTTTATCCACTACATTTCAAAGACAAATTTGAACTTTTGACTCCACTACATTTCTAGGAAGGGAACCATGACCAAAAGGATAAAATACATTATGAATGAACCACTTAAGCACGAAAATAGCAGATCCACAAGCTCCCAACACGAGGCAGACACACTGTGACCTTGTACTGTCTGTATGTATTCTATTTTTGAATTATTGGGGAACATTTCTAAATTAACAAGAAAATGCACTGTTGAATACTTACTGTAAGTGTTAAGTTGTGTACAAATTTGACTGAGGAACTTTAACTTTATAGTTTAGTTAATATTTTCCAGCAGGACTGTCTATACTTTGACTCAAGTAGCCTAAATGTAGTGGGGGTTGAGTACATTGTCCATCACAGTAGTACGCCACAAGTATTTATAGCAAGTACTAATATGGAACGTTTCTGTTTTGTGTTCTTCTGTTGCACATGCAGGACCTTGCTGAAAGATCCAGTGTTCTGCAGATCCCATGCGATGAATTTCATGACTCATCACCACCACTGTCATATAGTTAGTAGTAGTTGCTGCGAGAGTGAGGTCTATCCAACACCAACTCAGGATTCCTGGATTGCTGCCCTCCACAATTTCCTATCCAACATCAGGTTCTTGACCTCTGCAGTGTTGTCAGCCAAGCTGTCGTGCCGCAGCACGTCTACATAGGTGGTAGGCTTCTTTCCCCTCCTGGCTTTGCCCTGGGTTGGCTGACTTGGCTCCCATAGGATCAATTTATTTGCCTCAAGTTCTGGGTGCCTGAGGCAGTGCCCTGCCAGCCTCATCCTTCTCTCTCTGACTTTGTCCGTGACCCGTGGTAGGTCCCCATAAAGGTCCACATTTCTGATGCGGTCCGTCCATGTGACACCTAGTGCCATTCGTAGCATTCTTGTGTAGACTCCATCCACTCTATCCACCACTGTCAGTATAAAGGAATCAAACTAAACACTTCAAGCCCAAATGGTTGACTGGAGTCCCTCAAGTCTCTATACTGGTGTCTCTTCTGTTTTCCATTCTGTTTTCATTTTTTGAGTGGTGCAAACCACTCCAACAACCAGCTTTGTCTGTATCTATGTTTGTGTACCTGTGTACGTGTCCGTGCACAGGTGAGCATGGTTACCATTACGTCAGACCACAGCTGATCAGGCTATATAAGACCTTGCACCACTCAGTTCATATGGGTGTGACTTTTATGTATGTGTGTGTATGTGTGATATTTAACCTACTTTGTACCTTAATAAAACGGTCAAACAATAACAATATGTATAATTTTGAGTAGCTCACCGGGACAATATAGTGGTTTTAGTTGTACCAAAAGTACAATTTGGAGGTACTTTTACTTCACTTGAATATTTCCATTTTACTCCACTACAACTCAGAGAAATATTGTACTTTATACTCCACTATAGTTATTTGAAAACTTTAGTTACTTAGATTTAGAAACCATGCACCTAACCACCATTTTATTATTTTCTGTTTGAAAATAGCTCACTTGTGAGCTTGCAGATCTGCTATTTCTGAAAATAATACTTCTGTAAGTACCGTAGGCCTATATTAAAACCAATACGTTTGTACTTTCACTCAAGTAAAATCTTGAACATGCCCAATTTACAAAAATGTGAGCCCTTCTTTGTTTATTGTTGTTGCTGTGTTTGTTTGTGATGAAGAGCAACTTTCCTGCATTCTATCAGCCTGTGTAAGCGACTGATAGTGTGTAGCTGCTGCCATCTAGTGGATGAAATATATATCTACACCTACAGTATGACCTACACCACAGATCCCTGTAAAAACAAAGCTACAGTTCATGCCAAGGCACACAACCAGGGGTACTCAACTGAGCGCAGTACTTGAGTCAAAGTATATATAAACTCTCCAATTTCAAGTGGAGGTTGCTATGTCAAAAAACAACTTTTGGACTAGGCTTAGTTTATTGTTTATGGTTTATTTTTATATCCCCATTAGTAACTGCCTAAGTGACTATTCTCCCATGGGGTCAAGATACAATTAAAATATTGTACAGTGCATTAAAATAAATACTTATATAGCCGATATCCGATATTCCGATATTGTCCAATTCCTAATTTCTGATACCGATATCAGCCGTTATCAACCAATACCGATATGCAGTCGTGGAAACAGTATTATATGCCTCATTTTATTGTGATGCCCCGCTGGATGCATTCATAATATCGGCCGATAATATCGGACATTCCTAGTAGGTTAGACTGGAGTAGGCTACTTGCTATTTAGAAATACTTTTAAGAAGTCAAAAGTATTTTTAATATCAAGGCATATTTAGGCTTTATAGACTAGACTGGATCAGGCTACTTGCTAGGGTTGTCCCGATCCGATCACGTGATCGGAAATCGGGGCCGATCGCGCCATTTTCAAATTGCAGTATTGATATAGCATAAGTGTTGTAAAATATCTATAAATATCGGATGCGGAAAGATCGGTATCGGCAGATACTCAAAATCAAATGATCGGAATCGGATCGGGAGCAAAATAACGTGGTCGGGACATCCCTACTATACTTGCTATTTAGAAATATTTAAGACGTCAAAAGTATTGTTAATATCAAGGCATATTTTGACATGAAACAAATAAAATGTTGGTAGATCAATCCTTCATTGTAACTGGGATGTCTGTCACATGTTCAGTGACTGTTTCTAGCTCTGCATGAAATATAAGACTCATATGAATCTACAGTGTGTTGTTGTGTTGTGGTTGTTGAAGGTAGTTGAGATGCGATCCAAAATAAAATATCCTGTAGCCCAGCAACAGTGAAGACTTAAGAGACTTTTGAAGTTTCCACTTTAGTACAGTAAAATGTTATCATATGTTTACCATTTATGCTAGAGGTGGGCCATGGAGGTATTTCCACACTCACTCCAGAGAGCCACTGTATTTCCACACTCACTAGTCCAGAGAGCCACTATATTTCCACACTCACTCCAAGAGGGCCACCCTATGTCACACAAAAGTATAGTGTTAACTATAGGCCTACTTGTTACAGTGTTAACAAATAAAAAGTCTAGGCTTAGGAAATTACCTGGACTAGGCGCTTGACAGTGTGCCTGTAAAAAAAGTGAGGACAGAAAAGTGAGGACGCCAATTGTGATTGGCCGGAACGTGAGCACCCCTCACTTCACACAAGTGTGATTTTCTATTTTGTACATCACAGGTCAATAGACTTCTTTCTTATTAAGTAAGGAGTTGTCACCAGCTCAGCCAGGTGATTTTTTTAGGCTAAATTAACCACTTAAACCCCAGTATCTGTATTCTGGGGAAAACTTTGGGAGACAATAGAAGATCTACAAGCTTGTCATCTATTATGCTGATCCTTTTTTATTTTAATTATTTTTAGCTCCAACGTGTGGCTTTTTTTCTGATCTATTTTCAGTCTTTCTAGATACGGCATGCCATAGCCAGATAGGTCTGTACAATTGCAACCATATGGACCCATACGTTAGGTTAGATATAGGATTGTAGATTATGGTGCCGGAGAGAAAGATAAAACAATAAATCCTAACAAATGGGCGTCCATGGTCTATTCTATTGTATATCAGAGTGCTTGAAATGAAAATACAAAATGTTGAGAATCACTGTCTTAGGCAATGGCAGCCAGGTAGTCTTTGACCTCAGCTGGGCTCAATCGTCTGAATCCGTCCTCGTTACAGATGCCCACCTCGATGTTCTCCTCCGTCATCTTCCCTTCGAAACTCTCCTTCAACGTCAGGATGGCCATGTGGATGGCATCCTCCAGTTCCAGATCGTCGTTGTACCTTTTCTCGAGGAAGGTCTTCCCGTTGACGTAGTTCTTCCCCATGGCCGTGGCTTTCCACGCAAAGTAAGCACCGGAGGGGTCAGACTGGAACAAGTACGATTGGCCTTCATCCCACCCGGCTATGAGCAGTGACACGCCGAATGGACGCACTCCGCCGGATTGCGTGTACTCCTGCATCACGGAGGCCACTTTCTGGACCAGCTGGCCTGTAGGGATGGGCTCCCGGTAAACCAGATAGTACTGTTGGGCTAACTTCCTGGCTCGACGTACCAACACCCTGTAGTCCGGCCCCATGCCACTGTAGACCATCCCTATATGCTTGGTGATGGGTTCCACCTTGTGGACACTTTGCTCGTCGTTCAGGATGGACTTCTGTTTCTTCTCTGTTGCGAGGACCACCCCGTTTGTGGCTTTGATCCCCACCGACGGAGCCCCGGTCGCTACAGCTGCCAGGGCATACTCGATCTGGACCAGTTTACCAGAAGGACTGAATGTGGTCAGTGAAAACCCATAACCCTGCTCTCCCATCTTGGTTATGCTATGAGAGATGTAGTGAGTAGAAGTATATAAACTAATAGGAATAGTCAAATTAAAGGTACCCTGAAAATATATTGTACTGAAACACACAGAGTATACGCTGTGCTCTGGAAGTATCAGTTTAAATAGCCAGTCTGTCCAGAGACGTGATGTAGTTTAAGCCTCTGAATACGATAACCGTATATGGCTTCGCTCTTGCCCAAATAAGGTGTTTCACAGTGATGTCTTCAAAATGACATCAGTTTTACATGTCGAGATATGGAATGCCAAATGGCTCCGGACTGGCCCCAAGTACTCAGCTATACTTCACTTGTCGGCTACACTACTACGGCTTGTATTATTGAGGGGCACTTTCCCCTCTAATGGCTTTTGAAAATTATGACCTGCATGGAGCCTTGCAGGTGTTTAGTAGTATTTTTAAGTGGATTCTTTGTTTGACCGGGAGCCAGTGAAGGTCACTGAGGACTGGTGTAATGATGGTCTCTGGAACGGTAATGTTGAGCATGCGGGCAGCTGAGTTCTGGATTTTGTATGGATATCCTGGCCCATTTTTGGGGATGGCTTTCCGAAATTACATCATAGGCCAGCCAAGTCTATGGACTTTTAATGTTTGTTTAGAGCCTAATTATACATTTCCAAACCCCCGCCAAGTCTATGGATTTTAATGTTTGTTTAGGGCAGGTATTATGTAATTCTTTGCCTGCCAAGTATATGGACTTTTAATGTTTGTTTAGAGCCTAATTATAAATTCCCAAACTCCAGCCAAGTCTATGGACTTTAATGTTTGTTTAGGGCAGTAATGATGATGTAATGTTTTGCCAGCTAAGTCTATGGACTTTAATGTTTGTTTAGGGCAGTTATGATGTACTTTTGTAATATGCACTGTTCCCAGTAAATATATTTTGTCACAAATGTCTGGCAAAGCCATGTTCCGATCTCACATGTGATTGGCTGATTGGCCAATGATGTCACAGCTCGATTGACAGACTAGATATTTCATCGTTTATGTATAATAATAATGTATGCAGAATGCAGTAGAGGAAGAATGTTATCAAATATGAAAGGTGATGACGAGAGGTCCTCGATGGTATCCAACAGCGGAGATGTAGAGGGATCCAAGGACAAGCTCTCTGTAAACAAAGTTCTGTCGCCAAGGACACGGACCACCAGCCAGTCAGAGCCCCCTCTGCTGCGCACGTCCAAGCGAACCATCTACACCGCCGGACGCCCCCCGTGGTACAACGTACACGGAACCCAGTCCAAAGAGGCCTTCGTCATCGGTCTGTGTGGCGGGAGCGCTTCGGGAAAGACCACCGTAGCCAGGAACATCATCGAGGCTCTGGACGTGCCGTGGGTGGTCCTGCTCTCAATGGACTCCTTCTACAAGGTGCTGACCCCAGAACAGCACGATCTGGCCGCAAGTAACAACTACAACTTTGACCACCCTGAAGCGTTTGACTTTGACCTTCTGACCGACACGCTGCGCAAACTCAAACTGGGAAAGAGTGTGACGATCCCTGTGTACGACTTCACCACGCACGGCCGACAGAAGGAGTGGAAGACGGTATATGGAGCCAG
Source organism: Electrona antarctica (assembly GCF_951216825.1). Lineage (NCBI taxonomy): Eukaryota > Metazoa > Chordata > Actinopteri > Myctophiformes > Myctophidae > Electrona > Electrona antarctica. The sequence goes on from NC_136811.1 coordinate 18,719,198, forward strand.
TGTGATCATCTTCGAGGGCATCATGGCCTTCGCATACAAAGAACTTTTGCAGTTGTTGGACATGAAGATCTTCGTGGAAGTGGACTCTGATATCCGCTTGGTGCGTCGGCTGAAGAGGGATATCTCGGAGAGGGGAAGGGACATTGAGTCGGTCATCAAGCAGTACAACAAGTACGTCAAGCCGGCCTTCGAGCAGCACATCGAGCCCACCATGCGCCTGGCTGATATCGTGGTACCGCGGGGCGGTAACAACATGGTGGCCGTCGATCTGATCGTGCAGCATGTCCACAGCCAGCTGGAAGAGAGGAAACTGCGCTGGGATATAGCAGCCCTGGCCTCGGCACACCAGGCCCAGCCCCTCCCCCAGACGCTCAGCGTTCTGGAGAGCACGCCGCAGGTGCGCATCATGCACACCATCATCAGGAACAAGGAGACCAGTCGCGACGAGTTCATCTTCTACTCCAAGAGGCTGATGCGCCTGCTGATCGAGCGGGCGCTTTCCTTCCTGCCCTCGCAGGTCCGCGTGGTCCAGACGCCCCAGGGGGAGGACTACGAGGGCAGGACCTTCCACGGGAAGAGGATCACGGGCGTGTCCATCCTGCGTGCTGGCGAGACCATGGAGCCCGCGCTGAGGGCCGTCTGCAAAGACGTCTGCATCGGCAAGATCCTCATCCAGACCAACCACACGGGAGAGCCGGAGCTCCACTACCTGCGTCTGCCGAAGGACATGAGCGAGGACCACGTCATCCTGATGGACTGCACCGTGTCCACCGGGGCTGCGGCCATGATGGCCATACGGGTCCTGCTGGACCATGACGTGCAGGAGGCTCAGATCCTGCTGGTGTCTCTGCTGATGGCCGAGATGGGGGTCCACTCTGTGGCCTACGCCTTCCCCCAGGTCCGCATCATCACCACCGCTGTGGACAAGAAGGTGGACAGCCTCTTCCACATCATTCCCGGAATAGGGAATTTTGGGGATCGCTACTTCGGAACGGATGCGCCTCCGGACTGCGGCGTTGACGAGATCTATGCGTCCAGTTACTTGTAGCGTTTCTGGATTTTCACGATTTTTCTATTTCTGTTCTAAACTACTGTTCTAAATCCTAAGTGTTTTCTGGAAAAAATAAATAAATAAAAATACATGTTTTATAATACATAGCTAAAATCTAAAATGTCACAGATGCTTTCCTGGTTTTATTAACTTTAATTTGAAGGATTCAGTGAGTAATACAATAATATTACGTTTACATTGCCTCTGGCCTACCGAACGTCCCCTTCTGTGACGCACACCGAAGATTCGCAAGCTTCCCTTCCCTCGAAATACAGACGCAGATCTGTCTATGATCTGGCCACCCCAAAATCATGTGGTGACCCCCCCGGGGGGTCCCGACCCACAGGTTGAGAACCACTGTTCTAACAGACCAAAACATTGTTATTCCCATTCAAACGTTTTAATTGCATGTGAAGACGGTGTGCAGAAGTATTTTTCATTCAGCACCTCAGGACCCTCGTTTGGTCTTCTGTGCATGTATACCTTTGTAGGTGTGCAAATTACTTGTTTTTGTTTTATTACATGTGTACATTTTGCATTAGGACGAGGATTTAGGGAACGGCCTACTTGGCAACGATAAGAACTTTAACTGAAACCAGGCTATACCTTCCCTGAAGGCCATCTTGGTGTTGTGGTGTCTATACTCTCAAGCAAACAGCATTTTCCTCTCAACATTTCTAGCTCATTTATATACACAATATTGTGTTTACACACAAACCCTCAAAGCTGCCAAGAGTGTCTGGAAGCAGCGATAAGACAAGCTATAAAAGTAACAGCAATAAAGAAAAAATCACACCCGTGTGAACTGAGTGGTGTAAGGTCTTATATAGCCTGTCTGACGTAATGAAATCATGTCTGACGTAATGAAATCACACCCGGGTGAACAGGGTGAACATAGCAACCATGCTCATTTTTTCTGCACAAACAAAGCCAGTTGTAGGAAATCACACCCGGGTGAACAGGGTGAACATAGCAACCATGCTCATTTTTTCTGCACAACAAAGCCAGTTGTAGGAGTGGTTTACACCACTCAAAAAGCTATAGCAAAATAGCAAATTAGGTTGGAGACTGGAGAGCACTTTTTTTGTTACCCCCACGAATCAACCATGCATTAGCAGGGTCCATATTTTGGACCCAATCAGGTCCCATGTTCCGGGCTAGTGTCCTTCACTGATTGGAGACTGGAGATGATGTATGTTTTTTTGTTACGCTGATTGGCTGAAGGGGTTGTCTGTCAAAGCTGTACTCCCGCAACCAGACTCCACACAAATTAATGGAAATGCGCGAGGAGTGGTTAACCAGGCTACGAAAATCGAGTGGATAGAGCAGATTAGATAATTAATTCATTGGGAGATCTAAAGGTCAGAGATCCTTTGATGAATAACTGTGAGCTTCACTCACGACCCTCTACCATATTGCCAAATTTCGTGGAAAATGACAGCTAGCACACAACTCCCAAAACTGCGAAAAATGGCGGAAGAAGAAAAGACGGTACAAAAACAATAGGGGTCTTTTTCCCTTCGGGCTTGACCCCTAATCAAATGACAAAATTAGGCTATACAGATAAGAATATAAGGTAACAACACTGGCTGATACAGACACACTTCTAAGCCAGCTTGATTTGAGTCAATTAATGGAAGCAGCTGTGCAGTGTGTGTTTTGTATTGCAGGCGCCAGTACTGCTCCCAATTCGGCAACTTTCCGGAAATAAATCTGTAGTTCTCTGGGAATACCTTTACTTTTTGGAGACGATATTGCGAAAAGGGTGATCTTCACTGCACCTGGACAGGCTCTACCTCTGCCGGGATAGCTCCAGACGGAATCTCTTCTCAGAGCTAATAGGGTGAGCTAGCTAGGGTGAGGTTCCAAACAGGGCTAAATGCCACGTCATGTGCCATGTCATGAATCAGGACCAGTGAGAATGGGGTTTAATCTAATTAAAAACAATGATTAGTCATGCATAACAAATAGTTGTTTAATTGATGATTGTCTCTTCCTTGCTTAGTTTAAAACCTATGAGTATACAAATAAGAAACAAACTAAACTAAGCTAAAAACTAAATGTGAATAAAATATAGAGTCATGGAAAACATTAGCTGAAGGACGCCACCACATCTGGCCCCACAGCACTTCAAACTGAGACCAACACTAAACTGCAATATTCAAATGGAACTGCCGAGAGGCAGAGCAGATTCTATTGCACTTTCACTCTTTCAGTGACAGAAACATTAATTACAAAACAACACTATCTCCACACCATTGAACAGCTAGTGACCTGAAAGAGGGAGAGAAATAAATGAGTTAGCAGGGTAGACATGAATGTAGGCGGAGGCAGAGGAACAGAGAGATGTATATGTTTTTTTCCTCCGGCGGCAGTGAGAAAATGATGACTTTATCAGGAGGGCTGTGTTGTCTGAGTCATGGACCCTCATTCAGAATTCTGGACGCAGGCTGCTGTGGAGCCATAACAGAGGATACTACAGCTGGCACAGAGGTCATGGGACTCAGCGGAGGTCAACACTCCATTGTGCTGTTGTGGAACAATAAGGTGGAGAACCCATGGCCTGCCGCCAAACCTAATCAATATCAAATCACTGGCCGCAGCGGTTATGAGACACTGGGGTGATGTTTGTTTTTCCAGCACCGAGGACGGCCTTCCGTCCACACATTTGATGGAAGGGAAGCTTTGAATTATTGTTTCTCATATTCTTCTGAGCTAAAGGTGGATAACAGCTATTAGTCAGGGGATATTAATACAATCTGGGAATACATTTCTTACCAAGAATTTTCTTCACCTGTTTGTAAAGGTGTCAACATATCCCAAACACCCTATGGGAATTTTTGACAGCTGCTGAAAGTTGGGGTACCATACAACCATTATAAGGCAACATTTTCTAAATTTCATTATGCTTTAAGTAGCATGTGACGTGTCAAACTAGGGGGTTTTCATCATGAATCCATTCCAAACATTAGTTTTGCACTCATTACATTTGGCCATATACACTTGCCCAAATGTGTGTCTATGGCCAAACTATGGGTCAAACTAGGGGGTTTTCATGATTCTGAATCCATTCCAGGCATTAGTTTTGCACGAAAAACACTCCTTGGGCTTAAAAGGGCCATAGCCGTCATCACAAATGTGATGAGGTCAGCACATTTGGGCACATTAGGGCACATTTGTGTATATGGCCGAATTTAGCCCAACAAGTGTTTTTCGTGCAAAACAAATGCTTGGAATGGGTTCAGAATGATGAAAACCCCCTAGTTTGACACATCACATGCTATTTAAAGCATAATGAAATTTAGAACATTTTGCCATATATTGGTTGTTGATGGTACCCCAACTTTCAGCAGCTGTCAAAAATTCCCCTGGGGTGGTTGAATATAAACCAATGTGGGATATGTTAGTAGACACCTTTACAAACACATTGGTGAAGAAAATTCTTGGTAAGAAATGTATTCCCAGATTTAACATTATACTGATCATATTCCCTGACTATATAGTCTATCATGGAGCTTTAGTTGTTTTCTATGATGTAACTAAACTTAAATCCATGTCTGACATTCTAAACACGTGCAAACACGGTCATAAGTGTGCCTTACCTCAAGGGCATTGAGTTCATACAGATTGGGGGCTTATCATCTTTAATACCTTGTGGCCAATTTGTGTTTCTGCATGCTCCGTGCGGTGATGATACACATATTACTCCCCCAGACCAAAATGTGGCACAATTTACACAATAAATCACACAAGCCATAGGTGACCTTAGGGCATATATGCCCTGGGCATATGCACACACGCACGCACGCACACACGCACACACACACAGAGCTAGAATGGAGGTGAACTGGGTGACCAGGCTCTTGTCTAATGCTCTTCGCACCAGATAATCTGCTGTTTCTTGTCCTGGACGACGCTGGAACCTGAGCCTAAAGAAGCAGCGTTTCAGGAGGATTACATTATCATTTGCTGTTTTCATCTTTATGTAATTTTCGTAGCCTCCTTTATTTTCCACATGGTTGACTTTTCTAAACCATGTGCAGAATTCTTTCATTTCTCTCTTTCTTTCTCTCTTACTCTTTCACACTCTGATTCTTTCTCTTTTTTGTGTCTCTACCTTCCCTCCCTCTGTGTGTAATTTCAAAAGTGTCACCCTGATTAAACACCAGTCATAATGTTAGCACAGTGGTCACTGCCACGTCATTAGCACCATGTTTAATTCAAAGCTCAGGCTTTGAGCTGGACTTAATGGAAGACAGAAAGACAGAGAGACAATAACAAAAAATACCTTGGAAGTCTAATTGAAGGGGCAATTATTCTCTGCCAAGCTAAAACACTCAATGAGGGATTGATTGCAGACTAATCTTTGATTGTTTGAGCCATTAGGACATCGGGTTATTAAGAAGGAGACTTTTGGATCATTTGTTTTAATAAACAACCTTCCTCCTCAGACTTTTATTGAAAGCCACTTTCCCAGCGGAACATTCCATATGCCAATAGTTTATTCTAATGACTGGTTCACTTTCAGAAGAAAACACGAGAAGAAAAAATAAAATCTGGCAGCCAGTGATTTACAGCACAAATGAAACGGCCATTACGAGAGCAGATTCAATTACTGGATAATGTTAAGACTATTAGAATTGCTTGTTTTGCATACAAATCCCGAGACAATTTATTTGTCGCTGTGAACCATGAGTCTCCATTTCCCTACCGCCCGTGAATTCTGATCAAGGGAATATTATTGACCACTTAGGGCTCCAATTTCGTCGCCGACGTATAGGAGTTTGCTCTGTCCCTTAATGGTATTTTGGTACAGCATCACCCGCTATCTATTTAGCCGACAGCTGTATTTGCGCCTAGAGGTGTGGTCATGGGCGTGCTGGCACCAAGGTGCCTGCAGTGAGGCGCTCCAACGTTAGAGCACTGGGCCCTAGTGGTAAGAGGAAGGACTGCAGGCGGACCCGTGCTTTAACACGTAGGACCATCACTCCCTACGTCACCCATACGTCACCCCGGACCTCAAATTTGAGGTCCGGAGGAGGTACTTCCGGCAGTCTTCCGGGTGCTTCAAAACGCCACTGAGCAACTTCATCGAAATGAATAGCTTGGGGGCGGGGCTAGTGCTCCAGTTCGGTCTCTATCCTTTATATACTCTGGCAAAAATTGCAATTTCCCCTAAATTGCTATTTTGGTCAGTCAGGCGGCCTCATCTCTCCTTATTCTCCTATTGCATCTCTTTGTAATTTTCCTATAATCAGCAGAAGTGAGTGCCTGCCACTTCGTTGTGTCCATTGTGTTTATATAATTGTATAGTCAAAGAAGTTATTTGTGCCAGGCATTGTGCGGCGTGATCGATTCCATTTGCTCATTTAGTTCATCACTCCATAGCGCAGCAAATGGGGTTTAAACCGATTTACCGAACTTTCCTTTTCGCTTCATACCGTTCTGTAGAGACGATCTATATATATATATATATATATATATATATATATATGTATACCAAATGAAAGCCCTAATTTCGTTTTAGTTAGTTTACATAGAACTTTGAATTTTTTAAAATTGGGCGAGATTTGAGCGAGTTGTGACTCAATGAAAAGACGAGTGTTCTTGGCTCTGTGCGGGGTGGAGAAAAAAAGAAAAAGGGTACGGGAGGGGGGGGGGGGGTGGGGGGGGGGGAGCAGGGCGCATCACAAGTGAGACTTCAAGGCAACAGCACATCACTCTTCCATGGGCTATAGACCGTAAGGCTATGAAGCAATATATAACTGGGCATAACGGGCAACGGATATGGGATCTCTTAAAGGCAATGGCACGTGGACTGGTGATTGGTGTAATTATTGTAACGCCCAAACCACACCTATGCATAATATAACGGGTAACGGAGGTGTTTTAGGGATTTAGACAGGTAACCAAAATATCAACTTTAGTGGGGGAACACCCCTTCCCCACTGCTAAATCTCAAAACAGTGTATTTAGAAAGATCGAACAAAAATGGAGCCCGTCTTAAACCCTACTCTTAGAGAACCAGACTTTCATCTCTGGGGAATGTTCGCCACAGTTGGGGGGCTGCGTGTGTGTGTGTGTGTGTGTGTGTGTGTGTGTGTGTGTGTGTGTGTGTGTGTGTGTGTGTGTGTGTGTGTGTGTGTGTGTGTGTGTGTGTGTTTGTGCCCATGCCACGTTTGTTCCTGTCAACTTTAAATATTGTCAGATTGCACTCTGTTGGTTGAACAGTGTCACCCTACCTCCATGTTTGTACAAAGAGTGACTACTATTTACACAGCGAAGGTCAGATCTCGTGGAACCGAATGGAAGTTAATTAAGTCAGAGGGATTGACAGTTCTCGATTAAATGCACACTACTCAACTTAATTGCTTTCTGACAGCTCTGCAGAGTTAGCAGAAAATATAAATGGATTTATGGATGGGGATCTCTTGTATCTAAGTGCTGACCTACACCACAGCACCCACAGAGGCTGCCAGGCACCGTGGGTCGAAGTGGGCAGTGATGCAGATAGTCCTGGACAATATGACTTGAAAAATGATCATAAGAAATATCTTATACAGAAGGACCAAAATGTGATGCACAGTGGCTAGACATAGATATACCGGTAAATCCACATACTGACATTTAACACTCACATGTATTATGTATAGGCCTATATCATTAAGCCGCCATTGTCTCTGCTGAGAAAAGAAGTGGGTTAAGGCCCAGCCCATCGAGCCACATGCTCTCATTAAATTAAATAATTATAGAATATTAAAAATATTTTTTCAAGCATCTATGCATCATATTAGAGAACTCAGTGTATTGTCCCACACTACAGTGAGGTTCTGCTAAGTCCCATGGCTGAATGTGCAGTGGGTCAAATCTCTCACCATGCCTATATATACATGAGGTCTATAGAGCGTTGCAGTCGCGCCCCCGACGAGGACCCAGGTCCCTATAGACTTTTCAAAAAGTATTTAGCCTATTTAAAGACGTTTACGTCGTGGACAAAGCCAATGAGAAATCATGACAATAAACACAATGTTTTGGGCAGATCAAATAGTTAGAAAGAAGGGAAAAAAGGCAGGGTACAACAATTCCCTTTTTTTTTTTTTTTTGGCTTTCGCCTTATTTTATATTTTTGAGTGGTGTAAACCACTCCTACGACTGGCTTTGTTAGTCTGTCTGTGCTCAAAAAATGAGCATGGTTGATGCTGATTGGTTGACATTACGTCAGACCACAGCTGATCAGGCTATATAATACCTTACACCACTCAGTTCACACGGGTGTGATTTTTAAGTGGTGCAAACCACTTCCTTAAGTGAGTATGTGTGTGGGTCCCTGCCTGGCTGGCTGGGTATGTGAGCACGAAAACAGCATGGTTGTAACTTGTAACTCTGTCATTTCTCAACCGTTTCGGACGCGGGGCGGCTCGCCGGAATCGGGCCGGCACCCTGGGTGCGTTCCTGTGGGTCTGGAACTCCCCCCCCCTGGGGACCCCCACACGGAGTTGCACCACTTACTTCACACGGTTGTGATTTTTGAGTGGTGTAAACCACTCCTACTACTGGCTTTGTTAGTTTACGTGTCCGTTCGTACCAAAAAATGAGCATGGTTGCTATGGTCACCCAGTTCACCCGGGTGTGATTTCAGCTTTGTTAGTTTACGTGTCTGTTCGTACCAAAAAATTAGCATGGTTGCTATGGTCGCCCAGTTCACACAGGTGTGATTTCATTACGTCAGACATTACGTCAGACCACAGCTGATCAGGCTATATAATACCTTACACCACTCAGTTCACACGGGTGTGATTTTTTATGGAGGGACAGAGAGTAGGCTGACAGCGCAGCTTGAGGGCCCCATACACACGTACAGAAAGCATGTTCTGTGTTCTGTCTGTGTTTGATGGCCGCCTCAATGCTTTTTCAATGGAAGTCATATGGTCTGACCAAACATTTGATGGCTGTGTTCTGCCCATCAAATACAACTGTTTGGTCAAACCATGTGACTTCCATTGGAAAAGCATTGAGGCGGGCATCAAACACAGAACACAGAACATGCGTTTAATATGTGTGTATGAGGCCTGAGACCGCAGCATTGATTGCATACAGTTGGCCTCTACAGGGCACAGCTCAGAGGATTCGTCTATTATAGAGATTGATATCTAAAGAGCAAGACTTAGAGAGGTATAATGGATTCTAAATAATAGAGAGAGGGAGACAGAGGGAGGTCTGCTTGCTGTTCTCTGCAATGTGACACTGAGGTGATAGAGATTCACAATACCGTACCTCCACAAGGACCATTCTAATCAGGATAAACATAACCCTATTGCCCCTAACCCAGCATCTGTCCTGCCTAGCGGACATGCTGGCTAACGTGCTTTCATTGATGCAAGACCTTCAGGCGTACCGAGTCCCGACATGTTGTCTTTGCACTCCCAAGGTCTTTCTGTTCCTGAACACAGGAGACCATGTACAGCCGCCAGCCGTGGCATTGATGTCAGGGCTCTCCAAGACATACACGCCGCTGTAGTTTAGTGGGTAGAGAGGCATATGTCGGGTAATCATTAAAGGGATATTTCACTTTCAGAAAAACCATTGGCCATTTTATCGTCTACTCAGGCTTATGTGAACACCCTAGACAATTTTTAAGTCGCTCGATTCAGTATTTAGATAAGATATTAATTTTAGCTGCCCCGCCCCCTCCCTATACAAACCCATTGTAACTCATTTTAACCATGTTAGATTCCTCAAACACCTGTCCTTTTTTCTGGTGCCTTCTAATACATGAGGGGGCGTGTTTTTCATTTACTTTATTTTAAATATTGTTTTGATTCTTTAGTCTCCTCCTTCACGCAGCGTGCTCAGCTGCCTCCTCCTCATTATTGTCCACAAAAAAGATTGTACAAAAAAGAAGTTTAGGGATAAGGAGTTTAGCATGGATGAAAATAGAGCCTATAGTGTCTATTTTACGTCATGATGATGTACGACGATAGGAGCGCCTCTCAGTTCACACGGATGTGATTTTGTTTTTACATAAGACGTCAGCCAGATGACGTCTTACGTTGTCATTTACTGCCTGAAAAACAAACATTAAAGTCCATAGACTTGGCTGGCATCAAATTACTTTATAACTACCCTAAACAAACATTAAAGTTCATAGACTTGACTTGCAACCAGTTATTTTTGGTTATTAAACCTATATACAGGTTTAATGTTTGTTTTTAGTTCAATGTTTGTTTTAAAAACGCCATTGACAATGAAGGGAGTCATCTTGTCCCTAACACAAACATTAAATCCCATTAACAATAAAGAGAATTTTGTGGTGACTAGGCACACACAGAACAGTTGGATATGACATTAATAATTCACTGCGTTGTTGCCCACGTTTAATGTGATTGTTCCTCTCATAATAATGCAATGCAGTGTGTTACCTTTAAGTCCAGAAACACACCTCCGAGGTGTTGACGTATTTACCTCTGCGACATCTGTGTTGTCTCTCTCTCTTTTTCTGATTAAACGGAGTGCCACCATCGTTGGCTTTTCCAATCTAAGAAATATCTCCTTCTCTTCTCTGCCTACACCGGCACTCCTACAATTTAATGTTTGTTTTGACACCGTTTGTTTTACATCATCATTACATCACCTAATCATAGCATGATAAGAGCGCCCCTCACTTTACACGGGTGTGATTTTTAATTAGGCTCTAAACAAACATTCTCAGCGATGGCGGTCTGCCCAGTCCTTGCCTTATAAGTGAAGGCACAGTGGGTCATCAGGGCCATGACCAAGGACAAGAGTGACAGAATAAAGTCAGGAAGAAAAAGCTAAATATAACAGTGAGAGCCAGGCTCCCTAACATGTTGGGAGCAAACATGAAATCCACATTCTGGTACAAAAAGACAATCAAACAAACAAACAAACAGAGACTTTTGGTCAACGTTACTGGACTATGATTGGTCCAACTCCGAAGGGTTACAACACTGAAGTGATGGCTTATTAAAAGTGTAACCGTAATGGAGTCATGTTATCAGTCTATGATGTCAGTTATCTATGATGTCATTTATCTACGTTGTTATCTTAATATTTGGGCTTCCATTTTTCTGTGTGTGACATGCAGAGTGAAGTATAAATTGGAGTCTGCTATCTGCCAATAGAGCCCACAGGATCAAGCAAGTGTCTTGTTATATAGTATGTGCTTTTTGTTTTCTGGGGAGCTCAATGGAGAAAGACAAAAACGATGAATTAGATAATGCACTTAAAGTAATTAAAGACGCCTATGAAAGGGCCTTTGGGGTCATCAGTAAAGGGCAGACAGCAGATGAAGCTCAACAGAAGGCACAGGCCTTGGTGTTGTACAAAGAAGGGCGACAGCACCTGCTCAGGGCCCTCAACGTGCCTTCACAGGGTGACGAGTGTGTTGGAAGCTCCTGGGAGTCGGCCAGACTCATGCAGCGGGAAATGCAGGAGACCCTGAACAACATTACTACCCGTCTTGCTATGTTAGAGACCAGCTCAGACCTGGGATGGGGACATGTACCTACCTCTGCTGAGGACACTCCCTCTGAAAGCCGGTACCCCAAACTCCCCACCAAACAGAAACCAGAGAGGCCTTCACCACCGTTGCTTGGCAAACTGGCTGGTGCCGTAGGTCTCAACAGTGTTGGCATGTCACCGTTGCCCACGAGACAGTCTGTGGTTCCAGGCACCCCTCTGACAACCGAGGGCCATCTCACCATCTCCTATGGGACAGATGCAGGAGAGATGTCACTGGTAGAGGAAGATTTCTACAGCCATATGTCTGAAACATCACGATCACTCCAGAGCATGGGCGAGGAGGAGGGAGAGGAGGTGTTCTTCCTACCTCAAGGGGTGCAGATATTATTTGTCACACCTGAGGGTCAAGTGAGCGCTCCCTCGTACCCTGGCTTTCTGCGCCTGGTGAAGTTTACTACTGAGCCTTGCGAGACTATGCCCAACCGACCACCAGCATTTCTACAGGTGTGTGACTGGCTGTACCCTCTCACGGCCACAGGCTCGCCAGTATTGCTGTGTAATACTGGGGTGTTCATGTTCCCTGACATGATGGCTACGGCTCCAGGATCCTATGTGGGGGTGGTACTGTCCTCCGAGTTGCCGCATGCAGACAGAGAGCTGTTCAAGGACTTGCTTGCCCAGATGACAGACCTCAGGTCTCAGGCCCCAGATGAAGTTGAAGAGGCCATCAATCTAAGTCAGAAGTTACCCATTGCTCCCCTTAAGGAGACTGCTGCAGCCGAGGAGGAAAAAACGTTGCCTGAGTGGAGTGAGAAGGTGTCTAGTGGCATCCTCAGCAGTGCGTCATGGCTGAGCCGGGGTCTGACAAAAGGAGCCAAGTTCTCAGGAAAGGCCATTCATAAGGGGGCATCTAAACTCAGGGAACACATCACTCCAGACAATAGACCCACGAATGTCAGCCCCGCTGTGGCACAAAGGCTTCTTGCTGCCAAGCAAGTCACCGAAGGAGCAGTCAAAGTCAGCCAGCGTCTAACAGATGGACTGTGTGTTGTCACTAACTGTGTGGGTCAGGAGCTAGCCCAACAAGTGAAAAAGCATGGAGGCAAGCTGATCCCAGAGTCTGTGAAGAAAGACAAGAATATATGCTCCAACCTCAATGGAGCCATGGCAGTGGCTGCCAGTGGAGTTGTAGGTCTTGCAACTATGTGGACTGGCTTGGAAGTAGCAGCAAAGCACATTATCCAGAATGTAGCATCGGAGACAGTCACCACTGTACAGCATAAGTATGGGGCAGCAGTTGGCCAGGCCACAGACCAGGCTGTCAACTCTGCCATTAATGTGGGCATCACTGCTTTCAATGTGAATAACCTGGGGGTCAGAGCTGTGGTGAATAGAACTGGCAAGGAGACAGCAAAGAACATTCTGGAAGACTTGAAGCTTCAAAAAAGACCAGAGAATGAGAAGAAACTGCAGAAAAGGGACAAATGATCTGTAATCTCTTCTTCAAGATCTGTGTGCTGCCATGAATCATAATGTATATTGTCATATAAAATATAAATGTATGTTTTGTTTTTATGCTTTGTTTTTATTCAAGTTGACTATTTGCATATCTTCAATTCATGTAATCACTTTTTTGTCTGTATACGTTGTATACATTGTATATGTCGTATCAAATTGATTTCTGTTGTGTAGTGCCTTAATGTTAACAGCAGTAGAAAAATATAAATATCATAATTTTGGTGTTATATCTTATTTTTTGAAAGTTTTTTAACAAATGCATGCAACAAACTGAGAAAAGTAAACAGAGTAACAAAAACAAAATTTACAAAAAAACAACAACACACACACACACACGCACGCACGCACGCACACACACGCGCGCGCGCAAGAAACTCCAATACAATCAGTATACAATACACGGCCATAGCCGTCATCACAATGTGATGAGGTCACAATCTTTAACCATTTAGGTTTACAGCGCATCTTTGTGTGTCTGTTTGTCCAGAACTAATCTCACAAACCGCCGTGTCTTTGGGTACTTAGAAGAGTGCTGTATACATTTGAGATATTATTATTCACACAATAACACAGTTTGAGGGTCCAATGGAGTTAGGAGCAGGCCTAGGTCATCAATATGTCCGTACACGGACACGTGTATCCGTGGCAAAGACTTGGTCTTGTCTGTGGCAATTTATAGATTTTGTTTTTTTACACACCATTATAATGTTCTTATTTTGACCCAATTACTGAATGTCAAGTATCCAGGTTTTCTTCAGAATATGTATGACACTGATTTATGACACTATGCCACATTAGGACCACTAGTTGGCACTAGTGGTTCTCAAAGATTGTATTTGCAAGGACCCCCCCATAACTCTGAGAGTGTACAAATGGAACCAAATGGACCCTCTCAGAGTTACAGACCTGTTATGATAATTCAGGGCTAGCTATTTATGTGATTCCGGTAATATTATTGTCCGCTCATTTTGTATGTCCATGGCAAAAGTTTAAAAAAAAAACATTTTACAAGATGTCCACCACAACACAAGCCAGCCAGCATGGCGATGACCCCTGGTTAGGAGGTTTAGCCAGAAGCGTTTTTAATAGGCCTACTTTTAATTGGTTCAATATTTGTCTAACCTACACACAAAAGGGTGTTCAATTATAGCACTGATTTATTAAATAAAATATTAAAAGATAAAAAGATAAATGAAGATAGCTGGTTTAATTATGCCCGACAGTGTCCATATCCTACATTGAATCCTTCTCTCCTGCTCACAGATCAGGTCGTCAATAATAACAGTAACAGATAATATCAACAAGTAATATTTTTGTCAAGAGTTCTGCTGGCATTGAGACAACCAGGTCAGTGGTATATTCGCACATTTAGAAGACTAGTTTTCCCTGAACAGTGTTTTTGCCAATTTTGGTGCAGATTGAAAAAAAGAAATAAAGAAACTGGTGACCCCAAAACACACTGACACACACTTGGAATTGTTGTCATGAACTGTGTACTTTTATTGTGTAGTTTGTTCCTAGTGTTTGTCTGCCCTATTTGCTGTTGCCTGCCTTGTCTCACCTAACTGCATTGTGTTTCACCTGTGTTGTTTGTAGTTATATTTCACCTGTGTTGTTTGTAGTTATATTTCACCTGTGTCTAGTCAGTTAATCAGTGTCTAATGCCTCCCTGTGTTCAGTGTTCTCTTGCCAGATTATAGTTCTTATTACGTTGTGTTCCTGCCTGTGTATGTCTCGTAATCCTGTTTAATGTTAATAAATGCTGGACTTGATCTGCCTGCCGTGGTCTGCATCTGGGTCCTCACCTGACACGCACGTGACAATTGTAGGCATTCCATTTAGTTTGACTCGGTTCCACAGATACATATTGTGAAAATAGCCGATCTACACGCTCACAGCTATTTTCCCATGACAATTTGGTCCAATGTTTGACCAGTTTTTATAGTATATAGTTTGTAGATTAGAGGCCCTTTCCCCTTTTTTAGGCATTAAAAGGGTCATAACTCAATTCAGAACATCAGTTTTGAGACTGTTTAAGTTTTAATTACCGGTACATTCTTTATAAAGTGAAAGTGAACCGTGAAATAATTCATCACATAGCCTACTGTAGCCGTTATGACAGACAGGAGACTGACTAATTGGTGTGATATTATGAGGTAAAATTGTGTTCACAGAGACACAAACCAACTCTGACATACAGTATGTTCATTTGCATTCATTACTCGCAGTTGTTTTGTCCCTGTAGAGTGAATATGCAAATGATGAGCTGTCAGTGGATATAAACAAAGACATACAACAAAGAACCATAAAACCTTTGACTTTAGGAATATAGTTGGGTATTTTACCTGTTTGTAAGACGATGCAGTGAACAGAATGAACTCCCATGTGGGATGAGTGATGCATTTCTTAAAACAATACATATTCAAGAGCAGTATCTGCTTGCTTTCTCCACATAGCAGAGGAACATGTCAGGCTTTAAAGAATCAGAAAGCCCAGCTCGGCCTGTGGACAGGAGGTTGGCATTGCAAATAGGCTATTATGACTGAGAGAATCTTGTTGTGACCACATTTTAGTGGATTTTTGCTGGAGAGCAGCTGCTGTTTGAATGAAGCCATCATCGCATCGCTGACACATAATCTTGAGGCAGACACCGCCGTGCACACCTCACACAGTACACACTTCGCATACACACCTTGCATACAGTACACACACCACTATGACCTTACGCTCCAAAGCACAGTAAAATCTGATAAAGCTCCGTCCATTCCTGTGTGCTCCTCCCAAGGGCACGGGAACATCCATAACAAGATTAGGACTGATACAGCGCATCATGATTCACATGGAGCGGTGGTGGACCCGACCCTGGTCACAGGCTGTGGGCGACACTATCTGTGTCAAGCCACGATGGAAAAACGAGAGACTGTTAGAGAAAAAGGTTGAGATTAGAGTTAAGAGTGATTGTGGAACAGCAAATTAAATTGCAATCAGCAATGAGCCAGGAAGAGGAGGGAGAGAATAATCTAGAAAAAGTGCTCCTCAGAGCACAGGTCTCCGCCAGGTCAGATAAATTACAACTGCTGGTGGTGCTATAACAGACCCATGTGAAAAGGGTGGGATTTATTCCTTGGCCTAGTAGGAATGTGCGTGCAAAATGTTACGTAAATTGCACGCTGTGTTCATGTGATCGGACAGATCCGTCTTGATCACATGACTATAGAGATTCTGTGTAGCGATTTGTGGAATTTTTGGGCAGAATCTGAAGGAGTAATATAAAAAGATGTGTTTTACAATAGTCTGCCTCCTGGTGGCGCTATAAATGGCAGATGTGAAAAATGCAGGTCAAAGGTTTTTCCTTGGCTTCTAGGGAGTGCATACAAAGTTTCACGCAGATCAGTGCAGTTATAGGTAAAAAATGCAAATCGACCTGTTGTTATATACCCACCGCTGATTTGAAAATATTCATGTGGCATTTAGTCCTCGGCCTAGTAGTTCATTATTTGAGGCATTTCGTTCAAAACGGACCAATCCTGCAAACTTTGGAAGCCGATCTTAGCCAAAAGGGATGGAATATGGAAAATCGGATCCGTGTTGATCACATCATGACTATAGAGATTGTGTTTACCAATTTGTGTGATGCATGGATAAAACTTGTAGGAGTGAAAATAAAACGTGTTTTTTCACAAAATCAGCCTCATGGTGGCCTTTCTGGACAATTTGTGTGCACCGTTTGTGTGCTGGAGATTAGCTGGTAACAGACGAAAGGACACGTCACACACACATGGATGGATGGATGGATGGATGGATGGATGGATGGATGGATGGATGGATGGATGGACGGACGGACGGACGGACGGACGGACGGATGGACGGATGGATGGATGGACTGACTGACGGACGGATGGACGGACGGACAGGGGCCAAAACATAATTCTCCGCCACACTATCGCCTGGCAGAGACAAAAGGAAGGGGGATAGTAAATGAGAGGCACAGATGGAAGACTCTGACAGCACACTGAAGTAGAGTGGAGGAGTTTTCACTTCTTCCTCTTCTGTCCTCCTCCACCCACTACGCTCCCCAATCTTCTCTGCATCTGATCTCGTACCAGCTTTATTATTCTCTGCATCAAGGCCAACGCACGAGCACTCTCAGCATCCTTCTAGAAATTCAAGAAATCTCTGTCCGTGTGTGTGAGTGAGTGAGTGAGTGAGTGAGTGAGTGAGTGAGTGAGTGAGTGAGTGAGTGAGTGTCTCCCCTGCATATCTCAAGAACAATCTAATCGGCGTGCGTATCGCAGAAGGCCCGAGGGAGTGATGGGACGAGTGGGAAGTGGTTGGATTGTGGGTTGTGGGTTGGATCGGCATACGTTACAGCGGCCTCTTACAATGAGGTGTCTGTGTTTATAGTACTACACTACACCCACAGTTGAATTGGGCTGCACAGAGCCACAGGCCATCCTTAGCCTGCTTCTGTTTCCACTCCTCCACCTCTCTGTCAATGCTCTGACACCTCATCTTAATCTGAAATGTCTACCAGTACCTCCACTCCCCATCACCCCCACCTCTCATTCAAAGCAGGTTCTGCTGGGAAGAGACTGGCCCGTCTCTCTCTCTCTCTCCAGGTCTTTATCACAGAGGTGAGGGGCCGGTAGACAATATTACCCCAGGCCCTGGGGACGACCCCGGTACACGCAAAAGTAGGTACGAGTGGTCAGAGAGAGGCGAGCCGAGATCTGCTTTCAGACCGGATAATGAATGGAATACAAGTGTGGCTATTGTGGGAGTAGACTGTGCATTGCAGCACTTGAAGAAGATAAGGCTACATCAGCGAACACTGCTGTAACCTGACCAGGGAGAGGAGAATGGAATAAACTCGCAAGTTGACTCAGTTGAACAGATAGATGTTGTCATGGTCTCTCCGCAGACTCCTACTGCTTGTATTCGTGACCTTATTCTTTCGGTCATGACCCACACTTGAGAGTAGGAACAAAGATTGCTCGGTAGAGCAGCTATTGCCATCAAAAGGAGAAAGTGGAACTGGATATTCCACAGCCTTAGAAAGGACACAGATAACACCATGAGACAGGCTCTGGACTACAACCCACATAGGGGAAGAGGAAACAGGGTAGGCCGAAGACCTAAAGAACATTGGAATGAGCTGGCAGGAAGCAAAAGCCCAGGCTCATGAGAGTGATATGGAGAGCTCATGGTGGATGCCCTATGCATCTCGATGGGGTAAAGAGGATTAACATGTCCCCAAGGACCACCTATAATTATACCAAGGACCACTGGTTGAGAAACAGTGTTGTAATGTATATGTGGGGCATTTGAGCTGCTCTGTAAAGACTCCCTGGAGCATCACTGCAGTACCTGGTGCCTCAGGCCTTCATCCCAGTTAGTGGCTCTCCAGAGCCCCCGTCTCTGACAAGGACCGAGAGCTGTCTCCATAACATACCGTATCTTCCCCATCCTCAGAGTGACGGTGTACAGATAAAATACTGCAGTACAAAGTAACTGCATATACATGTTTTCTTCACTCATACATTGTTGTATGAGTGATGTTCTGATCCAACATGAAACGACCCCTGTATGAACCCTTTCTGCATTTGCTGGTATCTCCTGTCTCATCTCCTGCCTCTATGCAGCTCTGAAGGAAGCAGAGGAAATGGTACAAACTATTCCCTGTATCCCCTTTCTAATTCCAGAGAAAGAGACAAACAGATGGTGTTAGCATTTCTCTGCTGTACATGGTGACATGGTCCTGTGGTAAACAACAGACACATATTAACGCCGGGACGAGCCGCCACTTGGACATCTACAGTATAGTACAGACCGCCAATGAGAGGAAAGCATACAGCCAAATTCAGACATCCACGCCACCTGCTTGAATAGGAAATAGAAATGATTTATTCTGAGTAGCTACACAATTCTGTATAAATGTCACACGTTCACATGCACTTTAAATATATTTGTTGTCTCCGTGGGTCCATTTAAATTCATCGTCTTACATACTGTATTGAATTGCATGGCCTCAGGCAGATAACTTGACGTCTAAAGCAGGGGTTCTCAACCCGTGGGTCGCGACCCCTCGGGGGGTCGCCAAATTATTTTAGGGGGTCCCCAAATTATTTTCCAAAAAAAAAAAAAAAAAAAAAAAAAGATTTATTTTTTTTATTTATTTTTCACGATTTTTCAAAAATAGCAGACCTACAAGCTCGTAGCGCGCCACTCGGTGGCGCGCTATGAGCTTGTAGATCTGCTATTTTTAAATAGCTAAATTATAACAATGCTTAAAACACCAAAAGGGGTTTCCGCCCAAAATGGTTTAAGGTTATTGTAGCAGTCAATTTATATTGGGGGTCGGGAGGGGGCGGGGCGGGCGTCCCGAGACGTTGCCAAAGCATTTTCGGGGGTCCCCGGCCAAAAACGTTGAGAACCCCTGGTCTAAAGAATCGACGGTGATAAATCAGTATAATAAGACACTCTGACTAAGACACTCAAAATAACCCTAAAATGAATGAAATCTCTTTCTCTCCGTCTCTCTCTCTCTCTCTCTTTCTCTCTCTCTCTCTCCCTACACAAATGCATTACACCCAAACATGCATACTGTATACTCTATACAATAAGTGTCTGGTCTGTCAGGACAGGTGTCAACAGCCTCACTAGTTCAGCCAAAGCTGACCAACGTACAAACAAAACAAAACAATTCATTTCAAAGCATTGATACAAAATAAACACGGGCAACACAAATATGCATTAACACCCGCAGACAATATGCAGTTAAAAGCAAGAGAGAACATGGGTTTTAAGTAAGGTTTTAAAAGCCCCAATCAACTGGGCAGATCTAATGAGGATTGGCAGCATGTTCCAGAGCCTGGAGCCCGCAGCCGCAAAGTCACGTTTTTGGTAATTATCTCACTTTTTTCTTCAAATCTTCAGCAGTGCTAAATCAGCTAAGCTGTCCACACACACCATGTGTCCCACCACTCCAAAGTACCAACAGACTGCCTGTGTTTTTCCCTGGTGGATGGAGGCGCACATGCTTACAGTCCTGACTCACTCCTCAGCTCCATCTGCATATTTACATTGGGGGCATTGAGGGGTTGTAAGTTGTAACATCAGGGTATACATGACGACTGATGATTTTCCAGTGAAAGGCTGCTGCCCACCGCGTCACAGAAGGACTTTGGGGGAAGCTGACAGATGGACGGATGCCAAACCCGGGGCTGAGACGAGGCCACAGCCCTGTCACAGATGACATAAATCTGAGACGGATATTGATAGGGTGCCGAGTCATCACAATGACAGGCCGGAGGCTGGGGGGGGGGGGGGCAGTTTGCCCATTCCCAGAGGTGTAATGTGTTTGTGATTAAGTGTCAATCTCCGCTTGGAGCGCCGGGCTCTGTCTCAATTAGACACACTCATCACGCTGTCGTCTAACACCTGACCTTGGCCTCCTGGCTGGTTCACTGCACTTCTCTTTTCAGGAATTTTAAAGCACATTGCAGAACAATTTCAGACTCTAATTACTTGTTAGTTTGATGTCTAATGGCTTGCTTGTTTCAGGCATCAAGTGAAAAGGAACCGAGTCAACCGCCTCAAACCTGTGACTATTCAGCTACTGTATGGAGCTAAGCACCCGGACACAGCATTAACAGAAAAAAAATGTTGCCTTGCCAATAAAACATAAATGAAAAATTAGGCAGCAAGGCACACAATACACATTGTTTGTTCCAGGACATGATACACTGATACACTGTCTATGCACTGTTAAGTGCATAGACATAAAGGTAGACGCCTCTCCAGCTTGTTAGATAATTATTATCTATCCATGGTGGGTAAAAAATAACAAAACAACAAACACCCCTGTAACAAAGACTCTGACTAGGACGTTGGGCTATATGATATATGACATGTTTAGTATGACAATCCCTATATTTGGGCCCGAGCCGACCTAGTGCTGATATCGATAGATATGGTAGAACCATATATGGATAGAACCATATATGGATAGATCTAACTGGCTTAGTCATCGTGACAAGCCTGGTCGGAGAATATATAGAGGGTCGGCTTCAGGGAGAAGGCAGAAGTCGAAGCATCCTGGTTTAAGTTCTAACCGGACACCACTGCGGGGGTCCTAAGCTAAGTAATCAGCAATACAGCCTTGAGCTATTTTATATGGTCCTTCTTGAGTACGGATTAGGGCTTACCGCAGTAACGGGATGCTGAAGTCTTCCTGACACATACGAACCAAGGTATCTGGCTTTACAACCCATATACCTTGAATAGCTTCTATTACTTTTGGGACTCAGTGGCAAGATTCTAACCAGATGGTAACCCAGTTGCTGCCAGAGTCTGAACACTCTGGCAGTCCTGGCTGCTCCGCAGGTGAGCAGCAGTATCTCGAAGTTGTGAGATCCACTCTGTTGCCGCCAGAGCATGAACGCTCTGGCGGTCCTGGCTGCTCCTTAGGTGAGCAGCAGCGTCTCAAAGCTGTGAGATCCACTCTGTTGCCGCCAGAGCATGAACGCTCTGGCGGTCCTGGCTGCTCCTTAGGTGAGCAGCAGTGTCTCGAAGCTGTGAGACTCACTCTGTTGCCGCCAGAGCATGAACGCTCTGGCGGTCCTGGCTGCTCCCTAGGTGAGCAGCAGCGTCTCGAAGCTGTGAGACCCACCCTGTTACCAGAATCTGGATGCCAGAATCTCGGAGCCGTGAGACCTCCCCGGCCCTTAGAGTCAGAGAGCACTGGTGATGTGCAGGAAAGAGAGAGCACTGGTGATGTGCAGAGCACTGGTGATGTGCAGGATAGAGAGCACTGGTGATGTGCAGGAGAGAGAACTGGTGAGGTGCAGGAGAGAGAGCACTGGTGATGTGCAGAGTACTGGTGAGGTGCAGGAGAGAGAGAGAGAGAGAGAGCACTGGATATGATCACCTCCCTGAAAGTAGCCAGGATTTAAGTGATGGCGTCGTGTTGTAGACGCCAGGGTCGAAGTGGTGGCGTGGTGTTGTAGACGCCAGGGTCGAAGTGGTGGCGTGGTCTTGTAGACGCCAGGGTTGAAGTGATGGCGTCGTGTTGTAGACGCCAGGGTCGAAGTGATGGCGTCGTGTTGTAGACGCCAGGGTCGAAGTGGTGGCGTGGTGTTGTAGAAGCCTGGGTCCGAAGCTGTGGACCACCTTTGATACGGTCAAGAGGGCGTTACTTCCAACTGGAACTGCATGGATTGGCTGTCTCTGACCCATTGACAGGGAACGCCCTTAATGGGTGGCATGTGATTTGATCTTGAGGTTTGTATGACCCACCGTAAGTAACATCAAAGGAAGAAAGCGGGACGCCTGGACGCCCTCAATGGGGTGGTCTGAATGGCTGACGCTTGAGGTTCAAGCCTCCGTATGCTTGTATTGGGGTGGCCTGAGGGGTCTACTGTTCAAGCCTTCTAGATATGGTACAGATTTCCATGGGAAATCTGGGGGTGGCAGAGAGTAACGAAGGCTTTCACCTAGAGCTTAACGAAGGCTTTCACCTAGAGCTTCATGTGTCATTGTGTAACGAAGGCTTTCACCTAGAGCTTCTAGTGGATATCATGAGAGCATTGTCTGGACAGCATGATGATGCAAGGGCATCGGAGCTATATCAACCCTCCCATAGATGTTGGAGCAGTCGGAGGACGGCAGAGGCTTCGTTCACCGATAGGATATCGAGATGAAAGTGCAAGCTGACAGACCAGAAATCCAGGTTCATAGGGACCGAAGTAGTCCAGCAAGGAGGCTGGACGGTCACTCTTGCAGAAATGACCATGAGCATAACCGGAGACGAACAGTCATCATGCATGGTACGGTAGTAGCACCCAATTCTGCCGATCGTACACCAAGTAACCAGCAAGACGGCAAGAAGCCGTATGTCAGTACTGTAATAGCGGCACACACCATCTTGGGGTATGCGGCAGGTTCAAACGACTGAGTTTAATGGCGAAACGAGATTTGATATGACAGATGAAGCTGGCTCTTCACAGTATTAATAGGAGCCGGACCCGGTTGAACCGTAGAGCAGATGAACCTTTGCGGAACCTTAGGACACCTAAGATCGAGACGGGACAGGATTTACAAGAGGAATTACCGCAGTCAGCAATCTTGACTATAGCAGGAGAGTCCTTGCATGTGGGCTATCCACCGCCTAAAGGGAGAAATGTCATGTTAAAGGTGTGCAAAGTTCTAATTTGCAATTGTGGCAAAGTAATGGAAGTATATGCAGTTCTGGATGATGGTTCGGGGCGAACCATTTTGCTACACACAGTTGCCAAGCAGGTCGGATTGAGGGGTCAACCTGAAGAGTTGCGTATCAGAATCATGAGAGATCTTCAAGTTTTGCACGGGGTGGCTGTATCTTCCGAGGTATCTCCTGCCGTACAGCCAAACCAAGTCAATAATATTGAGGGAGCATTGATCGCCAAATAGCTTGGATTGTGAGCATACACAGATCGTCAGCAGACTAATGGAGAGAGATTAACATCTTCGAGAGCCTCCCTTGCTTGATAACTACCAGGCCTGGCCTGAAAGAAAGGACAATTGTCTGAGTCTTCTGGATGCGGTATAGATTTCAACGTGAAATCTGGGGTGGCTGTAACAAAGACTCTGACTAGGACGTTGGGCTATATGATATATGACATGTTTAGTATGACAATCCCTATATTTGGGCCCGAGCCGACCTAGTGCTGATATCGATAGATATGGTAGAACCATATATGGATAGAACCATATATGGATAGATCTAACTGGCTTAGTCATCGTGACAAGCCTGGTCGGAGAATATATAGAGGGTCGGCTTCAGGGAGAAGGCAGAAGTCAAAGCATCCTGGTTTAAGTTCTAACCGGACACCACTGCGGGGGTCCTAAGCTAAGTAATCAGCAATACAGCCTTGAGCTATTTTATAACCCCATACAGCTGAATTATTGTGAGGACAGAGGATTTTCCCCCCTTTACAGATCATGAAAATGTTTGTTTAACTTTTTTTTTCTGCCTGTGTAATTGTTAACCTCATATCGATTGTTACCTTGGCCAGCCGCGAGCTCAGTGAATAATTTCTAGCCTATTCTCCACAGTGCCTCTCTGTGGTGTGACATCCTCTCCCTGATTGTGGGGGGGTAGTACCGAATCCAGTAAGCCAGTCAGGCAACTAATTAGCCAGACAGCCTGTGTGTTTTTGTATTGGAGGCGTGGCCCCTGAGGACACAGCTCTTCCAGTGACGCGTAAAAACAGTGGAAGGAAATTACAAAAGGACTCTCACTTTCTCATTCCTCCTCCTCCACCATTCTTTTCTGCGTTTAGTCCATTGCTTTCTCACTCAGTCTCTTTCTACATCCCTCTCTTTCAATAATAATTCCCCCTTCAGCCCATCTCTCTTCTCTCTATGTGACTCATCCCCGCCCCCTGTGAGCCTTGAGGGAATTAATTAGGCCCCATTTACACTGGCAGACAAATCTACAGTAGCCTGAATCAGATCTGTGCCACATCAAGATTGAAATCCGATTGGTTTAAATGGTCACATGACTCATTTAGACAAATCAGATTCCAATCTGGATGTGGCTCAGATCTGATTCAGGCTGGATGTGGCTGCCAGTGTAAATGGGGCCTTAGAGACGCTCACAGTCGAGGGACTAGGCATCGTCTACTATGGGGACGTCTGTCCTCTGGCAGGGTGCTGGCTACTATGGGGACGTCTGTCCTCTGGCAGGGTGCTGGCTACTATGGGGACGTCTGTCCTCTGGCAGGGTGCTGGCTGCTATGGGGACGTCTGTCCTCTGGCAGGGTGCTGGGCTGCTATGGGGACGTCTGTCCTCTGGCAGGGTGCTGGCTGCTATGGGGACGTCTGTCCTCTGGCAGGGTGCTGGGCTGCTATGGGGACGTCTGTCCTCTGGCAGGGTGCTGGCTGCTATGGGGACGTCTGTCCTCTGGCAGGGTGCTGGCTACTATGGGGACGTCTGTCCTCTGGCAGGGTGCTGGCTGCTATGGGGACGTCTGTCCTCTGGCAGGGTGCTGGCTACTATGGGGACGTCTGTCCTCTGGCAGGGTGCTGGCTGCTATGGGGACATCTGTCCTCTGGCAGGGTGCTGGCTGCTATGGGGACGTCTGTCCTCTGGCAGGGTGCTGGCTGCTACAACAGTGATGATACGATGACTGATGTTGTGAGGGCTGTGAGGAGCCCTGTAGAATATGGCTATACATTTTACACACAATGGTGCAAGATGTCATTGGCTTCATCTGCACTGCAGATTTTTACAAAGTGATTATTCTCACATGTCAATGTTACTCTAGTTGTCTTCAAAAAATAATACAAATAACCCGCACTTTCCAGAAAGCTCACTTGAACATAATCAATAAATCATGGCAAACAAATCCACACACATATTTTTCTTTCCCACTTGCTCTTTGTCTGTCAGTACTTTTATCTGCGCCTTGTGCTCATAAAAGGATCAGAACTGTCAACTGTCAAACACTGAATAACAGCAGTATGGCCATTAAGCAGCAGAGAGAGAGAGAGAGAGAGAGAGAGAGAGAGAGAGAGAGAGAGAGAGCGAGAGAGAGAGAGAGAGAGAGAGAGAGAGAGAGAGAGAGAGAGAGCACTTTCAGAGAGCTTGACAGTGAGCACTTCTAAAAAGCTCTGCCAAGCTCCAGCCTAAAGGGAGCTCCTGCTCGCTGGAGACTCCCTCCCTGCCTAGCAATCAACAATGGAGCCAGATGGACACAGACACAGAAAGGGGGCCAGAGAGTCAACCGACTGGCCGCCAGGTAAGGAGCCATGAGGAATGCTGTTCTGAAGTTATTTTTTATGAAGGTGAGGAACCATTTCAATTTTGTTCAAAGCTTTAATCGCTTGGGGAAGCTGCATATTGGTGCAGATAGAAAAACTAAAAGATGGTTGAATAGAAAAAGTATGGTGGTACTCCAGGTCATGCTATTTTGGGGGATTTTCTGCCTTTACTCAGATAGTAGTAGTAGAATGTGACATCAAACAGGGAGAGAGAGAGATGGAGTGACAAACAGCAAAGGCCGTCAGACTCAATCAAAACCCACAACTCTCTATCAGGCTGCATTAGAGCCTACAGTATACTGTTGTACAGTTAAACTCATTCTTACCTCAGAGCAATACCCCTCACAATACACTTCAACTTTTAGCCAGTGAGCAGCTCTGCATGGAGCAACTTGGTGCTATGTGCCTTGTTTAAGGGCTTGTCGTGGAAGGTGGGAATTCACAGCATCACACTCCCACTAGCCTCTGTACCCAGGCTTTTATTTTCGTTCCCATTTGGCTCAAAAAGAAGCCTGGGGAAACCCATTGGAAAATCTTGCACAGGACGTGGGAGTCAACTTGTATTTTGCTAACCAGTCAGTGTTCTCTGCTGTTTTCTACCAGGGAGGGGAGGGGAGGAGGGGGGGCGGGGGCAGGCGGTGAATCAATAGGATCCACGATCCACTGTGTGTTTTTGACTGTCATCTGCCCCTCTAGACCAGAAATCACACAGGCTGGGGCAGGCTACACTCCCACAGACCATCTTCTTACAAAACCTCAAGCTGTTGTTTGGGTCAATAGACCATCAATCAGCTGGATTGCCATATAACGTGTTGTGCAGCTTCATGATCCATGGAGGACATCCCCCATTAACCCAGTAGTCTTCATGATCCATGGAGGACATCCCCCATTAACCCAGTAGTCTTCATGATCCATGGAGGACATCCCCCATTAACCCAGTAGTCTTCATGATCCATGGAGGACATCCCCCATTAACCCAGTAGTCTTCATGATCCATGGAGGACATCCCCCATTAACCCAGTAGTCTTCATGATCCATGGAGGACATCCCCCATTAACCCAGTAGTCTTCATGATCCATGGAGGACATCCCCCATTAACCCAGTAGTCTTCATGATCCATGGAGGACATCCCCCATTAACCCAGTAGTCTTCATGATCCATGGAGGACATCCCCCATTAACCCAGTAGTCTTCATGATCCATGGAGGACATCCCCCATTAACCCAGTAGTCTTTCCCCTATAGTAGTTCCATGATCCATGGAGGACATCCCCCATTAACCCAGTAGTCTTTCCCCTATAGTAGTTCCATGATCCATGGAGGACATCCCCCATTAACCCAGTAGTCTTCATGATCCATGGAGGACATCCCCCATTAACCCAGTAGTCTTTCCCCTATAGTAGGACATCCCCCATTAACCCAGTAGTCTTTCCCCTATAGTAGTTCCATCATCATGGAAACCTTTCCATTTTCACACAATACAGATATTATCTCAAAATCAGATGGGGGATTTGCTATGACATTTGCGGAGCACATTCATGCTTCCTGAAGGATGACCCTTACTGATATTTGTGACCCCATGGCGTCTCCTGAAGGCAAATACATGGTGAAAGATAGCACAAAATAGCCTATATAGCCAATTGTACATTCCTTTACAGTATATAAAGCAGCCATTCAGAATATGTGACAGAGTTTCTGTAACTGAATTGTGGTCACGTTGCAGACAGACAATGAGCACCCCAATGAGGAGGAAATGTATTAGGATACCACAGAGAAAGATTGAGTCTGGTTGGAAGGACCTGCATTCTGGCTTTTACTGTAAAGGTGACTATATCCTCATCAACTGCATCATTTTTTTGATCTTGTATGAACGACGGTGTGATCTGCAGCAGGAAGGCAAGCATGCTTTCATTCCAGTTTGATACCAGTTCAGTGTTGTTTGTTTTTGCTGACAACATTACAAGGTACAGTACCTCCGTGCATTGACTGGTGATATGATGTTCTATATCAATAACATAGTATAGCTCTTAAAGTCCTAACCACACCAGAGGGTCGCCATGCAACTCTTTGCAACATGCAACTCCTTGCGACTATTGCAACCATTATTCCCAATGGCATGTTGCAAGGAGTTGCATTGGTGTGGTTTGTTTTGTTGCAAGGAGTTGCAGAGGTGTGGTTTGATTTGTTGCAAGGAGTTGCAGTGGTGTGGTTTGTTTTGTTGCAAGGAGTTGCAGTGGTGTGGTTTGTTGCAAGGAGTTGCAGTGGTGTGGTTTGTTGCAAGGAGTTGCATTGGTGTGGTTTGTTTTGTTGCAAGGAGTTGCAGAGGTGTGGTTTGATTTGTTGCAAGGAGTTGCAGTGGTGTGGTTTGTTTTGTTGCAAGGAGTTGCAGTGGTGTGGTTTGGGCCTTACTGAGATCAAGCAGTTGGTATGTTCTCAGAAACGTATACAGTGTACGAGTCAGGTAGAACCCAGTGAAAACAGACACGCACACACGCACGCAGGCAGGCAGGCAGGCACGCATGCACGCACGCAGGCATGCACGCAGGCACGCACACATGCACGCACGCACGCACGTACACACGCACAGTCACACACACACACACACAAACCACTTTACACATACACTTGTTTCTAAATGTGTGAAGTGGTTTAAGCATAGCTGCTGCTTTGAAGTGTTCCTCTAGATCTCGGTGCTTTAAGGAGGGTTAGAGATATGTTAAGGCCGGGGAAACAGGATTAGTCTGCTGGCCTCGCTCCCTAATTAATAATTGTCAGGGCTAATAAATCTTGGTTATATGGCCCTCTAATCAGAACCCCCTTGAAAACGAGGTTATTCCCAATATAGAATTTCAATAATAATAACAGGATATCGCATAGTATGGCTCCAACCCAGCAGCAGGAATGTTAAACAGGCCATGCTTTTCTGGAATCAAGCTTCCAGAGATGTGATGGGAATATCTGCTTTACTTTTGCCTCTAATGTTTTGATATGCAGAAACGTTGAACATTTTTTAAGGTTAGTGTCTAATGCACAAACCCTATTCCCAAGCTATGGGACTTTTTAAAATTATGCGTGCATGCGTGAGAGCGAGAGAGAGAGAGAGAGAGAGAGAGAGAGAGCGCTTCCACATCAATGTATTGTGGATATGACGCTACCACCACTGAAAGAGGTGAACAAGGCCGCATACAGTATTTGTAAAGAGAGGAAGGAACGAATTGTCAGGAGAGAGAAATGAAGACACATTGTGGTGACAGGATGAGGTGACATGAGGGACACAGTCAGATGTAAACAGTGGAGGCGGAGGACAGAGACGGTATACAGCTGCAAATGTGCACTTCTACAGCATGAGCCCACTGACACAGAACGTGCATGTGTGTGCATGTGTTGTATACTTGTAATGGTAGAACTAGGAACATTAATGAGCACACACAGACAGATGGCTACTTCTCAGCTTGGTGACAGATCCATACCACTCACTGTTATCCAGGAAGACATAAAAAAAACAGTAGGGGGCAGCATAAGCCCAATGTAATGCTCAGCCCAACATAACATAACGTGTGTGTGCGTGCGTGCGTGAGTAAGATATAAGCCAAACTATAAGCCAATTTGCTCAGACACTATGGTAACATTTCCCATTCATTGTCAATGGGAATTTAATGTTTGTGTAAGATGAAAAGCTATACACTAATAGCTGAATATAGCAGGATAGCGCCCCTCAAACAGCACATGAGCGGCATCATCTACACTGTAGATGTAGATTTAATAGTTAAGTCTGTCTGTTTTTCTACACATTCTACAGACTGCTTGCCTAATGCCTGTGTGTGTGTGTGTGTGTGTGTGTGTGTGTGTGTGTGTGTGTGTGTGTGTGTGTGTGTGTGTGTGTGTGTGTGTGTGTGTGTGTGTGTGCGTGTGTGTGCGTGTGTGTATGTCAGTATGTGTGTGTGTGTGTGTGTGTGTGTGTGTGTGTGTGTGTGTGTGTGTGTGTGTGTGTGTGTGTGCGTGCGTGCGTGCGTGCGTGCGTGCGTGCGTGCATGCGTGCGTGCGACCATGTGTGACCATGTGTGACCATGTGTGACCGTGTGTGTTATGAAAAATATCCACCCACAAATCAACAGGTTTTTTTGTTGACACAGTAGAGTAGCCTATGTGACACGTAGCAAATCTGATGGCTCTAAGCGGTACCCGCAAGGACAGTGGATGGACATAATTAAAAACAGCAATGGTCAGAATAGAGTGTCAAAATAATAAATCCTGTAATATATAATCGTTTTACAGACTAACTTAACTACATTTAACCCTAGAACACTAAACTAGCGGGTGAAAAATGTGGGTATTATTTAAAAAAAAATATTCCTACAAAATTGGAGCTGGGAACTTCTCATTTGGTCCAACCATTCCTGGGACATGTGAGAATGGTAGGGACTTTTTTTTTTTACCCTTGATCTCTAAACCCGACCGGGTGAAATTCACTCGAACACCTGCCTGTAGAAAATAAACTAGGGATGTGGGCAAGGAAACTAACCTACCTTCTATGATCACTGAGCATCATGAAGCTACCCAAGGAGCCACCCACCTCAGACATCAGCAACATCATGAAAATCACATCATAATTGTCCAGGTGAAACTTAGCCTCGATACCCAGGCTTTCATTTTGTCTGCGTGAAACTCACCCGGCTTTAATGGGTTAAAAACAGGGACGTGGTTGCCCTACTACTATAATTTGTGCTGCCCCCCCTCCCGACGAGAGCGCTGCATTTCCTCATTCAGATCGGCCATTTTCGCCGTTTGCGAGGACGCACACACAGCAGCTCGTTATTATGCAGCAGAGCCGCAGAGAAATTTGTTATTATGAGGGTCGGCTTGGCACTTTTTGGCACATTTTGTTGCCCCCCTCGACATGTTGCCCTACTCGCAGTGCGTATTGCGTGTATACGTAGCTTTATGAACTTCTAGCATGAACTTAGCGAGGCTCCCCATGTGGGGAAGATTCCCCACATACAACTTCCTCAGAGCCCTTCCTGTCCTCTGCTCACCACTGACAGCTGGATTGATTCCCATGCCAAGCCCATCACCTCCCATCCAACTGCTCTGCTCTGTCATAGGAGGAGAGGAAGAGGAGTGTGTCTGAGCCTTCGTCTGAATTACACATTGTTAAAACGCAGCACAGGGACATGAGGACGTGGGGGGTGAGGACGGGGGGCTGCCATTATTATCCTCACACAGGACAACTTTTCTCTTATGATTGTCAACGACCGGGAGATCCAGTTATCCCTCATGCTATTCCATCAACACAGTCCTCTATCATTCCTCTCTTTGTGAATTCGTTTTTACAAATTTACACACAGTATTAAATCTACATTCAAGCTGCAGCGCTGATAGAATACACTCTTTAAGAATACATCAGTTAAAGCAGGCAAATTGCCAAGGGTTAATAATAACAATCCAGCCCTCAAAACATCTCAGCTCTATTTAAAAAACCCACTCGTCATTGCATTCATGATGCCGAGTGCAAAATCTTGACCTGTAATTCCTGCTAAAGGAAAACTTCTAATAGGAAGTGACCTTTCTATTCTAGTCTAATCTATAGTCTTTCTGTGCCAGCAGGTTCTAAGCTCCCGTACACGCTACTTGGAACACAGAGGAGTTATTGAGCTGAGGCGAGTCAGTGACTAATTGCACTCCTTTTCTTTATCTTTGTTTTCAGCTAACTTCACTGTAAGCCATTCTTAAGAATCAAATTTAAAAGGCAATGGGCTTTTCATATGCATTCATAGGAGAATAATAAAGATTGACAGACATTAAAAAATCATGGACATGCACAGAATATATTGGCACGTATGGAGCAGCCATTTTATTACTCTGTCACCGTTATCTCTTAAATCATC
This sequence comes from Electrona antarctica, assembly GCF_951216825.1. NCBI lineage: Eukaryota > Metazoa > Chordata > Actinopteri > Myctophiformes > Myctophidae > Electrona > Electrona antarctica. The sequence continues at coordinate 18,750,936 of NC_136811.1, forward strand.
CCTGTGAAAATGCAGCGTAAAAATAAACCTCCCATCACTTCACGTACTACACTGCATGTTCTATTTATTCACACTCATAAAACCCATTACCACTTCTTCCTATTTCCTAGCTCATCAGCTCACAGAGTGGGTAACGTCATAAGGAGCCACTGAGGAGCGATGGACGGGAGAACAGCCAAGGCATTAGACGCTAGTAAAGAGCTGGCAGATGTACAAAGTGCTTTATAGCCAGGCACACTCCAGTCACAGTGCTCCAGGGAAAATAAACACCGACCAGCACAGGATGGAGCATTGTGGACCGCTGAGACCTGATAATATATTGCTTATTGTGTATAATTCAAACACCCATCCATCTCCGGCCAGCCGTTCTGCTTGCATCAGGCCTTTTCCCATTCATTATAATATCAGTTAACACAATTATATGCAAATGGTTCCACCCAGAAGCCATGCCTACTTATCAATTACCCTGACGGTGTGTTGTGACAAGAGTTATTATGGTAATACCAGAGAATTAGATTTTACCTGAGATGAGCTGAGCAAATGAGGATAGCACTGCAGGAGGGAAATAGATAGAGAAAGACTACACTGGAAGAAAACACACACACACACACACACACACACACACACACACACACACACACACACACACACACACACACACACACACACACACACACACACACTCTCTCTCTCTCTCGCTCTGAGTCTCAGACAGACAGACAGACAGACAGACAGACAGATAAATAAACCTGTATTGATCCTCAAGGGTGGTCACTGTTATTGTAACAAATGGATTTTAAATGATCCTCTACTCACACCCTTGCTGTCTAATGAATGCCTGCTCCATTACCTCGCCAGTGAAAAGGTGAACCCATTTGTAAGCATCGTAGCAGAATGGATGAACATTTCTGACGGGATGTGATTGCCAGAATGCCAGGACAGGGTAAACATCTTTGGCCCCGTGTAACTGCACACGTATCTGAAGTTGTATTTAATTTATACTCAAGTTAAGGATGGAGTGCCGTGATTTTAGTACTTCTTCCAATTTTTCATGTGTTTAAGAGGTGACAGTACTTCATTAGACCCCTTGGTGTGGTTGTTATGTGCAATGATGTCTTCCCTTTGTATTTAGGGTTTCTTCCTGGAGGCTGAAACCTTGACAGTCAAACGTGCCAATGAAAAAAACAGTAATATAGTGATATCACACTATCAGCCCCTCCCCTAACCCCTCCCCCTTATCATACAACAGCAGCTGTGGGTGTGGCTTCAGTTCAGGTGGATCACCACCCATCACCACACACCAGGCAAACCAGGCATACTTAATATGAACTGGTGGGCGTGCCCACATAAAAACAACATTTTAACAAATACTGTACACTTTGAAAACAAATATATAACTAAATATAATATTATTGTTATAAATTATATAACAAATTATAAATTATATAACTGGAAAAAAATCATGGCACTCCATCTTTAACAACGCACCGCAATGCAACACATTATTGTTAGCTGGACAACCAGTTGTTCTTGGCGAGTAGTGTATAGGAGTAAATCAGGCTTTGATGTAGCACAGCAACTTACAGTATCTGGGTAATGAAATTCAAGTACTTCTGTGTGTTCAAGTGGTTATTTGGGCTGCTTGGTAGACCAACCGTGCAGCGTGTGCACAATTATTTTGTGAGCGCCTCAAGGCACGTCCACCGTTTCCCAGATCGTCCCTCTCAAGTGTGAGCCCAGGAGACACGTGGCATCACATTAACAAACAGATGGTAGTAGCTTCACGCTCCCAAAGGAGAGACCCCCACCTCCCCCACCCCGATGTAAGTGTTCAACTGCGGGTTGAGTCGCGGGTTGCTGTTTTTTGGGCTTGTTTTAAAAGTCTGTGTCTTGTTTTGAATATAAACAAGCCAACATATCTTTGATGTATATACTATAAATACCCATAGGTTTGGGGGAGTGTGAATCACATTGAGTGACAGAATCGGCCTGGTGTCTCTACTAAGTGTGAAATATTATAATAAATGACGAAAACATTCAGACATACATATTATTCATAATGATAAATGCATGAAATTTGTATTTATTAGTATTATATGGAGTTGGAACAACAGATGTTCAGGAGGTGGAGAAACACACATTGACTCTGCCCATCATGCCCCTCTCCGCCCTCTACGCCAATCTACCTGTCCCTATTTATACCTGCCCAGTACCACCCAGAATCCTCCACGTTTCGGCCGCTCTCTAGCACACTAGCCGCCTTCCTACAGGGTTCTCGTCGATCGATTAACATTTAATCCTTTGTTATTTATTTACGTACCGTCGTCCACGGAACCAGCATTCTATACCTCCTTCGTCCGTCATCACTCCCCGTCCTCCACCTCCAGCAACCACAACATCCACAGCTTCCAACCTTTTTTTGGGCTTGTTTTTGGAGGTGGGTTGGCTAATTCTCTCACAAGAGTTGGCAACACTGCATGTGTTCACTAGAGTGCTGAGCATTCCAAGCAGCAAGTCAGCCAACATGTCAGCCATCATCAAGCCACCAAATCAGATATATGATTGATTGATTGATTGATTGATTGATTGATTGATTGATTGATTGATTGACTCATTCACTCATTTTTAAGTGTGTTAAGTGTCATGCTTCCGAAGAAGCCCAGCCCATATCGACACTTTTTACAGTTTACATAAACAATGACAATAAATGACAATAAGCCGACATGACGGTCGCAAACATTGATCAAGTGAATACTAAACTAACTAAGACAAATATCATTATGTTCACCACCAGCCCCTAGTTTAAATGTAGAAAGTCAATGAGCGAGCACAACTCTAACTTCAGTCAAGAGACACTTTGACTGCTCTCTGCTCTCGTTCTGCTCTCGTAAAATTCATGAAACACTGCTCTAGTGAAGCACTAACAACAGCTCTGAAGAAAATGGACTGGTCCAATGTTCTAAATTGCACATCGGCCAAGAAGGCCTGGTCTTGTTTTAAATCTACATTCTTGCCTGTGATTGATAGCATAGCACCCACAAAGGTTGTAGGGTCAAAACCCATTCTGAATCTTCAGACATCAAACATCAATCAACATCAAATCAAACATCAAACAAAACTTTAAAACCTATAGGAAGACACTAATAGAAACTCACTGCAGCCAGGAGGGGCTGTATTACCATCTAGGGTGGCAACGCACGCACACACGCACGCACGCACGCACGCACGCACGCACGCACGCACGCACGCACGCACGCACGCACGCACACACACACACACACACACACATACATACACACGTGTTGCTTAAAACAAAAGAGACTGTCTAGACTCTAGAGTAGACTAAACACATCAGTAACTGATAGTCACCCTGCTCTGGAAACCACTCACTGACTTGCTTGCCTGCCGTAACTCACATTATGTTCACTTCTGGTTATTATGGTTTTGTTACCCTAACAAATTAACATTTTGAAGGGATTGGTGAAGTGAACAAGAGTTTAAAGGACAACTTTGGGTTTTTTCAACCAAGGTTCATGTTTTAGGTTGTTATTAGAGAAAGTAAAAGATGAGTGTTAATTTCTTTTCATTTGCTGCTTTCGTTTTACGGCGATTTCTTTATTATTAATTTACTATAGTCCTATTAGACCCCAGGAAATTACATCTGGTCACAAAAGATCACAGGACCTACTGAATGTGAAGGGTGAAGAGTACTGTGGGGGTTGCCATATTGTGTGTCGTACTGTCATAGGCTCAATATGTCAGTTTGACACCTCCCCCTTCACATTCAGTAGATCGGAGATCTAGATCCTGTGATCTTTTGTGATGTAATTTCCTGGGGTCTAGTAGGACTATAGTAAATAATTAAAAAAAAGAAATCGCTATAAAATTATGTAAAAACTAGAAAAAGTGCCCTTCTGGGCACAGGTCTCCACCAGGAGGATAGGAGTGTGTGTGTGATGTTTGGCAAAATGTTTAGGAGCAATATAAACGTGTGTGTGTGTGTGTGTGTGTGTGTGTGTGTGTGTGTGACACGGCTTGGCCTGTTGTAGCGCCACCATGAGGCTGATTTGAAAACTGTCAAGTGGCATTTTTTCCAAAGCTTAGTGGGAATATGCATGCACAGTTTCACCACAATCGGACGCTGCGTTGAGTAGTTGTGGCGATTTGTACAAAACGGGTACAAAGCGGGCTACTCCTGAAAAGTTTAGAAGCCAATCGTAGCCAATGAGGGTGGATGATGAGAAATCAAACAAACCCGTCTTGATTACATGACTATGAAGAAGATGTGTACCGACTTGCGTGAAATTTGGATAAATTCTGAAGGAGTAATATTAGAAAATGTGTTTTACATATGTCGGCCTCCTGGTGGCGCTATAAAGAGCAGATGTGAAAAATTCCAGGCAAAGGTTTTTCGATGGCCTCTAGGGAGTTGGCATACAAAGTTATCCACAGATCCGTGCAGTTAGAGGTCAAAACACTTTTCGGCCAGTTATAGCGCCACCATGAGGCTGAGTTGAAAATGTTCATGTGGCATTTCTTCCTCGGCCTAGTGGGAATGTGCGTGCACAATTGCACGGAAATCACACGATGTGTTCATGATTTGCAGCATTTTGTTTGAAACTGAGCACTCCTGCGAACTTTGGAAGCCAATCTTAGCCAATCAGGATGGAGTCTGAGAAATCTGAAAGACCCGTTTCGTTGAATGGCTCTAGAGAGACTGTGTACCAATTTGCGTGATGTTTGGACAAAATCTGTAGGTGTACTGTCCAAAAACTTGTTTTGCACAAAGCGGCCTCCTGGTGGCGCTATAACAGGCCGTTCTGGAAATTTTGGGGCAGAGGTTCATCGTTGGCATCCAGGGAGTGTGTGTGCAATATTTGGCATCGACCGGGTTAACGGTGCCGGAGATTAGCTGGTCACAGACGGAAGGACGGACGGACGGACACACACACACACACACACACACACGGACGGACGGACGGAGTGCAAAACATACTCTCTCCCCATGCCTTCGGCCTGGTGGAGACAACAAATACATATTTAGCCCAGAATTTCGAATGCCCCCTGTCAAAAATAGCTACAATCGCTAAAACGAAAGAAGGCAGCAAATGAAAATAAATGAACACTGATCTTTTACTTTATCTAATAATAACCTAAAACATGAACCTTGAAAAAAAACTAAACTTTCTTTCACACTTTTACACAGGGCCAAATACTAAATATCTTCTTATTTGCCAGGGGCTAATGAATCCCCCCAAAGCTAGACAGAAATTCCTCTCAGGCAACAAGACATAAAGCTGGTTTATAATCCCTCTAGGAATAGGTGCATGGCCACCACCAGCTAGAGTAACTAAACACCCTGTTATCTTATCTCTAATCCACTTTATCAATGGATGCTTTTAGCCTTGCAGACCACGCTTTTCACATAAAGCTGATGTGTTGTTGGGTCATTATATTAAGGTTTACTCTGATGAGACTTGAGTTCAAGCTCCATCTATTTGCCTGCTTCCCTCAGGTCTCGACACACACCCTCAAATCTCCACACAGGAGCAGTCCTTCTTTTCTAAAACATGTCCCCCCAAGACAAACAGCGTGCAATTAGCCTGTTATTTCGTCATTTCAGGGAGAAAGCACATTATTTCCAAACAGGTGAGGAGGGCTTAAGCTTTCTAATATACAGGTTGGCCAACTATTAAAGGCAGCCAATGAAGGATGATTTACACATCATTCTTCCAAAGGATGGGGAAAAAAGAAAAAGGTGAAGTTTGATGATAACATATCATTTATTTCTATAGCATCACAAAGGCACTGACATGCATGGCACCATGACCGCAAAGCAATTCCACAGAGCCTGTACTTTTTTGATGATATGCAAATGTTTTCCCTAAAATGAGGGGTTGATCTGTAAACCTTTTTTTGTTTTTTTGTATTTGTCTGAAGAAGATTGTAGATGGATGGTTTGTGGTGTTTTTTACTTGGCAACTGAAATACCTAAAAATGGGTATTTTTGATCCCTGGCCTCAAACATTAATGATCAGGTCAGGTGTTACAAAACTGCTTACAGTTACTTTATTGCAAATATGCATACTCTGTGAATCACGAAATAACCACCAAGAAAAATACATCCTCCATCATCTGTTATGAAAAACTAAAACCACAAACAACCAAAACAGTTTATGCTGTGACAGTAGTAGTCGTTGTGAATATCTAATTGGGGATGTTATTTAAATGGGAGATGATGCATCCCCATATGGCCATATGGTGATTGATGGCTGCCATGGCAGTGAGGGAAGTGGGCCAAGTAATAGAGTATTATATTAAACCAGTGATTGAGCATGCATGCCTGTGTGCGTGAGCACATGCGTCTGTGCGTGCTGGTGATGTCTGATATCAACATTATTATTAATATACCTTAGAATGTTAGCACAGTTTGTGGAACCAACCGTTCCCAAGTCCCAACAACATTTCACTGCTTGCTCTTTGTACAATGCAACCTTGATTCTGAGTGGATGGATGCTTCCACAGCCATGGGCCATGCTGCAGAGTGGAGGCCAGGCAGGGGTTAGAAAGAACACACTACTAATAAATGTCATTGTCCTCCATGGCCCACTGGTACAGACTGCTGATAAGATTACTGCATAAATGATCTAACCTCCTTGCAAAAGGTAATTCTAATAATAATAATAATATAATAATAATAACTAGAAATGCACTCTCTCGAGATGCCAACATGCACCTTGCACACAAATAGGACATGTATGGCCTACTTCAAATCAAATCAAATCAAACTTTATTTATAAAGCACATTTACAAAGACCAAAGGTCAACCAAAGTGCTGTACAAGATCAGATAAAAGAAGAATAAAATAGCATGGTATAACAACACAAGCAAAAAAGAGCATCAAATTACACAGTTGTAATATATCAAACAAACCAAAATTGAAATCCATAATCAAATCAGTCTGAGGGCAGACTGGTCAATGCCTATGTACAGTGAATTGCAGTAATCAAGCCTCGATGAAATAAAGGCATGAATTACCCTCTCAAGATCGGGTTGGGAGAGATAGCCCTTAATCCTGGCCAGCAGTCTAAATAGAGGGTATGCGTGTCATCAAACCAGGAAGTTATGCAGGAACGCCTACTGAGTGCCTTGACAGCCCATACATCCAAACAGAAAAGTCATATCTGACAACGTTAAACATGTTAAACTCACTTTGCATGTTGCTTTGCCACTCGATTTGCCACTCGATGTGCCATTCACTTTAAGCATGTGCATACCCTCTATTGGAAAAAACTAGTCTTGACCACCGAGCAAATCTGCTTATCAAACTTAAAATCAAATCAAATATAATATGATATATAATATTATGCCCAGGCTTTTAACTGAGGAGTGAATATTAGGCTACTACTGCCCAAGGTGGAGAGGGAAGGTGTTGATTGTTGGCCAAAAAATATTAGAGTTTGAATGGACATGTATCAGTCAAAAGGGAGACATCGAAGAGGAAGGACGGGTGGGGTAGGATCAACAGAAAAGAACAGGTCAGAACAGGTCAGCTCCATATAGAGATCTAAGGGTTTGAGGTTTGAGGTCAGATGTAGAGTTGCTGGTCGGCTATATGCAGATCTAGGTGATGATTCAGTCTTCTCCATGTATGGCTATCCAGGGTTTGATGAGGTCAGTGTCATGATCTTCATATATGGATACCAAGCCTACAGAATGGCTCGGCAATGTTGAAGCCGCCGTGCCTACTGGTCAAAAGCTGGTACTGCAGGTCCAGGTCTCATTTATGAATGAATCGTGACGTAGGACATGACGTACCACAAGAACAGCACGAGGGGTACTACGATAGGAGCCAACCAATCATATCAACGCTCGAGGGGTACTACCGGGAAGACTTTGTCATTTCGTCGTGGCTTCAAAACGCCACTGAGCAACTTCCATTGAAGTGAATAGCGGGGGTGGGGCTATTGCTCCTCAATCCAGTCTCTAGATCTATTATAGCTCTATGATGGATACGGACATATTTGGAGCGTGTCACGAGGCGTGATGGACTGACGGCCATATATGATGGCATGACGTACGTGTCACGAGGCGTGATGTCACGAGGCGTGATGGACTGATGGCCATATGTGGTGGCGTGACTGACGGAGCGACAGGTTTTGTAGGTTTGTATGGTAATCTTTGACCTACCGTCGCAATATCCAGCGCAGCGATAGTTCATTGAGACACGGAAGTCGAGAAGTTTATTATATAATCCCCCTTTCATACTCTTTCAGTAATTCATTCTGCTCCTTTAAATCAGCTGTCTCTCCCCATCTAAACTCCCTTCACTCTCTATAGCTGTTGCCAGACCTTGGCAGACAAGCGTGGCCGTTTTGCGGCGTCTTTTAGACAGCTGGTGGATGGAAAAGAAGCTCCACCCACACGGCAGAATGCCACTGGGGCAAGCGTTTCCGGGAATCTGGCCGTTGGGGCATTCAGCCACGTGGGTGGAGCTTCTTTTCCATCCACCAGCTGTCTAAAAACCCGGAAAAGACGCCAGCAGACAGCGGGAAACGGCCGCGCCTGTCTGCTCAAGTGTGGAAACACTGATTCGCTGCCAGCTAACTCACTCACACCCACATTCAATCAGGTGCTCCTTTTAAGCAGTCACTACTACTCTGTGTTCAGTCTACATGCTAGCTGACTCTGTGGTTGTTCAGATGTCAGCGTTCAAATTCCCTCCACCTCCCCGGCCTCCTCCCTGTGGCATTAGTTCTTTAATGGGTGATTCTGTGATTATAAATGTGATTTATGGATTGTATTATGATCATGTGATTGTGATATGTTCAGTATCTATGTGGTATATGGATGCATTGAAAGTTATGTTGTTGATGTAATGTCTTTATGTTATGCTCTGCATGGGGTTTGTTGTTGATATCAGAGCTGTGTCTCGGTCAACAGATAATCTGAGATATCAAATGTGATATGATATCAGAGCTGTGTCTCGGTGCACAGAATCTGGGATATCACATGAGCAGAGTCACACCGCCATACTAAATGCAACAATAGCTTTGCAATAAATGGTTAATGGTAAATCTGAGCTGAAGAGCCCTAATTAACTAAATATTTAATTCAATTATTGTCTCCACCAGGCCGAAGGCATGGGGAGAGAGTATGTTTTGCACTCCGTCCGTGTGTGTGTCCTTCCTTCCGTCCGTCCGTCCGTCCGTCCTTCCGTCCGTCCGTTATCAGCTAATCTCTGGCACCGTTGGCCCGATCCATGTGCCAAACTTTGCACACACACTCCCTGGATGCCAACGACGAACCTCTGCCCCAAATATTCCTCAACGGCCTGTTATAGCGCCACCATGAGGCCGATTTAGGCAAAAAACATTTATGTAGATTACTCGTACACATTTTATCCATACATCACACAATTCGTTATACACTATCTCCATAGTCATGTGATCAACACGGAGCGGCACCATTTCCCATCTTCCATCCTGATTGGCTAAGATTGGCTTCCAAAGCTCACACGATTGGTCCGTTTCGAACAAAATGCCACAAATCACAAACACAGTGTGCAATTTCCGTGAAATTATACACGCACATTTCCACTAGGCCGAGGACGACATGCCACAATTCTTTTCCCCAAATCAGCCTCACGGTGGCGCTATAACAGGCCAATTCCTGTTTTAGCTATAACTGCATCGATCTGTATACAACTTATGTATGCGCACTCCCTAGAGGCCATGGAAAAACATTGTCCCTGCATCGCTCCACATCTGCCGGTCATAGCGCCACCATGAGGCCAATTTCTGCAAAACACATTGCTTATGTTAGTCGCACAGATTTCATCCAAATCTCACGCAAATCGGTCCACATGATCTCTGTAGTCATGTGATCAAGACGAGTCTGTTGGATTTCTCCGATTCTACACTGATTGGCTAAGATTGCCTTCCAAAGTTTTCAGGAGTGGCCCGTTTCGTTCAAAATGCTGCACATGTCATGCTCATCCAGAATTCTATCCTCAAAGATGCTATGAGTGATCTGGCTCTGCATTTCCTCAACAAAATGAAGAAAATTGTTGCAAAAAACTAAAACATGTTTATATTATACTCCTAAACATTTTGCCAAACATCTCACACAGTCCTATCCTCCTGGTGGAGACCTGTGCCCAGAAGGGCACTTTTTCTAGTTATTATTAAAAAAAAATTAACACTTTTCCCATGCATGAGAAATGTAGTGTATAATTTCTCCTGGGAGATCCAGCTCTGTTGCTATCTCAGCTGTGTTTACTATTAATCTTCCCTGGATACCAATTTTTCAGCAACAGAAAGTTAATAGTGGTCCACTGTAAATAGACTTATCTCATGAACAGGAGCTGTCCCCTCGCACCTTGGCTGCCAAGATGGTGGATAGAGACCCTCTCAGCATAAAATGCAGGCCGGATTCAACACAGCAGTATTAGGAGAAAAAAAATAAAATAATGAACAATGAAGAGATCCAACGAAAGTAACTCAATGAAATCTGCTATGGTGTTCAGTCACCAGGAGTCACTATATATATACTAATATGTTATGATACGTGCAACAGCAAATTATCAGAACAATAACATGACTAACAGATTCACTATATGCTTAAATGGGTGGCCGACTGGCCGTAGGGTTATCAGAAGGTCACCGGTTCCCTTTGTGGTGTATTTTCACACCCAATTAACCCCTAAAACTCACTAAAGTAGAGAAAACTGAACTCTATCTAAAACAAACTGTGTAGAGTAGTGAAAAACCTCGTCAAAAAGCATCGGATCGGAGAAACGCAGGCAGGCAGAGAGGTGAACTGGAGATCCATCGAAGTAGTATTTATTGCAGGAGTACAAGTACAGAGAGAATAGCTTCGCCTTTAGACCCTGAGCCTGGAGCTCAGGGCCCCTATAGTACTGACCGTAGCCAGCTAACACTGATGAACTTTACACTGAAAACATGAGACCAAATATACACTTAGAATACAGGAAGGGTGGAGTGAAGATTTACATAGCCATTTGGTTAGCAGACAGCTGTGTGTTTTGATTCACACCTGTGACCAAGCTTCAGACGGTATAGAACAAAAGGCTTAACCCCAGGGTACTTCATGAGAACTTCTGTGTGTTTGCTTCTCAAGAGACCGAACTATTCTGACCAGACAGTGTGGCTCCACTCAACCTGTAGTACCAAATTAACACAGAGACCCAGATAAACAGTGACCTAAATGTATAGTGTAGTTATTGGCAGAATATAGCAAATATTGGCTATGGACTATATTTTACGAGACCACACCTTCCCGGCCTGTCCATGTTTACGTGTGTAATTCTACTCAAACTGTCATTGATCTCATTCTGTCCTCGGACAAATCCAGAATCTCCAAGAAAGAGGTTATTGTATGTGGGCTTAGTGATCATTTTATGATATTCTGTACCCGCAAAATACAAAAACTTAAGACCGGCTGCCACAAAACAGTCATATCAAGGGACCTCAAAACCTACTCTAGTGAGGTTTTTAACCAAGTATTGGAGAGTCTGGATTGGTCCGATGAGCTTAATAGCACACTTGTCGAAGAAGCTTGGCTTGGCTTCAAAACCAAATTTACATCAGTACTGAACAACATGGCTCCTTTGAGAACCACCAGGGGCAAAACCCGCTCGGAACCATGGATGAATTCGGACATACTGGCTGCAATGAAAGCCAGAGACAAAAAATGCTCTGAATTTCTAAAATGCAAGTCAAAGCAAGCCAAGCGCTTCGACAGTGTTCGCCAAGCTCGTTTGAACAACCTAAATACCCAACGAATCAAGCTAAGAAACAATGTAACTGCCATGACCAAATCAGCTAAAAGTAACTTCATTAATGATAAAGCTCAGGAAAACAAAAACAATCCTCATGAGCTCTGGAAGCTACTAAACAATCAACTAGGCTATGGTCAGAAACTAAAAACCAGATTTTCAAACATAAACATCAAATCGGACAACACTCTCATCACTGACAACCTTGATGTGGCCAACTACTTGAATATCTTCTTTACAAACATAGCAACAACTCTGGTTAACAAACTGCCCTCCCACTCTGGGCTCTTTGGTGTAGAGCACATTACAACCTTCTACAGAAACCTAGGTGTTTGTAAAGACGATTTTAAACTAGTTATGGTAACAACTGATGAGGTAATTAAGAAACTGAGTGCCCTCCAACCCCACAAGGCCACAGGCCATGACAACATTCCCTCCAAATTTCTCAGAGACTCAGCCATCTCTATAGCTCCAATCATCACCCACATAGTAAACCTCTCCATCAAACAGGGACAGGTCCCCCAAGATTTCAAACTGGCCAAAGTAACCCCCTTGCACAAGAAAGGGAGTAAATTAGACCCCGGCAACTACCGCCCTATTTCTATTCTTAGTTCCATCTCGAAAGTGATGGAAAAAATAGTCTATGAACAGGTTGAAAAGTATCTTGCCACTAATAAATTATTGTACGAGTTCCAATCTGGCTTCAGAACATCCCACTCCACTGACACATGCCTTCTCTATTTGAGCGACCACATCAAACAAGAGGTGGACGCTGGCAAATACTGCGGCATGGTCATGCTGGACCTCCAAAAGGCTTTTGACACCGTGAACCACTCCATACTGGTTAACAAGCTAAAAGCAATTGGTTTCGATAGCACATCAGTGAGCTGGATGCAATCCTACCTGGAGGGGAGAGAACAGATGGTGGAAGTGAACGGAACACTGTCCCCCCCCCTCCCAGTGAGCTGTGGCGTTCCACAAGGAAGCATACTAGGGCCTCTACTGTTCCTAATATATGTAAACGACATGACTTCAGCTTGTGACTGCAACTTGTTCCTGTTCGCAGATGACTCAGCACTGCTGGTCTCGGACAGGGACAAACTGCAGGTTGAAAATGCCCTCAGCTCTGAACTCGGTAGAATCTGCACCTGGCTCGCTGATAACAAACTATCTTTACACCTGGGAAAAACTGAATCCATTCTCTTTGGCTCTATTAGTAATCTCAGCAAGGCAAATGGCTTCTTGGTTAGAGTGGGTGACAATGTTATCACACGTAAAGATGAAATTACCTACCTAGGTTCCATCCTGGAGGCTAATCTTTCCGGTGATAAAATGGCCACCAACGTAATCAAAAAAGTCAACCATAGAACAAGATTCCTCTACAGGATCTCCTCACTGGTCAACAAAAACACCTTGAAGACCTTAACAGGAGCCCTTGTACAGGGTTTCTTTGACTATGCATGCACCTCCTGGTACCACAGCACCTCAAAGGCCCTTAAAACCAGGCTCCAGACTTCCCAAAACAAACTGGTCAGGCTCCTACTTGATCTAGCCCCCCGAACCCACCTCACCCCTGCCCACTTCGACAGGCTGGAATGGCTTAGGGTCGACGACAGAGTACAGCATCTTGCAATGGGTCTGGTCCACAAGATTCGATACACCACCAAGATACCCATGTACCTGTCTAGATACTTCCTTAATGTTAACGAAGTCCACACCCACAACACCAGAGGGAGTGCAACGAACCATGTACAACCCAGATTCGGCACAAACAAGGGACTAAATTCTTTTCGCTCCTATGCCACCAAAATGTGGAACACCCTACCAACTGTCATTAAGACATGCGAATCCCTTGACTCCTTCAAAACCGCTCTCAAAGGGCACCTACGGATGGCTGCAATTCGAAACTGGCCCCCGTAAAATCTGAATCCCCCCCCCACCGCCCCCCCCCCTTTTTCCCCTCACTGTATATATTTCTTTTCCCTTTTTACCTCCTTTATGATGAATTCCTGTTCTGTCTATAGAAGTGTCTATTTGTACGTCTCTAAATGTTTTGATGATTTGAACATGGTGGACCCTATTGGAAACAAGTGTAATGCTTAATTGGGTCGTCCACTCACAGTTAACAGCCTTTGTATTGAGTTTGTGCTTGAAATGTACTGTAATTCTGCAAACTGTTAATAAATTCTTCAATCAATCAATCAAAACGTGTGGAATTAGGCCTACCCCTTAATGCACGTAACCCCTAACAGCTTCCCCCTGAGTGCTCATCGTGACCATCTGAGTATAAAAAATACTCTAGCATCTTATTTACAGCTGTTCTTCCATTCTGATGAAGCTCGTCTGACGAGGCAGCTAAGCTTTAGTTAAACCTGGAAAAGTATTATTATCCCGTTGTCTGCACTGAAATGCTTGGTGTCTGTGGGCAAGGATCTGTCTGGAATGCTGATGACGCAGAGATGAGAGAGGTGCAGTCCAACTGTTTCAGGATTATCATCACACTGCCTGCGGGAGGGGCATGATGGAACAGAATCACAAGCAATGTGCCTTTAAAATAGCATAATTTCTCCCCTTCAGAGCTAATTTGTGTCAATTGTACCCAGATGGTCGAAGTGTTCCTCAGGGATCTCCTGTTAATTCAGTATCAACATTGACTTTTTTTTAATAATATCAGACTGAATATCAGTTCTGCCACGTTAAGTTGCCACATCTGTGTTCAGTTACAAAATTACCTGTTCTACTTTCTACCTCTTGTTTTGATACTATATATATATACACACACACACACACACACACACATACACATACACATACACATACACATACACATACACATACACATACACATACACATACACATACACATACACATACACATACACATACACATACACATACATGCATACATGCATACATGCATACATATATATATATATATATTCTCTTTATTTGTCTCACTGTGTCTTAGGTATGATGAATCATTGATTATCCCAGTATTGTGGTGCCAACTAAGGTCTCTTTCACAGTTAGTTGGCTAACTGACTGGTTGGTTATGTAAGAAGTTAAAGTTAAGCATCTTAATCACTCTCCTGGACAGTTGCCATGGGGTGGGGCCACCACAGCGCCTCCACAACCACACATATCTCTCTCAAGGAGCTTTTTGTCAATTTCTCCTGGTAGGGTGTTTGCAAATACGGAGCGAATCAGAGGAGCTCCTCATAAACTATGCATGCCATCTCCCAGTGTCAGTAAATTGTGTGTTTCCATTATCCAGGACGAGAGCCTAGTTAACATCAAAGTGATGCTCGGGGGTTAGCAGGAAGCAGACACCACTGCCTGCTTCGTTAATGCTGATTAATTAAAAATGGACGCTGGTCATCTCAAGGTTGATTTAAACTCTGTCACAATCTTTCAGTCACACCACAGCCAAATTAATGCATTCATCTGTCACACTGAGTGTCTGCTAAATGCCTACATTGTAAATTGTACACTGAGGAACATTGGTGGCCCAAACCACACCAAAGGGTCACGTCGGGACAAAACGTTTTTTAAGGTACAGGTAAACCACACCGAAGCAACTCATTGAGTTGCAATGAGTTGCATTGGTGTGGTTGACCTTAAAAACAGTTTTGTCCCGACCCGACCCTGGTGTGGTTTGGGCTTAAGGCAACGGTCTGTAGAGAAAACGACAAAATAAAATATCAGATAGGCCTCCTGTTTAGACGGCGTTATCGGAGGTTGAAAATGTAACAAAGTGAAAACCCCTTTCAGAGTGGAAATCTTTGAAAACGCTATGCCTCACGTCTCCATGTAAATGGGCAACACGGGGAATCCGCAAAATGGGATGTCATGACTCACGTCAGCTCACTATGTTTATTAATATTACATGGTGCAAAGTCGTGGGCGATATTTGAGTTCCTATTGGAGGGGCAAGCGCTCCCTCACCCCGCTCATCCTAGGAATACAAATTTAGAGAGCCTCGAAACCACGCTGCATTAATGTAAACAGACAGCCAGGTGATAGGAAGTAGAACAGAAGTGCTTCTACGCATGTGTGACGGGTCTATCTGGCAGTGCGTGCCAGGGGTCTTGGTGGTCCCTGGCATGCACACTACAGCTTTTCAATGCAGCTCTGTGAATGAAAAGTGAGAACGCAACGGCACTTTGTCATTTTCTGTTCTGATCGTTGCCGTCTAAACGTGGCCTTAAACTCAGTATCTGTGTTTCCACTAAACAAACTGCTATGTTTGTGAGCTATGTTTGTCCATGTTTTCCAGCATCTTATAATTTATTTTCTCATGGAGCATCCTCTGGGAATGTCTACAGTCCTGACTATACTCAACACATGGACAGCATGCGCCAATCAAACTACATGTATGGGCTGTAATTACCTCTGACTTGAGTCAGAGGTAATCTTCTGGTTAAATCAAAAAGTATCATTACTAGTACTACACAATAAAACATACAAACAAGACCACACAAAGCTCATGCATGCGGCCTACATACAAATACCACTCACAGAGAGCTGTGATCCATAGGGAATGTAGTGATTATTGTAATACATCAGAAGCTGCCATATTCCATGCACCGAAAAACAAATTCTTTCAAATTGTGTTTAATAGCTGCGTTTTTCATGGCCCCGAGGCGCTGAATAATGCACCGTTGTCTCTGCTGCCTGAATCTGTTGCCTGATCTCACATTAGCACAGTGGTGTGAAAATATCCCTCGCTCACGTGACGAGGAGCTCATGCCAACGCTGTCGAGGGACGCAACGTGATAATGACCCAAATGACCATAAGTCCATCCTGAAGGTGACCTCCACCATGCGCTGTGGCTTTATTACAGCTCATTCTTCTGGCTAATCTGCCATTATACAAAGTGTGCTTACGATTCGCAACCTTCATTTATTTTACTGCTACTGCTGGAGAAAACGTAGGCCTAGAGGTGACATCTTCTTGTCATCATTGCCATGTGTACATATGCATGTGTTCATTGTGTTGTGTATACAGCAGGATTAGGTTAGGATTATGTTTTGGAGACCGATCTCAGACTTTATAGTCCAATTTCAAATCTGAAATAAAGCTCCTGGTGAATCATGACAATAGAACATTTTATTCTGTCAAAAGAATATTTGAATATTTAATTATTATTATTTTACACAGAATCAAATATTTTATTGTCATGATTTACCAGGAGGCAGGAACCTGGATGGCTTCAATGGTTCAAGGCTTAAAATAATTTATATAAATATTTTCAGAAATCTCAATTGGAAGATTTCCCTAATCTCACACACAATTGGTCATGTCCTCTTCTGTGAGACATCCAAATAGTCTATACTATACTATATTATTCCCTGCAGCTGCTTCTGTCAATGAAGCCTGCATACTCTGGCCTACAAAGACTCATCACCCAGGAGCAGGAAATGAGAGCTGAGCGCTGAATGGGAGCCCAGGCCAGGGCTTACCAGGAACGTCATCTCCAGAGAGCCTTCTGGATAGACATGGCTCATCTGTCAGGACAAAGACAGGAGCACTCGCTGCACCAATCTCCACCTCCCCTGGAATCAATGTGTAACGCACAGTGATAGTGAAGGCAGACATTCTTCAGAATATTATATACAGTAGCCTATAATAATGTGATGCCATGTCCAACAATCATGGTTGAGATGTTGCCATGTAAAATCTTTTCACATGGCTGAAGACTGCTAGAAAATGGTTGTGTGTGTGTGCGTGTGAGTGTATGTAGACTAAAATGTAAAAACAAGACCATGTGAATATAATGTAACACAGAGGCACTCAGAGAGAGTTACTGTAGTGTACATCAACACTGCCTTTACTGTTCCTAGTTTAGCAATATTAGAGATTGATATGACTAATACTAGACCGCAGATTAGAATGCCATGCTTGTCACATCAACAACCTCTTCAACATCTCTGAAGGCTGACACATCAGGTCTCTCACCCATCTTATTATTAAATATATTATATATATTAAAAAACAAACTACCACTATACCAGATAATTCCCTGCAGACTTAACCGCATCTGAAATCATGTCAGAAACCTGCCAGTCCTTTCCCCAGAAGGTAGGCTACAAATAAACATAGTTATATAGTTACGAGGCTCCGACTGAAGAATTGAAATTGAATAACGATGCAGGAGGAGGTGCATGGTAATTTGTTTAGGAGCTAGCCCACTCTAGGTTGCCGCCACCTCGTTCGATCGGTTTTATAGTGTAGGCACCTGCGTGAAATCAATTTATGTTTGTTACCTCAGTTTGTTTGCTCAGCACGGTCTAGTGTTACTGGGTCTCAGCCCATTCTCTTTATTTATGTACATAAACACAGTAATTTAAAGCCAGTTTACAGTTAAACTACTTTCCACTTTGCTGATTTCTTCTTTGAACGTGACAAAGTGGTGATACTGAAGTCAAAGAGCTGACTAAATGTACACTCAAACACACTGAAATGCATTCAAATGCTTAGTAGGCTTAGATTGATAAATGTATGAATGAAATTAATTAATAATATTTATATTTAAATATGATCAATCAACTTAATTAATTATGTTTCAATAGTGTATTATATTATGAAAATTATAATACTAATCATTTTACAGCCCTCGTCTCGTCTTCCTTTTTTCCCCTACCCTGCCCGCCTCAATATGCATCCTCAGTCCTACTTATGTGGCAGTCAGGCGGGGTAATGAACAGCGGCATGCAGGAGTCACCTGGGAAATCCAGCGAGGCGAGCTGCTGCTGTCTCACATTATCAACGCCCAGGAACCCAAACTCACTGCTTCGTGCTTCTGTATGGAAGACACTGTTGAGTGCATTGCTCCACACAGACAGCCTCATCTAAATCTGGTACGTCTGTAGGCTGGATCCAGCTGGGAACGGGTGAGTAATGCTGGAAGCCACTTTCGCCTGGAAGAACCTGGTTGATTTGCATTGCGATGCACGCGAGCCCCATGCATCAGCAGGAGACAGGTATATTTATTCTCAACAGAGGCTCTCCACCCCAGCACTCCCTCGACTGTCTTCGAAAGCCATCCATCCCTGCACCTGAATACGCAATGAAATCATTTCTCTGCCTCCTTGGGCACTAATAATTCACCCCTGGTGGCCACTAAGGGGTCCTAGTCACACACATGGGAGATGGAGGGGCCAGGAATGGGATTAGTAAAATGAAAAAGATGGAGATAGTGGTCAAGTAGAGAGAGGACACGGGCTGATGAAATATACCAAATAGGGCATTAATAGAATACCGTAGTCGAATATTCGACTATCAAAGCGCTATTCGACACTGTAAATGAAAATTGTATTATTCGCTAATAATATTTTTGTATTCTTCTATTCTATATACTGTATATTTGTGTTGATGGTTATATTCTATTCTATATTTTTTTGGCGACCACTACTTCGAGCAGCGAAGAGGAGCAAAAGAAACCAAAACAAAGAAAAAAAGTGCGTTAAAGGAATCCAAAGATTCCAAACGATGCTATGCACTTTGACAGTACAGAATTTTACCCAGACAAGGTGGGAGACTTACACAGGTTCGTCGTCAAACAGTGGCTTTGTCTGGATGGCGATAGTAAAGATATCGCTGAAACTTATAAACATTGCGTGGATTTTGATCATGTTCTCGAGGACGCTGGGTTTCACGCAACGTGTTACCCCGCGTTTTCCCCCTGGACCCCGCTGGGGCTTAACAGGTTAAGTTGAAGCGCTTTCTTTAACAAATATGCTACATTTCATGATCTAAATTGACATACATGTATGAGTAAACTAACTACTTTTACAAGCAAAAACAGCAGTACAAGATCTTCTTGTAGTCAAATACTGCTCTTTTGTTTTTTTAAGAGGGGAAATTCACAGAAACCCCAAATAGCAGGGGATGTTAATAAAATACATCCCCTGCTATTAAAATAAATGTATTCTGGGAATACATTTCTTACCAAGAATTGTCTTCACCAATGTGTTTGTAAAGGTGTCTACTAACATATCCCACACTGGTTTCTATTCAACCACCCGATTTTTGAGAGCTGCTGAAAGTTAAAGGAGCATTCAGTGATTTGGAAAAAAACCCGGTCCGCCCCGGTAACAAGATGTTCACATGCACGCACTACAGTGGGGAGACACGCGACAGGCCAACAGCACGCGCACCAAGGCCCGCCCCGCTCGATCCTGATTGGATGAAGGCTTTGCCACCCAAAGCCCAAACCGAAACTAGGGTTTTTTGACCCCAGGGGCTCACTGGGGACAGGGAGGAACTTCTTATATGGTCAGCACAAGGGAGGATTATCAAAAAATAAGAAAAAATAAGTGATATTTGAATTAAGTGAAATCACGGAATATACCTTTAACCATTATAAGGCAAAATTTTCTAAATTTCATTATGCTTTAAGTAGCATGTGACGTGTCAAACTAGAGTGTTTGCATGACTCTGAATCCATTCCAAGGATTCGTTTTTCATGAAAAACACTCCTTGGGCTAAAAATGGCCTTATCCGTCATCACAAATGTGATGAGGTCAGCACATTTGGGCATATTTGGGCAAGTGGCTATGGCCAAACTAGGGGGTCTATATGGCCAAACTAGGGGTCAAACTAGGAGGTTTTCATGATTCTGAATCCATTCCAAGCATTAGTTTTGCACAAAAAACACTCCTTGGGCTTTAAAAGGCTGTCATCATAAATGTGATGAGGTCAGCACATTTTGGCTCATTATGGTCACATTTGGGCAAGTGGCTATGGTCGAATTTAGCCCAAGGAGTGCTTTTCGTGCAAAATGAATGCTTGAATGGGTTCAGAATCATGACAACCCCCTAGTTTGGCCCGGACGTTTATCTCAACCGTCTGGGCACCTAGGCTGCTGAGCCAGCCTGACGGCGTGCCACGGGTTCGACTCCCGATCCCAACGGCCTTTGCCGCGTGTCTTCCCCCCATTTCTCTCCCCATATCCTGTCAGTCTACTTTCATCCTAACAATAAAGGCAGAAAAAGCCAAAACCCTAGTTTGCCCCCTAGTTTGGCCATAGACCCCCTAGCCATAGCCAATTGCCCAAATATGCCAAAATGTGTTGACCTCATCACATTTGTGACCGAGCCTGGCAAAATGGTCCTCATCTCGCCAATAATGAAAAGGCAGAAAATCGCTAAATAAACTAGATTTTTGTTTTTCCTCAGCTTTTCTCAGCTTTGGGGGAAATGGTACAATCACTTTAAAATGCTCATATCTCCTTCAAATGAAAGCTTACATTCTGTACTTTAATAATCTGTAAAAAACTGAAAAATGACTCTTGTCGAGATGAGGGCCTATTTGCCAGACTCGGTCACATTTGTGATGATGGCTATGGCCATTTTTAGCCCAAGGAGTGTTTTCCGTGCAAAACTAATACTTGGAATGGATTCAGTGAAATGTATTCCCAGATTTGACATTATAGAAGTGAGCAGTATGGGTTAGCGCCCCAGCCTGTGTCCTCCGTGAGGAGGAATCCCAACAAACCTTGTGAGGCCTTTAGGAGGGCCATTATAATCCACCACTCCTGAATGGAGTGCCTGGTGCTGGGAGTCTGGTGCAACGCACAGGTCCTGGGCCTGGTGAGAGCAGGAGTGGACCTGGTGAGACATAGGAGGGGGCACGGACAGGAGTCAACCCACAGAGCCTAGTCCTTCCAAGCGCCAGAATTTGGTTCTCCCAGTCCCGGCAGAGTAGTTCCGGAGCAACGGATTGTGTGGCCTTGCTCATTCCCTGATGGACTGATCGAGGGTAGCTACTGGGACATAAATCGGGATTTGATCAACACACCTTACATTCCAGTATTTGTATGACATACTGTATCAACACTTTCTAATCAGACGAAATCTGGACTTTTGCCTGCTATAACAGCTTTCAACTAGGTGACCATTGCTCTGATCAGCGCAATATAGGGCTGGATTTGAAGGCCTGGAAATCGAGTTTATATGACAAAGGGTTAGGGTTATGACATTGTCCCCCTGTGACAAAAAAAACGCTCTTGAATGCACTTCGATCACCCTCCATCATCCAGACCAGTGATTCTGAACCTTTTTAAATTAAAGTGCCCATAGTAAGATATATGCATTAGACCAGTGGTTCTCAACCTTTTTAAATTAAAGGACCTGTAGTATGATATGCAATAGAACTTATGAAAATCCACCCATCTGACCACTCAAGTGAATGCCTTCAAGTGGGGCATGATCCAGAAAGGGTTGAGAAACTGCATTAGACCACAGACCTACATTTTACACCATCTTGTATCTCTGGGACCTTAATTTACACTGTAAAATCCTTAATGTTCATATAACTCTAAAGCCCAAACCGCACCAATGATTCACCACGCAACTCCTTGCAACATGCAACTACTAGTATTGCAACTACTTGCAACCATTCTCTCCAATGGCAGTTGCAAGGAGTTGGGGTGATTTGGGCTTAAGTAAAGTGCGTATAAATGTAACCAAATGGACTCGTATGCGGGTCCATTTGGTTCCACTTTTTCACACTCAGAGTCACAGACCCGCAAGGGTACATTTATACCCCCTGGTGGTCCACAGACCCCGATGTTGAGGTCCAGACCTCATAAACCAAGGTGGTTTGTCTGAGGCGGCGGCCAATCGGTGCTGCCGTGGGCGGGGCATTGTACTAATTTGGGCGCTGACGTCACCGAGTACTGCCATAGTCTGCAGCTCTTCATATAAGACGGAGCGCCAACGCCACAATACATCAATCTTACATAAAAGAAGAAGAGTCTAAACGAACCGTGTTAGTCATGGCTGACCACAGCAAGGACGCACAGGCACAGAGGAAAAATGACATACAACGCATAACCGACATGATAAACTGGGATAAATTTCAACGGCAGCGTCGAGTGTACGGGGCTAGGAACCGACTACCGATTACTGGATATGTTAATGTTAGGTCTTCCAGCGTCGACCCGGAGCAGCAGCATTCGATGCTGACGAGCACTGAGTCAACCCACAGCCCGAGGGGGAGGTGTGGGCCCGGACCCAACACGCAGCGAGTTGCGTCCTGGGAGAATGTGGACATCTACAGACGGGAGAACGAGGCTCTGAAGCAGCAGATAGAACAACTGGAGAGGGAGAAACAAGAGCTGATAGAAATAATAAAGAACGCTGGACTGAAGTACTGATTCACAACCCTTTTTTTAATTCCAAGGAACCCCCAATCTGATATGCTTTAGCCAACAGAACCCCATTTGATACCATTTTTAATGGTATCTCCGGGACCCCAATTACAGACCTGTCAAGTTGGACCCCTTGGTGGTCATTGGACCCAATGTTGAGAACCAGTGCATTATGCAGACACCCATTTGTTATCCTCTGGGACCCCAATCTTGGGCCGATAGACCAGATTGAAATTATACAGAATGACACAGAGATATTTGACCGCAGCACATCTTCCATAACCTTTACAGACTGGCAGACTTTTTGCACCAGGGCTGTTCAACCTCTTTATACCAAGTACCACCACAGAAAATATCTGGCCTTCCAAGTACCACCATAATGACTGATGTTATACAATAGCGTAGACCTGCCCCATCCTATTCAGCTATTAACCCAGGAGGAAAATGTAATGTATTCATTTGAATTGTTTTGTTCCATTCCTAAGCTAATTGTGCTGCTGCTCTAATGAAACTCTTGTCTAATCAGCACAACTGATAATATTTCTAATGTGATGAAGCCGTTCTCAAATCTTCTATTAACGGCTAGGTGTGCTGTCATGCTCATTTCAGCATGGCTGGAGAGTCTATTTCAACCAATTGCTTGGTCAGAAGAACTACCTGTATTAATATAAATATTTACTTTTGTCTTTTTTCTTCTTTTTTGGGCGACTCCTCTGAGTACCACCAGAGGGGGTTGGGAACCTCTGCTTTACACCATTAGATGGCCGGTCCATCTTGAAACGGCACCTCATCACTGGCCCCTGCAGTGGCCTGGTCCATAATCCATATCACTGTGTGTCACATTTATCATAAATGTGTCTGAAGAGCAAGAGATCTTAAGTACTAACAGTAGGCCACTAACAAAAGAGCATAATGTTGTTTCTCCAGCATCTCTGTCTATCCCAAATCTATTCGGAAAGGAAAAACAAGATTCATGTGCAGAAAGTCCGTGAAACACAGGATATGTACAGAGCTACAGACTAAGGTAGAAAATTAAGAATAGAAGAAGTTCTTAGTATTTTGGAACAAGAGGGAAAACACACATTGAGCCTGTCTCCTGTTTGAATGTTCTTTGTTACCATGCTTCAGTGATTCCACTTCTTGGTTCCCGTGGACTTGGGTTTTGGGGTGGACGAAAACTCAGTTGATGCTGCTGACAAGGATGGACTTTCTCCCCTAGCTCTTTCATTTAGATCTATTTCCAGACCATGCCTCTGTTAAGAAGGTTTTAATTGCTATGCTGACTCCCGTAGTCCGGTCCAGCCATGACATCCATCTCCTATTTGAGGACACATTGCAATGAAAGTCCTGACTGCAAAAGAGAATCTCAAGGGCCATAAAACACATCTTTTTAATTGGCAGGAGGAAGTGGGTGTCTCCCAATGCGCTCCTAAGCACCTGTTCCTTTTTTATTTGTGTTTCTTATCTCGTATGAATTCCTTTATGAGTTATAAGTGAGAGAGCCCCTGGAGGGACTAGAGAAACCGGTATAAAGGAATGTACGTAGCCTATATGCAAATCATGGAATTATGTAGCTATAGGACCTGAGAGGCTTTGTTAAAGGGGGGTCTTACTTTCTCTTAAAAGTCATCCCCTATCCTGTCAAAAAGACCTTCACAGACTTATACTTCAACTTAGTATATATATATATTCTTCACCATACAGTAGTTAGAAATATTAAGAAGCCAATTTGCATCATTTATTTATGAGGTGCGCTAGCCCTTCAATGCCAGCAATAACACACACACAACGTATAGTGGCAGTGAATCTGCACTGTCACTATATAGTGAGCACAGAATGTGATGATAAGAGCCCCCCTCACTTCACACAAGTGTGTTTTTGTATGGATTTGGGTAATTTCTGGTCACATACATTTTCACGTTATATTTCTTATATTACCGTGTGGTGGGTGCCCCTCACATCTGAACCATAGATGTGGGCTGCCCACAGCACGCTTTGTTTGGGTCTGAAATTGTCCATTCATTGTCAATGGGAATTTAATGTTTGTGTAGGACAAAGTTTGTGAACATACACTAAAAGCTGGATATAGGAGTGGCTGGTGCCCCTCAAACATCACAGTCCTGTGAAGTGCGCCAACAAGGCACCAACCAGCACATCAGGAGCAATTAGGGGTTCAGTGTCTTGCTCAAGGACACTTCCACACTAACTCTGGGGGAGCCCGGGTTCGTACTGGCAACCTTCCGGTTACCATCCAGCCACTCTACCCCTGATCCACCACCGCCACAGTGTCAATGGGAATTTAATGTTTGTGTAGGCATACAAATAGACACTAAGACGATTTGCTCAGCCACTATGACGTAAAATTCCCCATTCATTGTCAATGGGAATTTAATGTTTGTGTAGGACGGAAATCTACGCAGATATGCCTTGGAATGCGTTCTGAGGGCAGCATTCAATTTCATTGGCCCTCACGTCCGCCCAATCCATGGAGTAATGAAAGGATGGAGGCCGAACCGGAGCGAAACCCTCCCGCGCACTCAGATCAGCCAACGCAGGGAAGCTGGAAGTACCTTCACTAAAAATGCCGGGACAACGCTCCACACGTCCCAAACTCTTCTCCCTTCTGGCTCCAAAACTATGGAATGCACTTCCCATCACAATCAGAACTGCAGCCTCACTCCCAATCTTCCGCCATAGTCTGAAAACCCACCTTTTGAGACTCCACCATGGCCAGTAGCACTTGCCCTAGCCCCTTAGATAGCACTTTATGTAGACTTAGATAGCATTTTAAACAGACTTATAGCATGTTAAGTAGACAGCACTAGAATTGCATTTTATGTAGTCATAGCACTTTATAGTACACATGTATAATATATAATATAGTATAGTATGTATAGTTTACATATATAGTTTCATGATATAGATACTCCACTGTTACTTTCTTAGCTTACGCATATGTTTCATGATAACTACTTTTTATATATGTGATGTATGCCATGCTTTTTGTTATTGCTTAATGTAAATCGCTCTGGATTAAGAGCGTCTGCTAAATGCCTAAATTGTGAACCCAAGCTGCACGGGGTTTCCTCGTCATAAATCCACTGGTCCGCCTGCAATTCACGCTCTAACCACTAGGGCCGAGTGCTTCAACATTGGAGAGCTTCACTGGGGACTTGGTCCAATCAGCAAGAATGGGAGGCGGTTTACAGCAAATTAATATGGTTGTATGTATAGCATTTAAGATGCCCTGAGAGCAACATTTAAAAGCTGCCCTCAGAGCAGTATATGAACATGGTTGTATGCATAGCATTAAGCTGCCCTCAGAGCAGCATTCAAAAGCTGCCCTCAGAGCAGTATATGAACATGGTTGTATGCATAGCATTACGCTGCCCTCAGAGCAGCATTCAAAAGCTGCCCTCAGAGCAGTATATGAACATGGTTGTATGCATAGCATTACGCTGCCCTCAGAGCAGTATATGAACATGGTTGTATGCATAGCATTACGCTGCCCTCAGAGCAGTATATGAACATGGTTGTATGCATAGCATTACGCTGCCCTCAGAGCAGCATTCAAAAGCTGCCATCAGAGCAGCACATTAACATTGGTTGTTGGCATGAGGTCAGTCCGCTGCCCCCCCAGGTTGGCAGAGGAAGTGTAGCGCCCAGGATTACATTAGATAATTGGCACTGGGTGAAAAAACTGGGTTGCAAAATCATGGGATGAAAACCAACAAAAAACATTGGTTGTATGTATAACATTTAAGCTGCCTGAGAGCAGTCATTCAAAAGCTGCCCTCAGAGCAGTAAATTAACATGGTTGTACAGGTATGTATACCATTTAAGATGCCCTCAGAGCAGCAAATTAACATTTGTTGTATGTATATAGCATGTATAGCATTTAAGCTGCCCTGAGAACAGCATTCAAAGGCTGCCCTCAGAGCAGCAAATTAACATGGTTGTGGCTGTTTCCCACCCATACCCTGTTCCAACTACTCCCTTCCAAAAAACACTATCAAATCACGCACCACCCGTCCCAGGTAGTCAGGCTGCTGAACAGCTGACCTTGCACTGTAATGCACTTTCCTCTACTACGCATTTTGTTTTTTCTTTTGTTTGTTTTTCTTTTGTACTGTCGTTCTTTGTGTTTTTGTCTACACTAGTGTTAGTGTATATCCCTTGTGGCCACAGACATAGCCATGTAGGTCGACTCCACACCGATATGGTCTTGTGACCGTATTGAATGTTGTCTTTAAGACTGAGAGTGCTCAGAGCACAATGAATGTCATTGTATTTATACATTGTATTTTGTATTTGTACATAATAATGCCACAGACGAAAAACAGTCCAAGTCCACACTATTTATCCATAATGTATAAATGATAGATAAGGGGTCAGGACAACGAGGCCTTTTCGTGGAGGGGTCAAAATGAAATTTGGACTTAGACTGTTTTTCGTCTGTGGTACTCTGACAAATAAACCTGAACCTGAACATGCAGCTTTTATTGTAGGGAAAGAGTGAAAAGACATCTGAAGTGACAAAGCTCTGCTCATTCATTAATTCAATGCGTCCAAATGCCTATTGATTCCTGGTAATTGGATTTAGATGTATCTCTGAAATATAATTTCCTCCTGATCGAATCTTGTGTTCTGAACCACCACCAGCATATGCTGGGTACATCCTCAAAAGAAGACAGCTATACGACCTAACTTAATAATCCATCCTGTCAGATGATGACAGTCCCATTACTGTTATTGAAATATTGTCTCTAGGAAATAGTTCAGGTGTAGTGACTGACAGTGGTGAACAGGTATGGCCATCGGCCAGGCTGACCATATATGCCCATCACTTTATACAAAAAGACAGCAGAGAGCCAACAGACCCTGCTATGTAGCATCCTCTCTTACTGTAGGTTGGCTGAGTCTTAGTTGAAGGGTCCGTGCCCCTTCCAGAGCGGTTGAGTCTTAGATGAAGGGTCCGTGCCCCTTCCAGAGCGGGCACTGGGTAAACGCGTCAGGAATGAGCGGGGGGTTCGGACATGGCTGCTTAAATCGGCAGCTCCATTAATCACACTTTGCGTGCCCTGTGGCCAGCAGAGCGTCCAGACAGTGACAGTGCTGAGAATGATTAATACTTAATGCAGCGTTTAAGAGAATGGTTTATGCCATCTGTTAGCCAATGACACACTGCAGAAGACCGCTCACACAAGGCGGGTGATTCTTAACTTCATCTGGAGAGCAGTGGGTCACCTCTAACATTAGGCTGACTTTAAACCATGAACATGGAGTAGGGGGGGGGGGGGGGGATATAGGGTGGTTGTGCTTGCATAACCTCAGTGTTCTCTTAACTGAGTTTCTCTCGGACACTGGCAGTAGCCGTATGAACTGATCACCCATGAAGAGGTGTAGCAGTTAGCTGCTGGGAACGTAAACATTATTGTCACCGACAAACATTCCACTGTTCAGACCAGACTCCAACTATTGATTGGCACTACATTGTTCTCTCTGCATTCTACTTCTATTTTCCTTGTTACTTGAGCTCATGTTTTCTCTGCTTAGTCTGATTTAGCACTTGTATTGTTCTGGATAAGACCATCTGCTCAATGGCTAAATTGTAAATTGGTTGCCAACGTTCCCTCTGTCTATACCTACAATTTAGGCATTTGCATTTAGCAGACGCTCTTCATCCGCTCTTCAGTTATATTTCTGCCTCTTGGCCAGTTCCCACTTGTAGAAGAGACTCAAACGTTTCGACTAAAGTGTCTCGTTGCGCACAATGATAGTCCTTCTAGTTCTAATAAAAGTAGTCATATAGTTTCTCATAATGGCATAAGTGTTGTATAAAAATATAAAGATCGGATCGGCATGTCTCAAAATCAAATGATCGGAATCGGATCGGATCGGAAATAGTCAAGTCAAGAGTTTTGGACGTGTGGAGCGTTGTCCCAACGTTTTTAGTGGAAGTACTTCCAGCTTCCCTGCGTTGGCTGATCTGAGTGCGCGGGAGGGTTTGTAGGGTCCAATCAGACTTGCAAGATTTGGGGGTGCCATACCTTTGGTTGCTTTGAAGGCCAGCATCAGTGTTTTGTACTCGGTGCGGGCAGCGACAATGGAGGGAGCGGAGAAGGGGGGAGACGTGAGAATTTTGACTGGTTGAGAACAAGCGAGCTGCAGCATTTTGGATCAATTGGAGAGGTTTAAGTGGGCATGCCGGTATAGGCCAGTAAGGAGGGAGTTTCCAATAACTCCCTCCTTCCAATAGTACAATAATAGTACAATAATAGTACAATAGTCAATATTCAAACAATGTCTCAGAGCCACAAAATAACCTAAGTGTGTTACCCATCAGTTTGCATGTTTAAAAACAAACGCTAGCTGTTCATTCAGCCTACAAAGTTGGACTGTTCTCTTTCTTCCTTCACATTGACATTAGCGTTAGAATGTTTCATGATCAAGATCAAAACGGATGCACATAATAGAGTTTTAGACAGAGGCAGAGTAAACATGGCCTCAGGAGTTGCTATCCTTGGATCGACCCGCTCAGGGGAAGGGAAATGAATGTTTGTCAGTCAGGGGTGAGTGCTGCTTGCCCAGAAGCAGTGTGGAGCGCTGCTTTCGCTGTTTCCTTAGCTCAGGAGACCAGAACGCAGAGCAGGAAAGGTTAATGAATTAATAAAAATGCAGAAACCCATTGGACAAGCTGTCATGTATGCTCTTTTAAACATGTCTAACATTTTCAAACACGACTTCAGAGCTGCTTTATCAAATGACAGTCACACAGTTCATGTTAATACTTCAATTGGATTGTTTGGGTTTTGCTTTTCTTTTTTGCAATCTCAAATACTGCAGGTGGTTGAAATATTTTTAGACACTACAAAGACATACTATAAATTGGGGAAGATATCAAAATATCGACACTTAAAAAATGTCAATTGCACATTACATTTCTCAAATGTTGTAACAGAAGAATACTTATAACACATTGAATGACTTAATAAGTAACTTTTTCTCTCTCACATGCGCACGTACGTACGCACGCACACACACACAAGTCCCTTTTTTGTGTGGTTCTGCTTGTAACAGTGATCTGTTCAGTGCTTTTACAAAGACCAGAATGCCTCACGGCTCTCTATAATAACGCTTGCTGAATCAACTGGATAGTTTTTACAATGGTTAATGTGAACTTAATGTGGAATGTGCTCAGTTCCTTGTTGCAAGCAGAGTGAACACAGAGCAATAGAATAATAATAGAGGCTATAAACCAAGCACTGTCATTTTGAAGAGATGTTTTCTTTCACAGACAGTCAGGCACGTACTGTAACAGTGAGCACCAAAAAAGGTGAATTCATTGTGAATAAAATGGTACGCGCGCACAAACGCACACACACACACACACACACACACACACACACACACACACACACACACACACACACACACACACAAAACAGTGGTTTTGTAGTAAGTTATGTCTCTGTTTGAACTTCTGAATTCAGCTCTTTGTCAACAGTAGCCAGTGGTCTCCCTGGGCGAGCATGGTGACATTCTTTATGGCTTGTGTTAGGGATGCACAATATAATCGGTAGCATAATTGGAAATGACCATATATCGGCCATAAAAATCACACCCGTGTGAAGTGAGGGGCGTTCTAATCATCGTACATCATCATCAAGAATGGTGGTCCCCTATTGGCCAAGGATTCCCAATTACATACCTAGCCGATTTGTTCAGACACATATGACATAAATTCTCCATTCATTGTCAATGGCATTTTTAATGTTTGTTCAGACAACACAAACATTAAACACTACTAGAGCGGTGCCCGCATGCAGGGGCCTCTACAGCGTTGGGCACTGGCCTACCCAGATTGTATGCGTTGGAGAGACTACTGAGACTTTGCATTTGCATTTACAGTTAGATAGCTGTTGACAACGTTTCAGTTGTGAAAACAGACACTTGGAAAAGAGTATCTAGGCTATTTATTGATTGATTTAGTACTTTATTAACAGGCTTTGGGCCAAGCCT
Source organism: Electrona antarctica (assembly GCF_951216825.1). Classification (NCBI taxonomy): domain Eukaryota; kingdom Metazoa; phylum Chordata; class Actinopteri; order Myctophiformes; family Myctophidae; genus Electrona; species Electrona antarctica. The sequence goes on from NC_136811.1 coordinate 18,781,914, forward strand.
CTATAGGGCCTAGCTTGTTTTTATTGTGGTCCTCTGTATAATATCGGAATCGGTCAGAATCGGTATCGGCAGATTATGAGTCGACCCTGCAAATAATCGGAGATCGGACCCCGAGTTTGTGTTAATGAAAACACAAACAGGGTCTGTGGCCTCAGACTGTTGTTGTACAGAGGCTGACATGAAAGAAAGACCCATCAGGGCATTGAGCTCCTCAAATGAGACACTGTTGGGCGTTCTGGCGTCACGGTGTCCATCGCAAGACACCTGTCCACGTCTCCTAGAGTGATAACGGTTCCTTACAACAGTTTGACACATTTCTACACATTTTGAACACACACCATGCTTCCATAACCATCAAACACATCATTCATTCAACAGAGGTCAACTTCCTGGAGTAGTCGTTTATGTGTATGGTCTATGGCGGACCATACACATAAACGACTACTGACAAAAATATATTTTAAGGACACAGACACACACGCACTACTCCATAAACACAGCTACCACCCAAAGCACACCTTTGCAGGGATCACCAAATCACAAATCATTCGGTTTTTCAGAATTTCAGCAAATAGGGAACATTTTAATCAGGCCACACACACTCTTCACAGTCCTCAGAAGGCGAGGCTACAGCAAGAGATTCTTGCACAATCAAGAACAATGCCTTGGCCTCTCTCTCCCCCACCTGGTCACTTTCCACAAACATACCCTCGGACACTCTAGACTAGAGGGCTCCATTTTCGTCACCGCTAAACCCCTTATCCCTAAACTTCTTTGTCTTTTTTTACTATTTTGCAAAACATTTTTGAATAGTTCAAATGGCCAGTCAACAAGCTCACAACGTGTCAATGTAGATTGGCTAGTTGAACTATTCAAAAATGTTTTTCAAAATAGTAAAAACCGGATAATAAAATTGGCTAAAATTTGGCTAAAAACGGCCAATGCCGTCATCACAAATTGATGATGTTGATGGATAATTTTGAGTTATTGTAGATCTGTTATTTTGTGGATGGAAGTTTCCATGTTCCCAATGTCCTGTATTTTTCATATCTCATGCCCTGTATCCCACTAAGTTACATCTCATTTCTGCCCAGCCTGCAGATAAGTATTAATTCTCCCCCAGTCAGCAAGTATAAGATAGGGAATTGTTGTTTCCCGAGTGTCTGCCTTTCTGTGGAAAACAGCATGTTATTCGGCCTTGGTGCTTTGCCAGAGCAGACAAGTTGTCTCCTAGTTACGTTAGCTGGTCGGCATCAACTTTGAATTATGAACTACATTTAGATGATTAACTACATATCCCATACATTATGCTTCCTGGTTTGGACCAAGGACTGTCTAAGAAGGACGAGACGCGAAGACAACATGGCGTCGTACGGGCGACGCCATGTTGCTCTAGCCTGGCTAATAAGCCAGACTAATATCACACAACACTGTCGCGGTATATCAGTCTGGGCTGGCTCCACTTGGATTTCATTTCCCGGGGGGCGGGTTCAAACATTTTCTCTTTGACGCAATTGGTCAGAGCTACTGTCAGTCAAAAGTCTCAAGCATTGAACGTCACTGTACCAAAGCCCGCCCATATTGCATACCGTGTCCCGATTGGTCCGACCTGTTCTCGGTTGTAGGAAAGAGGCGTGCTACTGAGCCTCGCCAGACCGTTTTTGCCAACGGCTGATTCGGTCTGGTTTATTAACCAGGCTAATGTTGCTCCATGGAAGGAAAGAAACATGCGCAATGGGCTATATGTAGCCAACACTTCCGTGTTCAGCTTCCTTGGTCTCAACTGCGCATGTTTCTTTCCTTCCATGGAGCACCACATGGCGTCGCCCGTACGGTCTTCGCGTCCCGTCCTCTTTAGACAGTCCTTGGTTTGGACAGGAAGTGACAGTGAATCATCCTTTGGTTATTTGACACGTTGCTCTCTGTGCCTTCTCAAATCTTGATTAAAATGACATATATACCGTGTCCATTTTGGGGCACGGGAGGGAGAGACATTTTGTAATTTGGCTGTATGTGGGATCTGTCCTGAGCTCTCCGAACTGAAAATGAATCGACAAAACCATATGCTCTGACTGGACAATCATTCTTTCTGGTGGACTCATTTTTCCTATTGGGTATTTAAAGGTATTTTTCTAAAGATATTGAGCTTTCTCTTAAAAGTATTCCTGTTAAAGCTAATTGTTAACTTTGTCATCTGAAATGGTTTATAATAACCATTTTTCCCAATTGTTAGAGGCTCTAGATTTGTGGTGCAGAGTATTTATTTGTACTCTGATTACTTTAGTAAAGTATTTTTACAGTTTTATAGTTTCAGCTCTGTTGCAGCTCAGTAATACAGTATTATACAGTCCTTTTTATCATTAGTAAATCATTAATTGTCCCTTCTGCATTTTATATGTAACAAATTGGTCTTCGAGTCTTCCCTTATCTTAAATATTTCCAACAGATGTCAGCACATTTGGGCAAGTGGGCATGGCCTTTTTAAGCCCAATGAGTGTTTTTTTGCTAAACTATGCTTGGAATGGATTCAGCATCATGAAAACCCCCTAGTTTGACACATCACATGCTAGATAAAGCATGATGAAATTTTGAATATTTTGCCTTCTATAGGTTGTTGCCTTCTATAGGTTGTTATTGGTATGGTCACATATTATGCCAATTATGGAAATTGCTCAACATGTGCAAGTTAGCATCCGGCAGTTTCTACATGCTGGGGACCCATACTAAACATTTCTAACATAAAACGTTGGTGTACTCAACATGTCCGGGTTCACTTTTTGGCTACTAGGCTACAGTTCCCTTTTCAAGAAGAACATTCAATGAAAAGATGGACATTGTCAAAATAGGCCGCCCAACCCCAGAAGGACTGGAAATCAGCCAGGCATCAAAGGCCGGTTACGAGCGACATTTCCAGGCTAGCAATTGGGAACGGCACCCCTGGATTACTGGCTCGGTTTCACGGAAGAAGCTTTTCTGCTGGGAATGTTTGTTGTTGGGACCGACGAGGGTGCGTGGAACTTTAGAGGCTTCGATAACCTTAGCTGTTTAACAAAGTCTGCACAAAAGCATGAAGGCTCCGCAAGTCACCTCAAGGCAACAATTAGTCTGAAAACATTTGGAGACGCAAGGATTGATTTGCAGCTGGATGAACAGAGACGGAGAGAAACAACAATGCACAACGAAAAATCGGCAGATTTTAAAACGGCTCATACATGTGTAGTTTTCCTAGGGAAACAGGAGATGCCTTTCAGGGGCCATGATGAGAGTGGAACCTCTTTGAACCGGGGGAATTACCTGGAGCTTTTGTCATTTTTAGCAGAATATGATCCAGATTTGCACTACCATCTGACCACTTCCAAGGTATTTATTGGAACCTCAAGTCAAATACAGAACGATTTGATAAGTGCTGTTGCTGATGTGATGAATGACGAAATTAAAGAAGAAATAATAAGGAACGCGTCATGTGTAGCTCTAATGCTGGATGAAACGTCAGATTTGATCAATGCTGCACAGCTGTCGATTGTTCTTCGTTATGTAACAGACGGAAAAGAGAGGTTCATTAAATATGTGGATGTGTCGGGGGGCAAAACAGCAGAAGAGGTTGCAACCCTGTCTCTTAATTTCTTGGAGGAATATGCATGCACAGATAAACTTGTAGCGCAGTGTTACGATGGTGCACCCGTTATGGCCTCGGGACTAAACGGTGTCCAACATGACGATGCTGCTACAGACAGTGCTGATGGTCATAGCCTATATCATACTTGAGCAGCTTTGAATTTAGCTTTTTTCTTTCAACATTTTACGAAATGTTTTCCCATGCAGATGTTCTTTTCGACATTTTGCAGAGCAAGTCATTTGACATGCAGTTTTGTATGGCTATAGGGTGGACGAGTTTTGCATTCGCATTGAGGAGCAGAGGCCACGTTTTGATCAACTCTATGACGAGACAGTGAACACAGTGTGCCAACTGGGCGCAGACTTCAGAGCATGCAGAGATCCACCATACTACAAGAAGGTGCACGATGGCATTATTGACAATATTCTAAATCAAATGCAAACTTGTTTTAAAGATCATGAAAAGCTTTCATTCCTTTCCCTTCTGGACCCGTCACCCCACGCAGTTCACCATCTATAAGAAGACGTTCCCTGAAACTGCTTTCACAAGCCTGACTGACAGCTACAGGCCGCGTTTTGATTAGCCCCTCTCGGACCCCCGGTTGAGCTCTTTTCATCGTTCACCCGTAGGGTCCCTTGCAATCGGTCCCAAGCTATATGGGATACAGACGGACTTACCCTCGCAAGCGTCCTTGCTGCGCTGTTTGGAAATCTCAACGAATTTTCCTTTGGCGCAGAAGCCGTTAAGTATTTTTAATCTTTGCTTGACCGTTTTGGCAGCTCTGAAATTCGCTCTTCTTTCCTTCCTTGACTTCCTTATTGACATCCCATTGTACCGCCTCCAGCGCCGGAACTGGCTAGCTGCGACAGAGCATCTGACCTTCTTCTATTTCTCCAACGAAAAAAACTCAGTGAAAGCATGAAGCAGCTATATAAACTGACGTGTTTAGTTGTAACTATATCCCTGTCACCACTTCATCCGTGGAAAGGACATTTTCTGCCCTGGCCTCAAGCGAATTAAAACATATTCAAGGAATACAACCGGACAATCCCGACTCTCTGCATTATCCTCTATGGCAATTGAAAAACAAATTCTCCTGGAACTGAAAAGGACTGATCAGCTTTATGACCGGGCCATTGAAAAGTTCACCCAAAAGGACAGGAGGATGGATTTTGTCTTCAGGTGAACTACCAAAATGGTGAGTGAAACTAATTAATTTATATTGATAGATCTGCCGCTGCGCATTTTATTTCCACACAAATATATGTCTGTCTTGAAATATTGGCTGGGCTGCTGTGCATTTAATTTGGTCATTTCTCCAGGAGGGGCGAACTCCACTTGCGACCGCGACGGGTCGCTTCGACGGCTGTCTGAGTCGTCGCAACGAGTGCACATCGTCGCGGGTGCCTGACTCGTCCCGACGGGTCGCCACAGGTGCCCATCGTCTCGACGGGCGCCTGTTTTTGTCGGCGTTTCTGAGTCGTCGCGACGATTGCCCATCGTCTCGACGGGGGCCTGTTTTGTCGCGACGATTGCCCATCGTCTCGACGGGGGCCTGTTTTTGTCGGCGTTTCACCCGTGCGTCGGAGAACGGGCGCTCGTGCTCGCATCTGCCTCTCTCCCTCCTTCCCTCCATCCATCCTATGTGTGTGCTTCCCCCCCCCCCCCCACCCGACCGCCTCCCCCTGTGGGGTAGGGGGTCGGGTGGGGGTCCCTGCGGACCTTTGGGGGGGGGGGGGGGTCCGGGTCCCCTTGGGAATCCCTTTACGCATGCCTTCATTTGTCCCCGTGAATTGCTTCCATTATTTTAATCCAATAACCATATGTTGCATCACATTTTATCGATTGATATAACTTCAATAACCTCCGGAAATAAGGATTTTTTTTTTATTCGATTTGAACGTTTAATGGCCTATTGAAAAGACAAGTGTTCCTTTTTTTTTTCCTTTTACGCACGAGAGAGAGAGAGAGAGAGAGAGAGAGAGAGAGAGAGGGGGGGGGGGGAGAGAGAGAGCCCTCTATTAATTTCATAATTCCACAGGACCACAAACAAGTTTTTGCACCATTGTATAAAGTATACCACTATAGGCCTACCATACAAACTGTACAAACTGACACTCAATCCATCAAAGGACAGGAAATTAAAAGAAAATGATCTGACCATGTCACGCGCCGGAGCGACGACCACCACCTGCAGTCTCTTTTTTTACATCCATATACCATTATATTTGTGCGTGATTCTTTATATTGTCTATAGCCTACCATTAAACTATATAAATCATTTTCCCAAGCTTACAAAACGGTGAACGCTGCTCTGCACCGCTACAGCAATGGCAAGCTGACTTACCGTATAAAATGCAGCTTGGCCATTTATTTATTTAAGTTCGGGACCAAGGCAGCAAGCTAGCCTATACTTGGCAATTATATTATAAAGCCTTTTCTTTTCTATTGAACAATTGCTCACTCACACCTTTGCAGAGGTAAAACATATATCCGATATTTTTTATCAGAGCTGCATTGATTCATGCGGGGAATAGATTAATATCATCTCACTGTCATCTGTCTGAATGCCATGTGGAGAATGGATTTGTTCTGATCATGGACACGTAGGCATAGGCCTATAGCTATTTAAATTTTCAACCACGGCGGGTAGCCTCCTCTTTGTCAGAAGTGCAGGTTCATTTCATGATGTCGTCATATTAAAATGATTCACGGGACATTTGGCACCAAACTTGATTGATCTCATGATGAGATCAATGTAGTAGCCTACAGCCTAGCTATAAGTTCCCCATATTATAATTAATTAAGGTGCACTGGCTTAAAACTATGACTGGCCGAATTGCACGCGCTGATGCAATAATGTGGACTTCTATATTTGTATAGGGCTAATTAGCCCTCGTGACTGCTGTCTGTCTGTCAGACCGGCATGTCTGTGAACCATAGAAATAATCTGTTCTGTCCGGGCCAGGCTCGCCGTTATATTCATTTTCCAATGTGAATTTCACCCAGATTGGACTGTCCACACACACACACCGACAGTGTGACTCAAAGGAGCTCCGTAACAAAACAATTTCAATAGGCCTACTGCAGGCATTACTACACTAAACAACGTTGGATTCGTACAGTGCAGAATGCAGATAAGTGTATGTTCTTATAATAATTGTGAGTTTGTTTTTTAACATGCAGCGCGAGTCCGCGAGAGCCGATCTACAAGCTCACAACGCGTTGCACTGCTAGTAGAAAGCTGTCAAGTGAGCAGCGCAATCGCGCATGCTAGAAATATCCTAATAAATAAATAAAAAGGTGTCGGGCTTGCAGGGGCAGTTTCTGTATGGGACTCTAGGCTAACCTGCCTCTAGAATGCTTGCATTTAGGCATACAAGTGATACTTGGCTTTTATATAAGCTATCATTTTTTTTATGTGCTGACCAATGTTGACACATGCCTACATATTTTATCTGAGGTTTGGGGACTTTTAATTGAGTCAGCATGAAGACTAAAGCCTTCTGAATAAATCTACGCAAGCAGTACACGACCCTCTGAGCTGGCGCAGCTTATAGCGGAGTTTCCGACCAAACAACGTCACCGTCAAGTTCACGTTCAACTTCATGAATTCCCACGTAATGTGGGAATCCACGTAAATGCCTGTCCGCTCACGTTACGTAACGTTATGAGCGTAAACGCCGTTGTGAATGAGGACCTATAGGCCTACATAGAAAGCAGTAAATTGAATGAAAGAATGAATGAATGAATGAATGCATTAATGAATGGATGAGTAATTTATTTAATGGTATGCAGATGGTTATTTAATTTAATTTAATATTTAATTATTAATTATTATTAATTATTTGTTTAATGGCCTATTGAAAAGACAAGTGTTCCTTTTTTTTTTCCTTTTACGCACGAGAGAGAGAGAGAGAGAGAGAGAGAGAGGGGGGGGGGGGGAGAGAGAGAAAGAGAGAGCGCACGCACGCAGACGGAATGTGTTCACGCTCGTCCTTCTGGGGGGTCCCCGGGAGACCCCCCCAACGCAATAGATAACACAGAAATCACAATGCATTTACATTCAGCCGATCTACGAGCTCATATCTGCTTCTTTGCGACGTATTCTGTCTGTCTGTCTGTCTGTCTGTCTGTCTGTCTGTCTGTCTGTCTGTCAGCGCACGCTGACAGACAGACATGTTTAAGTTTTCCATTGAACTATTCAGCACCGAAATAAATTACTCATCCATTCATTAATGCATTCATTCATTCATTCATTCTTTCATTCAATTTACTGCTTTCTATGTAGGCCTATAGGTCCTCATTCACAACGGTGTTTACGCTCATAACGTTACGTAACGTGAGCGGACAGGCATTTACGTGGATTCCCACATTACGTGGGAATTCATGAAGTTGAACGTGAACTTGACGGTGACGTTGTTTGGTCGGAAACTCCGCTATAAGCTGCGCCAGCTCAGAGGGTCGTGTACTGCTTGCGTAGATTTATTCAGAAGGCTTTAGTCTTCATGCTGACTCAATTAAAAGTCCCCAAACCTCAGATAAAATATGTAGGCATGTGTCAACATTGGTCAGCACATAAAAAAAATGATAGCTTATATAAAAGCCAAGTATCACTTGTATGCCTAAATGCAAGCATTCTAGAGGCAGGTTAGCCTAGAGTCCCATACAGAAACTGCCCCTGCAAGCCCGACACCTTTTTATTTATTTATTAGGATATTTCTAGCATGCGCGATTGCGCTGCTCACTTGACAGCTTTCTACTCGCAGTGCAACGCGTTGTGAGCTTGTAGATCGGCTCTCGCGGACTCGCGCTGCATGTTAAAAAACAAACTCACAATTATTATAAGAACATACACTTATCTGCATTCTGCACTGTACGAATCCAACGTTGTTTAGTGTAGTAATGCCTGCAGTAGGCCTATTGAAATTGTTTTGTTACGGAGCTCCTTTGAGTCACACTGTCGGTGTGTGTGTGTGGACAGTCCAATCTGGGTGAAATTCACATTGGAAAATGAATATAACGGCGAGCCTGGCCCGGACAGAACAGATTATTTCTATGGTTCACAGACATGCCGGTCTGACAGACAGACAGCAGTCACGAGGGCTAATTAGCCCTATACAAATATAGAAGTCCACATTATTGCATCAGCGCGTGCAATTCGGCCAGTCATAGTTTTAAGCCAGTGCACCTTAATTAATTATAATATGGGGAACTTATAGCTAGGCTGTAGGCTACTACATTGATCTCATCATGAGATCAATCAAGTTTGGTGCCAAATGTCCCGTGAATCATTTTAATATGACGACATCATGAAATGAACCTGCACTTAGATCTGACAAAGAGGAGGCTACCCGCCGTGGTTGAAAATTTAAATAGCTATAGGCCTATGCCTACGTGTCCATGATCAGAACAAATCCATTCTCCACATGGCATTCAGACAGATGACAGTGAGATGATATTAATCTATTCCCCGCATGAATCAATGCAGCTCTGATAAAAAATATCGGATATATGTTTTACCTCTGCAAAGGTGTGAGTGAGCAATTGTTCAATAGAAAAGAAAAGGCTTTATAATATAATTGCCAAGTATAGGCTAGCTTGCTGCCTTGGTCCCGAACTTAAATAAATAAATGGCCAAGCTGCATTTTATACGGTAAGTCAGCTTGCCATTGCTGTAGCGGTGCAGAGCAGCGTTCACCGTTTTGTAAGCTTGGGAAAATGATTTATATAGTTTAATGGTAGGCTATAGACAATATAAAGAATCACGCACAAATATAATGGTATATGGATGTAAAAAAAGAGACTGCAGGTGGTGGTCGTCGCTCCGGCGCGTGACATGGTCAGATCATTTTCTTTTAATTTCCTGTCCTTTGATGGATTGAGTGTCAGTTTGTACAGTTTGTATGGTAGGCCTATAGTGGTATACTTTATACAATGGTGCAAAAACTTGTTTGTGGTCCTGTGGAATTATGAAATTAATAGAGGGCTCTCTCTCTCCCCCCCCCCCCCCCCTCTCTCTCTCTCTCTCTCTCTCTCTCTCTCTCGTGCGTAAAAGGAAAAAAAAAAAGGAACACTTGTCTTTTCAATAGGCCATTAAACGTTCAAATCGAATAAAAAAAAAATCCTTATTTCCGGAGGTTATTGAAGTTATATCAATCGATAAAATGTGATGCAACATATGGTTATTGGATTAAAATAATGGAAGCAATTCACGGGGACAAATGAAGGCATGCGTAAAGGGATTCCCAAGGGGACCCGGACCCCCCCCCCCCCCCCCCCAAAGGGGGAGGCGGTCGGGTGGGGGGGGGGGGGGGGGAAGCACACACATAGGATGGATGGAGGGAAGGAGGGAGAGAGGCAGATGCGAGCACGAGCGCCCGTTCTCCGACGCACGGGTGAAACGCCGACAAAAACAGGCCCCCGTCGAGACGATGGGCAATCGTCGCGACAAAACAGGCCCCCGTCGAGACGATGGGCAATCGTCGCGACGACTCAGAAACGCCGACAAAAACAGGCGCCCGTCGAGACGATGGGCACCTGTGGCGACCCGTCGGGACGAGTCAGGCACCCGCGACGATGTGCACTCGTTGCGACGACTCAGACAGCCGTCGAAGCGACCCGTCGCGGTCGCAAGTGGAGCTCGCTGTCTCTCCATTCTTGACTTGATCTTTCTTTGTATACCGTAACTGCTGTTACGAGGTTGATTGTGTGGCACTGGCAGCTGGCATCGATTTAGGCCGATGTGCTGTATGTGCTGATACATAAATAATGTAGATAACAGATAAGGGAAGGCAATTAATGATTCACCAATGATAAAAAGGACTGTATAACTGAATTACTGAGCTGCACAGAGCTAAAACTATAAAAATACTTTTAAGAAAGAAACCCAAAAGTACTGATAAATACTCAGCACCACAACACTAGGCAGAGAGCCTCTGACAATGGTCAAAAATGGTTACCAAATCTTTTAGATGACCACGTTAACAATTAGCTTTAACAGGATTACTTTAAGCAGAAAGATCAACATCCAAATGTTGATCTGAGCAGGAAATACTCTTTTAGAAAAATACCTTAAGTACCCAATAAAAAGATGAGACCACCAGGAAGAAGGATTGTCCAGTCCGAGCAGAATATGATTAATGTCGATTCATTTTCAGATCAGAGAGATAGAACAGACACCCACATACAGCCAAATTACAAAAACTCACCCTGTGCGACAAACTGCACAGGGTTCTCTCTCTGCCGGACACGGACATGTGCCAGGCATTAATACTGTAGATTACGTCAGTTGTTGATACACATTCATTGGCTGAATAGACAGTTAATTTCCGCACTAGGCTACGCTGGTACTGGTTGTCAAGTGCTCATTGGACCAGCACCTGGATGATGAGACTGGTATTGTGACAGCTCCCTTGGTTCCGTCATGGAGGGCCCTAAACCGGGAAAGCACAGAGGCTGGCGTTGCTATGGCAACCTGAAGATAACATTCTTTCCCTGTTAGCTGTAAACTTTCGACAGAGAGAAATGCTCCTTCTCACTAGGCCCCAAGGCCACACTGATATCGAAGCAGCTGCATGTAAACTAAAATCAAAACAGCACACTACAGTATGGTGACTTTTGTGGCTACAGGCAGACAGTATGGAGACTGAATAAGATATTAAATCTGAATGTGGCGTCAGGAAATCCATAATATAAGTATGATAAAATAATATAAAGGATAATATAGGGCTGAGATGATTAGGCACGTGGATGGTGACATGACATAAATAGGATAAGGAGAACAACCCGGAGTAAACAGGCAGTAGGCTATGAGTACTGATGATAAAGGGGCAAGATGACAAAATATGACCTATAAGGAACACGGTCTGGGCCAAAGGGACATTTAGACAATTCCATCCACCAAACTAACTCAAAATTATCTATCATGTGCCGTGCTGTGAATGAAGTTATTAGCGCAAATATTAATATAGCAATGGCATTGGTTTCTCAATCAGTAGGATATAGGCATGGGGCACAGGGAGCTCACACTGGTGTGTGTGTGTGTGTGTGTGTGTGTGTGTGTGTGTGTGTGTGTGTGTGTGTGTGTGTGTGTGTGTGTGTGTGTGTGTGTGTGTGTGTGTGTGTGTGTGTGTGTGTCCAGCCTGCTCGTGCACTGTCTGCAGCTCATTGTTAGGCTGGCCGTTGTGTGATATCAAAATCAAATCCGCCTCTTAAATAGCACAGTAAAGATGATAATAATAAGAACGCCCCCCCCCCCCCGGACCCATCCATTTCAGGCAAACATGTCCACCGTAAGATGAACCTAAATAGGTTTGAATGGGGTTTCTAGGTGTAAGTATGTAGGACTAGCAGCATGCCAAAGTTTGTGCTATTGCCATTGAGAATGCATTGGGCCTTTAAGTTAAATACGGGGAGGAAATATGACAGCAAACTGCCTGTCATATTTTCTGCCCCCCCCAGGTACATTATATATTGAAACTATTTTCAGCAATGGTACACTTATGTTTTCAGTGGGTAGATCTTGTTGACCTGGTCATTTTGAAAGTAGATCTCACGTCATAAAAGTGTGGGCACCCCTGTTCTAGCCCCTAGGATGACCTGAGGCCCACCACTTAAAAACCACATGCTACGGTGCCCAAATCTGAATTTAGGTGCTCAAATTAACTCAAACTGAAGCAATTCAGTAAAGGTCAACACTTCCTCCTGGGTCATTTTAGGGGCTGGGACCTCCAGTAAAAGGCCTAAATACTCTCCAAGAGTTGGGGAACAACATATCAAGAGAGTGGAGTGGTAGGCCCTTGGATTGACCCAGGACCAGTGATTAAATGTACCCCACTGAAAGATAGCAGATCTACAAGCTCGTAGCGTGGCACTCGGTGCCGCACTACGAGCTTGTAGATCTGCCCAAAGTTGAAGGGCTTCAACCTTGGGTACTGGGTAGCTGAAGTTGAAGCTCTGCCCTTCAACTTTGGGCACTTTTACATGTAGGCTGACCCAAAGTTGAAACAGTTGCAAGGGGGACATCTTTGGGCATGGGGTCCTCATTGTTGGATATGTTGTTCCCACAACCAAGAAGAGTATTTTACCCTTTACTGGAGGTCCTAGGCCCTAAAATGACCCCATGAGGAAGCGTTGACATTTACTGAATTGCTTCAGTTTCCGTTCATTTGACCACCTAACTTCAGATTTGGGCATAATTACACCATTGCTTCAGTTTCAGTTCATTTGACAACCTTCTTTCAACTTTGGGCACTTTTACATGTAGGCTGACCCAAAGTTGAAACAGTTGCCAGGGGGACATCTTTGGGCCTGGGGTCCTAATCATTGGATATGTTGTTCCCACAACCGCGAAGAGTATTTTACCCTTTACTGGAGGTCCTAGGCCCTAAAATGACCCCATGAGGAAGCGTTGACCTTTACTGAATTGCTTCAGTTTCAGGTAATTTGACCACCTAACATGTGTAATTTTGGCACCCTAACATGTGGTCTTTAAGTGGTGGGCCTGTGGTCATCTTAGTGGCTAGGAGGTCCAGTGAAAGGCCTACATACTCTCCCAAGATGGAGGAACAACATTTTACAATCTGGGAACCCTAGGCCTTTGTATGGCTACAGTGCGACTGGTTCAATCCTACCCTAAATCTAGGCCTAAAACGGACACCTCAAAGTGGGGTACATTGCATCCACTGGTCAATCCAAGGGCCTACCACTCCACTCTCTTGATATGTTCTTTCCCAACTCTTGGAGAGTATGTAGGCCTTTCCCTGGACCTTATAGCGGCTAGAAGGTCTTAAACGCCCAATGAATGCATTGGGCGTTTAAGTTAAATACGGGGAGGAAATATGACAGCAAACTGCCTGTCATATTTTCTCCCTATTCCAATGACCCCCCAGGTACATTATATATTTAAACTATTTTCAGCAATGGTACACTTTCAGTGGGTAGATCTTGTTGGGTTGCGGGGGCTGTGTTGCTGCAGGAGGATGCTGGAGGCGTTGACCACCCTGTGTGTTTTTTTTCTAAGAAATTCGAAGCACCAAGTTAATTATAGTACTATTGAGAAGGAAGCGTTGGCATTGGTTATGGCTCTGCGACATTTTGAGGTATATGTCGGTTCTGCGTCAGTGCCAGTACAACACGGATCATAACCCGCTAGTATTTCTGGCACAGATGCGTAACCACAACCAGCGCCTGATGCGCTGGTCTTTGGAGTTGCAGGATTTTAATATCGAGATCCATCATAAAAAAGGGGTGGAAAATGCACTTTCGAGGTGTTATGATGTGTAGATTGTAAAGGATTGGGCCTTTCTGTTGGGGCAGAAATGCTCAATCTTGAGGGGGGAGGTGTTACGACCCCGGGTCTATATGAGTATGGGAGGTTGGAATATCAATATTCCTTACTCCAATATAACCTTCTTTTCCCTGGTATGTGGTGGCTTGATGAGAGAGGGATGTGTGCCAGGTGTGTCTGTGGAGGTGGGCAGAGAGTGAGAGAGTTAAGTGACTGCTTTGGAAAGTAGGTGGCGACTTGGAGCCTGGAGGCGGTGATTGGTCTTCGGCGGGTGGTGGAGGAGGATAAAAGGCCACCTCTGTTCAGTGCCAGGCGTCCTCTCTTCACTCTCATGTGGACTGCCAGCAAATGCACTACTCACTCTGTGCTCTATAATGTATTCCCCTAGTGCCACTGTGTATCACCTTATGATGAGAACAATCACCATGATCTAACCAGTCGGGTATTGCTAAGGGTGGGGGGGGGGGTCTTTATTTTGGGGCCCCGTTTTCTGATGTTTTGTTGAGTAGGAGTTAGGGTAGTAATTGTATTTTCCTTTGTTCATTCCGGACAGTTCAGTTAGGGTTAGAATAGTTAGTGTTGGTTTTGTGTTGTTTTTGCTGCTCAGACTTCCCCCCTCCTAAAGACGAAATAAAACCCATGGAAAGACTGTGCTCCTGTTTGCTGGTGGTTCATTCGAGAGGTTTTAAGAGGGGTCCATCGCATTCATGTTGCAGCCCAGTTCCCCTAGGCTGTGGCTGTAACACAGTCTTTCAGACTGTTTGACGCCAGGCAGCTGAGCAATCGTCTGTCTGTCTGTCTGTCTGTCTGCCTGCCTGCCTGCCTGCCTGCCTGTCTGTCTGTCTGTCTGTCTGTCGGTAGGGCCGTTCATATACCTGTATATGCCTCATATACTTGTGTCTTCTCACGTGGAAATTTAGCAGGTTCTTTGAAAACATCCATTTATGACCATTTATACCAGTTATAAAGATTCTTAAAGTACATACTGTACATAGTGGTCATGGATGTATACATCTGTCGTGGGCATGAATTACTGTACTAATCCGTGATATAAAAGCATTATGAGGCTTTGGGTTGTATCTATTAATAATATTACCGAGTTGCACAATAACAGTCCAGTGTTACCGGTTGAAAGATTGTGAGCTTGTAGATTGTGTTATTTTCATTTTTCATTTTTAGTGTATAGCTAAACCAGGAAGCCGCCTAGTACAGAGCCTCGAGGGACTCCGATTAAGCAGTATAGAGAAGACAGGGTTCACATCTTTGGAGAGGATTTTGTTTTCTAGTACAAAGAACTCGAGTGGTCAGACCAGCTCTACCACCTCCCCTAAGTGATCCATCATCACACAAAGACAACTAAAGCCTGCATCCATTACACAAGCAGGGAGGAAGAGAGGACCCGAGTGACTGTTTTGACTTTCCTGGGAATGCATCGGTTTCGAGTTTCACTGGAGGTATCTCACAATATAGACAATAAGGGCAGCTTCACAAGCAACACTCTGACGTCCCTGGGTGAGCTCTATAATCTACGGCATCAGTCTTCCAGACCCACTTTCTGCAGGCTGAAGGAGCTACAGAGACTGAAACGCCTGCATCTCTGTGTTTCCTTTGTTGGACCAATACAGCTGTGTGTGTGCGTGTGTGCGTGCGTGCGTGCGTGCGTGTAGTTTAGGCTAAAATGCAGTAGTTTCTCTCGTCTCATTCGTCACCTGCAAACCCTGACTCTCGTCTGCGATGAATTTCACATCAGTTATTCAGGTATAACAGATGCTCTTACGTTGCATAATATTAATGGTGCTGTCATTTCAGACCTGTCCATCAACGGTATATTTAGTGAGCTGACTATGAACAAACATATGCACTCACGCAAGCACGCATGCATGTCGCACGCACGCACACAGCCTGCTTATGGAAATGAGACAGCTTGGAAGCTTAGAGATTGATTTTTTAAAAGGCCTTCTACATTTCTCTGAACTCTGTGTGTGCGTGTGTGTGTCCGTGTGTCCGTGCGGGCGGGCGGACGTGTGTTAGGTCCTCTTGCTGCTGCTGTAAAGTAGGAGGAAGTGACAGGTGAGGTCAAGTCATTGTGTGTAAATGTGTCTCTTTCAGTGTGTTTCAGGGACTGGTGGGAGTCACAGCAGCCATGCAGAGTCATAACAGCAGCCAAGGACCCTGTTAGCATCAATGTCAGGACTCAATCACTCACAACTACAGGAGAGGCCCCTGCAGGAGCCTTGTGAATTCCTCTACTTACTCCACCTATAGACACCCATAAACAAGGATGAGTAACTATTGAATGAGGACAAACTAAGGTGCAAGTACTTATAGCCGATGCAAGTGAATGAATGATTAATCCTGAGCACAAAAAGCTGTTAAAGGTTGTTGCTCCATCGGCTGACCAGATGCAACATCATCCCTGTACGGTTCGATGCTTGGTCGAATCCCTCTCGAAACCTGAGTTGCAATGTTGTTCCCGCTCTCTGAACCTCAGTGTCCTCTCTCTCTAGTCTACTGTTCTGTCCTAATAAAGAACCTCTGAACCTCAGTGTCCTCTCTCTCTAGTCTACTGTTCTGTCCTAATAAAGTAAAAACTGCTCTGGTGAATGTCACCATGCTTAAGTTATTCCCCACCTTGAATAATATTTCAAGCTCGCTTAACTCTTTTCTAAACAGAAATCAGCAGGTCTTGATTCCTGACCCCTCGATAAAGCAATGAAGAGACCTTACCAAGATAATATGTGTCACATATAATTATCTCCCCTGGTCTGCCCTGCAGCTCCCTCCCTCAGAATGGTTAGTTTCAGAGCTCTTTGTTAGCCTGTACAGAATCAGCCAGTGGACTCTGATATGACTGAGCACAGATCCCTGCAGTGTTGGCAAATGATCCCTGTTTTAGGATATTGCATGCACACGCACACACACCCACACCCACTCACACTTCAGAGCCGGAGACCTGCTCTCTTTGCAAACACTTTCCTTTCCTTTTCTGAACAGTAAGCACACCTCTGTGTTAGCCTATAAGAAAAAAGCCAACTGTGAAATATCCCCCTGCGTTAATATACTGTAAGTAAGTAAGTAAGTAAGTAAGTAAGTAAGTAAGTAAGTAAGTAAGCCAGCCTTGCCGAGCCATGAGGCCCATAGGGCAGGAGCCTATCTCCTGTTTCTGTAGTGTGAGGCAGCTTGATGCAAGTACACCCCCTGGACCTGACCCTAGTATGTCGCAGGAACTTACCCCCAATCCAACCCTTGATGCTGAGTGCCAAGCAAGGAGGCATTGGGTCCCATTTTTCAGAGTCTTTGGTATGACCCGGCAGGCGTTAATATAGACAGCCACATTTGCAGGTATGGTGTTAGTTTCTGTGCAGCTTAAGAACATGTGTTAACTTCTCAATCTAGTGAGATTTCTTGAGCCACAAAACAAATGGAGATGTTCCACAGGGAAATAAAACTGGACACACAGACACAGCAGAAGAAGCCCCTCTCTGGCCACAGGCCTTGGGGTCCGACAGTATTCCTTAAACACACATATGGATATGTTTCATTGTCCAAGCCTGTGAGATATCTAAGCCAGTCAGAGGGGGGGGGGGGGGTGCTGGCTCTTCTCCACGTAGGCCCACATTACCATAGATCAGAGTGAGTGGAGACAGGCCACAGAGCATGGAGCACTCCTCTCATAAGCTCCATGCTTAATCACACAAACGCTGGGAAGGAGAATGGACGGCGCCCACGAGCAAACAAAGTCCCAACGTGACTGGAAACAAAACGTCCAGGCGATCCGTCTGGCTTTCTCTTTCTTCTCTCTCTGTTCCTCTTTCCCTCATTTACTCTGCGATCTCGCTCCATCCACAGTATTTCTCCTGGTTTTCCATAACTCTATACCCAGGATCCCACAAGGGTGAAAATGTGAGAGGATTCAGGCCACACCCCTTCTCGTAACCACAGCGGACTGCTGGCACGCACACTGCTGGTATAATTGTTAAAGTTGCCTCTATCTACAGTATAGCTCTTTAATGAACAGAAAATACATTTTCAGGTGGGTCACCATTTTCTTCCAATCAAGTAAAAGAACCCATTTATCAGGCTCAATTTTATATTGTTCCAATTCCAAATGTGTCTGCTCATTTTCACCACTACCAATGTCACGTGTTTATCCTGTATGATACTTACAGGATTACAGCATCTACAATATATGCATCCAACCTTTCCGTGTATTATTTGTGTGGCAACGTTGACGTGATGACATGAGTTAAAAACTTCTTCAAACAATCTCCTTTTAAAAACGGCGTCTCTAATTCCAGTTGTTACACTGCTCGCTGTCTCTCACGTGCGGGGCGTGCGAAATAACTACATTATCATATACAGTATAGCCACCTCTCTCTTTCTCTCACTCACACAAACGCACACGTACGCTCTGGTGTAAAAACGTGCAGGGTGCAAACGCAGTTATGTAGTTAGCATCTGATGGAAGGCAGTTTTTAAATCATGATGTGGGCCAACCAAAATACATGGTCTAAAATATCAGAAATACTTTGTATGTCCACTATCAATGAGTCAGCTGGCAACCGGAAGTGCAGCGGCGGCCCAAGCTGAGCGCTGAAGGGTTGGATACATGTTCTCTCTCCTCATTGGATGCCATTTTGTTATCTTGACCGATTTTTTACTTCTGTTTACGAAAGAGCTGAAAAAACAGGGAGACCCCTGTTACTGTCTGAACAAACACTACACTATATACAACAATGATTACTATCAGAACGAATATAGAGCTATTTATATTTAAACATGACACTTTACATTTCACCGTGTTTAACGATTAACTCCCTCTTTCACCCACTCAGTTGAGCTCTAATACACAATAACAGCGCTAATGGCCTCTCGAGAAGAGCAAATGCACATTAATAATGTATTGTACAATGAGACTCTCAAATGAAACATTTGTTCGATCGCTAGTACTGAGAGGACATTTAAATGGGTTCAAGAGGATTCTTTTGAACAAACTGCTTTTTATTGATGATGATAACAATTATGTTTTAGTTTGAGCAATAGATTTATCCTCTTTTTATTGTTGCATATTGGTCATTTCCGCTGCGTTCTCCTTTTGATCTACTGGGTGTTCTTTCTCTCTGTTACTATTCATGATCCATGCAAACATGCATGGATCACGTGTTTATCTGTAATTATTTAATGTTGCATAATTATGTCTGCTTTAGCTGCTATGTTTACCGTGCGTGCGTGCGTGCGTGCGTGCGTGCGTGCGTGCGTGCGTGCGTGCGTGCGTGCGTGCGTGCATGATTTCATTTTCCCATGTTACTTCCGAAGGGTATACAATATAAACGCTCTGTGGCATTAGTTTACTGGTCCAGATCACACCACGCTGACAACAGCGTTCCACGGTGAGACCGAGGACAGATGGTCAGTGACTATTCATCCTGTTCCTCTCAGACACAACAGGGCAGTGGAAGTTAAACCATGAAATATCACACAGAGACAGCAGATAGCCCACCCCAGGAAACAGTGGTCTTTCATGTCCTTGACACTTCAACACTCGCTGCACAAATGGGATACTACCCCCCCACCCCATCAACCACACCGTAGAGGTCACATCCAGGCAGTCAGCCGCACCACATATTTCATTTCCTCCATCAACTTTTATTTCCACAGAGCCAACAGGTCACCGCCAACGTTGAAGTACAGTTCATGACATCCTGGCAGCTACTGTACCACCATGCAGACTGGGGTTCCATTCCTCCTCCAGCCTGGCCGGGTGCTCCAACACAGCTCTGAGGGGCGCTATAGCCCCTCCTATATATACAGGTTTAATGTTTGTTTTAAAAACGCCATTGACAATGAAGGGAGAGTTTACGTCACATTGTCCCTCATTACGTCATATTGTCTCTTTGTTGTTAATAGCATTTAATGTTTGTGTTGGCACTGTTTGTTTTACATCACCATTACATCAACATGAGTTAGACTTTAATATATTAGCGCCCCTCACTTCACACAGGTGTGATTTTTGAATTTATACAAGGCCAAGGCGCACTGGAAAAGATGCCTATTGTGAGTGCATGCCCCTCCTGTTATGATTTATACGATAGATAGATAGATAGATAGATAGATAGATAGATAGATAGATAGATAGATAGATAGATAGATAGATAGATAGATAGATAGATAGATAGATAGATAGCCATAGTCATAATGACTCATGTCATGCTTTTTATAAATGTAATTTCTGACTTCAAAAGGTTAGAAAAGCATGGCTTCAGCTTCGCAACCTCAAACAACTGAAACAAGTTATATCTTTATGTCACACAGTTAACCTGGCACATGGCTGCAGTCACATGCCCGTGCAGGATGCTGTCAAACTAATTTGATTTATTATAACTTTCATTACAATTGGGGGGTGGGAGGCTTAAAGTTGGATGTTGAATAATAAAGTCTTCAACTCAAACAACGGAGAAAATGCCACAAATGCCATCGTGATTATTTTTCTGTGTATCTACAGTATTTCAAAGACAGTAAGAAGGACATGGGTGGTCATGCAACAGAACTTTGTAGCAGCAACATCCCAGTCTGACATCAGTTAGATTTTGACGTAACGGGTAAGGTCTTTAGAACACTAGAACACTTGAACCCTAAAATATGTACTGTTTTTATTGGTTTTATTCTTATTTTACTTATTTTTCTAATAAAGTTGTCATTTTCTCTTGTCCATTTCACAAAAAAAGAAAAAAACTGATATCCAAGGGGGGGGAATTGGTGAAAAATGTGGGTATTGATTTAAAACTAGTGTACCACAAATATTCATTTATAAAAAAGGGGGAAAAAAGAGCTGGGAACTTCTCCTTTAGTCCACCGGGTCCACCCATTCCTGGGACATGTGAGAATGAGTATGGGATTCTTTTTGTACCCTCTATCACTAACGCTGGGTGAAATTCGCCCAAACACCTGCCTGTAAAAAATACAAATAAAAACAGGGATTTGGGCAGGGAAACAAACCTACCTTCTATGTCACTGAGCATTCTGAAGGTACCCAAGGACACGCCCACCTCATACATCAACATTATGAAAATCAAAAACATAATTGTCCGGGTTAATATCACCCAGTGTTAGTGTTCCAGGGTTAATTGCCTCATCAGCTGGCCTGGGATTGAAAAGATTCTTAACGTCTGTTATTTGTGTCGAGGAGAATAAATAACTAAGTACATTAACTTTTTTTGTTTATTATAATAATTGTTTGCAAGCACATTTCACTCTGCTACATTTCAAAAATAAATATTGTACTTTTGACTGAACTTTATACAATATATTACGATATTACAACAACATATTATCAATGAATCACTTATTTCAAATAGTGATCTACAAGCTCACAGTGCAGTATACTGTATATGCTGCACCACAATGTGTTGTGAGCTTGTAGATCAGCTATTTCCACTATTTGTTTACATTTCCGAATACAGCAATGCATTGATTTTAAAAGGAAATGTTTTTTGTAATATGTATCCTATATATTAGAAATGGCTACTGGGAAGGCCCGCCAGTGGACCACAGCCACGTCACTTGGGCTCAGACATAACTATAAACAAACCCAATATGACCATATATAGGCATGTCACTATGAATCATCACATTACCCCCGAAACTATGACTAGCATAGTCGGCCGGTATTATTGGCCAGTTTGTAATAATTGATTATTACTTAAAGAGACACTTCACCCTGTTTGCAAAAAAATACATGTTAATGACGTTTAGAAGCTTTAGAACACTTTCCTGGGGGTCTTTATGTGTGTAATATGTGGTTTTCGATATTTTAGATTTTAGCAGTGAGCCCAGCCCAGTGTCTATGATGTCATTGACACTGCAGGGCTCACTTCCTTCCTGGACTACTATTCCCATAATACTGTGGTGAACTGCTCCTTGTGGATTGGGGGAGGGCTGTTTTACTGAGACAGCATGTAGTCCAGGAAGTAAGTGAGCCATGACATCAGAGACACTGGGCTCACTGCTAAAATCTAAAATATCTAAAACCACATATTACACACATAAAGTGTTCTAAAGCTTCTAAACGTCATTAACATATATCTTTTTGCAAAAAGGGTGAAGTTTCCCTTAAGTAGGCCTATATACTTTGCCCACCACTGGTTATCAGATGCCTGTCAGAATTTCTTGGAAACAAAAACAAAAAAAGCTGAGACAAAGATCTATTCTGCAGCTTTGCTCTTTGAGGCCTTCTTTTTCTTCTTGTGGCCGGGAAGAGAGCTTTGAATCAAAGCCTTGACTTCTTTGTCCTCTACTTCATATTCAGACTTGTAGAGCTCTGGCTCATACAAGCTGTTTGTGATTCGCTGCGGTCCATTCGCCATTAGCAACACGGTGAACTTGAACTGGGCTACAAACTCGCCCTCTTTCTCATGCAGCACATTGAAGGGCCTCAACAGTCCATGCTGGACACACTCCCCCATGCCCATCTTTGCCTTTACCTCGTCCTGAAATGCTCTAAGAGTGAAGGGCATGACGCCAAAGCGTTTATCCACATCAGTGAAGAACATCCGAGATGTCTTCAACTTCAGGCCGTACACTTTGTCGGGGTCTCGCTTATAAATGGTGGCCTTCTGTCCGCCGTCCTTGGCCTTCCCCTCTCCACTGCTGATCAGCACATCCACTGCATACACCTCGTGCACCTCAAACTCCTCCTCCTCGTGTTCCTTCCTCTGCTGGTCCGTGGGGTTTTGAATGATGGACTTCTCTCCATCAATGATGTGTTGTTTCAACTGATGGGACAGAATGCCCTCCATGGGGGAACACTTGAATGACTTGGCGATCTTGTTCCAGATGTCTGTCAACTGCGTGTTCTTGTTTCCGGGTTTGATGAGGCGCAGGGCGGCCTCGGCGCAGAGGTGCGCGGCTATGAGAACATCAGCCTTCCTCCCGGTCAGCGGGGCATCCTTGGTCACTCCGACAACAAAGCTGTGGGCCGCGTTCGAGATGAAGCCATCGACGTGCACGCCCAGCTCAATTTTGACAAGGTCCCCATCCCTTAGTACAACGTCTGTGTCACTCCTCAGAGGAGAGAAGTGGCAGACACAGTTGTTAACAGACACACTGGTAGGGAAGGCAATGCCTTTCTTCATGTCCTTCCTTCTTTTAAGGACGTTCACGATTTCTGTCAAGATAAAGGCATCTCCCTTTTCACAGAGGCTGATTACCGAGAAACCTGCTGTTGCTGCCTCCACCACGGTCTTGAGGGCCTTGTTTGCGATCTCAGCCCCAAGCTTGTACTTGGAGACCACGAGGTCATCAGCGATGGTTTGGTCTTGGGATTCATCGTCTGATGAATAATCAGACATGGTTGCAATTGCCTCTTCGTTTCCACTTAAAAGTAACTTTTTACTCTCCTGTTTCTCCTTCCCGGCAGCCTGACTGAGCCACTAAGTGAAGTACACAACGATGGTTCAATGTGACAGACACACAGAGAATCCGTCTATTTATAGATATTGATGTAATACGTCCTTTTGCTATAATCAATGACGTAAGCAGTGACACTCACTGTGAATAATGACTCTTAATTCTGTGATGTCATAATGCTTCATTTTTTATGTAACACACTTTGAATTGCCTTGTTGATGAAATGTTCTAGACAATCTCGCCTTGCTATAATACATGTAAGCAGAGGGACACATGTAGAATCATGACATCACCAGGGTACAGAGGATCAGCCACACTGAACAGAACAGGAACCACACACCAGCAAACACAACTATTATTGGCTAATGGGAAATGTAATAGGACAGACAGTGCAGATCGCAACACCCCAGTAAACAAACAAAATAGGCAACAGCATGTCAATTTATGTTGACGGTACCTGACACATATGTGGTGAAGCGTTGCCACGCCAATAAGCTATAATTACCTGTTTGTGATTTAATCCTTTCTGCGTTACAGTCCATTTCTCTTAATGATCTGCTTGGCTCACCTCTTGACAATACACTCACAGCTCCAATGACTTTGTTGTGTTTTTCACAATGTGTTGATGCATCACTGAACACTGAGTAAGCCTGTACATCAGAAATAACAGATATGCATGTGGAGATTTATAAACAACAACAACAACAATGAAATACTTAACGTTTCAACAAGGATCGAGACCTGTTTGTGTATTTCCATCTGCCTTGAGCCAGTATGTGTGTACGTGTGTGTACGTGTGTGCGTGCGTGCGTGCGTGCGTGCGTGCGTGCGTGCGTGCGTGCGTGCGTGCGTGCGTGCGTGTGCATGCGTGCGTGCGTGTGTATGAGAGAGAGAATCAATTACTGAAATGCAGAGATTAGCAACTAAATCTAGCTTCAAAGACACAGTGAAGACACATTATGCCTTTAGAACCAAGGTCTAAAATCAATCCCATCTATTCCTGCTAAAGTCATCAGAGGTTACATGATATCTTTGACACCACTTGGCAAGTTGGCAAAGATCACAGAACAGTAAATCTATTTTCTGCACTATCAGTGCAATCCTTTTGAAATACATAAAAAACGGAACTGTGCAGCATTTAAATGACAGCATGACATATCCATCATTTAAAATTGCCTTCGACATAGTTTACATATAGACTGAACACTCAGCAGATTATTCCAAACGAGAAAATGAAACATGGCCATATTGATAAATTGATAACATGTTTTTATACTGTTTTATCATTTATGTTGAGGAGATACGTGTGTGTATGTGCGTGCGACGTGCGTGCGTGCATGCGTGTGCATGCACGTGAGGAGATATGCGTGTGTGCGTGCATACGCATGCACACTCCTGGTACAGGTTTTTTTTGTCTTGTCACCTTTCCAGCAAAGTAAACTAGCAGCATACAGTTGAATCAGTTCAGATTACATCAGTTACTATAGTATAGTCTGCTCTCCTCGCCAACTATCACCCACATGTGTGTTATGCATCAAACAGGTGTGATTACAGATGCTACGGTAGTCTGACAGATGCTTTGCTCCTTTGGTCAAATGTAATATTTTGCAGGCTAATCCATGGTTCACAATGACATGTCATTGTGAGTTAACAACATAAAGCTGCAGTTGGAGGCCTCGGATGTCTCCCTGCAGCACCTTGCGTCTGTTTCTTCCCACTTTAATCTAATCCAGCACCTTTAATGTTCATGTGGGACAGCAACATGAATGATGTGCAGTCTGCATAATGGTACCTTGATCCAATTGTGCTTTCTGGAGCCATGGCTGTTAATGTCAGCCCAGCTATGTCCCAACACTACCTTGACTCACCCTGTTAGAGATGCTGCTACAGACCCTGCAGGCTGCATGAAGAAGGCAGTTGCATCTGCCGAAACGTTGGTTTCTCACTCTGCGTCCTAATAAATAATCAGAACTTTGGCAGTGTGTGCGGCCACTCTTTTGTCTTTTTAAGACTAATCTTTTTAGATGTTTCTGCCGTGGGCTGACACCACTATTAAGACCTCCTGCACAGAGATGCTGCAACAACCTCAGCAGCACTTTAGTACCATGTCTCAACATGAATCATGAGTCTCTCTAGTCTAGGCCCATTCCATGCCATGACAAATATGATAGGACACCTCACATCAGCCTATACGTGATGGATCAGTTAGTATATCCAGCAATTCATGACAAAATAACCCTAATGTTGTTATCCATGTTGCTGTCACAAAATGGGGAAATAAGACACGTACTTTGTGCATCACTATCATTTGTGGATATTATTATATGCTTGTTGTTCTACAAATGTACTGTGACATTTAGTTTGTTTACCATCTTATGTATTACATGAAGTGTTGTTTTTCTAATTAATCCTATATATTAAATGGAATACTGTTGCCTAAATATAAAAATAATATGCGTGTGTGTGTGTGTGTGTGTGTGTGTGTGTGTGTGTGTGTGTGTGTGTGTGTGTGTGTGTGTGTGTGTGTGTGTGTGTGTGTGTGTGTGTGTGTGTGTGTGTGTGTGTGTGTGTGTGTGCGTGCGTGCGTGCGTGCGTGCGTGCGTGCGTGCGTGCGTGCGTGCGTGCGTGCGTGTGTGCGTGCGTGCGTGCGTGCGTGCGTGCAGCAACCTATACGTTGTTATACCTTTCAATCCGGGAGCTACCTCTGTGTCCAACAAAATTATTCTTTTAAAATTTTTGTATGAGAATTTGAAGGTTTTCAGATACCTTAGGTTAGGTTTTAGAATCGGCCTCAGGTATAAATGGGTTCATTAGGTATTAAAATAAACACTTACAACCTTTTTCCAGACTTTAAGCAAATGAGTCCTAATTTTAAATCCGAGACTTAAGTCCAGAGCATCAGGTGGTGCCCTGGACAGGGTGTGGAGGCTAGAATCCACCACGGTGCGCATCTGAGTTTGGCCAAGCGTCTACGAACACAATTGACCATGGGGGAAATTCATATTTGTCACTGGACTGCACTGTCACTGTCAGCAGCCAGCGGGCGGCATTGGAAACACACATGGCATCTTCACGTGTTTATGGTTCAAATCTGCAGCAAAGCCAATCAAAGCTATGGGAAAATGAACCAGATTAGGAGGACAATTGTGTATGCCACCTAATTTGGCACACTGCACAGAGCCTACTGGTGCGTATAACAACTAAACTGGGAGAAAAGGGTGGCTACATTGAAATTGAGAAGAAGAAGAAGAAGAAGAAATACTTAATGGACGACATCGAGATGCACTAGTTGCCTGCTATTTAAGGATGACTTCACCCATTTTTTATCTTCATATAATTGGTCCTTACTAATGCTCATTATAGCATGCTGCCATTTATGTCTAGGCCTACTCTAGACAGTTCAAAAACCCACCTACCAGTGACATCATTGATGGGGAATCCAAGCTATTATAATTAATGGAAGCCATTGTTCTTGCATGAATACAAATCTAAATATATATATATTAATCTTCTTTGAAAAAATAAATAAAAATGATGTCACTGCGTTTCTGAAGACAGAGTAGATTTAAAAAAAAAATGTATCATGACCATTAGTGAGGACCAATTATATGAAGATACAGTAGGTTGGAAATGGGTGAAGTCGTCCATAGAGGTTATATAATAATCCAACCTGCTTCTTTTCATGGACAGACAGACAGATAGATTGCCCCGACGACCTAACAGCATGGGCTCAATGTATGTAACTTAGATAGCATTTTATGTAGACATATAGGCCTACAGTTTAATTATATAGATATTGCATGTTAGGTTCTTAGCTTACGTATGATTCATGATGACTTTTTTATGTGATGTATTACCAATACCATGTTTTTTCTTCTTGCTTACTGTAAATCGCTCTGGATTAAGAGTGTCTGCTAAATGCCTAAATTGTGGACCACTAAAGAGATTATCCTGCATGCAGTAGTAGATGATATAAACTGGATGGAGTCTGTCTGGATAATGCCTCATTTCTACGGAGTCTGGCCATTGTAGTGGAACTAATACTCCTGCTGTAGGCTACCTGCTGAGCTACTCTGCCGTTTGACTGCATGCTAGAGGGCTGCAGACAGTCTGAGACGTTTCTATTTTATCTATTTTATTTAGGCCTATGGCTTATAAAGATACAGTTTTAGTGTTGTCACTGTGCTCTCTTTTGTTGGGGGGGGGGGGGGGGGAGTATTTTACAGACATCATCACATGAAATCCTGATGACATGACTGTCCATTGTGCTTGAATATAGAAATATTCGTTTTAAAAGGAAAATATAGGCTACCCCAATTTCCCCACCTTGTGATTATGGTGCGAGGTGCGTGTGTGATCGTGGTGCATCTATTCTATATGTTTCATAATGGGCCTATCAATCTGCGTTTGTGAAAACAAAGTAGTGACTTTAAGTTGTTGTTCTGGTAACGGCCGCTTGGAGGCGCCCGTCTCCCATTGTGTGTCTCTGCGCCGCTGGGAAAGAACTGCTATAGTTGACGTCAGACCTCAGCAGGAGCAGCCAGTCTCTCTGCTAGTACAGTGTTTCTACACAGGCTACTATCAAATCAATTAATAGTATATTGTCTCTACAAACTACAAAGTGTCTATAGTGAGTGTCTAATACATTCAGTGAGACATGGAGGAATATGGAGGACAATGATGGTGGCGGACTTTAGACTGTAACTTACTTGCGCACCATCATCTATGCAAATGATTTGTTCCGCTCGTTTAAGGTGGATTACAACAACAGCAGCACAATGAACACCTGCGCCTTTCTGTTGATTTTAACCGTTCAGATCTACGCTGATGGTATTGAGGAGGGACCAACAGGTAAGAACATTTAATTCTGTGTTCTCTTCATGACGAGCGCAGCTGGGAAGTTGTGCGCCTTGATTTGGAGACAGTTTGCTTTGGTCTGGATTTTGTGCGTCACGGAGTGGACGATATTTTAACTTTGTATGACTATTAACTTAATAGTTGGAAATGAGACAATAACAAAAGAAGCCAATGGGAAGAGCTTCTGTCGCAATGATTTTAATTGCTAACTCTTTACAGTAAAAGTGATATTTCTCAATTGCCTCTCCTTCAGTGACATCGCGCGCTCTATCCTTGACGCTTCCTGACCTGACTGTTAATGTCAGGTCAAAGTGAATTGGTTCTCAAACATTTTCATTAAGGGCCCAAAATGGATACTTTAACTGTTTAACTGTTCCTTATTTAGCTTACCCCCTGGAATCCATACAAACAGATGATCCTGTGTGTGTGTGTGTGTGTGTGTGTGTGTGTGTGTGTGTGCGCGTGCGTGCGTGTGTGTGTGTGCGCGCGCATTTAACTTTTTTCATTCAAGCAAATGGACAGTCTTGGGGATTTGATGGGATGTCTGTAAAATACTTGATACAATGATACTGGCATTCAGTGTGAACATCATGATTATTTGAGAATGATTGAAATTATTTCAATTTCAATTATTTGCATGTGTTTCCAGATTGTAGGGATTTCAAATGTATGCCTAATTATTTGAATACTTAAAACTAATACTTAATATCAAATCATATATGGAGTTATGGAGAGAATGAGAGAGTAGCCTACAGTGACAATTTGCAACACTACAATTTAACTTTTGGGAACACTGTAAAATATGTTTTCCAGCAAAGGAAGGATCCATTGATAATGATTACAAAAACAATGTAATGTTATTTTTGCCACCTGGTGTCAAAGATATTATGTAACCACTAACCTCTGATGACAATGATGGGATTGATTTGAGGTATTTCTAGACTGACTGAGGTGTGTCTTCAGTCTTCACCATTGTCTTTGAAGCTAGATTTTGATAATGCAATAATGCTTATGTTTTGGTATTGGCTTATGTTTTGGTATTGCACGCACGCCTGCACACACACACACACACACACACACACACACACACACACACACACACACACACACACACACACACACACACACACACACACACGCAGGCGACGCAGGCGACATTGAATTCAGTTTGTAGTGTGTACATGTGAAAGTTGTTGTAATAAACAATGTGGCAATCATATACATGTATAACTCGGATGCTCTTTGATGAGAACAAGCAGCATGTATCACACTGCAGCAAAAGCCAGGCTGATGTGTGTTTGTTCTTGTTTATAAATCTCCACACGCATCTCTTGGCTTTTAGTTCTCATGTACAGGCTTACACAGAGTTCAGTGAAGCATCAACACAAAGTCATTGGAGATGTGAGTGTATTGTCAAGAGGTGAGCCAAGCAGATCATTAAGAGGAATGGACTGAAACGTAGAAAGTTATAATTAAATCGCACACAGATAATTATAAGCGCTCATTGGCATGGCAACGCCTCACCACATATCTGTCAGGCACCGTCAACATGAATTGCCATGCCTATTTTGTTTGCTAACTGGGGTGTTGCGATCTGCACCGCCTGCGCTAAATTATAATTCCCACCATTAGCCAATAATAGTTTGCTGTTCACTTACACCACTTATAGCAAGACAAGTTTGTATAGCACATTTCAGCAACAAGACAATCAATTCAAAGTGCTTTGCATAAAACATTAAAACATCACAAAGTTTAGATGGTGCAACAAAAGCATACAAATACGATTACAGTGCAGAAGAAAATTACAAGTGCAAAATAAATGATAATAAATTAATTAATTAAATACTCAGGCACAATAAGGCAGTTGCAAAAGTTAAGGTCTTTATCTTTGGTGCATAAAAAGTGAACGCTCCTCCTCCCCCATTTAGTTCTGAATCTGGGGACAGAAAGTAGACGTGACCCCAGTGACCTGAGAGCTCTGGGTAGTTCATGATGTAGTAGTACCAGATTAGACATTTTCTGTACTTTGGCCCCAAACATGCTTTATAAACCAACAGTAGTATTTTGAGATAATGTATTTGACAGACATGGAGCCATTGTAAAGATGTAAGAACTGGAGTGATTGATAGCAATATTACTTTTCACATCATTTATTATAGCAAGAGGACTTCCGATTTATTACATCACAATGTACTTAATCCAGAGTGATTTACAGTAAGCAAGAACAACACATGGTAATACTTCAAATACATAGAAATAGTCATCAAGGATCATAAGTAAGCTAAGAACCTAGCATCCGTCAAACAGTAGAATATCTATACATATTAAGTATACACTATCAATGCTAGTATGTCTACATAATATGCTATCTAAATTACATAATTTTAGCCTCTGTGTACGCTTGCAAGGTCATCAAGGCTAGGGCAAGTGCTACGGGCAAAGGTGAATAATCAGGAGCAGCACGTAAGATGTAGAGGAACCACACTATTCCTCCCAGACAGTTCTACTTCCTGCTGAACAGACACCCTGGGTGCATTTTCTGTACCTGAGATCTGCACATAAAATCCATATTTTTCCATATGTTTCGTTCATGTACTTCAGCCTTGGTGGTGACCTATTGGCCCGTTAGAAATACAAGTTGATGGATGAAAATGGAAATAAAATATGTGGTGGGGTTGATGGATGAAAATGGAAATAAAAGATGTGGTGGGGTCTTACGGTGCTGTTAACCCATTGAGACCTGGAACGCATCCATGTCACGTTAACGTTTAACCACATTAACCATTAACCCATTTTGGGGCGGGAACCAGTTTTGGTGTTTTAAACATTGTTATAATTTAGCTATTGAAAAATAGCAGATCTACAAGCTCATAGCGCGCCACCGAGTGGCGCGCTATGAACTTGTAGGTCTGCTATTTTTGAAAAATCGTTAAAATGTGCCTCAAATCTTTCCGAAAATTGTCATGATTTAGAAAACTTTTTTTTTAAATTTCGACGTCAGGCCTGAATGGGTTAATGAGCGAGTGTTGAAGTGTCAAGGACATGAAAGACCACTGTTTCCTGGGGTGGCCTATCTGCTATCTCTGTGTGAGATTTCATGGTTTAACTTCCACTGCTCTGTTGTGTCTGAGAGGAACAGGATGAATAGTCGCTGACCATCTGTCCTCAGCTCTTCGCTCTTAACGTGGAATGCTGTTGTCAGCATGGTGTGATCTGGACGAATTGTCCTTCTGTGTCACAAAGGCTATCTCCTTTCCTAAAATGAAAGCATGCGTGTATGGATGGGTTAGCACTGTCTGGCAGTCTGCTGCGGTAAATGAGGAGGGGTTATGGCCTGAATAATCACGTATGTGAGATCCATCATCCTGGGTAGAATATGGGAAAAAAATGACAACGTTTCGATGTATCGGTCACATCTTCGTCAGACCTGCCGAAGATGTGACCGATACATCGAAATTCGAAACGTTGTCATTTTTTACCTGCACCCTGTAAATTGAAAAGGGCTTGAACTGTCTGTGATGCTCCAGTGTTCCTTCCTATACCTACGCATGTGTTTCCAGTTCAAAACTGCTACTCAGCCAATTTAGTGAAGCTATAGACAAATCCACAGAAGCACAGATCGCTGCCCTATAGTTGCGGTGTCGCGGTGCCAATCGACTACTTGACATACCACAGTTATAATTGTCTGTAGAATCGTTGATACTTAGGGAAATGAACTGGAACAGGACATGGGTATGGCCTGTTATGCACAGAGCCTGTGTTTCTCCAACTCACTACTACATGCCTTTATAAGGTGTACAATATATCAGAGCCTTGCAGAGGTGTGCTTACTGTTCAGAAAAGGAAAGGAAAGTGTTTGCAAAGAGAGCAGGTCTCCGGCTCTGAAGTGTGAGTGGGTGTGGGTGTGTATGCGTGTGTGTGTGCATACAATATCCTAAAACAGGGACCATTTGCCAACTATGCAGGGATCTGTGCTCAGTCCTATCAGAGTCCACTGGCTGATTCTGTACAGGCTAACAAAGAGCTCTGAAAGGAACCATTCTGAGGGAGGGAGCTGGGCAGACCAGGGGAGATAATTATATGTGACACATATTTATCTTGGTAAGGTCTCTTCATTGTAAGTGCTTTATCGAGGGGTCAGGAATCAAGACCTGCCATTGGTCCAACAAGACAAGTGGGGGACTCCCCACTTGTCTTGTTGGACCAGATAAGAAAAGAGTTAAGTGAGTGTGAAATATTATTCAAAGTGGGGGATGAGCATGGTGAGATTCACCAGAGCAATTTTTACTTTATTGGGACAGGACAGTAGAGAGAGAGGACACTGAGGTTCAGAGATGGAACAACATTGCAACTCAGGTCACCAGAGGGAATCGAGCCGGGTACATTTTGATTACGCTGTTGCTGGTCAGCCAATGGAGCACGCCCAACTACAGCTTTTAATCAACATACTTTGATTGATTGATTGATTGAATAGTTTATTAGACATAAATGTAAAAATCACACCCGTGTGAACTGAGTGGTGTAAGGTCTTATATAGACTGATCAGCTGTGGTCTGACGTAATGTCTGACGTAATGAAATCACACCCGTGTGAACTGGGTGACCATAGCAACCGTGCTCATTTTTTGGTACGAACAGACAGACAGACAGACACGTAAACTAACAAAGCCAGTCGTAGGAGTGTCAAAAACAGTCAACAGAGGTGTGTGTGTGTGTGTGTGTGTGTGTGTGTGTGTGTGTGTGTGTGTGTGTGTGTGTGTGTGTGTGTGTGTGTGTGTGTGTGTGTGTGTGTGTGTGTGTGTGTGTGTGTGTGTGTGTGTGTGTGTGTGTGTGTGTGTGTGTGTGTGCACTGTAAAGTGTGTTCATATTCACTGCAGGGGTTGACACTAACTGCCCGACTGCCTGTGGCAAGTACATAAAATGTTCGGGCAGGTGGAGTTAGCTTTGAGGTTGCCCGTCGGGCAAGTGCGTTTGAGTGGAGAAGCAACTGTCTTTAGTTCGCTACAACTACAGCACAAGATGTCTGTGGATTTCGAAATAAGTCGCCCCAGAATTCGCAGGTAAAGTATGAACTGTAAATGTACTTTTCCAGCAAGTGGACATGACCTAGAACTAGAAAATGACCTGTATTTGTCCTACGGGCAAGTGCCTCTGAGACCTTAGGACAGGTCTGAAATGACAGCATCATTATAGTTATTATTATGCGGCGTAAAGCATCTGTTATACCTGAATAACTGATGTTATAGCTCTCCTTCAGTCTCTTGAGCAGGCCTCCAACTGTGTTGGTCTTTATCTCAACGAGACGAAAACTGAATACGTAAACATATGCAAATCCAACAAAACCCACATTTTAAAAACACTTAACAACACTCCTCTGAAACGGGTTGATGACTGAAGTATTTGGGTTCATATATATCTTCTTCCCAAAAGGACTTTCAAACTAGGAAGGGTATGGCCTGGTCAGCCTGCAATGACATGCATAAGATCTGGTCATCCCAGCTTAGTAAGATGTTAAAAGTAAAAATATTTAGGACGACCGTTGAGCCGATTCTACTCTATGGCTTCGAGACATGGACACTTTCAAAGAAACAAGAGAATCGGTTGGATGGCACTTACACCCGCCTTCTAATGAGAGCGCAAAATCTGTCTTGGAAGAGCCACCTATCGACTAATCTAATATACGGCAACCTTCCCCGTGTTTCTTCACTGGTCCAATCCAGAAGAGCGCAGTTTGCCGGCCACTGCTACAGAGCTGACAATGAGGTTATATCTTGCCTTCTTCTCTGGAGTCCTGCCTCAGGGCGGACCAGAGGTAGAAAGCTGTTGTTCCCTGATGTCATCGCTATAGGGACACATGCTTCAGTAGGCAGGAACTGGGGATGGCAATGAAGGACCGGTGCTTCAGTAGGCAGGAACTGGGGGTGGCAATGAAAGGACCGGGAAGTCTGGCATAGCATTGTGGAATCCATGATCTCGACCACGGTCGAAAAATGATGATGATGATGAACTGATGTGAAATGTATCGCCTGCCGCAGACGAGAGCCAGGGCTGCAGGCGATGAATGAGATGAGAGAAACTACTGCGTTTTAGTCTAAACAGCAAATACACACACGCACGCATGGACACACAGAGCTGTATGATCCAACAAAGGAAACAGAGAGATGCAGGCGTTTCAGTCTCTGTAGCTCCTCCAGGCTGCAGAAAGTGGTTCTGGAAGACCAGAGGAGAGGAAAGGCTCTCCTGTGCACTTTACATTTAGCCGCCCTGTTCGCCAGGGTTCACTTCTTTTCCCTCCGTCGGCATCAACACAATTTTAACCACGCTTCTTTAGGGCGATCCCAGCTAAACACAACGGAGCGCTATGGACAGGAAGTGCCCAGGTTCAGAGCGGTTGTGACTTGTGAAGCTGCCCTTATAGTGTCTATATTGTGAGATACCTCCAGTGAAACCTGAAACCGATGCATTCACAGGGAAGTCAAAACAGTCACTCCGGTCCTCTCTTCCCCCTCCCTGCTTGTGTAATGGTATAGGATGTCTCCTGAATGAGTGACTATTGTTTGACATGAGGATCTTTTGTGTGATAATGTTGGTAGAGATTTGGGCAGCTGGAAGCTCCTCGGCAGCTTAGTTGTGATTCAGGTGTTGAAGTGAGATGGAACAATGGCTACGGCCTATTGATTTCTCCAACACAGAGAGGCGTGTCAGAGCAGTCCCTTCACTCCTCCGTTTCACTAGTGAGAAAGGAAACAAAGGCACGTGCAGGGACGTACGTGTCATCAGAATGTGGTGTCATCATGTCTTCATCCCACTGTCACCATATACACTCTCATACACGCATCATAAAAAGCGGGCTTTGTTTTATTATTGTTATTATTTGGATTATTTTTAGCATTTTTTATGCACGG
Source organism: Electrona antarctica (assembly GCF_951216825.1). Taxonomy (NCBI): domain Eukaryota; kingdom Metazoa; phylum Chordata; class Actinopteri; order Myctophiformes; family Myctophidae; genus Electrona; species Electrona antarctica. Next base: position 18,816,987 of record NC_136811.1, read on the forward strand.
ACATACACACAGCTTGTGTGTATGTCCGTTTGAGCACGGAATGGGTTTGTAGCACGGAATGTGATGATTTGATTGGCTGAGCACGGAATGTGATGTATGATGATTTATGATGATAAGAGCGCCCCTCACTTCACACGAGTGTGACAGGATAGTGAAGAGGGAAAATAAAGCAACGGCAGTGAGAATAGATCATGGCATGCGTTCAACACAGATCTCCAGCCAGAATCTATCAAACCAAGTGACATTGTGGTTACTGGCATGACTCGCTAACCTGCCGTTACAGCCTTTATTTATTTATACAAATATACAAATTATACAAAAGTCTGGGTCATTACTTGCGCAAGTACTGCGATCGGCTGGGTATGTCGGTGTTGTCCACCGTATGACGGTGTTGTCCACCGGCCAATAAGGGACCACCATGCTTGATGGTCGACGTAACTAAGGTACGTTTGGTGATCGGCTTGGTATGTATAGTATGTATAGGATGTTTGTATGTCGTGGTAAGAATGGTGGTCCCTTATTGACTGTTGATGGTGACGTAACTAAGGTACGTTTCAAGGTTGGTATAAGGTCAATAACGGGTCTAAAGGATTTAGAACAGCAGTTGTAATAATAGACGTTAGTTAGGAGCAGTACTTGCGCGTTCTCAAGTTGGCACCTCAACGGAGTGCATTTCTAGTTTATCTTGCGATCGGTAATAGTGTATAAACACTTTTTGTGCACCTCAATAACAGGTACAACCCAAAGCCTCATAATGCTCTTATATTGCTCAGTAATTCATGCCCACGGCAAACATATTTTTAACAACATTTAAAGTCTTTGCCATGGTCCTTCAAAAGTGTATTAAAAGATTTTAACAGAAAAATCCACTCCAGTATGCCATGCCAGGTGTTTTTCTCTCTGGGTCTAAAGCTCCTAAAGATTCAATGGTAAAACGCCTAATTTTAACTTTGCCTGTCAATCATCTCCCCTGCACCGCTCCCCAGGGGCTGAAGCATAGGGGAGGGGCGGCGAGGAGAGGGGCAGGATTTGTGGACTGTTACATCACCGTCCACAGGCAAATCAGAGCACTTTAAATTAATCAGAAACCCCAGACTACAGAAGATCTACACAATGTTCAAAGTTCATGTTTTTGGGTGCAATTGAGGTCAGAAACCCTTACAAAAATAATACAATTTACAAAACAAGTTTTCAGCAGATGTTTTAAAACCTGCTCGTCTGAGAAGAGTCTGTGTATAAACAGGCCCCTGACAGACAGACAGACAGACAGACAGACAGACAGCAGGATTGCTCAGCTGCCTGGCGTTTCTGAGAGATGCCTCTACCAGCTGAAAGGGAGGAGAGGGGATGGGGAAGAGGAGGTGGGGAGGGGATGTGAAGGCAGGAGAGGAGAGCAGGTGATCACTCTAGGAGACATTATGGGTGTCTTACGATGGACGCTGGAATGGCCAACAGCGTCTCATTTGAGGAGCTCAAGGCCCTGATGGGTCTTTCGTTCATGTCATCCTCTGTACAACAGCAGGCTGAGGCCACAGACCCCGTTTGTGTTTTCATTAACTTAAACCATAAAGAATGTCACCATGCTCGCCCATGGAGACTACTGTTGACGAAAAGCTGAATTCAGAAGTTCAAACAGAGGCATACTTAGTGCAAAACCTGTGTGTGTGTGTGTGTGTGTGTGTGTGTGTGTGTGTGTGTGTGTGTGTGTGTGTGTGTGTGTGTGTGTGTGTGTGTGTGTGTGTGTGTGTGTGTGTGTGTGTGTGTGTGTGTGTGTGTGTGTGTGTGTGTGTGTGTGTGTGTGTGTGTGTGTGTGTGTGTCACATGCAAGCTTATGTGATTACTCCCACCGTATGTAAATATTTATTCTGCCATCCATGTAGTGCAATGTGAATTATGGCTTTTGTTGGTGTTGTTTTCCACCCTGCAAGACATAAATAAAAATAGAATCTAGAAACGTATATCATACGTTACAGTAGGTCATACATATATGTGTGTCTTTGCTGATGAATACATAGCACTGCAGAGATCAGGAGCAGACCTACAGTAGGATGCAGGAGCTCCTCTGTCTCTAGAGGGCTCCGTAGAACACAGATCTTCAGCCGGGGACCGACTGCTCTGAGGTCTGTGACTTGTCCTTTGTCTGTTGGGTCAGCTGGGCTAATTATGAACCAGCTTAGACTGAGATTATGACTGGAAGTAGGCTGATAACAGGGGACAGGAAAAAAGGCAGTAGCAGCTGAATGATGTTTGATATGGCTTTTACTCTACTTAGCACTGGCGTCATGTGACCAAGAGACAGCTGACAATGGAAACCTGTTGATGCAGAGATGTGTGGGGAAAGGAGAGAGGAGGTAGTCTTGTCACAGTACCAATGGCGTATCTACAATAAGACGAGGACAGGCAGCCACCTGTCCAAATCCATTTCTGCCTGGCCAAAATCCATACACGGAGAAAAAAGTGACCCTCAATCACCCATATTGGAATGCAAATGCATGCCTTTCAGCCTTTGTAGCCTACTCGTCTGGCAGGTATATCTCTTTGAAAACCTGTAGTGCTCCTGATTGTGCGCAGGGTGTGTGCTGGGGTGGAGACGACGACAACACCACATCTTGTCTGCCCAACATGTAATTCCTGGAATCGTGTGTGTTATTAGTACAGCACCCGGGGAGCAGTTAGGGTTAAGTGTCTTGCTCAGGGACACTTCGACACAGACCGGTGACGGAGGTGAACCGGGGACCTTCTGATTCCCAGACGGCCTCTCTCCTCATTCAGCTACACCCAGGAGCATGCGCAGATACACACTGGTGCTAAAGCACTTGCCATTTGGACAGCAATGTGCCCTTTTGAAAGTTATTTTTTTTGTACAGTTTGTTCATTTTATTTTTGTTTTGTACAGTTTACAGTATGGGGCCCATGGTGACATTGTTCAATTCTTGATTAAAAGCCTGATGCCAGATTTGTTTGCGTGGCATGCTGCATGCCGTCTACCGTCTTGCACCATCTTACATAATTTGTTTCAACCTAATTAGTGCATGGTAATATCTCAACTGTACTTTGTCCCTGAGGCATTTTAGAATAGTTTGCCTTACACCATCAAATCTTGAACAACGTGCACGTCGTGCACGCGTCTCTCACCGGCAAGTTTGTGGGCACACTATTTTTTTAGATGTGTTTTGGTGGAATGTAATTAATGTTCTCATTAGCTGAGTGAACGAGCTGAAAGGCAAAACTGAAATGCAGATACCCTTGGGGAACATTGTCGAGAGAGGACCTCCGCTACTGCTACTGAAATGTATTGTCTGGGTTTGGCACGAGATACAAATAGTATTGGGACAATCATTTTTTTACTCTTTAGCTTTTTGTCTCCACCAGGCCGAAGGCATAGGGAGAGAGTATGTTTTGCACTCCGTCCGTCCGTGTGTCCGTCCGTGTGTCCGTCCGTGTGTCCGTCCGTCTGTGAACAGCTAATCTCCGGCACCGTTAACCCGGTCGATGCCACATTTTGCACACACACTCCCTGGATGCCAACGATGAACCTCTGCCCCAAGATTTTCCAGAACAGCCTGTTATAGCGCCACCAGGAGGCCGCTTTGTGCAAAACAAGTTTTTGGACAGTACACCTACAGATTTTGTCCAAACATCATGCAAATTGGTACACAGTCTCTCTAGAGCCATTCAACGAAACAGGTCTTTCAGATTTCTCAGACTCCATCCTGATTGGCTAAGATTGGCTTCCAAAGTTTGCAGGAGTGCTCAGTTTCAAACAAAATGCTGCAAATCATGAACACATCGTGTGATTTCCGTGAAATTGTGCACGCACATTCCCACTAGGCCGAGGAAGAAATGCCACATGAACATTTTCAACTCGGCCTCATGGTGGCGCTATAACTGGCCGAAAAGTGTTTTTACCTCTAACTGCACGGATCTGTGGATCTGTGGACCAAGGAAAAACCTTTGCGTGGAATTTTTCACATCTGCTCTTTATAGCGCCACCAGGAGGCCGACATATGTAAAACACATTTTCTAATATTACTCCTTCAGATTTCATCCAAATTTCACGCAAATCGGTACACATGCTCTCCATAGTCATGTGATCAAGTTTTCTCATAATCCACCCTCATTGGCTACGATTGGCTTCTAAACTTTTCAGGAGTAGCCCGCTTTGTACCCGTTTTGTACAAATCGCCACAACTACTCAACGCAGCGTCCGATTGTGGTGAAACTGTGCATGCATATTCCCACTAGGCTTTGGAAGAAATGCCACTTGACCGTTTTCAAATCAGCCTCATGGTGGCGCTACAACAGGCCAAGCCGCGACACACACACACACACGTTTATATTGCTCCTAAACATTTTGCCAAACATCACACACACACACACTCCTATCCTCCTGGTGGAGACCTGTGCACTTTTTCTAGTTTCATTCTTTATTTTGTTTAGGTGCGCAGGCCCTCCAACGTCTGGCTTTCAGACATGACGTCATGTGGCAGCCAAGTCTATGGACTTTTAATGTTTTTCTTACTCTTAATCATGCTCCCCCAAGATTCAGCAAGCCCCCTGTGACATCATGTGGCAGCCACAGTGGGTGCCCCTCACTTCACACGAGTGTGATTTGTTTTATTCAGATTGACTCAGTGAGGTAACACAATCCCTGGAGTCTTTGACTCTTTGCAACAAATCTCTAAGTGAAGCCATTCCCTGCCTTTTAGAGAAGGATCCTAAAGATCCTAGAAGAGAGAGGGCGACATCTAAACACAGAGAGGTTACATCAAATACTGTGCATTCACTCTGTCTTTCAATGAACCATGACATTTATCCCTCACATCAGCGTAAACAATTAGAGAAGCTTAATTATCACTGACTCATTTAAGCATGATGTAACAGACCATTTGCGCTGGTCTGACCTTATGGAGAAGTAATGAAGGATTGTTTTCCTCAGCCAAGCCTTCTGAAGCCCATCAGAGGGAGAGCACAGCATGGCAGGCTAACTCAGTCACCTCAGAAACAACTCTGCCAGAACAGTACTCAGACAGGAATGTGTTTGTCTGGACTTTATCCACTACAGACAAGGGTTTAGAGGCGGTGGCTCAGGGATAGAGTGACCCGATGGGGGGTCATCCCTATGTTCCCCAGGTTCTATGTTCCCCAGGTTCTATGTTCCCCACTTACCTTAGGGTTTAGGGTTAGCGTTAAGGTTTCTGGTTTAAGGACTTCAGTGTTTTGTACTATACAGTTGTATGTATAAGTACAAAACAAAGAATGTTTGTTTTTGCCATCTTTGTTGAAGAGTCTGAGCAATTATGTTTTAGTTTATTCTATGCCAGTGTACATTTTTTGTTGGCCAAGACTAGATAGTTTAATAAAAAATGGTGGGCATTTTATTTTGAAGTTTTAGCTGGAAACGTTGGCTGGGAAGTTTCTGAACCAATCAGAGCGTCGCATCCCTCCAGGCTATGGGGTCTCAAAGTCTGTGACTTCCTGCATGTGAATTTCATTTGTAAACAAACTGACATGGAGACATTGGGAAAAGCCAGCGGATTATTTCTAACCTGTACACAACCTATACATATTTTAGCGTGATGATTAAGTTTAAAACAAGTAATAGGCTACACTGTCTGGATGTCATCTTGAATGAGAATAAGCTGTGGAGGAGGTCAAATGAAGCATGGGAAACAAACTGGTGAGCTTCATTTGTATTGGCTTTTATTGATGTGTATCTCTACACGTCATCACGCAGCACGTTTTCTTTTTCAGGAAGTAATTAAAAAAAATGTTTTACTACGCCTTTAATTAGCCTAGGCAGGCCTAAAGTTCAATGGATTGTTCAAAGACTGAGCTTAAATCAGAATTTGCTACTAAAAGTAACACACAAGACTAAGTTGCTAAAATACTTTTAGTCTTACTAAAATTACTAGGTTAGGTTTCTGGTTTAGGTTTAGGTTTATTCTAAGTGGGGAATAAAGAACCTTTTTTGCATGGTGGGGAACATAGAACCTGGGGAACATAGGTACGCTCCCCTGGATGGGAACCGCAAGGTTGCCAGTTCGACCCCGGGCTCCCCCAGAGTTGGTGTTGAAGTGTCCTTGAGCAAGACACTGAACCCCTAATTACTTGCGATGTGCAGGTTGGTGCCTTGCATGGTTTCCTCTGTCATCGGTACTGTATGAATGTGTGTGTGAATGGGTGAATGTAATGCACAATCTATGTAAAGCGGCTTGGATAAAGGTGCTATATATAAATGCACCATTTACCATTTACACACAGGCTACATAGGAAATAGTCAGAAGAGGGCACAGTGTTCCTTTCAGGTATTTTTTTACCAGGCACGTTTATTTTTCTGTGGCATTTGTATGCTTCATTTCTTAGATAGGAGAGTTTAAACTAGAGAGACGGGAAGCCAAGGACAGGGAGGAGAGACATGTGAGACAAGAACGGGAGTTTGATTCAAACTCGGGTCCTTTTAGTTCACAAGGAGCACATGGTCTGTGTACTAACTGGCCGAGCCACATGCACTCTTCCAGACATTTATTTTTTAAAGTGGTGCAACCACTCCCTTACGGAGCTATGTGTGTGGCTGGGTGGCTGGCTGCGTGGCTGCCTGCGTCTGAGCACGAAAATAGCATGGGTTTTTTTCACCACCTGTGCGCAACCTAACACACACACAAACACACACGCACATATTAACTGTATATATGATGATTTTGGGCGTGCCAGTACAGTACAGAGACAGTATAGTACAGTAGAGGGTACAGTAGAGGGACCCCCACATGGTAACTCTGTCATTTCTCAACCGTTTTGGTCGTGGGGCGGCTCGCCGGAATCGGCCCGGCCCCCTGGGCCCGTTCCTGGGGGTCTGGAACTTCCGGGGACCCCCCCCGGGGACCCCCACACAGAGTTGCACCACTCATTTCTTACTTCTTAATTATTTCCCCTACTTTCATTGATAGAACAGACCGATGTCGGCTGATACTGAACAGGCAAAGGAAGAGAGTGAGGGAGAGGAGTTGCTTTGATCGGGTCATGGCGATGGTGCTGGTGGGTTTGGGGATCTGCCCTCTGGCTCAGAGTTGTCATCGCAGCAGATGAATATGTATGTATGTGTGTAATGTATACTTGGTATACTTGGTGATGATAAGAGTGCCCCTCACATTGCAACATTTAACCCATATGCTGCCTCCTGCTGGACGCAGAGCCAACTGCAGACTGCCGAGCAATTTTCAATGTAGCACACGCTGGACTCACATCCTGTTTGGGCGTCCATCTTTGATGCTAAATAAATAGACGGTCAATGCTAGCGAGCTAAAATGAAGCCATCCTTGCTCTAGAAAGCGCCAATGTTTCCAGACCACCGTATAATCAGCCAAGACCTCCAAACGTCGCGCGTTTTATCCAAACCATGGAGAGCTCCGTAGATTTCGAGTTATTCAGCTTTTTAGTCAGCCTGTATAAAGAGAGGTGAACGGCAGCACGGTTGCGTAATCCGGTCTAGGATCGCTAAAGAAGGAATGGCCAAGCCAAAAAAAGAATCAGCTATCTGGTTTGATATCAATAATAAAGCTTATCAGACGGAACATTACGCCAGAAGCAGTTGCTGGTTGGATTCCTTCTGACGGAACGTTCCGTCAGAAGCAGTTAATTTGTTAAACGTATGCTGTATAATAGTGATATTCTCCCTTTCTTTTGATTACTCATGCAAGTTTTTATTCGTCTCTCTCTCAATCCTCCCTAAATGATCATAAATGTACCTAAATGTACATTTTAAATAGTGGACATTTACAGCGCCCTTATCTAAAGTTCTTTACACTTTACAGTGTGCCTTACTTTATATTCACCCATTTACTCACATTAAAACACAGATGGCTGAGGCAGCCATGCAAGGCACCAACCTGCTCATGGGATTTAGTGTCTTGCTCAAGGACACTTCAACACTAACCCAGGGTGATCTGGGGATTGAACCTCTTTAGTCACTGCCACTCCCCTCTCCCTTATGTCTGTTTCCTTGTCTGTCTGTCTGTCTGTCTGTCTGTCTGTCTGTCTGTCTGTCTGTCTGTCTGTCTGTCTGTCTGTCTGTCTGTCTGTCTGTCTGTCTGTCTCTCTCTGTCTCTCTCTGTGTCTGTCTCTCTCTCTCTCTTTCTCTCTCTCTCTCTCTCTCTCTCTCTCTGTCCTGTCAGTCTTAATGTTGCTAAAGAGGTTACACTCGAGTGATTCTGGTGAAGAGCTCCTCACTCTGGGAGGCGCGCTTGTGAGCTCAAACCAGACTGCAGTGTCTACTTCAGTGTCTACTTCCCTAGGCACTCATTAAGCCGAGAGTGAAGGTGTGTGCTTCCGTAGGCTGCAGGGAGGACGCACACGCACACACGCACGCTAGTTGAGATTAAAAGGCCTTGCAGACATAATTTAGTCGTGTGTGTCCTTGTCCCAGCCTGGGGTGATGAGAGAAGATAACATCATTACAACCTCCAGCTTCATATTAACTTGATTATACTAACTAAGTCTGCCTGGCGACAGGGGGAATCTCCCAATAGAGACTTTGTTTTGGAGAAGTTTTAGAGCAGAGAAGTTGTTTTGGGATTTGAGGAGTTAGCCTTACAATGATGAAAATGTTTTAGGCTTTTACAGGTTAGGTATAGGCCTATGGCGCAGGGTTGTAGTTATGCGTAATCTGTATTTAGTTGTGCGCTTGTGTCGCACACCTAAAATAGCAGATCCACAAGTTCACGACTCCTTGCTGTGTAATAATAATTCCTCACAAGTATTAATACTGCGTGCGTGCGTGCGTGCGTGCGTGCGTGCGTGCGTGCGCACACATGCGCATGCGTGCGTGCGACACACCTGGATAATCTGAGGGTGTTGATCTTTAGATAATGAGTAGGTATCACTCTAGTAGAAACTCCCTTCTATCATTCTGTTAAGGTTGAAGGAGGTCACACAGCTGACACACACGCGCACGCACGCACGCACGCACGCACGCACGCACGCACGCACGCACGCACGCACGCACGCACGCACACACACACACAATATACTAGTTCATTTTGCTGTATATTCTTTTATCACATGTACAGGTCCCCAAATCTGATATCTATAATATAGAGGAATATAGAGTCTACCGTATATTGCCACTTTATTTTGTATAATATTCTGACTATTTCTGTTAATTCCCATGGAAAGTTTCCACTTCGAAAGTTCGAATATGGTATAATATATGTACTGAAGAAGGTCTTGTACTGAAAGCTCAACTAATAAATCAATGGTGATTCCATTACGGTGTTGCATGGAGTCTTTACTTTAATATATTATCTGGTTGCTTCCGTTATGTTATTTATTTTTGGTGTGCAGATTTCCTTTTTGCAACTGACCTTTATTCCCAAGGTTTTGCAATCCTAAATCATTATGATCTCACTTAGTTTTTTAGTTATTGTTTGGGCTTTTCTGTCTTTATTGATAATATAGTGGAGAGATACAAGAGACAGGGTAGAGGAGTAACAGTTACATACAGCAAATGATGGCCTGGGAATCGAACCGGGGACTAACAGGCATTAGATCCGATTTGGTGATCTACCTTTATTTTGACTACAGCTTCCATTCACATTCACACTGCTTTCTAAGGAGCGTTCAGTGCAGTTCTCTCACCATTTCCAAGGGTGGCCACCGACTTACCCAGCCGATTTGCTCAGACACATATGACGTAAATTCTCCATTCATTGTCAATGGCATTTAATGTTTGTGTTCAGACAGAATCTACACTGTAGCCGTTTATAGGAGGGGCTGGCGCCTCTCAAAAATAGATGTCTCATTGGCCTCTGCAGTTTGTTGGAGACGTGTATCTCCAGCGGAAGGAGGAAGTCAAGCAGAAGTGCGGAAGGCACGCTGCGTCACTGCCACCTAAGTGACTACTGGCCAATCACAGCGTGTCATTTCCGGGACTTATCAATTTCAAACGTTTACATTGCCTCTGATTGGCCTACCGAATGTCCTCTTCCGTGACGCACCATTACATTCCTTGGCAAGCTTCCGCTATGCTTCCTGCTATGGTTCCACAAAAGCTTGCCTCCATGTGGCATACTCTGGAGATACACACACGCCAGAGCCTCCATGTGGCATACTCTGGAGATACACACACGCCAGAGCCTCCATGTGGCATACTCTGGAGATACACACACGCCAGAGCCTCCATGTGGCATACTCTGGAGATACACACACCCCAGAGCCCAAGTAGGCGTCCACAAGCAGCATGTTTGAGTGTTTGATGCAGTTTCATCCTAAGCCATCTGTTTGTTTCTAGCCCTTTGAGTGGCAAAATTAGTAAGTGGACTTATAATCTTCTATTGTGACATTGTAATTTCAGATGTATTGTGACACATTTTCTTCTACCTATCTGTATACTTTATTTCCACGGTTGGCAGTGATGGAAGTTCAGGCTTTGGGCCTAACTTGTATTATTTTCGAATGCTGTTTACAATACTTAACTGATAATACTTAACCTTGTTTTTCCTGCCTGTTACAAGTTGTCCATCCATCCATCCATGTTACAAGCTGTTTGTATCATGTTATTTATTATATGCTTTTCTGTATTTTCTTTCAGTTTCACACTTTCTTATAATAAATCCAGTCCATGTACAACATCTGCCTGTTCTTTGGAGGAGATGAGTTTAGCTGGCTGTGAAGCCTAATTAGGACACAGAGTCACATTGAGTGCAACATTACAATTATCTTATAATGAATGAGAATAGTAATAATCTAACTACTAATTTTAGATATGGTGTATCCTCATAACAAGATTTCCCCATTCTCCTCAGTATCTGGAGCAATTGATGTGAATTTGCACATGGGCATTGACCATTGGCATATACCAAAGCCCGTTTTTCACTTCACCAATTAATTGTACACTGTTTATTAGCTTTTTAACAACACGATCAAGTGCAAAGCCCGGGTTGCCACTAAGGTTAGCATTTGTGAGTGAAACAAGCAACTTGGGTCTATGAAAACAAGCCGAAAGCCCTGTGTGCTTCCAGGGTTGCCAGGTTCGATTTTGTGATAAAAACAAGTAACTGTAGCAACAAGCAATACTCTATTCTTCACTTTACGTTGTGCATGTCAATCCTCAATATCCAGCTACGTGTCACATTTCTTTACATAACACGTGCACACTGCACAGGTCCACAAACAATGCATGTGTTTGCACATAGCACTCTGGAGTGCTGTATGGAGCCACAGGGAAACACATTAACCTCTTTTAACCTGAATTGATCCAAGAAAACCTCCTCAGGTCTACTCTGTGTGTGTGTGTGTGTGTGTGTGTGTGTGTGTGTGTGTGTGTGTGTGTGTGTGTGTGTGTGTGTGTGTGTGTGTGTGTGTGTGTGTGTGTGTGTGTGTGTGTGTGTGTGTGTGTGTGTGTGTGTGTGTGTGTGTGTGTGTGTGAGATTTGTTTTTGTTTCATAAATCAATGCTATTGAACAAAACACCCTTTATGTCTGTGTGTTTGTTTAAAAAAATGAAGTGAGGGGCGCTCTCATCATCATACATCATCTCATTCTGGCCAATCACAATTAGAGTCCTCACTTGTCCGTCTTCACTTTTCTGCCCTTACTTATATCTTCAATACTTGTATCTTCTTTGCTCAGCCAATGATATGGGGTGATCAGCCAATCACAAGCCAAACCCGGAAATCTGGGCATAGGAGAGGCTAGCGCCCCTCAAAAATATTGAACCAATGAAAAGTATTAAAAACCGCTTTGACAAAAACCTCCTAACTCTACTTTAGCTGGATGTTTTTTCATTACCTGAAAAATGAACATTTTGGAGTTACAGTAGGTGGTTTCTTCCAGACAGCAGAGATGTATAATAATGATCTATAATGCATATTAATTAGCCCTTCGCTAAGTCCCTCCCCAACCCGTCCTTGTCCAATAGGCACGTTAGCAGCGAAGAAAGAGACAGGTCAAGCTGTCCTTCTCACCCATTTCTCCATATAAATAATGGATAATTTCAGAAGCAAATCCTTCAAATTGTCTAAATCTAGTCAGCCAGGCCTGCAGTAGGCTTTGCACTGGGCAAATGTGCATGACATTATTTAAATAAACTAGAAATACGAGGAAAGGGGGAGAGGGAGAAATCAACTTTTAACGACCGCCCGACAGGAGTTTTCATGTTGCGCGGTAAGACTACGGTCATTAGTGTTATTGCCATCACCTGGGTGAGTCAGTCGTGTAACTTTCCCGACGTTAAGCGCCGTGTACGGTGTAAATGTTCAACAACACAGCCATGCAAAATAACATTGACAGCTATGAGGTGTCCTTCCTCTCGATTTCTCCCTTTTGACTGATACCTGTCCATTCAAACTCTAGACGGGCCTGCCCCAAAGGCCTGAAAATTAAGGCCTGGCCCTTCCTGGGCCCTCATCAAACCCTGTACACTCAAGATACTGACCCCGCTGCCACCCTTAGATCTCCATATATGGAGCTGACCTGTTCTGACATTCCATATGTTGATCTGACAAACCTTGTACACTCAAGACACGCTCCATATATGGCCAGACCTCATCAAACCCTGTACACTCAAGACACTGCCCCCACTGCCACCCTTAGATCTCCATATATGGAGCTGACCTGTTCTGACAGTCCATATGTTGATCTGACCTCATCAAACCCTGTACACTCAAGACACGATCCATATATGGCCAGTACAGAATTCATGTCATATGTTGATCTGACCCCCCACCAAGTTCCGACAATGGTCCGACAACGACAACCTACCTCAAACCCTAACCTAACCATAATGGCAAGCACAGAGCAGTGCATGTTCACCAACCTTAACGCATGTTTGCAACCTTAATCTGGTCGCCAACCTTAACGCATGTTCGCCAACTTTAATACGGTCGTTTTCCGCATGTCGGACCAATGACAAAAGCGTACAGACCCCGCGCCAGCGCTCGCCCAGCCGTCTGCCGTCACCCAGGCGGATGCGTTCCAGGGGCGAGGTCGCTTCTCTCCCCCAGGGCGTCTCTTTGGTATTATGTATTATAATATAATATTGGGTTAGGGTGATTAGTGATGGAATGGTGCTGGAGTTTGAGGACAGATTATTACCGGAATATAGAAGGCGGCAAGCTGAAGTGCAGGTACCGACTCCAAATGCTAATAGTGCCAACAGTAGCAGGGACAATGAGGGATCAGCTGTCAGCGGAGCTGCGGCACCGCTAGTCTGCAGCCATTTCTGGTAAGTAATTTGTGCAATTAGTAGCCTACTAATGATGATAATGCACACATATAATTTTATATAGCGCTTTTAAAAGAAAAAGGTGTAAATAGTTGCAGTCAATGTACAGTAGGCGTTTATTTGGCTGTTGGTATTTTCTAAAATGAATGATGAATACAATTCATGATTAACTTAACAAAAACAGGCCTTCAAATATTTTGACAAAACGAAAATAGCTGAAGATGCTCGTCATGGTCATGGCATGTTTCGTCCTCCCCTCACTTGCAGGCCTGGGCCACGACGGGACAGCTGTCCATGGGAGGGACGACGAGGAGAAGTGGGAAGCTGGCGGCCCGCTCCAGTGTTGGAAGGAGGGAGAGATGGTGCACCTGAAGCGTGGCTGTTCCCGGCGGCTGCAGCACTTGAACACCTGGCTCCAGGCAAGCCAGGCGCTCAAGTGCCGCAGCACTTCTCTGAAGCGCCGCGACGCCTTGACCCAGGAGTCGCTCATGCCGGCTCATCGCAGCTAGGCTTTGCCTCATGGCATGGTTGATGCTGCAGAGACCCCGCCGAAGGCCACCCAATTCCCGTTCCAGCATGCGGAACCCCGCCTGCTGGATCTCCAAAATTGGGTGGTCCTCAGGTCGGACCATGTTCCTGAATCGGCGGGGTCTCTGCCCGCCTTCTGCTGCTACATCCGATGTCCCTTCACCACGAGCCTCTTCGCTTCGCTCTCGCCCCGTTCCATCCTGGCCTGTCTCCTCCTCATCGCCAGGAAAAGCTACAACCAGGCCACCCTGGTCGAATGGTTCATCTGTGGGAATGATTGACAATTATCATTATTATAATTACGTATTAAGTCTATTCCTCTGTTGTTGTTTTTGAATAAATCAATAATTCATGAAAGAGGCCTATGCCTCCTTGTTTAATCTAGTCATGTTGATCTGATGGGATTTCCTATGGTGATATTTTCCATGTTAGAGCAAACGTAGAATACGCAATTACGCACATCGACAGGCTGGGCTAAAGAGACTTCAGTAGATGATGGATGGAGCCCGCACACCATATAGGTACAAAAGACTTACTTTATTGAACTTTATGACAACGTTTTGATCTTTTTGATCAGGTCATATTTTCCGTGTTGACATGTAGAATGAATTCACTTGGATCACACATTATTTTGGGAGTTAACACTCCGAACGCCCAGGACGAAGTTCTTTGTCCTTTCTATTAGTAACGCCCGTCGCCCAGGACGAAGTATTGTCCAAAAGACGAAGTTTATTGATACGAGAACAGATCGCATGGCTGTATAGCCCAGGCGCGCCTCCTGGGCTGTCCTCGGTGACGCGCAAGAGTGAGGCGTCATCGAAAAACTCCCTCCCCTGTTTAGCTGATGAAAACGAAAATCTTAAAACGTTCATAAATCGCGATCTAAATCATCCCGTCTTTTTCTGAAAAAAGATCCTGTGTTAGACGGCGCTCCGCGGTCCTGTAGCTAGTCTCGATAGATTTATTCTTGTCTCCCGTTGTTGTCGATCGACTCTATAGTGCTGTGGCTATTGTTAGCTGCTACACAACATCATGAACTTCCGGCCGGTCCGTCCGGAAAAGGCGTCCGTGTTTATAAATCGACTGGGCGCATGAATGTAATGGATTAAATAGTTCAATTCAAGTGTTAACTTAGTGCAGGTGTAGCTTGAACCTGACTTGGTTAGATGCCCATTTTGACCGGATTTAAAATGGCCCTTTGGATTACAAATGTGGATTACGAATGTGCTGCCTTAGTTATTTTTCTTTTTGTTTGAATTGCATACTGTCTACACACCTGGCCCTCATGGTTCATGCTTCACGGTGTTAATGTTTGAAATACCTCCACACCTACACATGACGGTAATAGTTATCTCTTATTAATGTGTTATGACATTGACAGACAAGTTTATTGTTTCTGACCACCCATGCCTGCACATTAAGCATGGCCTTACTCCCATATTTAATTACCTCCTTCGGCCCCGCCAACCGCCACTGGTCCCCCGATGCCATGGATACTCTCTGGGAAGAGAGTGGAGGCGGCGAGATCCTCCGCTTGAGTGAGAACCTGCACTGTAGCTTGCCCTCCTCCTGGGGCCAGCCATTCCCGTCTGTTAGTGGCGGCCTTGGGAGGGATTGAAGGACTATTTTATACAGCAGTATGATAAAATAAAGGGAAAATCCCAATGGATTAAAGTGTCAGAGAATTCTTTTGTTGTTTTTTGTATTCAAAATGCTCTCTGCCTTTAAAGATGAGGAAGAATGCATGAATTTGACTGTCCACTTCCTGATTGGGTATTTGCCGTCGAGAATTTTTTGACCAATGATGAATCTTCTAGGGAAATCTAAATCTTTGAATGCAGACTGCAGCCCATAGAGGTGTCAAATAAACTTTTTGGGGAGTGTTTAATGCTTTCTGATTTTTTTGGGATATTATTACTTATAGTTACTTTATTGCCAGCACAAATTAAGGCTTTAGCCTATTTCCATTATTTTCCAAATTACACACATATAGCCTACCTTTTTTTTCCCCATTCTCTTCGTTGAATCAAATCGTTTTTTGACTTGATCAACGGTTCTTTGAATGCCAGAGAACGCAGAAACGGCCACCGCTATCTCGACCCACGCCAGCCTTGCATCATCCCTCCTGGGAGGCCTGGAGGAGGTCCCGTAGATCCTCCCCTGTCTGGCCTTGACCTCATGCACCAGCACCTTCACTTCATTCTCGGAAAAGCGGCGTGAACGTCCTCTCTCCATGTTCATGGATTTCGGTTTGGGGAGTTGGCATAGCGCAGCCTGCTCTTAAAGGCAATGGCACCTGGCTGATTGGTTTAAGAGACGTAACGCCCAAACCACACCTATGCATAATATAACGTGTTTTAGGGATAAAGGCAGGTGTCCAAGACTGCAACTTTTGCAGGTGAACGCAATGCTAAATCCCCAAATAACTGGTTTAGAGACTCAAGATAGAGCCCATAGAGAGCCCAGACTGTTATTGTGGGCCTGGGGCCAGGGCTGATTAACGTGTGGAATGGATCATGGATCAAACGTGTTGAGGAAATGAAGATGAACCGACTGGGGCACAGCTCTTATCTCTGGCTTTAAACACACAATAGGCCACACTCGATCGACTTATGAAAATGAGGTTACCTCGGCAACCATTTGTTTGAAGAGTGCTTGACTTCTCCCAGTGACCAATATCACTGGCATTGAAATTCATCAGCAGTCTCACAGAGGAAGACAGCCTTAATCTGTTTTCAATGTGATGAGTTAAATTAGTGCACAGGGGGAAAGAAGCCTATGTGTTTACAGGAACGGGGTTATACATTTGGGGTAAATTGGTGCTTTTGCGTTCCCTCCATTGTTGTTCATTATCCCGTCAGTGTGTGTGGGCAGCGCAGCCACCTGGCAGCATGCAGACAAAGCCAGCCACACACATGCATGCACGCACGCGCACACTCATGCATACACACACACACACCATTAGTGGTTGTATAAATATGAAAAGGTTTTATTATTGTTATTATCTCCTCTCTGACACTGTACTGGCTGGCAGCTGTACAGTAGGTAGGGAGGAGCTTTTCCTGTCCCAGGTTTACTCTTGTTATTATTATTATTATCTTATCATCTTATATTATCTTTAACAAGCCCACTGGTTTAGGGCAGATACCAGCTGGCTGTGTGTAGTGAAATGAAGCCCTTTCTCCCTCCCATGGCCTCTGATAAATATAATGAATAAAATAAAATGTCTGTGAAAACAAGTGTTCTCTGGAGAATGCTCTGTAAATAATGGCAGGGAACAGTCACATGATCCTGCCTCAGCCTGGAAAATAGAGGTCGTTAGTAGAGCGTGGACTGGGGGTCCAGAGTGTTGCACATTGACCTTTGGTGCTGCAGGGGCTTGTGGGGGCTCAGCTCTGCAGCGAGAGAGGAGATTTGTAGAGATATTGAGGACACCTGACTTCAGGTGTCAGACAGGAGAGAGGATCATGAACACATGTTGATGTCAAAACCCACAGAAGAAATATCGACTGTGTGTGTGTGTGTGTGTGTGTGTGTGTGTGTGTGTGTGTGTGTGTGTGTGTGTGTGTGTGTGTGTGTGTGTGTGTGTGTGTGTGTGTGTGTGTGTGTGTGTGTGTGTGTGTGTGTGTGTGTGTGTGTGTGTGCGCAAAGTATTTGGCAGCATGCACTTTCTGTTTTCACTGGAGTTGAGTAGGAGTGAATACTATTTCAGACTTTGCCAAAAAGTATGCCATGCTTCAAAGTGAGTTTCATACGACCACAGATTTAGCTACTAGATTCTCCATTTCTTCCATGTGCTATGTGTTGCTAGCTAGCACTCACAGGCGGCTTTACTCCTTAAATCCCTTCTCTTTCTCTCCCTCTTTCTCTGTCTTTGCCCCAACTCTTTTTCTTTCTCTATCTCTCTCCATTGAGTCATGATGCTCATTTCAGTTAAGCCATGCGATGAAGTACAAATGAGGTTAAATTCCTCCCCCAGTTTTCTCTCTCTCTCTCTCTCTCTCTCTTCTCCTGCATCAGCTTTTAAATGGCCTGGAAAATAGAGGTCATGCTCTGTCTCTCTCGGAGAGAGTTAATGAAAGGGGAGGCAGATATTTCCATAATGAGTGTTAGTTTTTCACTGTTTTGTGTGCACACACTGTCAACACTGATCAGTGATCACACATGCAAACATTTGTCAGGATGGAATGAGTATAGATATCATATCTCATAGTTGACCGTGATCCAACTTACTTAGGCCCATCACTCCCAAATTATCCAAACAGAGCTCGTATTAATGATCACATTGGATCTAGCAACTCTTTAAAGTGAAGGTAACAAGCTGCTTATAATGTGCTGAAGCATTGAGGGGGACTACACTTCTGGGGGCGTGGAGCTGTCACTCTGATAAGCTTGGGGCTGTATTCAATTTTTATTTTGAGATATTTTTTTGAATTAAAATATGATATATGTTCATATCTAATCTGGATAGGGGATAGTGATGGGATCATACAGTATCTCAGGGAGAATCATACAGGATTAAATGCAATCAGTGTATGCTCACATTAGGGAGTACGTACCTGAACTACAGTTCTGGAGTTGTGGAGCTTCGCCTATCTTCTGAATCCTTTCTTTTGTTTTTAAATAAGAGTTAATTCATGAACAGCAGAGTTCATGATGCAAGGCCTTGAATTTAAATGTGAGTCATACAGGTGTAAATGCCATCAGTACATGCTCACATTAGGTTGTGTGTAACTGCACACAGGCCGATTCCATCATTAACTTTAAGCAGATGATGTCAAGCATAATGTGACTGAAGTTTACCATCCAATCATCTTCATCGAACGACGGCCCCAACATGATCCACTCCTATCAGTCATCACTGTGTTCTCTCACAAATAGTGACTGCTTCACTGTAGACTTACACTGCCTGCAGGCACTTATTATCACAAGAACACAATTATCCTTGTCCTCGTTTCTGTTGCCTGCTGATAAATAACTGTAGAAGACAACCATTTCCTCTGCGGAGAAAACATAAGTACAGGTAGCACAGTATCATGGATGACATCACTACACCTGACACGTTTGTTGACAGCTGTCTGACTCATCACCATCTCACCTACTGGTGTGCTTTGGCAGTTTGAGATCGGATCACAATGCAGACACAAACTATAAAATACCAGTTGTAAACACAAGGGTGAGTGGATCATTAGTTATTATTCAACATGGCACATCCAGTTATAGACTGTATTAATCATGCGGCAAACAAAAAAGAATCAACGATCTCTGTCTGCAAAGGCCTTTACTATTGAGAAATTAAAGGTTAAATGGTGCGTACTGTAGCACGTTTATACAAAGTGCTTTTCAATGGGCATTACAGTCACTCATTCACACATTGATGGTGGATGCAACCTCATCAGGAGCAGTAAGAGCTAAAGTGTTTCTCAAGGACACCAAGTGGATCCGGGATTGACTTTTGAGTGTTTCTATATTGTTCTATAAATACGTGTTGTCTTGACTCTTGACACTGTGTGTGTGTGTGTGTGTGTGTGTGTGTGTGTGTGTGTGTGTGTGTGTGTGTGTGTGTGTGTGTGTGTGTGTGTGTGTGTGTGTGTGTGTGTGTGTGTGTGTGTGTGTGTGTGTGTGTGTGCATGCGTGCGCTGAAAGGTGTGTACAGTGTAATTTGTCTTGGGGTGAGGCTCTCCTGAGACAGTTGTGATTAGCCCCCATGCAGCCCACAGCTCTCTGGTGGGACCACAGGGGTCTCCACAGCCTGCTCTGTCAGCACCCTGTGACACATTTATCACCCAGTCCCCTGCCTGGAACCACACATGCACATGCTGTGTGGAAGCATGCTCTGCTGTTGTTGTGCACTCAGAGACACACATACACACAACAGCAGCAGAACAACAATGTAGAATTTCATGCATGCATGCTTGCAGAGTGCAGACCCAGAGCTACTGAGAGAGAGAGAGAGAGAGAGCTACAACACTCTTATCTCTGCTGTCGGGAAGAAACCACCTAACTCCAAATTATACAATTTTCAGGAAATGAAAAATCTTAATTTGTCAGGAAATTAAGAAAACCATATATTTGTAATACATACAAATACTGCCTCATCAAAGTTGGTATTGTTACTTTATATATTGCCACTTATTTGCATGAGAGGGGGAGCTGGTGGTGGAGTTAGCTGCTTTAGCAGACAGTTTGAGGGCCCAATGGAGGTTTTGTCCAATATTCCAATATTTTGTCCAAGGTTCAATATTTTTTTTAACCGACACACAGATGTAAATGGTGTCCAATAGCACTGTTCTATGCAAAAAAAAAAATATAGAAAAAAATCTCACCTCAAATATGGAGTTGTTGTTTCCTTCCGACAGCTACGCTATAGACTTTGGCTGTAAACAGAGAATGGTAATAATAGTTATAAACATTGAAACTTCATAATGTATGCGCGACAAATGAACCATGTGAACACACACATCGCATTGCAGTAAGAACAAAATGTGTCGTAACTCTCTCTTTCAACAGGTCTGATGCTGGCAGACCTACATGCATGAGCATCTACCAAAATATAACCATAGATAAATCAAGGAGCAGTCTAGGGTACACTGTGCTAGCCTGATTATCAGACTGTAGCTTTCTTGAAGCTTCAGTCTGACATTGTCTCCTGTCTGAGCGATTTCAAGGGGGAGGGGATTAGAATTTCCCTCAACCAGTAGCCATTGGTGTTGTTTTTCCCTCCTTCCTCTGTGTGTTGCGCTGCGCGATGATGCTGAAAACGGGACTCGGCGCTGATTGGTTGTTCGTTAGACCCACCCCCACCACCGATTCTCATTGGATAATACATTTTTGTACCAAAGAAATTATAGGTTCACAGTGCAACACCAGACCAAGAGACGGAGTCCACTCAGAGAGTGGGCGGGGTCTTTGGGCTGGATCCAGGCTAACACTGTGCTCTGAGTCACAGGGATGTATGTCTGTATTAGTCAGCCCCCAAAGCCCCATAAGTAATGTCCCAACCACACAGCACTATAGTTCATATACTGCATTAGTATGATTAATAACTGTAGATTTTTTAGATTTAATGTGCTTCATGATAAATCTCTTAGAAACCGTTTGACTGCTATCGCACTACATGCTGTACAATGTTTTTTAGGTGTGACGTTAATAAAACCATCCGTGAGCCATTCCAAAACAGCAGCTTTATTTTCTACAACCTTATAAGAATGCCCTTTTAATCACAATGCAGATTTGAAATATAATCACTCTACAGTCTAAAGCCTCCTGCCCTGGACTTAAGTTGAGGGCTTTAAATTGTTTAATCAAACAATCGACTCTGCTTAATACGCTATAGGGTGTACCAAAATCTCCTGGAGGGGGCGTCAACATATGTGTCACGTGGTAGCGGCCGCCATACTTGCTGGCTTGTCTGGTTTGTTTACATTGAGCGACTATCCGTGTGCTTGTATACGTTCTTTTTTTAAACTGACCTCACAATGGTGCAGACTTGCTCAGTAAATAAGTGCCACAGCAGGTCACGTCGAGGAAATGAGCCAGAAAACGGAATTAGATGTTCAGCTTTCCAGCATGGAGACAGCATCAAGGAACCCAGATTGATGAGTTTACAAAAAGACGTAGAATGGCTTGGATCGGCGCACAGGCGCAGAGACATAATGTTCAACAAAGTATCTAAGCACAGCCGTGTTTGTTCACAACATTTTCCTTGTCCTTGTAATGTATTTGGGCCCGATGTTCTTTCTATCCATCCTGGTGTTTGTTCACTATGTTATCGCCAAGAACAAGCTCAATATTTACAAAAACATACCACTGTCACTCTATTCTGAGTGATGTGGGCTAGAATTTAATGCCCACGAGAGGGCCGTCCCTAGCTTTTCAGACGCCGCCCTCCTCTTGGTGACGTACACGTTTTCACACGCTATACCCGACATTTGTTTAATGCGTTTAATTCGCCGTTTTAAAATAATTAAAAAGAAACAGCGGATTTATCCGGGACCTTGTGACGAGGCCGTCGGGTTATGATGACGAAACCGGAAATGAAGTCAACCTCTGGGCTGCTAGGGCTTCTGGGAAATTGAGCCCAATGCAAGTGAACGAGGGGGGAGAGACAATCTTGGCTTTCCCCTCCATCAGGCGCCCCGGCTGGCCAGGGGGAGGCAGTTTAGAGAACAGGATTACTGCATGTTTTTTGTGAGGGTACCTACCCTAGGGGACACGGGCAGAACATGCAAACTCCACACAGAAAGGCCCTTTCGCCAACCCCGCCTCGGGTATGGGCACTGATGACACGGAGGAGAGAACACGCCGCCAGCACCCACAGCGTCCCCAGCGGGAATCGAACCCAGGACCTTCTAGCTGTGAGGCGACAGCACTACCAACTGTGCCACCGTGCCGTGATCATCTTCTCTTGATGGGTTTTCTGTTTCGAGTAACGTCAGAGCATGTCTGTTATTTGGTAGCACGCATTTCTATTTAGTCAAGCTTTGAAATTATCCAATGAAATAGTTTAGTTGTTGGTTTGTCCTCAAACTGTCATTCTGCTTTGTGCATTTTGTCAGTAATTAGCTTAAACAAGACTTGATGATAAACAATTCACATCTCTGTCCGTCTGTGTCTCTCAACTCTCGGTGTCTCAATGTGCTTCTTAACTTCAAAGGACAGCAGCTGTGTAGTTTGTGTATTTCTGAGTCCAGCTGGTTTAATCAGAGTAGAGTCAATAACACATTTGTAAGAGTCAAGCTTTCGCGGGACGGCCAATGTATTCCAGGCTTCATCATTGGCTTATTGGTCATGCGTTTGTCTCCTATTGACCTGTGAGAGCTG
Organism: Electrona antarctica; assembly: GCF_951216825.1. NCBI lineage: Eukaryota > Metazoa > Chordata > Actinopteri > Myctophiformes > Myctophidae > Electrona > Electrona antarctica. The sequence goes on from NC_136811.1 coordinate 18,839,556, forward strand.
ACATGGCATTCACAAAGCCCCATTCCATCTCTCTTTTTCACCATCTCCTTCCTTTTCTCTCTCTCCCTCATTCCATCTTTTTCCACTTTATTGTTTAAATGCTCTGTCCTGACTCCTTCCAGATCATACATAAAAGTGGCATGGTGAGTGACAGCAGATAATGTGTCAACGCACAGTAAAGGCAGACATTCTTCTGAATATTATACAGTATAATGTCACGTGATGCCATGTCGAAAAATCACCTTAGAACTACGCATTTTGTTTACTACTTGAATGTTGGTAACTTGTCACAAAATGTTAATGACTAGTTGCGGATCCCTCTTAAAGCTTAATCCTCTAGTCTAGATTAGATTCATTATACTGAAATAATGGTGCCAACAATCACTTTGTTCACTTTGCATGCTTGTTATCATGTGTACAATCAGTGGACAGTGATTCCTGAGCTGGAATTGGTGGGATGCATTCATGGCAGAGTGTAATTTCAAGGGTATTTTGCTTCCATGATGTCTCTGTGTGCTGGCTGGCAGGTCCCAGACACAGCGCCAAAGTAATTACCATCGCTAATGGAGAGATGAATGCAACCCAGTCAGGAGTGACAAGTGTCAAACAACAGTTCTGGTGGACAATGTGCTGTGTTCTCTCTGCTGTGTACGAGGGCCACCCAGGGCTTGTGTTTACAGTGAGCTGAGGCTGCTTCTGGTAAACTGGTAACTTATTGAAGTTCAAAGACACCAGCTGCACTGAATGAGAAAAAAAAAAGAAAAACATCTTTGTGTGTGTGTGTGTGTGTGTGTGTGTGTGTGTGTGTGTGTGTGTGTGTGTGTGTGTGTGTGTGTGTGTGTGTGTGTGTGTGTGTGTGTGTGTGTGTGTGTGTGTGTGTGTGTGTGTGTGTGTGTGTGTGTGTGGCTTCCTGGTGGCACTATATAATAGGCCAATGTGAAAAGGCTGGTATGTGTTCTTAATGCTTTCACAGAAATTGCACGCTGCGTTCATGAATTGTGAGGCATTTTGTTCAAAACAGACCAATCCTGCAAAATTTGGAAGCAAATTTTAGCCAATTCGGAACGGATATGAAATATCTGACAGATCCTTCCTGATCACATGACTATCAGAGATGCTGTTTACCGATGTGCGTGTTTTTACACATTTCTATAAAGAAATGTGTTTTGCAAAATTCAGCCTCCTGGTGGAACTATAAAAAGCAGATGTGAAAAATGCAGGGCAGAGGTTTTTCCTTGGCCTCTAGGGAGTGTGCATGCAAAGTTTCACATAGATCAGTGCAGTTATAGGTAAATACACAAATCAGCCTGTTATACTGCCACGCTGAAGTGGAAAATATCAAGTGCGTGCAATTTCTTAAAAACGCCACTTGATATTTTCCACTTCAGCGTGGCAGTATAACAGGCTGTGATGATGATTTGAGGCATTTTGTTCAAAACGAACCGTTCCTGCAAACTTTGGAAGGCAGTGTTAGGCAATCAGGATGAAATATGGAAAATCGGACAGATCCGTGTTGATCACATGATTATAGAGATGCTCTGTACAGATATGCGTGAGTTTTGGACAAAATCTGTAGGAGTAATCTTTAGCTAAAAATGTGTTTTTAGCTAAAAAAATTTGCCTCATGGGCTATGACAGTTTGGCAGAGACCAGGCCAACGGTGGCGGAGATGAATACCAACGAAGTCGCCCTTTTACCAACTCGCATCGGGCGTACAGCCGACGGAACTGCTCAGCCTGGTACTGCTATTCTATCCTATCCTATTCCTATCCCTCCGGAGGCTAAAGAAGGCGGGCCTTCCTACTCCCCTCCTCACCACCTTCTACAGGGGCACCATTGAGTCAATCCTGACCTACAGCTTCACATCTTGGTTCGGCAGCCTCAAGGCACAGGAACAATACCAGCTGAATCGGGTGGTGAAGACAGCTGGGAGGATCATTGGTGCCTCTGTTCCCCCCTTGTTGGTGCTCTATAAAGAGCGCTGTGCCAGAAGAGCCACCAGCATCATTGGGGACCCCCATCATCCCTCCCACGGCCTGTTTACGCTCCTACCCTCAGGGAAAAGGTACAGGAGTATTAGGGCAAGGACAACTAGGATGAAAAACAGTTTTTTCCCAAGTGCAGTGAGGCTCATAAACGAACTGCGCCCCCTCCCCCCCCCTCCCCCCCCGCAGTGAGGCTCATAAACGAACTGCGCCCCCTCCCTCCCCCCCCTCCCCCGGCAAAACTGAATGAAGCGTTGGACTGAACTGGACAAAAAATGCACTTTTGATGCACAACAGCACTTTAAAAAACGGTGCTGGGAACGGTTTGTTTTTAAGGATAGCACCATGCCACTTTATTTATTTATAGGTTGTGCGTGGTGTTGGTAATTCTTAACTTTTCCATATGAATTGCATGTCATCATACATACTGGGGCTCTTTTTAAATGTTTTAGTTTTTAGCTTGTGTTTTTTAAATAGGCTCTATGTTTTATGTTGCACTGCCAATAACTGAGGGGAAACGGTATTTCATGTTCTTTTGTATGCAAGTACATAGGAAAATGACAAATAAAGTGATTCTGATTCTGATTCTGATTCTGATTCTGATCAGTGCAGTTATAGGTAAATACACAAATCAGCCTGTTATACTGCCACGCTGAAGTGGAAAATATCAAGTGCGTGCAATTTCTTAAAAACGCCACTTGATATTTTCCACTTCAGCGTGGCAGTATAACAGGCTGTGATGATGATTTGAGGCATTTTGTTCAAAACGAACCGTTCCTGCAAACTTTGGAAGGCAGTGTTAGGCAATCAGGATGAAATATGGAAAATCGGACAGATCCGTGTTGATCACATGATTATAGAGATGCTCTGTACAGATATGCGTGAGTTTTGGACAAAATCTGTAGGAGTAATCTTTAGCTAAAAATGTGTTTTTAGCTAAAAAAATTTGCCTCATGGGCTATGACAGTTTGGCAGAGACCAGGCCAACGGTGGCGGAGATGAATACCAACGAAGTCGCCCTTTTACCAACTCGCATCGGGCGTACAGCCGACGGAACTGCTCAGCCTGGTACTGCTATTCTATCCTATCCTATTCTTAAACTTAACCCCAGTAAAACTATGCCTAACCCTACATTTATTTCTAACCTTATTCTCAGTAAAACAAAATAAAGAATACAAGAACCGCTGCACAGACAGACGGACGGTAACACAGAAACACGGACGGGGACAGGGTGCAAAACACAGTCTCCCCATGCCTATGGCCTGGCGGAGACGGCAATGTAGTGCCAATCTGAGTCGTAACTGAACAGGGATGTTTCTCAGCAGCTAACTGCCTCACCTCTTCCTGGGTGATCAGTTCACAAGGCTGTAGACTGCCAGTGTCCCAAAGCAACTTAAGAGAACACTGCGGTTATGCAAGCACATCCACCCTCTATATCCCCATCCACCCTGAGCCCTCTCTCCCACCACCCCTCCATGTTCATGGTCTAAAGTCTGCTCTATCTATATCCCCATCCACCCTGACCCCTCTCTCTCTCCCACCACCCCTCCATGTTCATGGTCTAAAGTCAGCCTAATTTTAGATTTGTCCCAAGTGCTGCTCTCCAGATGAAGTTATGAATCACCCCCTGAATCCTTGCGTGTGTGAGCGGCGGAGCTAACTTCTGCAGTGTGTCATTGGCTAACAGATGGCATAAATCTTTCTCTTAAACGCTGCATTAAGTATTAATCATTCTCAGCACTGTCACTGTCTGGACGCTCTGCTGGCCACAGGGCACACAAAGTGTGATTAATGGAGGTGCCGACTTAAGCAGCCATGTTCAAACCCCCCGCCCTTCCATGCTCCGTTTACCCAGTGCCCGCTCTGGAAGGGGCACGGACCCTTCAACTGAGACTCAGCCAACCTTCAGTAAGAGGTAGATCAGGGTCTGTTTGCTCCAGGGTGCGGTTCGGCTCTCTCTTTTATTTTATTTATTTTTATTTTTTGCCTTTTCTGCCTGGGCATTTTATGCTCCAGACACTCCATATTCCGTAATTCCAGACCGGTGGGAGGGAGGGAGAGAGAGAGAGAGAGAGAGAGAGAGGAGAGAGAGGAGAGAGAGGAGAGAGAGAGGAGAGAGAGAGAGAGAGAGAGAGAGGGGGGGGGGGGGGGGGGGGGGGGGGGTAATGAGGGGATTATGGGAGTGAGATCGTGAACGTACTTTAAGCAGCAATCGTTATCTTACTATCTCTGAGCACACAGGAACAGATTCCAAATCAACTCGCTGTAAATTGGTTTTGGTAATAAATGTCTGGGTTCAATGGTGGTGTTGAAATAGTTCTCATAGTTCTGGGTCTCCGTGTATATGTGATATTGCACTTCTCGCGTCATATTCAGGTCAATTAACTTTGCACTTACTTGATCATACTGTATCAGCATGAAATGCACTTTGAGAACCCAATCATTTTCTGCATGTGAGGAAGAAGAGGGTGAGGAGGAAAAAGATGGAGATTAGGAGCCTGCAGTAACTGCATGGAAAAGAAGATGATGCTCTCTCCCCAACAACTGCATTACATGAAATCAGTAGAAAACCAGTGTTCCATTCTCCACTGTGTCCACTCCTCACCTGGCTTATCAGAGGTGCTCATACTGTGGGTCGCGGATCCCACTGTGGAGGCTGTAGGGTCGCACATTGACAACTGAAATGGGAATCCGTCCCATTAAATACAGTATGTATTATTTGTTCTGGAAAAGCATAGCATGTGAATGCATTTCCTTTATGTACTATCTTTTGCGTCATTAGGGTTCTGCCTTATTCCTTTAATACATCTTGAAAACGGCCATTACAATTGCTGTTATTCAATTATTTTTTTCTTATTCTCCTCCTCGTTATTCTTTTCATTTTCCAAAAACAAACAAAACAAAATTAATAGAAAAAACACAGCACCCTCACGTCTTAGAATCGGTCGTATCAGTATCGGTCACCAGAACCATGGGCGGGTGTTTTCAATGAATCTATCATGTTTAAAATGTAGTTTGAAGTTTGTATAGGAAGGGGAAGGTATTCACATAAGCCTGAATAGGCTAGACGATAAAATGACAGTGTTTTTGGAAAGTGAAATATCCCTTAAATATTGTCTGGCCCACAGGTTCAGCTATTTGAGTACCACTGCTTTATTTCATCTTTGAAATTGGACTATAAATCAAGTGTCCCCAAAACATTTCCCACATAAAATGGGGTGCTGCTGCTGTATGAAAAAAGATTTGACCCTGACCTAATCCTGCTGCATACACATGTAATGACCCTGACCTAATCCTGCTGCATACACATGTAATGACCCTGACCTAATCCTGCTGCATACACATGTAATGCACATGCCAATAGTGACAAGAAGTCACCTCTGTTTTCCTCCAGCAGTAGCTCAGTACATAGAACACACATTGTGAATCGTAAGCACAGTGAACCAGCCATGCTTGCATTTGTTTCCTAGCAGATTTGTCAGAAGAATGACGCCTGATCTACACCAGGCTTTTCAAAGAGTGCAATTTACTGCGCCCTTACAGCACGTTTGGAAAGATCCAATTGATATAAATGATACTGGCTACACCAGGCATGCGGATACGCGAGCCCCACATGCGCAGGCTTTAAAATTGGATTGGATCTAGATGTGCGTGTATGCGGATGTGGGGCTTGCGTGTGTCACTCGCACATTCTCTGGTGCCTGCCGGCCATGAGTTGTAATAAAGCCACAGCGCATGGTGGAGGTCACCTTCAGGATGGGCTTATGGTCATTTGGGTCGTTATCATGTTGCGTCCCTCGACAGCGTTGGCATGAGCTCCTCGTCACGTGAGCGAGGGATTTTTTCATGCTGCCCAATGTTAGTGTGTCATTTTCACACCACTGTGCTAATGTGAGATCGGGCAACAGATTCAGGCAGCAGAGACAACTGCACATTATTCAGTGCCTCGGGGGCCATGAAAAACGCAGCTATTAAACACAATTTGAAAGAATTAGTTTTTCGGTGCATGGAATATGGCAGCTTCTGATGTATTACAATAATCATCATATTCCTATGGGTCCCAGCCCTCTGTGAACAGTATTATTGTATGTGGGCCCACATGCATGAGCTGTGTGTGGTCTTGTTTGTATGTTTATTGGGTGGGATACTTTCATTTTACCAGAACTTGATTTAGGGGTAATTACAGCCCATAGTTTGATTTATTGTTTAGTGAGTGGTGAGTGTGCTGTATGTCCACAACATTGCTTTTGGTGAGAGCGTGCCATGTCACTATATATTGTTGTTAGGTGGCTGGTTATTAATGGGTGTCTGGGTGAAAGGTGGAGTGGGAAATGCATGTGGGTTTATTGTCTGGCATCTGTCCCACCTTTACTAAAAGGGAAGGGGATCAGAGGTGAGATCATGGTGGAATGCAGCCTGGATGAACTACAATCATACACTCACACACAGGCAGAAATATATCCACAACTAGAAAAAGGGCCCCTCGGGGCACAGGTCTCCACCAAGCCAGGTCAGGTTGTGGCCTCCTGGTGGCGCTATAATAGGCCAATGTGAAAAGGGTGCCATTTCTTCATACGCCTTTGATGGCAATTGGATGATTTGAGGCATTTTGTTCCAAAAATGTGTTTTGCAAAGATCAACCTGTTGGTGGCGCTATAACAGGCCAATGTGAAAAGGGTGGGATACATTCCTCAGCCTAGTAAGAAAATGTGTGAAAGATTTCACGTAAATTTCATGCTGCGTTCATGATTTGAGGCTTTTGTTCAAAACGGGGCAATCTTGCAAACTTTGAAAGCCAATTATAGCCAATTAGGATGGAATATGAAATATCGGACAGATCCAACTTGAGCACATCACCATAGAGATACTGTGTAACGATTTGTGAGATTTTTGGACAGAATCTGGAGGAGTAATATCAAAAAATGTGTTTTACAAAAGTCGGCCTCCTGTACTGGTGGCGCTATAAAAGGCAGATGTGGAAAATGCAGGTCAAAGGTTTGGCCTCTAGGGAGTGTGCATGCAACGTTTCACTCAGATCGGTGCAGTTTTAGGTAAAAACTGTGAAAAGCTGCCTCATGGTGGCGCTATAACAGGCCGTTCTGGAAAGTGTGGGGCAGAGGTTCATCGTTGGCATCCAGGGAGTGTGTGCAAGAGAGGGATACGGAGAGATTCATGTGTCCCGCGCGTAAAGCTAAACCAGAAACAGGTCATTGCGTCAGCACGGATGTAGGCATGTAGCCTCGGAAACCCAGACGTTTTATTTCCAGCACGGAGGTGGGGGGGGGATATAGTTTATGGATAAAGTTTATGCGCTTCTATCTGTTACTTCTCTGACACAGCGCATGATGCAGTTCAACTTCGGTGGGACACTGACCGCCCTGAGAGCCACACACAGCTGCAGTAGGTTGTTAATTAAGGGCACGTTCTGAATGCAATGCAAATAGGCGAGTGCGCTCGCCTATTAGTATTAGCCTGGCTAATAAGCCAGACCGAATCAGCTGTTGGCAAAAAAAATTGTGTTGTGTCATGTGATATTAGTCTGGCTTATTAGCCAGGCTATATTAGTATGCAAAGGGGAAGAATGACTTCTGTCCGTCCGTGACAATAATCAATCCTACAGTTTGAATTCTGTACACACGCACACATAGAGCAAAACATATAATATGGGGAAATCAATTGAAAAAAAATATGTGTATTTATTTAAAAAAAAAAGAAATCTGTTTTAGGTTCGCTAGCACCCCCAAATTGTCTGAAAATTTGTAAAAAGGACTTGACCTGGGTGTCCTCAGTGGCAGCTATTGCAACGACTGTGTTATCACTTGCATGATGATTTGATTCAATTAATTTTATTTTATTTAACAAGCAGTATTATACCCACAGTATAATTTAAACAGCCAGAGCTGAGCAGAGCTGACCTAACTTCACCTATAATGTTAAAATGTTTGTAGGCATCAGTCAGTCAATAAATTCAACTTTAGTTTCACACCACAGTCACAGGTAAAAGTGGATGAAGTCCTTGTTTGTGCAGCTCTCACTAAACACTGAGTAAAAAGGAAGAATAGCAAAGAGAGAATAATAATAAATGAATGAACACAAAGTTCATAAAAATAGCAGCAGGTTTAAATCAGTGTCATGTGTCTATAGGTTGTATGGGTTTTAATGTGGTTAAGGTCAGGGGGATTATGGGGGGGTTGGCCAATTAGATTGCATGACCTCAACTCCTGGAGCTTGTAGTAATTGGGTAGTGGTCCAGGACTCGGAGGACTACCAATTAGTAATGCTCTCTGTCTAATAAAGATGATTTCAGCACAGACCAATACAATGTGTCTGGTGCACTAACCACTATTGTTTCTCTGTGTCATCTCAGCGGCTGGCTGTACCTTCGATGAGGATTCAGACCCCAATCTGTGTGACTTCACTCAGGGGGAGGAGGACGACTTTGACTGGCAGCTGTTCCGGGCGCACAACACACCTCATGCCAGCGCTGATCTCTTGCGTGGTGAGTATTCTTTTCTTCTTTTTTTTTTATTGAGGCTCTGAAATTTCACAGCTGTTCGATCGCAATACAATATATATAGAACCACCCGTTCTTTTTAACACAACATAGAAAAACAACAAATACCACAATACGGACATTACATTACCCAGACAAAGAAAACAAAAAACAAGACAAACGAGTACACCACATTCTTAACATGATTGTACATTCCAGGTTACCAGAGTCTTTTTGTTTTTCGCTGTGGTGAGTATTCTGACATTTGTTTATTTGGCTATTTTTGAGGGGCGCTAGCACCCCCATGTCCATCTTTGAGGGTTTGTGTAAACACAAACATCGTCCTAACACAAACGCCATTGAATGCCATTGATAATGAATGGCCAGCTTTGAGCTTTGCACAAACATTCAAAGCTGGCCATTCATTGTCAATGGCATTCAATGTTTGTGTTTGCACAAACAAAAACATTGAATGCCATTGACAATGAATGGCCAGTTTTGAGTGTTTGTGTAAGCACAAACATTTCACAAACACAAACATTGAAGACGAAGGTGAGGACGTTAATTGTGATTGGCCAGAATGAGATGATGTATTATTGCGAACGCAGTGAGCATTTACTATGAGACCCAGCAGATCATGTCTGTCTGTGTGTCTGTGTGTGTGTGTCACGCTGTAACACCACCCGCCCACCACCAGAGGGCGCAGCTGTATCACACACAAAAACACACACACACACACACATGCACACACGCACGCACGCACGCACGCACACACACACACACACACACACACACACAAAACGTAACTTAAAAAAAACGTAACTAAAAAAAAACTTAAAAAGGAAAAACTTTAAAAGGAAAAACTTAAAAAAAACTTAACTTCAAAAAATAAAAAAAAACTTAACTTAAAAAAAAAACTTAAAAAGGAAAAACTTTAAAAGGAAAAACTTAAAAAAAACTTAACTTAAAAAAAAACTTAAAAAGGAAAAACTTTAAAAGGAAAAACTTTAAAAAAACTTAACTTAAAAAAACTTAACTTAAAAAAAACACCAAAAAAAGAGAACTTAAAAAAAACCTTAAAAAATTACGTAATTTATTCTAATTGTTGTTTTTGCAATTTACGAGCTGCGTTCGCTTCCCGCGTTCGCGCGTCTTACTTGTGATGCATGATGAAACTCACTTCACACGGGTGTGATTTTCTACATTGTATCCTCTAGAGCAGGGGTGGGCAACTGGCGGCCCGGGGGCCACATGCGGCCCCCACCTTCACTTAATGTGGCCCTCAAGTTAATGTCAGAATACTGATATAATATTGGTTTCAGCTGTTACAATTCCACAACATGCGAACATGACACCGCTTTAATTACTTCAGTCTAAATTAGTAGCTCATTGTGCAACACAAGTATAATTAAAGGCATTTGAAATTACATAAAAATGTAAATTTTCAGGATTCCAATTCAAAAATAGCAAAAATTCAAGATTTCAATTCGAATATAGCAAAAATAGCAAAAATAGCCGATCTACAAGCTCAAAACGCGTCGCGCTGCGACGCGTTTTGAGCTTGTAGATCGGCTATTTTTGCTACGACAGTAATATATGGCCCTAGGGAGTGAGTGTGGAAATATAGTGGCCCTCTCCATCGTCAAAGTTGCCCATCCCTGCTCTAGAGTCTAGACTAGATCCATAGCAGTGGGTGTCGGGGGTTCACGGCAACGCCCACCATGTTAGTGGAAACTCTAAGACATCCACCAATGTGCCTCAGTGTACAATTTACAATGTAGGCATTTAGCAGACACTGCATTTAGCAGCTGAATGCATTAATTTGGCTGTGGTGTGGCTAAGAGATTGTGACAGCGCTCAAATCAACCTTAGATGACCAGCGCCCATTTTTAATTCATCAGCATTAATCAAGCAGGCAGCAACCATGGTGGTGTCTGCTTCCTGCTAACCCCCGAGCATCACTTTGATGTTAACCAGGCACTCGTCCTGGCTAATGGAAACACACAATGTATTGACACTGGGAGATGGCATGCATAGTTTATGAGGAGCTCCTCTGCTTCGCTCCGTATTTGCAAACACCCTACCAGGGGAAATTGACAAAAAGCTCCTTGACAGAGATATGTGTGGTTGTGGAGGCGCTGTGGTGGCCTCACCCCTGCACACATGCCAACTGTCCAGGAGAGTGATTATTCCTGCGTAACTAGCCAGTCAGTTAGCCAATGAACTGTGAAAGTGACCTTGGCAAGACAATGCTGGGATCATCAATACTCAACAATTTATCGTATATAAGTAGTACAGATAATGTGGTAACTGATGTGGCAACTTAACGTGGCAGAACAAATGACTGTGATGCCAAAAATAAATGAAAAAAGACAAATAGAGGTGATGAGGAGGACAAACATGAAGGTAACAAGGTACACATGAATCAAGAGCGGTTCATTAAATAAACAATTTAACGAGGGATCATGGAGCTTCCCTGAGGAACACCGTGGCTATGTGGAGGTGTGCCATGCTATTTTTAAACGCACATGCGTGTGATTCTGATTGGTATATGTAGGACAGTTCTATCATGACCCACCCCAGGCTCTGTGCTCCTACCTGGCTTGATAAATGATGATAATCCTGAAACAGTTGGACTGCACCTCTCTCACCTCTGCATCATCAGCATTCCAGACAGAATCTGCTCACAGCCACCAAGCACACGACAGGATAATTAATAAATTTCCCCTCAGGTTTAATTACAGCTTACTGCCTCGTCAGACGACCTTTACAGCATTCTGGGACCTTCATCAGAATGGAACAGGTGGAAATAAGATGCTACAGTATTTTCTGAACATGATGAGGTCACAGTGAACCGTTTGTGAGAGCAAGGTGTTGTGTGGAACGTCTTACCTGACTGTCCTTCAGGTTCGAAGGAGTGGTGAGACATTTGTTAATTCCATGGGGAAAATTCAGTTTGCTGATGCTGTTCATGCAGATGGCCGTGATGAGCGCTCAGGGGGAAGCTGTTAGGGGTTTATTTTGTATTTTTTATTTAACCTGATTTAACCAGTGAAAACACATTGAGACAAAAGGCCCGTTTCACTAAGCTGTTTAGCTGCACCCATATTTTGGATGTAAAGGAATCTTCCAAACTTAGTAGTCTATTACTCTAGAATAAGTTAGTCTAATGACTTTGGTCCCATGTAAGCGTATCTCACCTCAGACCTCAAACCCTTAGATCTCCATATATGGAGCTGACCTCTTCTGACAACACATTATGTTGATCCTTCCCCATCCATCATTCCTCTTTGATGTCTCCTTTTTGACTGATACCTGTCCATTTAAACTCTAGACGGGCCCGCCCCAAAGTTATCAGTGCAGCCGCGCCCTGCAGCCGGTGAAAACTAGAGTTCTCAACAGGCTCGAAAATTAAGGCCCGGCCCTACCTGGGCCCTCATCAAACCCTGTACACTCAAGACACTTCCCCCGCTGCCACGCTTAGATCTCCATATATGGAGCTGACCTGTTCTGACATTCCAGTTGATCCTCCCCCTTCTATCCTTCCTTTTCGATGTCTCCCTTTTGACTTATACTGTACCTGTCCATTTAAACTCTAGACGGGCCTGCCCCGAAGTTATTAGTGCAGCTGCGCCCGGCAGCCGGCGAAAATTAAAGTTCTCAACAGGCCCGAGAATTAAGGCCCAGCCCTACCTGGGCCCTCATCAAACACTCAAGACACTGTCCCCGCTGCCACCCTTAGATCTCCATATATGGAGCTGACCATGTGTCGTGTCATAACATAATAATATACTATATAATATACTGTACTATATATACAGTAGTGACTCCTGTTGACTTTACACCGTGGCAGGTTTTACTGAGCTACTTTAGTTGGATGTCTTGGTATGTCTGCATCAGAATTCTGCATCTATGCTTGTTTTTCTCCTAATCCTGCTGAATCTGGCCTGGCCATCACGCTGGGAGTGTCTCTATCCACCATCTTGGCAGCCAAGGTGCGCGGGGACATGAGATAAGTCTATTTACAGTGGATCACTATTAACTTTCTGTTGCTGAGAATTTCAGAATTGCTGAAATTGGTATCCAGGGAGGATTAGTAAACACAGCTGAGATAGCAGCAGCGCATGGAGCTCCCAGGAGAAATTATACACTACATTTCTCATGCATGGGAAAAGTGTTTTGTGACCAAAATAAAACAAGAGGCTTGATGTATTTTTTAATCAAACTTGCTCCTATTTATTTTATTTTATTTGTACAGAGTACGCACATCATAAAAGGTTGCCGATTCTGTAAAAATCGGCAACCTACGAGCTTGTAGGTCTGCTATTTTTGAAAAATCGTGAAAATATTTATTTCAGAAAACTGGAGGATTTAGAAGGATTTTTGAAAATTTTGAGGTCAGGCCTAAATGGGTCAAATGATAAGGGACAATATCGGTGGCACCCAACTGTAAGTGATTATATTTTCAGTATTCTGGATCCCAAATATTGCAATAGTAGCAGCAGGTGTTATGGGTATTTTTGGACCTTGACAATATTTGAAGTGCATTTCACCAACGTGCCTACTACTATCTAGGCCGCAGGGGTTCCCAAACTGTGGTGCGCGAACGCCTTCTAGGGCGTGCGTGACATGAAAAGGGTAATGGCGGTTGTATGGTGTTATTTAGCAGCACAAACGGCAAAATCCGGTAAACCACTGTTGTGAGGAGATGTATAGTCTTATAGAGCAGCTGTGGGAGTATACAGAAGCTGCATGTCTCTCAGTGCAGTGACATTCTGTGATTATTTGCCATAATCATATTAACAAATCTATCATTTTCGGCCAAATACAATGAGACATAGCGCTGGGGGTTGCGTCAGCTACGTTAGGAGGTAACAGGGGGTGCGTGGCCAATAAAGTTTGGGGTCTGCTGAGGGGAAGAAAGGGTGATAATAAATACAAGTCTGAGGAAGAATGTTTTCTGTAGCATTTTGCCATATTTACTCAGTTATTTGCAGAATCCGATCCCTTACCTGACTTTTTTCTTTCTTTTTTTGTATTGTTTTTTTTATCAAAAGGTTACAAATGATGTGAGTTGAGGAAGCAATACTGTATTGTGCCGATGATGGTTTTAGAACTTGGATTAACTCTTTATCAGCTGAGATCGCCTTTTGACGCCTCCTGGTCCAAACGCCCTCCACGCCGAGATCGCCTTTTGACGCGTATTTAAATATGAATTGATTACGGTTCACAACTTTGTTCTCTACGCACTCATATCACTCCGGTTCGGGTGCGAAAAAAAGGAAAAAACCAACAGCAAATTCCGCTGTCTTATGCTGTCTATGGGGACGCAGTTGTTAGAATCGTAATACCGGTATCTCGGATCTCGGATTGATTTGCACCTCATTTCTCTAAACGATATGATCCCCGTTTACAAAATGTATATGTTTTGGACATTATTGCAATTTGCTGCAAGGAAAGCTGCTGCTTTTGAGTAACATCCGAGTGCTTTTTATATTTGTCAATTCTCTCTTCTCTGAAGTGGGAACGGCTTCTCTCTCTCTCATATGCCACACGTCTGTCATAATGTTTAGCGCAGTGGTCAGCTACACACACTGCTGTCGTTCGCAGTGCATCCAATAACACCCAATGCCCGCCTGAATGTGTGAATCACTTACCTTGCTGCTGCTCGCTTTCAGAAGAATTAATCCAAGGTTTGTCATATTATGGATTAAAGTAGGCATAAACTTTAGCTGGTCAGTCAGTGTGTGCAGAGTGAGAAGCAGCACTGATCTGCTGATTAAATTGATATAACCGTCCTAGATATGTCCTATGCAACTGACTGGCAAGATAATTAGTTATTTGGCAACACCTGTGTGAAATACCAATAGTATTATTTATAAAAGGCTAACCTACTCTTAGGCTACATTTCAGGGTGTAAAATTCAATTACTTGCAACTTGCAAATTGAAGGCCAAAATAATTTGTATAACACACACACACACACACACACACACACACACACACACACACACACACACTCTTTATATGTTGTTTTATAGTATACTCTATCTATTACATCGCCAACTTTGCGTCACTGCCTTGGCAGCCATCATTCAACATATATGCATCAGCTCCCATTTAAAAATCACACTCGTGTGAAGTGAGGGCCGCTCTTATCATCATATATCAATAACATCATCATACATCACATGCTGTGCTCAGCCAATCAGCTGAGCACATTCTGTGCTCAATGCTGCTCATACAGACAGACACACATAGCTGTACACAGGAGGGGCTAGCGCTTTTGGCTTCCGCAGAAAAATCTGTGTGTGTGTGTGTGTCTACATGCAGTACATCTGAAATCTTCAGACAAATGCAAAAGCTATATATGTTTTTCTAAAAAAGTTAACGGGTCATTTTAGTGAAAGCATTTGCATATCATCCAAAAAGTACAGGCTCTCGCTCAAACTGTGGAATTGCTTTGCAGTCATGGTGCCATGCAGATCAGTGCCTTTGTGATGATGTTATGGAAATAAATGAAACTACTTTCAAGAAAGTGGAATGATTTGTAGAGAGGCCTGGTAAACAAACAACTCTAGAACTTTTTCTTTTTTTCCCCAATCCTTTGGAAGAATGATGTGTAAATAGAGTTAATGGCTGCCTATAGAGCACCGAAGTCTGACGTCACTTTCAGTAGAGGGCGCCAGTACACAGGTTCATGTATTTTTGAGTGGTGCAAACCACTCCAACAACTGGCTTTGTACCCGTCTACCCGTGTTTGTTCGTACCAAAAAAACGAGCATGGTTGCTATGGTTAGCAACCAAAAAAACGAGCATGGTTGCTATGGTTAGTATGTGACGTCACTGACATCACCGACATCACGTCAGATGTGTAGTTGCACCACTCAGTTCACACGTGTGTGATTTTTTTATTTGCATTGAAATCCCCACAGGGGGATTTTAGGTCGCTTCATATAAGAACTGTGAAAAATAAACCGATCATCCCGGCCTTTCTGTCAGGGGGGTGCATGCGTTGTTAATGATGTCCATTCATACAGCTCAGTGGCCTTGTGGTTAGAGTGTCCGCCCTGAGACTGGGAGGTCCGGGTTCGATCCCCGGCCGGGTCATACCAAAGACTCTAAAAATGGGACCCAGTGCCTCCCTGCTTGACACTCAGCATCAAGGGTTGGATTGGGGGTAAGTCCATGCGACATACTAGCGTCATGTCCAGGGGGTGTACTTGTACATCAAGCTGCCTCACGCTACAGAAACAGGAGATAGGCTCCTGCCCTATGGGCCTCATGGCTCGGCAAGGCTACTTATACTATTCATATTTGATACAGCCAGTTTCTGGAGAAAATGGAATTAATGTGGCCGCAAAAGCCTTGGAACTACAAGGGTATGAAAGCAATGTCGCTGCTAATATAAGTCACGCCCAGCTGTCAACACATTGCGTTCCTGAGATTCCTCGTTGACGTAAGCTCAGCTGGCAGTGACTCGACTCGTAGTAACCACGAAACATTAAATATATAAAAAAATAATTAATTAACATTCCAGTTTCTGTTTCTGACGGGCAGCTGCAGCCACCCCGCCTACCCGGAAATGTAGTCTCTGGGTTGTTTGACTCGTTTCTAGCGCTTATTGTGTTACTCTTTGGGTATATTTGTACATTTCCACCTTCAGTCGATGCTTCATATCCATATGAGTGAAAAGCCCGGGATGATCGGTTTATTTTTCAAACGCAGTTCTTATATGAAGAGATCTAAAATCCCCCTATGGGGATTTCAATGCAAATAAAAAGTACACAAACCTGTGGACTGGCGCCCTCTACTGACAGTGACGTCAGGACTTCGGTGCTCTATAGTTAACCAACCTGTATATTAGAAAGCCTAAACCCTCCTCACATGTTTGGAAATAATGTGCATCATAATGTTAATAATAATAATTATTAATAATTATTAATAATAATGTTTCATCATCCCAGAAATTATGAAATAACAGGCCAATTGCACACTGTTTGTCTTGGGCCGACATGTTTTAAAAAAGAAGGACTGCTCCTGTATGGAGATTTTGAGGGTGTGTGTCGAGACCTGAGGGAAGCAGGCAAATAGATGGAGCTTGAACTCAGTCTCATCAGAGTACACCTTAATATAATAACCCAACAACACATCAGCTTTATGTGAAAAGCGTGGTCTGTGCTGCAAGGCTAAAAGCACCCAAGCAAATTAGAGATAAGATAACAGCGTGTGTAGACTAGTTACTCTGGTGGTGACCATGAACCTATTCCTAGATCAGGGTGACTATCAGTTACTGATGTGTTTAGTCTAGACAGCTAATTTGAAGGTGTGTGTGTGTGTGTGTGTGTGTGTGTGTGTGTGTGTGTGTGTGTGTGTGTGTGTGTGTGTGTGTGTGTGTGTGTGTGTGTGTGTGTGTGTGTGTGTGTGTGTGTGTGTGTGTGTGTGTGTGTGTGTGTGTGTGTGTGTGTGTGTGTCAAATAGGTTTTTATTGAGAACAGATTATAAATTGTTACACAAACATTATGATATGAAATACATTTTTCTTTTATAGATAAACAAAGGAAAGAAAAAAAGACAAAAAAGAAAACCCTCAACCCTCCCACCCATACTGCTCAGTGACACTGCATACAATAGAATAAAATAGTAAGATGATGAAATGCTCATGGATAACATCTGAAAAGAAAATGGCGTACAGTCAACCATATCAGTGGTATCCTGTCTATTAATTGTTTCTACTCAAGTAATGGACAAGGGGCAGCCAACCTTATCAAATTGTTTCTCCCTGTCTCTCAGGAAATACCTTATTCTCTCAAGATGAAGTGTACTAGTCATTTAATTTAGCCAATGCTTAAATGCAGGAGCCTCCTCCTTTTTCCAGTGCGTCAAAATTAGTTTTTTTGCTGTAATCAGACCATATGAGATGAGTTGTTTCTGTGCTCTCGTTAACATAGGCATGGAGTCTGACAAACCCAGAATAATGAGTACAGGTTTATGTTTCTTTACACACATTAGCATATGGAGCAGGAGAGTTAGCAGCCTGATTTTAAATGAAGTAAAAACTTTTCTCCTCAATCACACCTTCAAAGAATTTATGTTTGAGGTGATTATCTCCACCAGGCGTGCAGGTGTGCAGCTTTGCATACGGTATGTCTTCTTTGCACATTCCTCATAGCTGCTAACGAAACTATGCAAGGAGAGATCATCATCCACACTCCAAATGTTTGTGGGGCTGGGAGTAAATCCATTTAGAAAGAACATTCAGAAAAAATTTAATGCATACTCCCGCACATACTTTTCTCCACTTTTCTCTGCTTTATCAACATATCGGCCACAGGGACATATGGACCTTCATTAGACCTGATTCAGTCATTTGTAATTCATTTATATAAATGTGCCACCATGTCATGTGGGAAATCTCTCTGCATGTGCCCAGATATGATAATCAGTGGCAAAGTGTCTCTACTAAAACTAAACTCAAGCGAATTAAAGTTCAGAGTTGTGCTCGTTCATTGAATTTCTACATTTTACTAGGGTGAACATATGATATTTGTTCTTACAGGTCATATTTTGGCATGTTATATCATTACCACCTACTGGCTGACTTACTGCTTGGAAAGCTCAGCTCTCTAGTGAACACTTGGCTTTCATTGAAAGGTTGAACACTTAGCTTGGGGGGGGGGGGGTCTCTCGGGATCGTGAAGCTACTACCATCTGTTTGTTAATGTGATGCCACGTGTCTCCTGGGCTCACACTTGAGAGGGACGATCTGGGAAACGGTGGACGTGCCTTGAGGCAATCACAAAATAACTGTGCATGCGCTGCACAGTGTCTACCAAGCAGCCCAAATAACCACTTGTATACACAGAAGTCCTTGAATTTACATTCCCCCATAATTATGTTGGCATGCTACATCAAAGCCTAATTTATACTCGCTTGGCTTTTTTTATGAGGCTTCAGAGGTGAGTGCAGTTACATGGGGGACCAAGATGTTGCCCTGTCCTGGCAATCATATGCCATTCGTCAGATACCTTCATCCATCTTTCTGCAAGGCTTGCAAATCACCACATTTTCACTGGCGAGGTAATGGAGCCGCCATTCATTAGACAGCAGGGGTGTGAGTAGAGGATAATTTACAATTAATTTGTTACAATAACAGTGATCCCCCATGAGGATCAAGTTATTTATCCGTGTGTCTGTCTGAGACTCCGAGCCTACTAGGGTGAAATCAGAGACATTCCAAGAGAGGGAGAGAGTGTGTGTGCGTACATGCGTGTTTTTTCTTCCAGTGTAAGGTCTTTCTCGATCTATTTCCCTCCTGCAGTGCTATCCTCATTTGCTCAGCTCATCTCAGGTAAAATCAAATTCTCTGGTATTACCATAACTCTTGTCGGCACGCACCGTCAAGGTAATTGATAAGAGTAGGCATTGCGCATGGCTTCTGGGTGGAGCCATTTGCATATAATTGTGTTAACTGATATTATAATGAATGGGAAAAGGCCTGATGCAAGCAGAACGGCTGGCCAGAGATGGATGGGTGTTTGAATTATACACAATAAGCAATATATTATCAGGTCTCAGCGATCCTGTGCTGGTCGGTGTTTATTTTCCCTGGAGTCTGTGGCTGGAGTGTGCCTGGCTATATTGCACTCTGTACATCTGCCAGCTCTTTACTAGCGTCTAATGCCTTGGCTGTTCTCCCGTCCATCGCTCCTCAGTGGCTCCTTATGACATTACTCACTCTGTGAGCTGATGAGCTAGGAATAGAAAGAAGTGGTAATGAGTTTTATGAGTGTGAATATATAGAACAGTGTGATACGTGAAGTGATGGGAGGTGGTCTATTTTTACACTACATTTTCACACAGGGATGATTTAAGAGATGACTGTGACAGAGTAACAAATTGGCTGCTCCATATGTGCCAATATTATTAGTATTCTGTGCATGTCCATGCTTTTAACCAGAGTGGGATTAATTAGCTTCTCAACCTCTGCCAATCTTTACATTATTATTCTCCTATTAATACATATGATAAGCCCGTTGCCTTTTAAATGACATTCTTATGAATGGCTTACAGTGAAGTTAGCTGAAAACAAAGATGAAAAGGGACACAATTAGTCACTGACTCGCCTTAGCTCAAAAACTCCTCTGTGTTCCAAGTAGCATTGTACGGGAGCTTGGCTGAGAATCTGCTGGCCCAGACAGACTAGATTAGACTAGAATAGAAAGGTCACTTCCTATTAGAAGTTTTCCTTTTGCAGAAATTACAGGTCAAGCTTTTGCACTCAGCGTCATGAATTGCAATGACAAGTGGGTTTTTTGAATAGAGCTGAGTTTGGTTTGAGAGCTGGATGGTTATTAACCCTGGGCAATTTGCCTGCTTTAACTGGTGTATTCTTAAGGAGTGCAGCTTGAATAGCTTGAATGTAGATTTTTATTACAGTGTGGAAAAACTAATTCACAAAGAGAGGAATGATAGAGGATTGGTTGATGGAATAGCATGAGGGATAATTGGATCTCCCAGTCATCGACAAACATAAGAGAAAAGTTGTCCTGTGTGAGGATAATAATGGCAGCCACCCGTCCTCACCCCCCACGTCCTCATTTCCCTGTGCTGCGTTTTAAAAATGTGTAATTCAGACGAAGGCTCAGCCTCAGACACACTCCTCTTCCTCTCCTCCTATGACAGAGCAGAACAGTTGGATGGGAGGTGATGGGCTTGGCATGGGAAACAAACCTCCAGCTGTCAGCGGTGAGCAGAGTACAGGAAGGGCTCTGAGGAGGTGGTTGTATGTGGGATGAGCCAAGGAGCCTCGCTAACTTTCTAGTGCTAAAGCTAGAACTCCATAAATGTCAAGAATGAACAGATCATTCTGAAATGTAGTGAGTGCAACCTGGAAACAATATAGATTAATTTAGCATTGTGTCACAATATGGTGGCTGTGGGATTTTACAGGATCTTACCATCAGCTGTTTTTAATTACAGTATGTCCATCCACTGTCCTTATAATACGTACACAATTACTCACTGCATTTATAGGATATTGAAACAAAATGGAAACTCACCTTCATTATAATTAAGGCTATACCCTGGGTAAATATAGTAATCATTTCATTTCATTTCATTTCATTTCATTTCATTTCATTTCATTTTGCATATCAACTCAAGTTGTCATACTTTAAGAAAGAGTCACATTCCTTGTATTTTGCAGCGCCAACCTTATATCCCAGCATTGTCAATTATTATAACACACACACTAATACGGAACTATTATGATTCTTTCTTGTTGTCATGATGTTGTTACTACGCTCGCCTCTCTTCCTTACTTAAGTCACGTGACGCAAGGCTCGCCTCCCACTGGCCGGAGGAGAGAAAAAAGGGGGGAGCGGGGGTTATTGACAGCTGTGGCAGCCAATCGCCGGGTCCATTCGGGTTTGGTCATTACCAGAGGTCCGAGACATACGGGAGCCGCTCCGTACGTACCCAGGAGTCACTTCTTGTGATTGGAACCGGAACCGGCTCCGGGTATTTTCGGATCTCGGACCTACCCGAAGACCTCTAGTCTGAAGTCATTTGCTCCACCATAAGTGTTGTTCATAATGTGAAGGATGGGAACGACACAGCCACCGCTCAGGAAACGCAAATTAACTTTGCACGTGCGCACGCATGAACATTGAACACCAATGCACTCATACACGTTTGTTGTATAATGTAAAAGTGTTTTATGTAGGGAAATTGAGTGAAGGAGTCATGCTGTGACAATTCCTTTTGTTCATTTCGTGTCACTTTATGGCACTTTTGAAAGCGGCTTACTGAAATATGGAAACCCTGCATCAAGTTTATGATGACAGTATAATTATGAAGTTCCAGCTCCCACCACAGTGTGGGACGTCTTCCCTGTCACCTTGCTGAGAGCCAATGGGCTCTGCGGGGAGCAACTGAAAAAAGACATAATCATAACTTCAGAGAAAACTCATATCCTTTTATACTCTGGTGATTATGATGTTTTTCATCACTGTGAAAATTGGGAATTTGGAAAGTCCAACTAGTGGGAATGATTACATTCTAAAAGGCTGATGGGCAAGTGTTAAGCAGCGTACCTCATAGGCTTTGATGTCTGACAGCATGCCCAATTCTCAAGCCCAGCGGCAGATTTGCTACGTGTCACTCCCTGATTTTTGTGGGAATATCTTCTCGCCCCCGTCCGTCTGTCCTTCCGCGTGTGTGTCCATCGGTCTGTCCTTCCGTCTTTTACCAGCTAATCTCTGACACCGTTGGCCTGGTCGCTACGAAACGGTGACCACACACTCCCTGGGTGCCAATTCCAAACCACTGCCCCAATGTTTCCAGAACGGCTTGTTATAGCACCATCAGGAGGCCGACTTTTGTAAAACACATTTTTGAGTGGTGCAACCACTCCCTTACGGAGCTATGTGTGGCTGGGTGGCTGGCTGGGTGGGTCTGAGCACGAAAACAGCATGGCTGTTTTTCACCACATAACACAACCTAACACCCAATCTAACACACACACAAACACGCACATATTAACTGTATATATGATGATTTCGGGTGTGCCAGTACAGTACAGTGACAGCACAGTACAGTACAGTAGAGGGTACAGTAGAGGGACCCCCACACGGTAACTCTGTCATTTCTCAACCGTTTCGGACGTGGGGCGGCTCGCCGGATTCGGCCCGGCCCCCTTGGCGCGTTCCTGGGGGTCTGGATTTTCCGGGGACCCCCCCCAAGGACTCCACAGACATCCCACATGGTAACTCTCTCATTTCTCTACTGTTTCGGACGTGGGGCGGCATGCCGGAACCGGGCCGGCACCCTGGCCGTGGTCCTGTGGGTCTGGAACTTCCGGGGACCCCCCGGTGATGTCATGTGATCAAGATGGATCTGTCCTGTATTTCATATTCCATCTATAGTCATGTGATCAAGATGGATCTGTCCTGTATTTCATATTCCATCCTACTTGGCTAACATTGGCTTCCAATGTTTGCAGGATTGGCCTGTTTTGAACAAAATGCCTCAAGTCATGAACGCACAGTGCAATTCTTGAAATCTTGCATGCACATATAAGCAGAGGAATAAAGCCCACCACTTTCACATTGGCCTGCTATAGCACCACCGGCAGGTGAAATTTTGCAAAATACATTTTTGGAACAAAATGCCTCAAATCATGAATTTAAACGTCCAATTGTCCAAAGTGTGCTGGAGATAACTGCAGCCTATTTTGCTCTATGCTCATAGCTGCAGACATGTCTGCCCCTGTCTGGAGAGCCTCTTGTCTGACTTAAATGTCTGACCGTCACCACGACAACGAAGCTACACGATATGTAGCCACTCAGCTGAACCTCTGCAGCGAGACGACTCATCTCAATCCTTCCTGACCTTTCCTGACATTCTGTTCTCCAGCCAGCATATATTAAACAATAAAGACAGAGTTATTTTAAAAGTCCCAATAGCTTGCAGCAGAATAGGGCTTGTCAATTAGGCAACTAATCTTAAACACTGTTTGACTCTTTCCACATATCAAACGTGCCGGCCTATCTTTTTGAGTGGTGCAAACCACTCCAACAACTGGCTTTGTACCTGTGTACCCGTGTTTGTTCGTACCAAAAAAACGAGCATGGTTGCTATGGTTAGCAACCAAAAAAACGAGCATGGTTGCTATGGTTAGTATGTGACGTCACTGACATCACAGATATCACGTCAGAGTGAGGTGGTAGTGACCTACCTTCAAATGACACTGTTGAGACTGAATTCATGCGCAGAGTACTTATGACACAGATGCTTTCCTGGTTCTAATGTACAGTAACTATAACAATAAATGTGTAGTTGCACCACTCAGTTCACACGGGTGTGATTTTTGATTAAATAATAAAAATAAAAAAAGTAAAGCAGCTGTTCCTTCCACATCTCTGGAAGCTTGATTCCAGAAAAGCATGGCCTGTTTAACATTCCTGCTACTGGATTGGAGCCGTGCGATCTCCTGCACCGATTAGAGGGCCAGATAACAAAGATATATTAGCCCAAACACCCTGACAATTAATTAGGGAGCGCGAGGCCAGCAGACTAATCCTGTTTTCACGGCCTTAACGGGTCTCTAACTCTCCTTACAGCACCGAGATCACTAGAGGAACACTTCAAGTGTGTGTGTGTGTGTGTGTGTGTGTGTGTGTGTGTGTGTGTGCGTGTGCGTGTGCGCGTGCACATGCACGCATGCGTGTGCACACGTTGCACGAGTATAGGCTGGAGACAACACAGTTCCTGTTGGTTTCAGTGTTTAACCATATAGTTATAATATATCTACTCTAGAGAACGGACCGCCCCTCCCCCAGAGGTTCATTTCAATGAATGTTGCTCACTAGCACTTGAAGAACCCTGAAGTACACTCTTCTCCCCGGATTGGCTCCAACGTTAGAGACAATAGAGCCGGTGCATTAGCGGGCACTTAAATATTCTAAACTACACTATTCTGTCAGCATATTCTATTCTTAAGCATACTGTGTGTGTGCGTGTGTGCGTGTGTGCGTGTGTGCGTGCGTGCGTGCGTGCGTGCGTGCGTGCGTGCGTGCGTGCGTGCGTGCGTGCGTGCGTGCGTGCGTGCGTGCGCGCTTTATGAAGTAAAGCATTATTACATTATAATGCCAAATGAAACTCTCTTCCCAGCCTTGTAACCTTGCTGAGAAGAGTTGATGAATGCAGTCAGACAGTCAGGGTTGATCCCCACTGCAGCTCACTGTAGTGTTGAGACTGTGAGAAGAGTTGATGAATGCAGTCAGACAGTCAGGGTTGATCCCCACTGCAGCTCACTGTTGTGTTGAGACTGTGAGGGTTGATCCCCACTGCAGCTCACTGTTGTGTTGAGACTGTGAGGGTTGATCCCCACTGCAGCTCACTGTTGTGTTGAGACTGTGAGCTGAAAGAATCCCCACTGCAGCTCACTGTTGTGTTGAGACTGTGAGCTGAAAGAATCCCCACTGCAGCTCACTGTTGTGTTGAGACTGTGAGCTGAAAGAACAGAACTGCGGTGTTCACCAAGTTTATACCACTGGAAGGAAAGGAAGAATGTTGCAAACTGAACATGTGATGAGACAAAAGAGACAGCAAGAGAACATATAGTGTGTGTGTGTGTGTGTGTGTGTGTGTGTGTGTGTGTGTGTGTGTGTGTGTGTGTGTGTGTGTGTGTGTGTGTGTGTGTGTGTGTGTGTGTGTGTGTGTGTGTGTGTGTGTGCGTGTGCGTGCGTGTACTTACTTATGTGCAGGACATTTCCCAGGGCATGTTCTCCAGACTGCTGTCGAATGAAATTCATTGCAAACAATGTTGGCCTAGCTACTGTATCTCCCTGTAGCCAACAGGATGAGTTGGCGCACAGAGCTGGGCAGAGGTTTTGTGCCATCTTGCAAAACAAACAGAATAGCAACGCTCACACATTCATCATGTTCTATTTAGGGCAAAAATTTCAATGTTAACATAATAATGGCAACAAGCAGAAACTAAATGTTATAGACAATAGTGATGACCAAGACCAATAAATACTAGGCAAAGAGAATCCATAATTACACAATAGATTATGTGCTATAAACTGAAAGACACATTTTGTCCACTACGATCAATCCCCCGATCGTTGATAATCACAGTGCTGTTCACTGGGCATAAACAAAACAAAAAAACATTGTCAAACGGCCGATGTGTAACGAACACATCGGCCGTATGACAAGTTGTTTTTGGTTTTTTATGCTCTGTTGAAAATCCCATAATGGTGGACCAGGAAGAGGAGCCCAGAAACGCATGGGAGAAAATCCTCTAACGTGAAAGTGGATGGGTCAAGCGGTGACTCATAGGTTAGTGAAGAGCGCCATCTAGTGGTGGGTTAAATTGATCTATATGGCTGAATATCGATATATATGACGATATGTGAATCGATACAAAGGCTGTTTTGACATAAACACATGGTGTAGGTGCAATGCACAATAAAGCCACAAGGTGGTTTTATTTTAATTTAATTATTTCTTTCCCATGTCCGTATATACGTACCCCGACGCTAGGGGGCGTCATATCCGTATATCCGTATATATACTTACCCCAACGTATACTCCATCTATATAATGGTTGAGTCCCACTGCAGCGTTTAACATTGGTCCGGTTCCTATGGCAACGTCCCACCGCAACTATGGGATTGAAAATATAATGGTGTAAAGCAGCCATGTCAAACATACGGCCCGCGGGCCGGATCCGTAACCTGACTCCGCCAGATGGGGCAGCAGAGAGTACACTGGGTTCCCCCCTCCTGCTCCCATCTGGGAACTCTCAGGCAGACTTGATGCCCGGCCACAAAACGGCCTGGCCAATCAGCGGCAGCTAGAGGTGGGATCAAGGCAGTAATAGCCCCATATTGCTATACATGCAGAGCTGCTCATTGGCTAAAAGTGGAAGTAGCCTAAGTGATTGTGGTTATGTGGTATGAATGGACTTAACTGAATAACTGTGAAGCTTTCCAGAATGAGGAAAGGCTTAAAAAGTAAACTAAAGGTTAGCATGACCTGGAGTACCGCCACACTGCTCATTCACCCCTCTTACAATGTTTTTATCTGTTCCAATATGCAGCTTCCCCAAGCGATTAAAGCTTTGAACAAAATTGAAATGGTTCCTTACCTTCATAAAAAATAATTTCAGAACAGCATTCCTCATGGCTCCTTACCTGGCGGCCAGTCGGTTGACTCTCTGGCCCCCTTATTGTGTCTGTGTCCATCTGGCTCCATTGTTGATTGCTACCAGCCTGGCTGATGAACTTCAGCCTGCATGTAGAGGCAGGGAGGGAGTCTCCAGCGAGCAGGAGCTCCTTTAGGCTGGAGCTTGGCAGAGCTTTTTAGAAGTGCTCACTGTCAAGCTCTCTGAAAGTGCTCTCTCTCTCTCTCTCTCTCTCTCTCTCTCTCTCTCTCTCTCTCTCTCTCTCTCTCTCTCTCTCTCTCTCTCTCTCTCTCTCTGCTGCTTAATGGCCATGCTGCTGTTATTCAGTGTTTGACAGTTGACAGTGCTGATCCTTTTATGAGCACAAGGCGCAGATAAAAGTACTTACAGACAAAGAGCAAGCTTGAAGAGCACATTTCAAGAGCTAAATGTGGAGTGTGGGTTGTCTACTGTGCTGCTAAAAGCAGCGTAGTTTGGGAGGGGAAAAAAAGGAAAAAGTGGAGTGGTTTGTGCTTTGTGATTTATTGATTATGTTCAAGTGAGCTATCTGGAAAGTGTGCGGGTGTAGATTCATCACTTTGTAAAAAGCTTCCATCACGGCTCGCTGGTAGCATGTAGTGTACTGTAGTATAGTCAGTGGTGGAAAGTAACTAAGTACATTTACTTAAGTAGCTTACTGTACTTAACCCATTTAGGACTGAGACCGATTTTGAAAACACCTTCTAAATACTGTAACTGAAAATTTTGAAATATTAATTAAAAATGTACAAAAATGGTATGCTGCTAATATACATTACATAGCAACAAGAACCCTAAAAGGGGTTCCTGTTCTGAAGGGGTAAAACATCAAAAGGGGTTCCTGCCTAGAGGTACAATTTTGAGGTATTTGTACTTTACTTGAGTATTTCCAATTTCCAATACTTTTACTTCTACTCCACTACATCTCAGAAGCAAATATTGTACTTTTACTCCACTACATTTATTTGAAAACTTTAGTTACTAGTTACTTTGTAGATTTTGATTATTATGACGTCATATGATGTCATATTTGTCAGGTGAAATAAGCACTGTCTCTGTTGTGCATCTGTTCCCCTTTTTTCTTTTTTCCTGCTCTCCAGTTAGCTCATAACATTAGGCGGTGTTGACCATTTGAAATTCTGAGCTTGTAGATCTGCTATTTTCAAAAGATGTTTCTACATTTGAAAACTTGAAATAGGACATTCTGCATAATGAGTACTTTCTACTTTTGGTCCTTAAAGTTTTTTTTTTTTTATACCAATACTTTTGTACTTACTCAAGTAAATATTGAATTTCTGACTTTTACTTGTAACAAAGTATAGCTCTACATTTCAGTATTGATACTTTTACTTGAGGAAAAAATGTGAGTAGTTTTTCCACCACTGAGTATAGTATAAGTGTAGTAAGTATTTACAGAACACATGGTAAAATAGAAAGCCAACACTTACATAATTACTCTTTTGTCGATCCAACCCATTGCTTTCTGATCTCTTCATTAGCGCCTATTCTAACGGGGTGCGTGTGATGCACACTGCAGTGCAGATGAACCAATGTACATCTTGCACCATTGTGTGTAAAATCTATAGCCGTATTCTACAGGGCTCCTCACAGCCCTCACAACATCAGTCATCATATCATCACTGTTGTAGCAGCCCAGCACCCTGCCAGAGGACATACGTCCCCAAGTAGACGATGCCTAGTCCCTCGACTGTCAGCGTCTCTAATTAATTCCCTCAATGCTCACAAGGGGGGGAGCGAAAGGCAATATGAGTCACATAGAGAGAAGAGAGCTGGACTGAGGGGGGATTTATGTATTAGTTTATTCATAAAAAAAGAGACTGGGTGAGAACAAGGGAGGAGAAGGAGAAATGAGAGAATGTGAGTGAGTCGTCGAATACGTTTTCTTCCCTCTTCTTCTTCTAATTACCTTCCAATGTTTTTACTGGAAGAGTTGTGTCCTCAGGGGCCACGCCTCCAATACAAGGCTGGCACACAGAGAGGCGCTGTGGAGAATAGGCTAGAAATGATTCACTGGACTCGGGGCTGGCCAAGGTAACGATCGATATAGGAGGTTAAAAAAACAATGAAAACAAAAAACAATATTGGCAGAATTTTTTTTTGTATAACACAAACATTGTCATGGTCTGGGAAGAAATTAATGCTGCAAAGTGTTTGTCTGTCTTCACAATACTTCAGATGTATGGGGTGCGTTTGTTTTGTTTTTTGTTTTTTACCCACCATGGAGGAAAGTGGTGGCCACTAAAAAGATAACGATCTCTAACATCCTCGTCCGTGTAACAAGCTACAGTTTAATGCAGCAAAGTGTTGTGGTCTGCGGTTGTTTATGTGCCTGTGGCTCTGAATTTGGAAAGCCATTTTCTCATTTAATTCTAGTGGCAGTACATTCCTGGTGGTCCTTTATGTTCCCAAACAGCCATCCAGACAAACATCAGGTGTTCGTTATCCCACAGCAGGTGCTTGTGATCAAACGACAGCCAAAGCCATTTAAAAGTGTTTATGGCACCGTATCCATCCGCCATATTGGTGGATGTTCATGAAACATTAAGGGGTTCAGTGAATATTGCATATCTCTCTGTGTGCTGCAACAAACAGTGTGTATCGTGTACCTACGTTTCATATATGTTTTATTGGCAAGGCTCCATTCATTTTGATTCTCAATCCGTAATGCAGGTTGTTAGAGTGGCTGCTCTGTACAGTTACAGTAGCTGAATGGTCACAGGTTTGATCCCTGAAACAAACAAGTAATTAGTCATAAAACAAACAAGTGATTAGTGTGTCTGTAATTGTTCTGCAATGTGCTTTAAAATTCCTGAAAGGAGAAGTGCAGTGAACCAGCCAAGAGGCCAAGGTCAGGTGTTAGACGACAGCGTGATGAGTGTGTCTAATTGAGACAGAGCCCGGCGCTCCAAACGGAGATTGACACTTAACCACAAACACATTACACCTCTGGGAATGGGCAAACTGCCCCCCCCAGCCTCCGGCCTGTCATTGTGATGACTCTGCTCCCTATCAATATCCGTCTCAGATTTATGTCATCTGGACCGGGGCTGTGGCCTCGTCTCAGCCCCGGGTTTGGCAACCGTCCATCTGTCAGCCTCCCCCAAAGTCCTTCTGTGACGCGGCGGTGTAAAAATGGACCATCGATAAGGGTGGTCCTCACCTATACTGTATATACACCCTCTCCAATGTAAATATGCAGATGGAGCTGAGGAGTGCTTTATGTGTTATGACTGTAAGCACGTGCATCTCCATCCTCCAGGGAGAAACACAGGCACAGATTGTTGGTACTTTGGAGTACTGGTTAACACCCTGAATGGCATAAACGGAGGTCTCCGTCCTATCAAATAGTAACGCTCGACGCTCAGGACGGAGATTAATAAAAGACGGAACTTTATTAATATCATAACAGAGTGCATCGCTCCACAGGCAAGGGAGCGCCTGTTGGGCAAAATTTGATGTCATTTCCGGTTGGGACGTCATCCAAAATGTTCCCCACCATTTTAGTGGATGAGACCGAAAAAACGTGAATAACTCTTGATCAAAAATCAATCCGTCCAATTCTAATCAAAGATTATGTTTTTGACGGCCCATCGCGGTCCCGTCGCTAGTCGCGTTAGAATTAATCATACCTCCCGTTGTTGTCGATCGCCTCGGGGGTGTTTTGGCTACATCTAGCTACTTCAGCTACATCCAAGATGGCGTCTGGTGCATCGCTAAATGTGCTCCGTTGCTGCAAATCGCTGGGCGCTCTGATTTATTGGTCCTAAATACCCCTGGGTGTTTGTGGTGTTAAAATGGTGTGTATGTTATATATACTGTGGACAACTTAGCTGATTGCACTGCTGAAGATTTGAACAAACAAGTGAGATAATTACCAATGATTATGTGTATATGTTTAATGTAGAGAGAGAGAGAGAGAGCGTGCGCAAGTGAGAGAGAGAGAGAGAGAGAGAGAGAGAGAGAGAGAGCGCAAATTGCATAGGGTTGTTTCGGTTGAGTGGCTTATTATAATGATTTATCACCATCGATTCTAAGACGTCAAGTTATCTGCCTGAGGCCATGCAATTAAATCTGTAAGACGTTGAGTTTGAAAGGACCCATGGAGATAACCATATATTTAAAGTGCATGTACAGTAGCGTGACAATTACACATTGTTCAGATACCAGGAATAAATAATTTGGGGTAAAATGATTGGTAAAAGGGATGTCTACGCTTGGCGACTGCATTTCGTGACCAGCTCATTAGTGGTCTGTACCGATAGATGGCCGAGCGGAGGCCCGTCCCAGCGTTACAGGCACGTACACACATAGACATCAAAGGGGGCTCGAGCTCTAAACATTCCAAAAAGTCCATAGATATGGCAGCCAAGTCCTATAGGACGTCATTTCAAAAGCCAGACGTTGGAGAGGCTAGCGCCAATCAAAAACTGCCCTCTCATGAATGCAGCATTTACAATGGTTAAATAAATGCAAATCACCCTCTTTACATGCCATACCCAAAGGGAGCATTCAGGAGAATTGCCTTTTTCCGAACTCTGAAACGTAGCATTTTACGTGTAGAAATCCACTATTTTAGCATTTTTTTTAACCTGTGGCAAGCAGTAGTGTTTCTCGGCGGCATCAGTCCAACACTCTACCCCAAACCCTAAACCTAACCCTAACCGCAAGCACGATGCAACACATGTCGGATCAACTGCGAAAGCAAGCGGCAGTCGAGTGTCATAATCCCCCCAGTTTCCCCGGCAGATGCCGCCCCTTCTCCCGGCTGCGCCGCGGCTGTTACCGGCAGTTTACCGGCAGTTTACCGGCAGTCCCGAACAGACCGAGATGGAGCGGCAGTGGAGTGACATAATCCCCCGGCAGATACCGCCTCTTCTCCCGGTAGCGCCGCGGCTGTTGCCAGCAGTTACCGGCAGCTTACCAGCAGTGCCGAACGGACCGAGATGGAGCGGCGGTGGAGTGACATAATCCCCCGGCAGATGCCGGCCCTCCCCCCGGCATCGTCGCGTCACATTGCCGTTGCCGGAGAATGCACTCGCTGCTTCTGTTTTTTTGGCCAAAAGTGCCCTTTTAGGGAGTTCGCCCCACTGCCTCTCTAACATTCTCTGCACGTTCCTGCAGCGTTAATATGTGTGCTTGCCCTTGGTGTCCCCGCCAGGATCTCTGTTTACCACAGGACCATGTCACCATGCTGACATGTTAATGGGATCAGGCACTGATAACAAGCTGCTAATGAAAATCTAATCACACAACTCAACACCCCCCAACCCCGCCCCAGGAATCACCCCGCCCCACCCCACTGAGTGTCTCACACATATGATACTCTGTCTGTCTGTCTGTCTGTCTGTCTGTCTGTCTGTCTGTCTGTCTGTCTGTCTGTCTGTCTGTCTGTCTGTCACACTTTTTCACAATCTCTGCTGTACCTTAGAGAGACAGACATTAACAGCTACAGTACAAGAGGGAAATGATATCACCATTTGTTTTAAATTTGTCTCTGGAATTAGAAAGGGGATACAGGGAATATTTTGTACCATTGCCTCTGCTTCCTTCAGGGCTGCATAGAGGCAGGAGATGACACAGAAGATTCCAGTAAAGGCAGTTTTTCATTTAGTTCCGTAGCAGAGAGGTTCATACAGGGGTCGGTTCATGTTGGATCAGAACATCAGTTACAAATACAAAAAAGTACAGTGTATACAGTTACTTTGTACTGGGTATATAGGCAGTATTTTATCTGTACACCGTCACTCTGAGGATGGGAAGATACGGTATGTTTTGGAGACAGCTCTCGGTCCTTGTCAGAGACGGGGGCTCTGGAGAGCCACTAACTGGGATGAAGGCCTGAGGCACCAGGTACTGCAGTGAAGCCCCAGGGAGAGTCTTTACAGAGCAGCTCCAATGCCCCACATACTGTACACATTACGACAAACACTGTTGTAATGTACAGTATGTGGTCCATGGAATATTTTTGTGGGGCGCCAGCCCCTCCAATTTCTGGCTTTTGGAAATGATGTCATATGGCAGCTGGGGATGTTAATAGTTTGTTTCTCCACAGAAACGTCTCTGCTTTTGCATGTGATGTGACAGACAAGACAGTGCGCTGTTATGTTATTCCTCATACAAAAATGCCAAATGGTCAAATAAATATTTGATTAAGGAATAAAATATGCCTTTTGTATTCTTTCTGTATATCAGCAAAAGTTTGATTTTGATGTTAGACATTGAGGATAATGAATTTATCGATAATTGCCATCCCTAATGGTAGCCAAGTCTATGGACTTTTAAAATGTTTGTTTTAAGGAGTGCGGTGCCCCTCACGTCACACAAGTGTGTTTTTATGTTTACAAAAATATTTTGTTAAATGTATGAAAAATATGTTTAAATAATAATAGTATTTAACAAGTCCATCAAGTTTGAACTAATAGGCGTAGTTTGGGGGACAAACAAGAACCAGTGCATTACACAGGCCAGACTGAGGCAGCATGCAGCGCTGGGGCCCAGGCCTGTGTTCTATTGAGCTGTGATGATGAAGATTTACTGCTGGGTTATTTATATACATATGCAACGGCGGTGCGAGGTGAAGCCGTACCGCACAGCAGCAGGAGCTCCCAGGCTTCATGTCTGTTTGGTTGCCTTCCTCTCACAGGAACTACTGAGGGAGTGTTTGGAGCCTTTCACACTGATGTATCAATGTATTATATTGTAATATATTGTGTACAGTATATTTACATTAGAGTAAAGCCATTTTCTTAAGGTACTTGAAGGTGCATTGTTCAACACGCAGGCTGTTCTTGACCCCAGACAAGCAGCAGTCAGGGATGGGCAGGGAGTTGTCTGGGGTCTGGGTCTTTTGGGTTTTATAAGCCTATTATTCCTGGCCAGGGCAGACGGATGCTTGAGACATGCTGCAGAATGGATGATATGACAGCCAGTGTCAAGAGCTGTGGTGTAAAGATAGGAGACTCTGTTCGCTCATCCTCTCCTCTCTGGAGTCAACCTGCCAGTTGATTCTGACTGCAGCCCGGAGGACAATTCCAGAGGTCAACACCGCCAAACTTCCTCTCCCTGGCGAGGTTACAGCAGCTGATGTAGCCTTACCTTCCTCAAGTTGCTGCGAGGCACAGTCTACTCCTACAATAGCCACACTTGTATTCCATTCATTATCCTGTCTGAAACCTACTTTTGCGTGTACCGCGGCCGTCCCCAGGGCCTGGGGTAATTGTCTACCGGCCCCTCACCTCTGTGATAAAGACCTGGAGAGAGAGAGAGACGGGCCAGTCCCTTCCCAGCAGAATCTGCTTTGAATGAGAGGTGGAGAGGTGGATGGGGGGGGTGGAGGTAGACATTGTGTGAAGATGAGGTGTCAGAGAGGTGGAGGAGTGGAAACAGAAGCAGGCTAAGGATGGCCTGTGGCTCTGTGCAGCCCAATTCAATAGTTTTCATCCTGTCACCTTGTGGCCTGTTATTGCATTGTAGTGGAGTGGAGGCATCTTTCAGAGCTGCAGCAGTGCGGCCCTGGAGATGACGGCTCAGGGTGTGTTGTGTGTGTCTTAATGCATGTTTTAAAACACCCTGGACTGGACGGATTGTTCTCTGAGGGATGAAGTTGATAAAGTGATTGACCCCCTCAACCCCCTTTTCCCTTCTTGTTGCTGCATATTTTGAATAGAAACAAAGACATGAATAAGCAACATTCCAAGAAAGACAGACAATTCAAGATCAAAGAATAGCAGATACACAAAGAGAGAGACAAACTAGTAAAAAAGAAAGGTTTGTGTCTCATTCAATTCAATCTCTCACACACACACCTCGTAGTGTTGTGATACATTTTCAACATAGTGAAATCTGAAATGTATATAGGTCAACTCCCTGGATAGTGTCCCCCTCGGGGCACAGATCTCCACCAGGCCAGGTCAGGTTATTATGGCCTCCTGGTGGCGCTATAATAGGCCAATGTGAAAAGGGTGCATTTGTTCTTACGCCTTTGATGGCAATTGTATGATTTGAGGCATTTTGTTTCAAAAATGTGTTTTGCAAAAATCCCCCTGTTGGTGGCGCTATAACAGGCCAATGTGAAAAGGGTGGGATTTATTCCTCAGCTTAGTAGGAAAGTGTGTGAAAAATGTCACGTAAATAGCAAGCTGCGTTCATGATTTGAGGCTTTTTGTTCAAAACGGGCCAATCCTGCAAACTTTGGAAGCTAATGTTAGCCAATTATGATGGAATATGAAATATCGGACAGATCAGTCTTGAGCACATGACTAGAGTACTGTGTAACGATTTGTGGGATATTTGGACAGAATCTGGAGGAGTAATATCTAACAATGTGTTTTACAAAAGTCGGCCTCCTGGTGGCGCAGATGTGTGAAAAATGCAGGTCAAAGGTTTTTCCTTGGCCTCTAGGGAGATGCAACGTTTCACGCAGATCAGTGCAGTTATAGGTAAACATTTGAAAATCTGCCTAATGGTGGCAGAACAGGCCGTTCTGGAAAATTTGGGACAGAGGTTCGTCGTTGGCATCCAGGGAGTGTGCAAGCAAAGTTTGGCATCGACCGGGTTAACGGTGCCGGAGATTAGATGGACGGACGGAAACACGGACACAAGGACAGAAGGAGTGCAAAACATACTCTCCCCATGCCTTCGGCCTTGGTGGAGACAATAAGCAAGACTAGAAAAGAACACTAACGTTCAAGGCAAAAATACATAATGCAATTTATAATGATCTTAAAATAGGTTGAGATAACATTGCAGGCAGTAATATTCTTATAAACAGTGTGGACAGAAATATGAATCCAGTAAATGTCATAGCATTCATTGAATAAACACAATAAAGCAAATAGCAAATAAGCAGTGCAAATAGCATAGAATTAAATAAAACAAAGGTTAAACTAAAATAACAACTATATGAAAGGCAGACTGACAGACATGCTAAAAGAGAAGAGAGAGACAGACAGATGGAGAGACTTGAAGCTGGAAGCCTCAGAGAGACTATTAAATGTCTGTCAGACCATAAACCTCTTGTCATTGGGAAATATCAATGCCTTGAGGGCCAAATTGTTCTACAGAACAGAATGTCAATGTTCAAATGAGGGGGTGGGGGGGAGTGGTCTTCCACCTGATGTACGAAAGATAGGAAACATGATCTATAGAATGTGTGTATGCATATGAAACAAGATCTACAGTACTGTATGTGTGTATATGGAGTATGTGTAACACTGTCCTACATTTATAATATTATTTCCAATTTAAGGACCACTTCTCTTGATAGAATCAGATTCTGGAGTCAAGCCCTGGCTCAAGTAAATGTACAGTGCCTCATGTGCCAGACTGAGTCTGATCCATTACTGCAAAGCCAAACTAGCTAGAATGTATGCCAGTGTTGATGTGTGATAGATGCCACACATCTACAGCAAATATACACATATGTTTTGGTCATGCTCTCGATTAAAGCAACAAGACTGTACTGTACAATACTGTCCCGTACTGTACCGTACTGTACGCTACTGTACTGTTCCATACTGTGCTGTGCCTTACCATACTGTACTGTACTGTAGCATACTGTGCTGTACTGTGCTGCGGTGCCCTGTGTAATTGTGTATGTGTGCGAACGTGCGTGTGTGTGTGTGCAGTGAAAAGGGGAGGTGCCGGGGAATGAGAAAGTTGTGATGTAATTTGCATCACAGCGAAATGTTGCGCAATAACTGTGTGTGACAAAAGTAATATTTGTACAGTAAATATGACAGTTGCGTGGATGCAATGTAGTGCAGTTGGATTCTGGGAGCGTGAAGATTTGTTTTTGCATGGAGAGATGTGTGCTAACAGTGTGGTTTGGTAGGAGAAGGAGCACGGATAAACGGCCATGTGCTTGTGTACCCCCTGTCTATTAGGGTAGAAGGATACTGGACTGCCATTTTTGTGGCAAACAAACGTTACAGTCTATGGACTTTAATGTTTGTTTGGGGTAGTAAATGACAACATAAGACGTCATCTGGCTGATACAAATACAGGTACTGCCCTCGCTGTGCCCCTCACTTCACACTGGTGTTTGTTTAGAGCACTTAACAGAATGGCAGCCAAGTTTATGGACTTTTAATGTTTGTTTAGAGTACAATGTTTATTTAAAGGAGTGAGGCGCCCCTCACTTCACACACATGTGAAGCTCCCCTCCAATGTCTGGCTTTTGAAATTCTTTCATATGGCCTCCAAGTCTATGGACTTTTAATGTTTATTTAGAGCACAGGCAAGTCTATGGACTTTTAATGTTTGTTTTTGAGCACTTCAAACATGCATAGAGTACGCAGCCAAGTCTATGGACATTCTAATGTTAGTTTAATATTACCAGAACTGTGAGGCCACTTAACACAAGTGTGAATTTCTTGTTGTTATGTTGAGAGTACTCGTGCTCTGACCTTGATGCAGAGGAGAGTGGGTGGGGTGGTAGGTGTCGGTACAGCACGTGGGAAGAGGACATACAAGAGAGTGAAAAGGTGTAGCTCCTCTACAGTCTACACTACTTCCTGTCAGGGTCTTCCATCTCTGCCTCTCCTTTACCTTCACCCCTCTTTTTTAATTCTCTGAAGTCCCTCCTCTCTCCGGCTCACTGATGATTCCTATCTATTATTCGGGTCCACGATCACTCTTGACTCTAATCTCAACCTTTTTCCTCTAACAGTCTCTCGTTTTTCCATCGTGGCTTGACACAGATAGTGTCGCCCACAGCCTGTGACCAGGGTCGGGTCCACCACCGCTCCATGTGAATCATGATGTGCTGGATCAGTCCTAATCTTGTTATGGATGTTCCCGTACCCTTGAGAGGAGCACAGAGGAATGGATGGAGCTTTATCAGATTTCACTGTGCTTTGAAGCATAATTCATGAAAGGTCATAATGTAGTGGCGTGTGTACTGTATGTGAGGTGTGTACATGCCTCAAGATGTGATGATGTCTTAATTCAAATAGTGGCTGCTAGAATTCCAGTAAAATGTGGCCATCGAGACTCCTTTTGCTGTGTGGATCTTTAGATAAGATATGGTATATCTAAAAGACAAGGTGATACACATACAAAAGCCTTACTCCTATGTCCATGGTCCTAGTATAGGAGAGATACGTACATGACGTCTATTGAACTCTATTGAACTGGCTTAAGGTTTTGCTGATTTAAAAGTAATGTTGCTTTGTGTTGAGAAGAGGATATACTGTAAGTGTATGTAACTGTTCAATATGTATTAAGAAATGCATCACTCATCCCACATGGGAGTTAATTTTGGTCACTGAGATTGTCTTACAAACAGGTGAAATACCCAACAATACTCAGCTAAAGATGTTATGGTTATTGCAGTTTGTTGGTGCAAGTCTTTGTTTACAGTATATCCAGTGACAGCTCATCATTTGCATATTCACTCTTGAGTCTACAGGGACAAAACAACTGAGTATGAATGAATGTCAGAGTTGCTTGCACAAGTTTACCTCATCACACCATTTAGTTAGTCTGTTGTCTGTCATAACAACTACACTATTTGATGTGTGCCTTTTTTCCCCGCGGTTCGCCTTTTTTAAAGAAAATAATTCAACCTAAACAGTCTCAAAAGGGAGATTCTGAATTTAGTTGAAAAATAAAAGAGAATAGCTTTATCCAGAACACTGACTTGACAAGGCTGTAGTGAATAACACTTCTCAAATGCTATCACCACATTGAAGGTAAGAGCTCGGTGTACTGTATAATCACAGACCTGATGATAATATATAGCATCACAGTACAGTTCCTACTGAGATACTTAAAAGTGACTCTTCACTTCTCCATAATGAGTGTACATTTAGGTAAACAGGCTGCTTGGCTCTCTGATGTTTTCAAAATAAGTTATTCTGTATTGACTGGGCAATGGGCATCCAGTGAAAGGCTCTGTATTGACCGGGCAATGGGCATCCAGTGAAAGGCTCAATGATTGAGCTCAAGGTTGCACTTTTATTAAGCCATCACTTCAGTGTTATAACCCTTTGGAGTTGTGGACCAATCACAGTAACATTACGGTTGAACACTCCGTGGACCTCTACAAGGTCTTCAAAACCTCTTCTTATTTTTTTATAGGATTGTCTTTTTGTCCCAGAATGTGGATGTCATGTTTGCTCCCAACATGTCATGGCGTGTGGCTCTCACTATGATTATATTTATCTTTTTCTTCCTGACTTTCTGCCACTCTCATCCTTGGTCGTGGCCCTGATGACCCACTGTGCCTTCACTCTCAAGTCCTCCTGAAACAGATGGGCACAGTTGAGGCAAGGACTGGGCAGACCGCCATCGCAGAGAGATCCACTCCTCTCCTCGCCCACTGTGTCCCAAAATAATCTCACCGCTGTCACATGGGGCACAGAATGGAATCATCCAATCTGTACCGTAGCATCTCTTTCTACTGTCGTCCTCCAACTCTCCTTATGGCGTGCTCTCTGTCTCATGGCGTAGTATGCCATGTGTTAATAGTTTCAAATAGTTTCAGGTGCAGGACCCCCAAATGTATACATATTGGACGCATGACCCCCAGTTGAGACAGATTTGTGCCAGATTGTTAGATTAGATTTAGTTCATCATTCTACAACTGTCTATAGCTATAGGTGGGAGATAACAGTGGAGTGAATGAAACCTATAATCTGAATCATTTTTCTGGGGACCCCTTGAAACCCACTCGCAGACCCCTGTGGTTCCCCAGACACCACTTTGAGAAGCACGTATTCCATAGCCTATATGAAATTAGATTGTGCCTAAAATGGCTTGCAGATTTTGAGCGATTTATTCATTTAAAGAATGACTGCACGGTATGTGTCCCCGGGGCATGCATGTTTCTTTCTTTCACACATGGTTTCCACTCGGCTCTCACATATAATAACTGCACCTCGCATTGATTTGGAGTGTTAATGGAGCGTAAAGGGCGATAGAGTGAGTGGGGCTGTTCTTAACCGTTTCCCTGCATTATTTTGGCTGTTGAGTTAAGTGAAACACGCTAATAGCATGTATTGTATATTAAAGCTAAAAGAACATATCCAGGGTGTAAGTGGACAGAACAGGACCACTGCAGCCTCATCAATCAGCGGGATTATATTCAACATGGCTTCATGGGCTTGGAATAGTCTCATTAGGACAATCGATGAGATTTACAACTCCAAAGAATACACAAAACGCACGCACGCACGCACGCACGCACGCACGCACGCACGCACGCACGCACGCACGCACGCACGCACGCACACACACACACACACACACACACACACACAGGATTCTGTTTCACCACTTCAAGGTTGTTCGTCAGACATTGACATGCTACGGTGAACTGCTTTTATATTACTACTTGGAATTCTCCTTGGTTTGTAGGCACAGACAATAATGCAGCCCAAAGTGGTGGACATTCACATTTTTATTCTGTCATAAGGGGATAATATTGATATTTGTATGAATTGTTTTGTATAACAACATTTTTATGAAGTGTCTTGCTCAGGGTCACTTTGACATGTAGCTGTCCTGTCCATGGTCTCCTGTGTTCAGGAACATAAAGACCTTGGGAGTGCAAAGACAACAGGCCTGATTATGTCGGTACGCCTGAAGGTCGTTGTTGTGCTAATCACATTAGCCGACATGGACGCTAGGCAGGACAGATGCTGGGCGAGGGGCAATAGGGTTATATTATCCTGATTAGAAGGGTCCTTGTGGAGGTACTGTATTGTGAATCTCTCCTCTCTAGGAGCTAGCAGACCTCCCTCTGTCTCCCTCAATCTATGTAGAATACATTATACCTCTCTAAGTCTTGCTCTCTAGATATCACTCTCTCTCACTCCCATCACTCTTTCACTATAATCTCCTTTTGTACCATGTACAACCACGACTGTAAGTCTGTGATTGTATTTGTGGTTGTGTATTAGTCTTGTGCCACGCACGCACGCACGCACGCACGCACGCACGCACACAGACACACAGACACGCACACAGACAGACAGACAGACAGACAGACAGACAGACAGACAATTCAATATGACTTGGACACTTTGGAGTTTGTATGTCTTTGTACATTGCTTCTGCCATTACCTTCCACCTCCAGAGGAACCCAAGTGGCTTGTTGGAGAATCATTTCCATTTTATGGACTGGATCTTTTTCATGTTAGGGTCATTGTCTCGGTTGGTTCATGCAGGGGTCTTGCTCAAATACAAAGCTTCACAGGCTATATAGTCTAGTCAGGCTATATATATATAGGCAATAGTTCTTGATGCTTCACACTTATTTAAAGGAGTGCAGTGTATTGCCAACATATTTCAGTTGTAAAAACCTTGACATTTCTAGGTCCCCCCGGTAGGAAGACATTCCTGAATGAAGTCATTCAGGCATTGTTTTGTTGTCACTTGCAGTGGCATACAGCTGAATATGGCAAACACAGAAACAGAAAAACAGAACGTATGGCGCTGCCCTATAAAGTCAGAAGTTTGAATGCCATCAATACATTCCTGCACTGGCCCATCACCCTGCCTGACATTCTCTCTCTCTCTCTCTCTCTCTCTCTCTCTCTCTCTCTCTCTCTCTCTCTCTCTCTCTCTCTCTCTCTCTCTCTCTCTGCTCCCTCCAGGGTCCTATATGCTGGTGAACTCCTCCCAGCATGCCGTCGGACAACGCGCCCAGCTGCTGCTCCAGACACTGAGTGAAAACGACACGCACTGCGTCCAGTTCAGCTACTTCCTGTACAGCCGTGACGGTCACAGTCCGGGGGCCCTGCGGGCGTACGTGCGAGTCAACGGGGGCCCGCTGGGCAGCCCCGTGTGGAACACGTCAGGTTCCCATGGCAAACAGTGGCACCAGGTGGAGCTGGCTGTCAGCACCTTCTGGCCTAACGAGTACCAGGTGAGAGTACAAGTAAGACGCGTAAACGTGGGAAGCGAACAAAGATGTTGTGGCAGTCTGACACACACACACACACACACACACACACACACACCTTTGTATCGTTCCAATTTCAGTTGCCCTCTGGTGGCGGGCGGGTGGTGTTACAGCGTGACACAGACAGACAGACAGACAGACAGACAGTTCATCTTCATTCTTCATTCTTCATGTACATAATGAGTGCCAGGTGAGACATGTATGTACATTCCATCTCATTTAGCTTTGACCTATCTAGTGTTGTCCAGTGTGAGGATAAAATGAGCTAAATTCGTATCACATTGTAAACAATCACCAGGCATGTAGTAATTTTTTTTATTTATTTATGTGGGCAACTGGACATTTCTCACTTTGTACCTATTTGACCCCTCTTTTGTGATCATCCTGAGTGCACAATTCCTTCACGTGTGAATGAGCATTAAGTTAAAATCTTCCCCAATCAGCCCAGTGGCCTAAAATGAGTTTCACAGCCCTAGTCTATGGAAAGGAGGTGCTGTTTAGTTTTATTGGTTAAATGTAAGGATTGTACGACCCTTGGAGACTGTGTCAGTGATTAACTATGATACGTGATTTATTTTTTATTTTTTAAACAATATATTTATTGACCTTCTTTTCAAGGGAATGGGTCTGATTAAGTAGTTCTGCATAAGCCACCAGCACTTAGACACAAGAGATCCCAGTCCATAAATCCAATTTATATTTTCTGCTAACTCTGCAGAGCTGTCAGAAAGCAATTAAGTTGAGTAGTGTGCATTTTATCGAGAACTGTCAATCCCTCTGACTTAATTAACTTCCATTCGGTTCCACGAGATCTGACCTTCGCTGTGTAAATAGTAGTCACTCTTTGTACAAACATGGACTCAAGGTAGGGTGAC
Source organism: Electrona antarctica (assembly GCF_951216825.1). Classification (NCBI taxonomy): domain Eukaryota; kingdom Metazoa; phylum Chordata; class Actinopteri; order Myctophiformes; family Myctophidae; genus Electrona; species Electrona antarctica. The sequence goes on from NC_136811.1 coordinate 18,881,553, forward strand.
ACTGTCCAACCAACAGAGTGCAATCTGACAGTGAGGGATATTTAAAGTTGACAGGAATAAACACACACACACACACACACACACACACACGTTTTTCTCACACGCTCGCACAGCAGCGGTGCAGGAAATGTTGACCTTAAACCAAGGAAAAGGACATCGATAATGACTGATGCTTGCAGAGCACAGATGAGCTTGCTCTTTCTCTCAGTTTTAAATTTGCTTGGAGACTCATCTCAGTACATTTGTCACGACACAACGATTACAATCTCTGCCGATCAATGCTGTTGTCAATTACATAGCAGGTGAGTCACATGGTGCTGATACTGCCAATCAGAGGCTTCAGACAAAGAGTACAGGAAGGAGGGAGCTGGAGATGAGAGAGAAACTGCTTTAACTGCCATTATAGAACTACTTAAAATGACTAATGGGTTAGTTTTAGGCTAGCTTTCATCTTTATACTCTTTGTGTTTATGGGGTGGTAAATTGCTAATGTTTGAGGTCCCTCTATATAGAGATATTGCAGTTTAATCTACCTGCCTCCTTGCACTTTAATTCCCATATTCAGTTATGCCAGGACAACTCCTGAATGGATAAAGGACAACTTGAATGAAGGATAAGTTATTTTTATTGAATATAAAATGAGCAATATACTTATTATGATTTGACTGCTTTTTATTCCCCATACATAAACTGCAGATGCAAAGCGACATGAGTTAGCTGGGGTGGTGGAGGGTGAGTGTTTGAGCAAGACAGCAGGGATGAGAGTGGCAGCAGCAGCAAAAGCAAGCAGGAATGTGCAGTGCAACATCCAGTTTAAATAGAGCAGTCTGAGATTGAAGTGAGTGAGTCAATGGATGAGTGGAGCTGAGGAGGTCCAGTGGTCGGCCACCAACAACTAAACTTAGTTTCTTGACAAAACGACGCTCATTTCTTTACTCCTTGCACCTTACAGCAATACAGCCCCTTTTCCTACAGTAGCTCTGAGAAGTCATCTCAAATCAACAATTACAGCAACCTGTTACCTGACGAATGAGAGGAGACTTTGGGCCCTATTTCCATCAGTGCTAAACCCCTTTTCCCTAATCTTCTTTGCCTTTTTTACTATTTTGAAAAGCATTTTTGAATAATTCAAATAGCCATTCTACAAGCTCACAACGTGTTGATACATTGGCTAGTTGAACAATTTTAATACGTTTTTCAAAATCGTGGTTTACTGTTGGCCCTGCAGTGAGCATAATGCAATCTGATCAATGAGATCTGTGGTTTCTCTCTCTCTCTCTCTCTCTCTCTCTCTCTCTCTCTCTCTCTCTCTCTCTCTCTCTCTCTCTCTCTCTCTCTCTCTGGTAGTGCCGTCTGTGATAGCTGGGGGACCTTGTTATCAAATATTAAAGATGTTATCTGGGCCCACCAAGATCCTCCCCCATTGTTTTCTTTCCAACAGCGTCTCGAAGGCCACTTCCATCTTTCCCTCCACCTCACATGTGTACCATGTTTACTGTCCTCCTTTTATACACCTTTATTTGAACTTTGAACTTTATTGAGAGGATGGCCCCTTGAGATGTGGCATCTCGTTTTCGAGGGGGTCCTATACATACAAAATACAACGTTACAGCAGTGCAAGTACACAGTACTAAAGACACAACATGACATACAGTTAGCTTGCTCCCCTTCTCCCACCCCACCCCTGACCCCCAACTCGTTTATATATGGAAATAGAGAAAAACAGTACTATAACCTGTGTCGAAGAAGTAAACATGTGAATAAGTAGTATTAGAAGCATGAACAGGTTGTTTGGAGATGTGAAAATAGGGAAGTCCCTGAAGCTAGAGAGGTAGTTGATCTGAGTGAAAGTGGAAGGTTGTTCCAGTCAGATGGAGCTTTGTAGTGAAATGACCTGCGTCCAGATACCGAAAATATTCTGTTGGGAACCATGAGATAGGGATGTTGTGTGTGTCTAAGTGGGTATGGGTATGTGAATGGTTTCAGGGACTGTTTCAGGTATGAAGGGCAGTTGAAGTGGATGCATTTGAAAAGGAATAGGTACCAGTGGTGTTGCCTTCTAGCCAGTCAAGTGAGCTGTACAATTGGCAATGGTGGGTTCTGTATGGGCATCAAAGGACAAATCTGCACAAGGAGTTACATAATACATTAAGTGGCTTGAGGTGAGTATCAGTGGCGTTTTGGTATACAATGTCGGCATAGTCTACAATGGGGAGTAATATTTGAGAAATGATTATTTTCCTCACTTCGAAAGAGAAACAGTTGATGGATGGGTAGAGTGAGCACAGGCTGCCATAGGTTTTTTTAACTGTATGATCAATATGATGTTTAAAAGAAAGTTCTGGGTCCATCGTGACACCGAGGTATTTATTTAATGAGTCCACCTTTTCAAGGTTAGAACCGTCCTCAAAATTGATCAATAAATCGGAGGAGCTTTGGACTTCCTCATATTCAGTAACAGTTTATTATTTTGTAACCATTTTTGGACCAGGTTGAAGTCAGACTGTAAAAGGTGTTGAATTTGGTGAATGTTTTTTTCGGAGGCATAAATAACGGTATCATCAGCATAGAGCTGGACTTGACAGTGGGAACAGACATCCGGTAAGTCATTAATAAATATAGTGAATAGAAGTGGCCCCAATATGGAACCCTGGGGGACGCCATTCTCAACTGTTAAAAAGTCTGACTGGGAACCTTGTAACGCAACACATTGACGCCTGTTGTGATGGTAAGCATTGAACCAGAGAAGAGCATGTCGTTGAATACCGATAGAATAGAGTTTGTCAAGGAGCTTATCACTTAGCTTCCATACCTGCTATTTTTGAGCATTCCTATGTCCAGCTTTTAGTGTGTGTGTAAACACAAACTTTGTTCTAACACAAACATTAAATGTCATTGACAATCAATGGACAATTTTGAGTGTTTGTGTAAACACAAACATTGCGTAACACAAATATTGAAGACGAAGGTTGAGGACGCAAATTATGATTGGCCGGAATAAGATCATGTATGATGATGTACGATGATAAGAGCGCCCCTCACTAAACACGGGTGTGATTCTTTCACCTTGCTGACATCTCTTTTGAAGGAAGGTGGTAAACATGAGCCTGTCAACTATTTTTGAGGGGTGCATGCAAGCCCCTCCAATACGTGTCTTTTGAAGATTGTGTTAATGTAATGGTGGGGGGGGGGGGCATGCTTAAAGCAAACATTAAAAAGTCCATATTCCATATTCTCCCCCCCCTCCCCCCCTTGCCATTTTTCTAGCTGTTTGAGGAACTATCCCTCCTCCCCTCTGTCTCTTAACAGGGAGCACACGGGCATTACCATTTCATTATGTCCATGTGACCAAAATATTTTACAGGGACAAATAAAATGTCTCTGGATTTGTATACATAGCAAGCCCTTCTAATAGTCTTAACATTACCCAGTAATTTAATAGGCTCTCGTAATGGCCATTTCATTTTTAGCTGTAAATCACTGGCTGCCAGATTATTCTTTCCTGTCCAGTGTGTTCTCTTCTTCTGAAAGTGACTAACCAGTCATTAGAATAAACTATTGGCATATGAAATGGATATGTTCCACCAGGAAAGTGGCTTTCAATAAAAGTCTGAGGAGAAAGTTTGTTTATTAAAACAAATGATCCAAAAGTCTCCTTCTTAATAACCTGATGTCCTAATGGCTCAAACAATTAAAGATTAGTCTGCAATCAATCCCTCATTGAGTGTTTTAGCTTGGCAGAGAATAATTGCTCCTTCAATTAGACTTCCAATGTATGTTTTGTAGTCTCTGTCTTTCTGTCTGCCATTAAATCCAGCCCACTGCCTGAGCTTTGAATTAAACATGGTGCTAATTAGTGATGCACGATATAATCGGTAGCATATCGAAATCGGCCATATGTGCCATAAAAATGCCATATCGATATCCAGATTATTTTCACAGATATTGATGACGCAATAATAATGTGACCGTCAATGGCTCCGTCAGGGAGAGAGGACGTGTGAGAGAGTAAGAGAGAGAGACAGAAACGAAAGGGGAGAATGCTGCACTAACCAGGTGGAAAATAATGGAGGCTTAGAAAATTACAAAAAGATGGAAACGGCAAATGCTAATGTAATCCTCCTCCTGAAACGCCTCTTTAGGTTCAGGTCGTCCAGGAAAAGAAACAGCAGATTGTCTGTGGTGCCCAGAGAAATGAACATGTTCACCCAGTTCACCCAGCTCCTGTTGTACTTCACCTCTGTCACCCCACTCCCCTCTCTAAGCCCCCCTTCTTTTTTACCCGACATACTTGACTGTCTGCCTCTCGTTTTTTACATTTTATTTTGCTGAACCTAATCTCTTCACATCCCAACCAGGTGTGTGTGTAAGGGATTTAATTTGCCCTAAGGTCACGTATGGCTCGGGGCTTCGTCACGGCAATTGTTGCTGTAATGAGAGCTCTCCCTCCCAGGTCTCTGGAGGATCACTATCTGTTCTGCTGACGGTGGAAAGCTGGAATTTGGGGCAGAGGTCCCAGAAGATGTTGTTGTGCTCGTGTGATTTGGTGTGTTCGCTGCACATTCTGGTCTGGGGGAGATAATCTCTGTATCATCGCCATGCGGTGCAGAAAAAACAAATTGGCCACAAGGTATTAGAACACATCTTGATTTATGACTGAGTAAAGACAATAAGCCCCCCAATCTGTATGACCTCAACACCCTTGAGGTAAGGCATATCACCTATGATATGCAACTGTATTTAATACATTTACCGCCAGCATTAATTAATCCCTCGATAGCGTACTGCCAAGGTTTTATCGCGTGTAACACTTACTTTGAAGAGCCAAATATCCGTAACCGAATATTACAATGACAAACTGCTGTGTGTGGATGTTGCCCGGATGTTGTTGTGTTGGTCGGTGGTCGGTGGTTGAAAAAGGCGACCGCGAGTGTCAGCCCGCCTGCTACAGCCCGTTGAAAACCCTTGTATTCACCAGAAACTGACCCCTCAATGTTGTTTCTGAGATACAGAGCTGTGAATGGTGGGCTTAGACTGGAAGTGGATGCGCGCGCATGTTGATGCGGGTAGCAACATCAGCTAACGATACGATCGTATCAAAAAATGGATTAAAGAATACAAGCGCTTAAACCCGAGAATCTCGGGTTTGGCGAGCTAGGGTACTACTAATTTACACCCTCGTGTTCCTCGTTTGTGGCGGGCAGACGGTTACGTGGATTTTCCCAATGTTGAATCCTGCCGTTGACGTGAATGACGTGAATTATAGTTTTTTATTGATTCAGAATGGTCTTGCTAATATCTACCGTAAAGCAGTGTTTCCCATCGATAGGCAACACTCTACTCTGTGTATTTGCTGAAACAATATTAATGCTTCTGAAGACTTTAAAAAGTTTGTTAGACAGATTCGTTATAGGTGATTTTGCTTCCTGATCTTTTGGGAAGTCAAAGTGTTAAGTTGCATCAGCTGTAGCTGTTATCCACCTCTAGGTCAGAAGAATATGAGAAACAATAATTCAAAGCTTCCCTTCCATCAAATGTGTGGACGGAAGGCCTTCCTCGGTGCTGGGAAAACAAACATCACCCCGGTGTCTCATAACCGTCTCACCATTACTGCGGCCAGTGATTTGATATTGATTAGGTTTGGCGGTAGGCCATGGGTTCTCGACCTTATTGTTCCACAACAGAACAATGGAGTGTTGACCTCCGCTGAGTCCCATGATCTCTGTGCCAGCTGTAGTATCCTCTGTTATGGCTCCACAGCAGCCTGCGTCCAGAATGCGGAATGAGGGTCCAAACAACACATCAGCCCTCCTGATGGAGTCATCATTTTCTCACGGCCGCCCCGGAGGATCAAAACAAGATATTATACTGTACATCTCTCTGTTCCTTTGCCTCCGCCTACATTCATGTCCCTTCTTCTCTCCCTCTTTCGGGTCACTAGCTGTTCAATGGTGTGGAGATAGTGTTGTTTTGTAATTAATGTTTCTGTCACTGAAAGGGGACAAGTGCAATAAAGTCTGCTCTGCCTCTCGGCGGTTCCATTTGAATATTGCAGTTTAGTGTTTGTCTCAGTTTGAAGCGCTGTGAGGCCAGATGTGATGGCGTCCTTCAGCTCATGTTTTCCATGACTGAATAAAAAAAACAGTGACAAAACAATCACTAGAATCAGTGAGCTGGGAATTTATTTTATGCTTGTCTAATTATTGATGTTTTTAATGAGACCGACTAATTCCCACTCTCACAGGTCCTGATTGAGGCGGCTGTTTCCAGGGAGCGGCGAGGCTACATGGCCATAGACGACATCATGCTGCTCAACTACCCCTGCTGTAAGTGTCACTTCACACACCGTTTGAAGGACAAGGAACTATTACAAGAGGCTGACTAGGCCTAGAAGAGTTGGGCCAACGAGGAGGAAATGAATGGAAGGTTGCCCTGAGGTGTCTCACAGCAAAAGGGCTCTTATAGAGCACCGAAGTCAAACATAATTTACCCATCCTAGCTGGGTCGTGTTTTTCCCCCATTCTGTATTTCCATAGACTTTTTGTCAGGTGAAACCTGACTAATGAAAGCTCATGAAATGTAGACGACCTAGTTTTATATTGCGTCAAATAAGAAATAAGAAAAAAGTCATATGGGAAGAATCAACTGACAGTGAAAAATCACGAATTGGTTACATTTTTGCCACAAACACTGTATCAAATATGAGTGACTGACTACGATACAGAGCCTCCAAACCCCTCAGTCATTGTCTCCACCAGGCCGAAGGCATGGGGAGAGAGTATGTTTTGCACTCCGTCCGTGTGTGTGTCCGTGTGTCCGTCCGTCCTTCCGTCCGTCTGTTACCAGCTAATCTCCGGTCGATGCCAAACTTTGCACACACACTCCCTGGATGCCAACGATGAACCTCTGCCCCACATTTTCCAGAACGGCCTGTTATAGCGCCACCATGAGGCAGCTTTTCACATTTTTTACCTAAAACTGCACCGATCTGCGTGAAACGTTGCCTGCACACTCCCTAGAGGCCATGGACAAACCGTTGACCTGCATTTTCCGCATCTGCCTTTTATAGCGCCACCAGGAGGCCGACTTTTGTAAAACACATTTTTTTATATTACTCCTCCAGATTCTGTCCAAAAATCTCACAAATCGTTACACACTATCTCTATGGTCATGTGCTCAAGTCGGATCTGTCCGATATTTCATATTCCATCCTAATTAGCTATAATTAGCTTTCACAGTTTGCAAGATTGCCCCGTTTTGAACAAAAGCCTCAAATATATCCCACCCTTTTCACATTGGCCTGTTATAGCGCCACCAACAGGTTGATTTTTGCAAAACACATTTTTGGAACAAAATGCCTTAAAAACATGTTTATATTAATCCTAAACATTTTGCCAAACATCTCACACAGTCCTATCCTCCTGGTGGAGACCTGTGCCCAGACGGGCACTTTTTCTAGTTTCATCCTGGAGCCGGGCCTGTCTCAGAGTTCAACTAGATAAAGTGCCCCTCGGGGCACAGGTCTCCACCAGGGCAGGTCAGGTTGTGGCCTCCTGGTGGCGCTATAATAGGCCAATGTGAAAAGGGTGGCATTTCTTCTTGCCTTGGATGGAATTGGATGATTTGAGGCATTTTGTTCCAAAAATGTGTTTTGCAAAAATCCACCTGTTGGTGGCGCTATAACAGGCCAATGTGAAAAGAGTGGGATATATTCCTCAGCCTAGTAGGAAAGTCTGTGAAAGATTTCACGTAAATTGCACACTGCATTCATGATTTGAGGCTTTTTGTTCAAAACGGGCCAATCCTGCAAACTTTGAAAGCCAATGTTGGCTAATTAGGATGGAATATGAAATATCAGACAGATCCATCTTGAACACATGACTATAGAGATACTGTGTAACGATTTGGAATCTGGAGGAGTAATATCAAAAAATGTGTTTTACAAAAGTCAGCCTCCTGGTGGCGCTATAACAGGCCGTTCTGGAAAATTTGGGGCAGAGGTTCATCGTTGGCATCCAGGGAGTGTGAGTGCAAAATCTGGCATCGACCGGGTTAACGGTGCCAGAGATTAGCTGGTAACAGACGGACGGACTCTCACACACACGGACTCACACACGGACGGAGTGCAAAACATACTCTCTCTCCCCATGCCTTCGTTGGAGACAATAAATGTGGAGGGTTTCACTGTGCTGGGTCCAATATCAACATCTGGCGTTTGGAATTACGTCCTATGACAGCCAAGTCTATGGAGTTTTAATGTTTGTTTAGAGCAATTTAAACAAACATAGAGTAGCAGCCACGTCTATGCACTATTAATCTATTAATGTTTGTTTAGAGCACTTTAAACAAACATTGTTTTGCCATCGGAGAGTGTGAAGCTTCGTGGCTTCATGAAGCATAACCTCTGAGATGAGTCGGTGGTTCTGTCGAAGAGTTTTCTTCTTTCCCCGTGTCGTTAGTGTAAACTTCAAGGACTGGAGCTCAGTATGACCCCACCCCCCCCACACACACACACACACTTACTCTTAGAAGCAGTTAACACTGCTGCTCTGCTTTGAGGTGACTCGTATAACTGACACGAGCTTGAAGGGTATTGTTCCCACTGTCCTCCACACAGCTAGGGAGTTAGCACATCATCTTATTAATATTTACATATTCCCACTGTTGTTGTCAGGAGAGGGTTTTGGACACGTGGATCATCCACAATGGATGAATGGAGCCTTTCTTGGCGTCGGATAACAAGAGGATAACAAGAGGATACCACCGGCGATGTGGTTAGAGGAACGCCGGCAGGGATAATTGCCTCTCCTGTATGTGCAGACCACCCAGCTACCCCCCCCCCCCCCCCCCCCCCCCCATCTCTCCCAGACAAGGGCAGATGGCATCTTCCACATCCTCCCACCATGACCATTAAATAATTAAGACTCTCATCAAGACCTGGGCACGATGTCGGATGCGTGGTACACGGCCAGCCCCGCATCGCTTGGCAAGCAGCGGGCACGTATAGGGGAGGAGGGAGGGAGGAAACTGCAGGGAGGACGATTCAAAGGAATGAAAGAGATTACAAAAGAACAGCAGACAGAAAGAGAAACATGCACATTTCTCCTCCTCCATCTGAATCGGGGCTAAAACACCACAGTACGTTTGACATTTCTGTTCTCCTCTCCCGAGACGGTAAGACTTTCAACTCGGCGTCTCAGTGGAATGAAATATTTATCAGCCTAAAGAGTCCCGGGGATAAGATTTGACACATTTAGCTGTGTAACACTGCAGATGATGCCAACTGTAGGGTCTGGTTCACACTCATTTCCCTGTTTGTTTGTGCTGCCTTGTCGTTAGGCATGAATTATTAATTAACCTTCAGGGAGAAAGCTTCACTGGAAGGAAACATGGACACCTGTGGCGTACACATTTTAACCACACGCACGCACGCACGCACGCACGCACGCACGCACGCACGCACGCACGCACGCACGCACGCACAGACCTCACACATCTGCTTCTCCCTGTTTGCTTAAACCTTGTTTAAGTGTCAGGTGACATGTCTCCCTGTCAATCATCTGGACTGACAGGTTGTGTTTTCAGAGCTGTGTGTCAACCTGCAGGACTGTGACTCTCACTGTGATGTTGTTCATCATAGTTTAATCACCATGTCCTCACATTTTATATATCGGGGCTATATATATATATATATATATATACACACACACACACACACACACACACACACACACACAGTATGTACACACTGAGGGCTATTCCATGTACAGTATATGAATACTTTAGCTCTTTGTTTGCTAAAGTGAAACCAGTGTGTTTACAGTATTAATAACTAATAACTCACTTTTATAATAATGTAACAATAATATTATTTTATCAATTTACACATACATTAATTAAATAAGTTTGAGTCAAGTATTATTTCAACATATATCACTTGTCACTGTGTATGTAGGGGAACCAGCAGACCCTAAATCATTTTTGTAATAACTAGTTATTTCCATCCAGCAGTTGTCATACAGGGACATTATTGGACTGATATCAAACTTCTGAGATTATTTGGATATCAGAGATTATGAGGATCAATGGTAATTTTTAAAAGTCCTGACTTTTTATGCATTTTATTAAGTTATGAATGCATTAGAGCCCTTGTGAACAATGTCATGAGTAATGACATTCATGATAGTAATGGAAAAGAATCGGACCATTAAAAGATCCATCAATAATATAACTCATCTGCTAATGCTGCAATCTGCCCTCTGCCACATGGAATTTATGTTGATATATTTAAAGATAAAATCACTGTCTTGTTGTCTGACTTTGTGAACAGCTGAGTCATATGCTCATTTTCTCTCTCTCTCTCTCTCTCTCTCTCTCTCTCTCTCTCTCTCTCTCTCCCCCCCTGTGCCTCTCTGTGATTCTCTTGCTGTCTCTCTAGATAAGGCTCCTCACTTCTCCAGGCTGGGAGATGAAGAGGTCAACTCAGGGCAGAATGCCACCTTCCAGTGTGTGGCTGCTGGCCGTGCTGCTGAGGCTGACAAGTTTCTGCTGGAGGTCAGTGGTGCAAACATCATACATCATACAGTAAACTGTACTATACAACTATACACTGCAGGCAATGTCTCCCCTGTTTGCATTATTCAGCCACCACAGTATGATTTTTAGTAGGGATGTCCCGATACACTTTTTTCGTTCCCGATCCGATCCCGATACCACAATTTCTGTGTTAGCCGATAACGAATACCGATACCAATGTTGATCTCGTGTTTATAGCTATCTAGCTATATATCTTGTGTTGTGTTTATAGCAGACTCCTCACTCCTCAGACTCCTCACTTTGCTTTCGAGTTGCCAAAACCAAAACTGCAAGTGCACACACTTGCAGTTTTGGTATTGGCAACTCGAAAGCAAATTCCACATGACCCAACATTTTATTTACCATACCCTTACCCCTGTGTCGGATCGGTGGTTAGACTGGCATATTCGCAGATACCGATATGACCTGATATGACAAATAAGGGCCGATACCGATACTTTTCCGATACCGATACAGTATCGGGACATGTAGGCGGCCAAGAATAGGCCAAAAAAAGGCAAATTACCACAAAAGACTGCAAAAAAGAAAAGAGAAAAAATCACTAAAGATATTGCTATAGAGTGTGTATTTAATCTCTCTTGGTCTCTCTAGTTCTTTAGTAACCATAACATATCTAGTTAGGTGGGTTAAACATTTCCTCCAATCAAGAGAGAGAACCCCAAAAAGATAATTTATCTTGTGTTTGTTTGTTTGCTAATTATTCTGTTTCATCACTTCCAATTTCACTTGTTTATCCTGTATCTTGTATGAGTTCTCTATCCTGATTGTATTTTCAGTTCACTAAAGATCTGTGGAAATGTGGAGTCCCTGTTGTTGCTATTATATAGATCACTTAGTTCAACAAAAAATAAATAAACACAGCACATTGAAAGCAGGTATTTTTCAAAGGATTATTAAAAACGCTGGTTAAGAAAATAAGAACTGTAAGTAAAGGCCTATTTAGCCTACATTTAGAGCATTTATTTTGGTACAAAATCACTTGAAATTGACTGTGTTTGCAACACAAGCGGTGGTTTTCGAAAAATGAACGTTCTCTGTCTTTGCACTTGCAGTCGTCCCAGAAGGTGTCGGTGTTTAAATAAAGCATTCCAGACAGTGTTTTAAAGCTAAAAGCACTGAAGGCCACAGAGGCCTGGGAGCTTCTTCAGCCCCAGTACCTTTGAAACACTGGATTAATTATTACTAGATCATCATAGAGCTCTCTCTCTCTCTCTCTCTCTCTCTCTCTCTCTCTCTCTCTCTCTCTCTCTTTCTCTCTCTCTCTCTCTCTCTCTCTCTCTCTCTCTCTCTCTCTCTGCAATGGTTCTTTTCAAATTGAGCCTCTGTTTTAGATATACCTCTTGTCATCTGAAAGATATATATATATATTCCTCAGGAAGGTCTCTCTACGATGTCTCTCTCTCCCCGGTGGAAACGTTGCTCTGTGGTCTGACATTGTTTCTTTTCTAACAGCCCTGACGAAAGTTGAATTGTAGTTCAGGGTCATCATTTCTAGTTCCGTTCTGGTGCTGCGATTATAGAGTAGCTGCACAACGTGCACGTTCAAGGCTCACATGCACTCTTGACCACCTACAGTGCGTGATAATTACGCTATAGGCCCTGGGGCCGGTTTCCTGTATTGTATGAAACCAGGATGATGTGTGATTCACATAATGGATGGCGTACCTTATTACGCCCTACCATGAAACCCTCAGGAATGTTGGCATCAGAGGGAGGTTGATGTGAAACCGTTGGTTTGGTCACGGCACAGTGACAAAGACAGATGCCTCTGGTAATTAGCTGTCGTAGCCATGCAGGTGTCTTATTATACAGTATACAACTGTGCCGTGACTTGCCTCTCATCTTTCTCCATGTTGCTATATGTCCTGTGCCCGTGTCCCACATTTAAGAGTCGGGGCCGTTCTTGCCGATCAAGCTGCCTCGGCTGCCCTTATTTGTTGTGATCTTTTTGTGTTCAATCATGTCCGCAGTGCCAGCTGCAGTCCAATCTCAGCACATGGGCTCCTGCCAAGTTAACAGATCGTTTTGTCGTTGCCTTGCCAATTAGCTGCCATTAGGTGCCAGATTGTTAGCCTAACACCTCACGCTCTCCATGCTTATTATTCACCCTTGATTTCTACCATCTCTGTTTTCTTTTGCAATTGGAATCTGGTATAAATGGAGACAGCCTATGAGAGACGCATTGCAGGCCAAGCCCTGGAGATGATTGAGGGTTATAGTGTGTTTTTGTGCAGGCGTCTTCTTCACCCTAATCAGTGTCAAGTTTGTTTACGAGGGCTGGCTAGCTCTGGTCCACATAGCTTTAGAAGGAGTTCTCCTTATCGCTATTTCCCCCACAGTAGCATAGTGGCCAGATAGTGGCCTCTCGTTTTTAGTAAAAAAATAAATATACACTTTCACTTTCGCACCAAAAGAAAGACAGTTTTATGGAGTTGAAAGCCTACGTACAGATCTGGTGAATGAAATGTTTCTATTGACAAGTTCTGTAGATGAGGGCGCAGGGGGGCTAACTATTTTTTCTTTTCTTTTTGAGTGGTGTAAACCACTCCTACAACTGGCTTTGTTAGTTTACGTGTCTGTCTGTCTGTTCGTACCAAAAAATGAGCATGGTTGCTATGGTCACCCAGTTCACACGGGTGTGATTTCATTACGTCAGACATTACGTCAGACCACAGCTGATCAGTCTATATAAGACCTTACACCACTCAGTTCACACGGGTGTGATTTTTTCTTTTACATCTGGTGGATTATTTTACATTTTGGTCAAAAACCTCGGGGCTGCGAGTGTTCCCACTAAGGAAATAGTCTTTCAACATCTTAAAACCGTCTTTGTTTTGTCTTGAACACAAGACAAATATTAGGTTCAAGGTTTGCTGTTTAGACTGTAGATGTGAAGGATGCTGCCTATTCTATAGCCTCACACACTGATGTAGACAGACTTTTTAAAATGCATTCAAGATACATTATTTCCCCATTTTCTCCCAATTTAACCCTATCCCCAACTGGGAGGAAGTAGCAGCAGCAACCTTCTTGCCCGGCTTCCCTCAATTCCCAACAGATCCACAAACCTATTGTTTGCTGGTTTCAACATCCACTTGTGTGTTGGCTTGTGAGGCGGACCTTAGCGAGACATATAAACTTCATCGCTCCACGGTACTGTGCGCCGAGAATAGCTGATACAGCCGCTGTACGCTAGAGGTCTGCTATTCTCGGTCTGGTATTCTCTTGGGGCAGCGGTGGCCGAACGGTTTGCGGAGCGGTCTTGTTATCGGAAGGTCGCCAGTTCGAATCCCCGGAACGGCACGTTAAAATTACCACCGCTGAAGTGCCCTTGAGCAAGGCATTGAACCCCTACCATGAAATGTTCTATGAGCAGGGTCTGGCTGTAAACAAGCATCTCGAGCTTAGTCCATTCACCCTGGGTAAACAAAGAACTTTGCTTTGATCTATGCGCAGATTGTGTGCGCGACACCTTTGCAGGACGGAGCATGAATTAGGCTTGTGGGCTGCAGCTGCGCGAGCACGAACAGCTCTGGTGATCCTAGAGCGCTGCCTCCGGTATTGTGACAACGACTGTAGGTGTGGTTTTGAGGACAACTGCTGTGAATTGCTATTAATGTTTCCACATAACAGAAACCAAGGATTATATATTTCAAGGGGCGAGAGATCACAATAAAAATCCTAAGCATTCTTCCTCCACACTGGGAGAAAAACAGCATCTGAAAGTTTGATGGTGCATTTTTGCACGTGAGTGCAGGGGACACTTTTCTGTTAATAATGGATTTGAACCCCTAGATGCTGTGGTGGTGGGTACCACTTCACCGCTGTGCCACCTGAGTGCCTAATGAGACATTGTTGATGAGCTTCACTAAGCAATGACATTCATGTCATGTCATGTATCCCCCCCTCATAATCACTACAACCTTAACAAGATTTCATTTGTTTGTATTAAAGTATGCCTGATTGTAATCTTGGGTGATTAAATGGGGGAGTGATGGTCCTGCTTTTGTAATTAAATGGCACACGCTTGGACAGTCAATCTTTGTAATCAGTCTAGTCAAATAAGAAGCGGTGCACATAGTGATAATTGAAATACATTATGTTGTGACATTGTTAGCGGGTTGACTTTGCTCTGCTCCGGGGAATAGATTGGTATCACTGTGTGTGTGTGTGTGTGTGTGTGTGTGTGTGTGTGTGTGTGTGTGTGTGTGTGTGTGTGCGTGTGCGTGTGTGTGTGTGTGTGTGTGTGCGTGTGCGCATGTGTGCGTGTCCTGGTTCTCTGACCCGTCTTGTCCTGTCTCTCCAGCGTCACAGTGGGGACGTAGAATCCACAGCGTCGATCAAACACCTGAGTCACCGACGCTTTGTGGCGTCCTTCCAGCTGGACGGCGTGCAGCGGGCAGATCAGGACCTCTACCGCTGTGTCACCCAGTCCTCCAGGGGCTCCGGGGTCTCCAACTTTGCTGAGCTCATCGTCAAAGGTTAGAAAACTGATAACAAAAAAATCTCTGTCAACATGAGCCAAACACTCAGTCTCTCTCTTTCTCTCATCCTCATCTTCCTCCCGTGCCATTGTATTGCTTCCCCTCTCCATTTTTCCATTTATCATTTTATTTCCTGTCTGTTTTCCATCATGTCAATCTCCTGTCCTTATCTTTCACAGCAACAAATGAGATTCTGTTTGATAATATGTTTTCTATTCCCCTTAGACGGAGCATAATTTATTTGGAATGAAACAAACACAGTTTGGTGTGAAATGTAGACAGTGGTCCAGAGCATGTTCTTCAGTGTGCGGCACGCTGTTGTACAGAAAAGAACAAAAGAGGTGACTCAGTGTTCGCTCTAAACTCTTCCAGCGTTCTCCTCCAGATGTGAGAGGGATCCATGTGTGAGTGGCAGGTGACTGTCAAGGCACGCTTGTTGTTAGACTTTGACTGGCTTGACTCTGGAGTCCTGCATCCCTCCTTCATATCACCATGATGAGCTCTGTCCCATTGCTCCACTCACTCTAACCTTGCATAGTGACGGTGCTGCTGTGACAGCCCTGCCATGACACAGATAAGGACACACCATGACCAGTCTGGTCCAACTGCTCCACTCGCAGGCAGGCGGGCGGGCGGGCGGGCGGGCGGGCGGACGGACGGATTGACGTTTCAGCATGGATAAGGTCTAGTGATACAGAGAGTTTGGTATTGTAGTGGCAGAAAATACTACACTGCCTGGAGCAAGGCTTCCACCTGTTGATTGTCTGTCAAGATGACCTATTCTTACTCAAGACCCATGTTTAGTCTTGTCCACTGACCACACCTCCAATGTATTTGTGCTTCTTCATTTTGTATAAGAGAGACTCATTTGAACAGGTCTGGAGGCTTGCATCCGTGCACCTCCCTGGGCTGGTACAGACCACTCCTTGTAATAAACGTGTACATTGTTTCAGTCCACTCTCTACCTCGATTATTTCTTAAAGTCTCTGTTTATGAGTATTAATAATCCCACTACAATTATGGCGCAGTGAGCAGCGTGTTTCTACTGTCCGTCAGCATTCTCTTTTTCAGATGATAGCGCTGTGCATATGGATCTGAGATGCTGGTCCGACAGGGACAACACCTAAACGAACTTTGGGGTAAGAGTGTTTTGACTCAATGTACAACATTTTGTATTTTGGGGCTGTGATCGTTAGAGATACAGCCGTACAAAGTACTAGTTCATCGTATTCATCGTATTTGAAAGAGCTGGTAACAGTCCCTCATCGTATTCATCGTATTTAAAGGAGTGGTGACAGTCCCTCCTCATCGTATTTCATCGTTGCCGAGTGGTAACAGTCTTTTATAGACATTTATATAGTATTCATCGTATTTAAAGGAGTGGTGACAGTCCCTCCTCATCGTATTTCATCGTTGCCGAGTGGTAACAGTCTTTTATAGACATTTATATAGTATTCATCGTATTTAAAGGAGTGGTGACAGTCCCTCCTCATCGTATTTCATCGTTGCCGAGTGGTAACAGTCTTTTATAGACATTTATATAGTATTCATCGTATTTAAAGGAGTGGTGACAGTCCCTCCTCATCGTATTTCATCGTTGCCGAGTGGTAACAGTCTTTCATAGACATTTATATAGAAAAACTATAGCCTATATCAGTAGGATAGGGAATAGCATAGGAAATCATACAGACAGCGTCCACCGTTATTTTCTTTCTTTTCTCTCCTGTTGGGACCAAACAGCCCACAGGGAAGATTAAAAGAGAATGGTGAAACAGCAACTTGTATAACGCGTAAGACTCGAGCAGCAGGTATGAATGTGGAATGTGGAATGTTGAGTATGGAATGGAAGTGTGTGGGACGTACGTGTGGATGAACGGAAAATACTATTTTTGTGACAAGTCAAATGGTGATTTCCTAGTATAAATGTGGCGTTGTGAACAAGTAAGTATGAAGAATGTAGTCCTGGTATTTTAGTTAAGTGTCACCACCCATGGTTAGTAGGACAGCAGTTAGCAGTTGTCAGCGGCAGACTCAAAATAGCAGGTCTACCCAGTAAGTGCTGTCTTGTATTTAAAGTAATTAACAAACAGTAACGTGGTTAGCTGATCATCATGGTCATATGTATTATCTTATTACGTCTTATTATAAAATAATGACAATATAACAATTTCCCAGAGTCACGGCAAGTTGAGTGTAATTGGGCTTTGTCACTCTCTATATTTGGACTAAATAGATAGGCAAAATTATACTCAAAGCATGAAATGTATAGGTAGTAAGTAACTCCTTACAATAGGCAATATTTGTAACTGTCATCACATTTTTTCCCAGTCAAGACAGGAACCCCTGTTTTTGTTTTTCCTAGGAACCTTTCGTTTTTGTCGCTATACAGAATATATCGGTATGGCATTTTTTGTGGAAAGATTAGAGAGGTCCTCAGGGAACTTAAGATCAGATTCAAGTAAGGGACATTTTCCAGGACAGGCAGTTCAGAAAGTAGCCCCGTTCTTCTCCCCTACCATTGACAGCAGCTGCTCTGAGTGGACACACTTGGGACGGGTCGAGCTGGGAAGTCTGGTGAGTGTAATGTTACTTATACATACACGATATAGGAATACTCTGTAGCAAGTAAATGTCCAGAATTCAAATGTAGGCTTAATAGTAAATTAGTGTTAGCTGTGGCTGTATTTAAGAAACTAAAACAATTTAGAAACTTGTCCGCAGAAATAGCCCGATCACAGCTGTTAAAATAACAGTGGGGGCTCATATTGTTCAGTTTCCGTTCAGTTTAGTTTTTCTAATTTAAGGAGAGTTTCACAGCATGACATGTCACTTACGCCAACCAGGTGTCCATTTGCACCCCTCACTTCAGAGTAGCAGTGTGATTGACAGGCATCAGTGTTTGGGGGGGGGGGGGGCAAGAGAAGGTCCCCTAATAGTTGGATAATTCACACTCATGGCAAATGCCCTGTGGACTCATTTTTGTTGTCAACATTTAACTAATAGGCCTGTACTCCTATCTGCTTTAATCAGCTAGAGAACGGGGTCAGGCATTTCACTTTTTGATTCCAAGCAGTGATGTAAATAGATTCTCAATGCTCTACTATCTTCCTAAAATTTCTTCCTGAATTTAACTAGATGTGTTTACTATCTTCTAATTTAACTATAGATGTGTTTAATTGATTCTAGATGTGTCCAGTCATTTTTTAATTTCTTAGAAGAGTAATTTTTAAAAGTAAATGAGTCCTGGGATGCAGGAATGATTTTGTAAATAAGTCAGGGGGATATATGTGTCCCACTTCAACAACGTTAGGAGTTATATTTTGCCATTTTTACAAAGTGCAGCATACTCCACGGTTCAGTAAACAGTTGTCGCTTCCAGCCGGCATCCTTGTTTCAGACAGGGACTTGTCCATGCAATAATGTGACGGAGGAGGACTTTAGAAGGAAGGATTTTTATTATCTGGACTTTCCATCAAACAATCAAGCAGCAAGCATACTGGTCAATTAATTAAGACGCATACACATTTGTATGATAAGCTATGAGGTTCAATTTGAATGTCTAGTTGATCATGGTGTTTATTTATATATCAATAAATATATCAAAAATAGTGTAAACCATATACAGCAGAGTCATGTAAATACTATTTTAACAAAGAACATTATGTACATACTATTTTAAGTTACGAGTCATGTAAATACTAGCATTTTATTTTAAGAAATCAGTTGAGTGAACCCGTGGATCAGCTATTTTCAATGAACAAGATTTAACAGTTAAAAACCATTTAACCAAGTCGGCTTTCCTACTTACCGGAGAAAGTTTATTGTTAGTGTGTGTTTTTCAAAATGTATTCCTAGATGTGTTTATCCTTAGTTTATTTCTTTATAGATGTGAGATCATTTTATTTGAAGTTAGGAAAAAAAAAATGTACCGAAAGATAGAAAAGGATTTTTAAAAATAGCAGATCTGCGTGCACAAAACATACCTAGCACGTTGTTTCAATTATAGATAGACTGGCAGGAGGAAGTGACGAATAGGGTAAAATAGCTTAGTGTTAATAGGATGTTGATGCTGTTAAATAGCTTAGGTAATATTAAAAATGTTTAAAGTAAAGCGATGGTTCTAGCAATTATGAGCAATTCTATGGATAAATTCTATCTATATCCGACAGAAGTGCTCAGAGGGGGGACATGTATAGTTTAAGAAGTGTATAGTTTATGAAGTATAGTTTAAGTTGAACATAATTTAATTCAAATTCATATAATTTAATTCAAATTCATTTTAAGCATTGGAACATAATTTATTCTTGAGTCTATGGCGACATATTGTCAAACCTCTAAAACTACATTCAGTAGGCTGCTGAAACAATAAACAAACAAAACCTCTACGGCATTTTAGATTGCATGTCAAATTGTAGATGTACCGAGTAGAATTGCGGGCCCACATTTGTCTGAAAGATCTGATGAGTAAATTAATGTTATTTCAAAGGACCTGGCCTCATGTCGCCTATTTTGCTGTTTACAGTAACAGAACACGTACTGCTTGTGAAGAGTTGGTTCCACTCAAACCAGTAGTAATAGCAGTAAGTCAGATACAGGTACAGGGGAGACTAGACTACACATGGGGAAGTTTTTTCACTCAAGTACTACACTATATTTAAATATTTATAAAATACTGCAAAACCACAGCGGAGACACACAACTGACTGTTACTACACCCAAGGAACAGCCCGCAGACAACAGCAACAACCATGAACAACCTGAACCCCTCAAAAACAATCAAGGACAGGGGGGAGCAGGTGTCACAAAACAATCAAGGACAGGGGGGAGCAGGTGTCACAGAGACTTTGTCCAAGGAAGCTATTTCCATTCATTCCATATCCAGAACCTCATCCTCATCGGGGGACTGGGGCACAGCACTCAGAAATAGACACATATTCTTCAACAGTACATGTGCAGCGACGCGGGACACCTGATGAACTGAAAGACATCATGAAGGACCTTCCAGACCACAAAGTCAACGTGGAGCGCTGGTGTGCAGCTGTGTTAGACTTGATTGAGATGTATGAGCCATCGGCAAGAATGCTCGAATCTGTATTTCGCAAAGTCTTTGGATTAAAATGGCTACATCTCAGGGAACATTTTGATGTGAATGGAGCACAAAATCACATTGTCACTGGACAGCTGCTGAATCACGGTGGTTTTTTTGACAGCATCAAAGCAGCATTTCCAGTACCCACTGATTGGAAAAAAAATTCACAGCACTAAGCAATGGCCTGATGAAACCTGTGACACCTACAGGAATAGACTGGAGAACTGCTTTCAGAAGCACTGTGGTGTGCCACTAGACAACCCCGCTTTCAATGACTTGTTAAAAGCGCAGACAGGTGGGGCCCAGCCGGGGGTCAAGTGGCGACCTATGGGTTAGGCCACTACACAGATTTGGTGTGATATGGAGCGAAGTAGAATGAAGACCTACGCAGTGGCAAGTGTGGAGAATGAATGGCCCGGGTATGTGTGGAATGTGATGTTTATCGAGTAGGCCTATAAGTAAGTAAAATGTTTTAAGGTATCACTGTGTACAACAGTGTTATTTTTAGGTGAAGTAATTCTAATGAAAATTGTTCTTTCCTACTTTCCAGGACTGGATGGTGAATCAATGAGATGGTCTAAATGTGTTGACAATTTAATGAATATCTTCCTTTCCCAGTGTGCATGGCATGGTTAATATGGCGATATTGACTAACTCACTAAAAACTTAGAATAACTCGTCTAGGAAGAGTGTTGTGATACAATGCAATTACAGGAGGAAGGACAAAGGGAAAAATGAGTATCTATAGACATTGCATCGACAAGGTAAGAACTCCCACACGATCTCATACATTATTGAAATATTTATATTGACAGGAGGATACTAGTAGTGATGAAATACAGTGTAAAGATGCAATAATGTGTAACCTGTCAATGTAGCTAATAACCATAAGAGAGGGAGTTAACCATAAATCAGACTGTGAAAGATTGTGATCAACTGTGATCAAGATAGATCTTAATAAATTCCTAATTATGTATTATCATCTGGGGAAAAGTATAGAACAAATGTTTTAGAATAGGGGTAGTGTGTTGTTTTGTTTTTTTTCCAGCTCTGAAATCCAATAAATTAAGAGAAACATATCAGGAGATGTGTTTGAACAAGGGAAAAACAAACAAACAAATGAAGACAACCAGAGAAAGCACTGAAAGGATTTGGGTTTGTATGATGGGTAAATGTACACACATACAGTGACGTCAGTCTAGTGTTATATGAATTACAATTTAGGCATTTAGCAGACGCTCTTAATCCAGAGCGACTTACATTAAGCAATAACAAAAAGCATGGCATACATCACATGTATAAAAAGTAGTTATCATGAATCATGCGTAAACTAAGAACGTAACATTGGAGTATCTATGTAAACTATACATACTATACTATATAATATATTATACATGTGTACTATAAAGTGCTATGACTACATAAAGTGCAATTCTAGAGCTGTCTACATAACAAGCTGAAGCTGAAGACAATTAATGTAAAATAATAATAATAATAATAATAATATTGAAATGAATTTTGTATAACCACCTTTTTAACCACGGTGGAAATAATTCAAGTGAACAAAATTACCTGCAAGTTGTTCTCCCTCTAAGAAAACCTGACAGACATATAAATATGTCACATGGGCCAGTGACACCAATGAGAGCCAAGCCACATCATCATGTCCGTCCAGAGACTCCAGACGTCCCTACAAGGCCCACACGCATTCCATCCCCGCAGTCACCCCCCAGTGACAGCGATGGGAGCCGGATAAAGACGAAATACTGGGCCCACCATGGGGAAAAAAGACTAAAATGCCATGCCACAACTTGTGACAGAAACATAAGGAGAGGAGAACATTTGCGTGGAGGAGAAAACCACGAAAAAAGACTACACCTGATGCTGGCTTATGAGTGATCGCTCAAGACAAATCGAGGGTCGTAGGTTGGAATTTCCCAATAAGAAGGAAAAGGGTTTTCGCCCCTACCAGCCATCAGAAGTTGTGTGTAATAAAAAGAAAATTATCATGTGGGTGGACATTGAATACACTTAAATGTAAACCTTTCTTACTCTAGGAGATAGTCCATATATAAGTCATCTTTTTGTAGTAAATTTGCAGACAGTATAGTATCTCATGTTCCTTGGTATAAATTAATATGAGACATTTAATTTACATATTTGAAATGGTGGAATGTAGTGGCAGAAAATACTACACTGCCTGGAGCAAGGCTTCCACCTGTTGATTGTCTGTCAAGATGACCTATTCTTACTCAAGACCCATGTTTAGTCTTGTCCACTGACCACACCTCCAATGTATTTGTGCTTCTTCATTTTGTATAAGAGAGACTCATTTGAACAGGTCTGGAGGCTTGCATCCGTGCACCTCCCTGGGCTGGTACAGACCACTCCTTGTAATAAACGTGTACATTGTTTCAGTCCACTCTCTACCTCGATTATTTCTTAAAGTCTCTGTTTATGAGTATTAATAATCCCACTACAGTATGTGACAGAGGCACAGAGCAGTCTTCTGCCAGATTTTTGCTAAACCCTCAGTACAGCAGCAGGCAGTAAATGCATTGATAGAAGGCCATGAAATCCGTCCTAAGAAGTAAAGACATACAGAGAGCCTCACCACTCTCTCAGTTTAACACATACAGTATTACAGTATGCTTTTTATCTGGCCGTTGTTTTCCTCACTTCGGTTGCAGGGAATATTTATTTTGTTAGTCTAATTAGTCTCTGTGCTGCCAATCTGCTGCTCTGTACTATGTTTCATACAATGCAAAGCAGAATCCTTAAGAAGACTTTCATAAATCTCCTCCCCTCTCCCACTAAAGAGAGGCTAAACATCCTTTTAATTAGCCGGATCCACTTATTTTTAATACGGTCAGACTCTGGATTGTAATACAGCATCAAACCAATCACAACTCTCGCTCCACATGAATTACATATTGGCACTGTTTCTTCCCATATTGTTATTGTTCCGTCTTTTCCGTCCTAAGCACATTTTGAAGGCTTTTTATTTATTTATTTTGGGGGATTTACTACTTTACCTTGTTAAATCACCTTGTGAGGCAGAGTGAAAGATGATGAGGTTCTGGTGGTATTGTGGAAGGCCTTCAGTGCAGGCAGCCATAATAGACAGCAGTGTGTCTACAGGAATGAGGGATCGGTCACAGCCAGAGCTAGGTGGACAGTAACTGAGTAAATATAAGTACTGTACTTAAGTACAGATTCTGAGGATTTGTACTTGTATTACTTGTAGTACTTGTATTACGAGTATTACATTTTTTCAATACTCTTACTCAAGTGCATTTCCAAGACAAATTATTTTACTTTTACTCTTGCTCATTTCTAGGCTGTAGAGTTCCGACTACCGAGTACTTTTAGGTTGGCCTTTTTTAAGGGTCTATGACTGGCTTTCAGATGTCATGTGGCAGCTAAGTCTATGGACTTCCGCTCTGTCTGTATAGGTTATTCCCCCCCCACCGCCCACCCCTTTTTTCCCCTCACTGTATATGTTTCTTTTCCCTTTTTACCTCCTTTATGATGAATTCCTGTTCTGTCTATAGAAGTGTCTATTTGTACGTCTCTAAATGTTTTGATGATTTGAACATGGTGGACCCTATTGGAAACAAGTGTAATGCTTAATTGGGTCGTCCACTCACAGTTAACAGCCTTTGTATTGAGTTTGTGCTTGAAATGTACTGTAATTCTGCAAACTGTTAATAAATTCTTCAATCAATCAATCAATCAATATTCTAATATGTTGGTAAATCATTTCAAGAAGATTGTATCTATGTACTGTAGCTCATAGAAAATAGCCAATGTGCAAGCGTCACAATGGGACACATTGTAGATTGACTATTCAATCTTTTTTTTTGTAAAGAACTTTCAGTAAACTAACTGAAACGGTCCTACCTATAGCCTACTCATCATTTCCCCTCAATGGATTGGAAAAACAATACGTCGTTCTCCATCTCCATGAATGTCTTTTCTAAATAAGAAAGAAATGAGTCAATACAAATATTACATTAACTGTGTTCATTGCTTGCGGCCAAGCAATTATGGTTTCCTTATGAAGAACAGTTACGTGCACTTTTCTAATAACTACACTGCGTAACTAATAAATGTTCAGACAAGTATTTGTCATAATGTTATTTGTGATGCTATGTATATGCAATTCATAATGTCATAGATTCTTTCAACTGTTTTTGTGGGGGATGTGTGGATTTGGCGATGCGATGTGATGTGATGCGTCACGCTTCATTGTACCTAAGCGATCTGATAGTAAAATATTCAATCAATCTGTATGTATGTATGTTAAGATCAATTTGCATGTTTCACTTTCTATCTGTAGGAGTGCAGGGCTGCAGCCTGCAGGCTATCAGAAATGATGGACAGATGGAAAAAACGTTACTTAAACTTGCAGAGTGACAGATTACTTTACCTGGGTTACATCTTCTGATAGTGCTGACATGACCTAATAATCCCATCTAGTATTTCATTAGCGCAACGGAACGTGACAGAATAGTCTACAGATGAGCTTGTTGTGCTGCTGACAGGCAGCGCATGAACACAGTAACACACATGTTGAAACAAGGTGGTAAAGACAACAAGGAGTGGACAGTGATGTCACTGTTATGCAACACGGAAGTATTGAAGTAGTATGGATTTGAATAAGTTTATAAACCAGTCAGTCAGTGACATCACTGACGAATCCTTGGTGTTTCTCTTCTTCTTCCCCCTTCATGGGCCCCTTTGGGGGCGCTGGGCCCCGGTGCATTGCACTGGTTGCACCGTCGATATATTCGCCACTGGCTCTTTGCTTGGTTTTCTCCTGCATCTTCTGTCGTTGTTCAGTGGCTCCAGTCTCCTGTCTGTGTTCAGTGGCTCCAGTCTCCTGTCTGTGTTCAGTGGCTCCAGTCTCCTGTCTGTGTTCAGTGGCTCCAGTCTCCTGTCTGTGTCGTTGTTCAGTGGTTCCTGTCTGTGTCGTTGTTCTGTGGCTGCAGTCTCCTGTCTGTGTCGTTGTTCAGTGGCTCCAGTCTCCTGTCTGTGTCGTTGTTCAGTGGCTCCAGTTCTCCTGTCTGTGTCGTTGTTCTGTGGCTCCAGTCTCCTGTCTGTGTCGTTGTTCAGTGGCTCCAGTCTCCTGTCTGTGTCGTTGTTCAGTGGCTCCAGTCTCCTGTCTGTGTCGTTGTTCAGTGGCTCCAGTTCTCCTGTCTGTGTCGTTGTTCAGTGGCTCCAGTTCTCCTGTCTGTGTCGTTGTTCAGTGGCTCCAGTTCTCCTGTCTGTGTCGTTGTTCAGTGGCTCCAGTCTCCTGTCTGTGTCGTTGTTCAGTGGCTCCAGTTCTCCTGTCTGTGTCGTTGTTCAGTGGCTCCAGTTCTCCTGTCTGTGTCGTTGTTCAGTGGCTCCAGTCTCCTGTCTGTGTCCAGTGGCTCCAGTCTCCTGTCTGTGTCTGTGTCCAGTGGCTCCAGTCTCCGGCTAACAGACATTCTGCTGGTGGGTCTGAAATGAATCCTCACAGCAACGCAGGAGCTCTTCTTTCATCACAGTGGCTTCCTGTTTGAAGCCGTTTGGAGCATCAGATGTGCTTATGTGATGCATGTGGATCGGGTTAACCAAACGCTGTTGTTTGTAAATGTCCTGTTCTTTTTTCCTCCGCTTGTTCTTTTTGTAAGATGTATGTGTTACTGTTAATGGCTTTTTGAGCGGCGTTGGCTGCTCCAACGTGTGGCTTTGTGTGCCTCCCGTGACATGTGGCAGCCAAGTCTATGGACTTTTATGTTATCCGTGTGTTTTTTGCTCTGTACCAGTTGTGTATCAACATGGTGAAATGAAGACCTTGACTCTCATGTTTCCTCTCTCCCAGTGCCCCCGTCTCCCATAGCTCCACCACAGCTGCTGCGCGCCGGCTCCACCTACCTGATCATCCAGCTCAACACCAACTCCATCCTGGGAGACGGCCCCATTATCAGAAAGGAGATCGAGTACCGCGCCAACCAGTCCCCGTGGTCGGAGGTGCACGCCGTCAACATGGTCACCTACAAGCTCTGGCACCTGGACCCGGACACGGAGTACCACATCAGCGTGCTGCTGACCCGGCCCGGGGAGGGGGGCACGGGACCGCCCGGACCACCGCTCGTTAGCAGGACCAAATGTGCAGGTGAGGTCGCAGACCCTGAGACGCTCTGCGCCTGAGCTGGGAGATACTCTGCTACGGGTCATTAGGTATCGAGGACACAGCATTTTACTGCCAACCATGTTAGATCGCACCATTACTCACAAATGAAGATGGCTGAAAATGTGTCGTATCAGATACTTCCACATATTATATGTGCGTGTTTGGAAAGTTTCTGATGTGACACTTTTGCAGCCATACAAATGTGTGAACAATGTTATGTTAATGTCATTATATCTTATTTATTACACAATTTATTTTAGTTGTCACTCTCAGTTAAGTTATTGACAGATTAAGAACGTTCCCGAGGGACAGCTTCATTCTGCTCGGCTAAATCCTCCCATAAAGGATGTTTTTATAATAAAAAATCCCTTGCCTTCCTGACAGCCAGACACTCTCGCTTCTGTCACAGTTTCATTATAACACTGCATCTGTAGCAAGGATCCGCCAGGAACAAACGCATTCAATCACACATTGAACTGATCAAGTCCTCTTCTCATAAAATTATCTCAAAGGAAAAAGACACACTCACTATCAGTGCTTTGTGAACTCTGGAGGAAGACGAGAGGAAGGGATTTGCCACCAATGTTGGTGGCGACATTGGTTTGATGCTAATTTAACAGATAACAGCTGGCTGGTTATTTTGGGATCGTGGGCTGAAAGGTTTGGGAGCCCATGCCCTAGTGCACACAGGGAAAACATGCAAACTCCACACAGAAAGGCCCTTTCGCCAACCCCACCTAGGGTATGGGTACTGATGGGTGAAAGAACACACCCACAGCGATCCCGGGCGGGAATCGAACCCTGACCTTCTAGCTGCGAGGCAACAGCAGGCAACAGGCAGCGGACAGCGGACTGTGCTCCTATTTTGTGAGATTAATTTCACAGTAGAAAACACCGGCGCAGAGTCCCCAGTACATACTGACACACATGAACTAGAACAATCACACTGAGACTTCAAATACGACATATAACACTTATGTATTGACAGTCCATCACATAAATACATGAATAAGATGACTCGCTCTCTATTTTGCTGTTCCTGTATCAGTCAGGGCTCCACAAGTCGAACCTCAACCTCAATTCATTTCTCGCAACAATCAGTAAATCAATTGTCTTACTAACTGTGGGAGAACATGGGAGAACAAAGCACTGTATGGCGCGCACACACACACACACACACACACACACACACACACACACACACACACACACACACACACACACACACACACACACACACACACACACACACGCACAAGGGCCAATACAATGGAGAAGTCTCCTATGAGCCAAAGGCCTGTTTCTTGTATGTCTTCCATGGTCATCAGTCTTTGTATGGCTGATGGTCTCCACCACCATCCCTCACATCCCTCCCAACCCTGCTCCACCTAAGCCTCTACAGTCCTCTCTGGTGACATATTAAAGCTAGTCTCCTCTCTGGTGACATATTGAATATACTCTCCTCTCCCTACAGCTACACACAGCACTCATTCATCATCTCTTTCTATTTCTTTATTCAAGAGAAAGAGAGAGAGACAGACAGAGGAAAAACAAATATACGGGAAATGGCTTTCACAGTCAGTTTTGATGCAATACAAGCTCGCTACAGAGGAGTTTCTTGCATATTTTATTTCCTAGGTGATATGAAAGGTGTGAGCAACTGATAAGTGATTTGAGCTTGTTTTGTGTTGCAACTTTGTTTGAGTGAATAAAGTACAATTATTGTTGTTTATTTGGAAATAATTTGATTCTGATTTGAGTCAGTGATATATAGTCATGTGTAATTAATTATTATTTATCTTAACATTGTATTTTTTATGCAAAGAATGAAATAGGAAACAGGAATTTAGTAAGTCCCTTAGAATGATTTTCTTGTCAGGGTATAAATGTGAACAATCACACAGTTGGTGTGGTTGGTTTGGTCAGTGCTGCTGGTCTTTAGCTCTGTGTTGTTATCTGCTCTTCACAGTAATATTCTTACACTGCAAACTTCCTCCACCCGCTGTGTCTCACCTTCTCCACTCTCCAGGAGACTCTAATCACCAGCTGGCTCCCAGAGCCACTGTGACCCTGCCTGCCCTCCTGACCATCTGGTGTACACCCCTCTCCATTGACCCCCACTCGGATGAATTTTAAAACACTGGCAAGAAGTTGCTCGGGTTGCCGTGGAGATCTTGGGCAGGCAGTAATTAGCACAGTGAACAGAAGGGATTCTTGGACCCTCTCACTGTCGATGAAGACAAGCGAGCCTCCTCTCCAGAAGGAATATTGTTTTTCCCTATAGGATGTTGGGGAGAACTCGGCTTGTGATTTGCTGAGACGGAGAGATAAATGACTCCGTCCACCACAGTGTGCCAACTCAGGCGACGCGTGCAGCACGGCCACTCACTCACCTACTGTAGCAGCTACTGTAGCTCACTGACAAGCAGCCAGGTAGAGCCTAACCCCCACCCATAAACAATACAGGCTCCAGAAGAGTGTGAGATGCTCTGCTGTGAGCGACCAAGATGTTTAATAGTCTGGAGTCCCATGTTCTCTGCTCCCACACCCCTCCTCCTCCTATGTGTCTTGAGTCGAGGAGGCGTGTCTAGATGTTGTAAAGCTAATGGCTGTAAATGTGAACATGCCTGCCCGGCTGTGATGGCCGTCCAGGTGTGCTTGATGAGCCATCGCTGTGATTAACGCAGGCCACGTTAACGCAGCTTGAGTCACAGAGGAGAGGAGATGAGAGCTGGTTGCTGCAGGTGGTCTTAAACTGCATTAATGGACTTCCACCTGCTGCTGCTGCATGCTGCTGGGTCACTGAGCCTTCTGGAAAAGACCCCCCCAGACCCCCTCCCAGCTGCAGTGGAGTTTCAATGAAATTAGCAACACACGTGCATCGCTTCCCGCACCGCATGTCGTTCATCATGTCAAGGCCCGTTGCCTGAATTTGAATTCCCCCATTCCCCTCATTCTCTGTTCATGCACAGTTGCACAGTTGTGTGTGTGTGTGTGTGTGTGTGTGTGTGTGTGTGTGTGTGTGTGTGTGTGTGTGTGTGTGTGTGTGTGTGTGTGTGTGTGTGTGTGTGTGTGTGTGTGTGTGTGTGTGTGTGTGTGTGTGTGAGCGCGCACGTGCGTGCGTGCGTTCAGTGGTTAGTGCGTTCAGTGGTTTCTATTGACGCATCTAGGACAACTACTATTTGAGTGGTGCTGCTTGAAGGTCAAAGTTACATTTCTCCTCTGAGCAAGCTTGTGTGCTCTATTGGCTCAGTGGTGAGAACGTGGGTTCGAAACCCCAGAAGATCATGAAAGTTTAAAGTGTTTTGTCTCCACCAGGCTGAAGGCATGGAGAGAGTACCGGTATGTTTGCACTCCGTCTGTGTGTGTGTGCGTCTGTGTGTCCGTCCGTCTGTTACCAGCTAATCTCTCTTGTCCCATGTATCAGTGTGAGCAGGGCTAATAAACGACCCCCCAGATTTTCTTCATGTTTGTTTTGGTTTTGGACCGTATAGTGGGACGGCTGCAGCTCTGCACTAGACTAGTAGACAAACTGGCTGAATGGCACAAAAGTCCAGTTGGAGGAAAAACCACAATGAGCACACTGTGCCCTCTGTGGCGGTGCTTTCATCTGCTCTGTGGTTAAATGGCCGGCTCTGTTCGGCTCTCGAACCGACTATCAATTGCACCATTTAGACAATCCCCAGTCACACTAAACAGTTGTTAGAACATTTCCTGCTCTGCCTACCAGTATACTGATTACCTGCCCGTCCATTCGTCTCCAAGGCTTTGGTCTGCAGCGGGCGCTGATCGATGCCCTGCTCATGTTTCTGCCAAGAATGAGATGCTCTCAAAGAGCACTTACGGACGGGTGCAATTCGAAACTGGACCCTGTAAAAAAGAAAGTTACTGTTTCTTTCTATACTGTACACGTTTTCCCTGTTTTTCTAACTGTATATGATGATTTTTATTTTTATTTATTTTTTTGCGTAGAAGTGTATATTTGTCTTAAATGTTCAGATGAATTGAAAATGGAGGACCCTTATGTAAGTCTTAGTGCTTTTTCTGGTTTTATACTCTTTTGTATTGACCAGTACTTCCGTTGAACTGTACCCATTCTACAAACTGTTAATACAATTTGCAATCAATCAATCAATCAGACAGACATGCAGACAGACAGACAATTACAATTAGGGTAGATGTGGGTGACTGCAGAGGACTGTTGCTTGCATGGTGCTGTTTGAAATTCACTTAAGAGGTTGAGAGCTCAGGGAATGGTATACGAGCCCAGAGTAGAGATAAGACGTTTGTGTCTGATAAGGTTTAGCTGCTCATGAATGTATGTGAGCGCACGTCCATTTATAAGCACGAGTGTGTGTGTGTGTGTGTGTGTGTGTGTGTGTGTGTGTGTGTGTGTGTGTGTGTGTGTGTGTGTGTGTGTGTGTGTGTGTGTGTGTGTGTGTGTGTGTGTGTGTGTGAGTGTGAGAGAGAGAGAGAGAGAGAGACCACCCTCTCACTTGAATTTCCTTTGATTATCCTCTTTGTTGCTCATGGATGCATTATCAGCCTGATTTGAGCTCCCAGCTTTGGTCTACATCGTGGTGAGACTTCCTATGAGCTTCTGGAGCCCAAGTTTGTTAACTTCAGAGTCTCTGCTGATCTCTCTGTACGCCTCAGAGTCTTTGTGCTGATCTCTCTGTATGCCTCAGAGTCTGTGTGCTGATCTCTCCATACACCTGTGCATCTCTGCCACCTGTATCTCTGCTGTCACCCCCCATCCTCCCTCAACCCCATTACATTACCCAACAGCCCTATTTAAAGAACTAAGCAATGACATAATATCATGTAAAGAAGTATTCAGATTGTGTTAATAATGATCATTGACAAAATGTCCTCATTGATGTGGTGCTGAGGATGTCCTTGGCTCTACCCCCCACCCACCAGCAGCCGTCAGCTTGGATGTCTTAGTGAACACTGGCTGGTCTGTGTGACGGTGGATAGAGGCTCTCTGTACATCTCAGTCAGCCTTTCCATGGAGGGAGGAACTCAAAAGACAGTGCTGCTTGTTTCTGTTGGGTCTGGAGGTGGAGGGACAGGGTTTAACCCTGCAGTGACCGCACCAGCAATAACTCTGATAGTTCTAAAAAATAATCAGGCAGGGCCATCGCAATGTATGACCCAGCGATAAATGTGACCCAGAAAAAAAAAATCAGCCCAGTTCTGGCCTCTCTTCACTGGCTCCCTGTCCAATGTGTCCATCATAGAATTTACTTTAAGCTGTTAGTTAACAGGTTGGATCCTCCATTTATCTGAACTCACACCCCAGGCTGAGCAGTTGCTTCTGGTTTTGTCTAGAATTAGGCGAAAACCAACAAACAGAGGTTACCGATCCTTTGCCGTAGCTGCCCCTAGGGAATTTGACCCTACATATTCACTCTGCACGTCACACTGACATTATTATTCTCTACTTTTTGTTTTAGGAACGTTCAGCCTCCAGACACAGAACTCTAACCACAGAATAGTCAGTTTGCCTGTCGACTCAGAGGCGGATGGGGGGCCTGTCTGTTTAATTAACGTAATTGGTGTGAGTTTCTGACATGTGTGACCGTGGGGATGTGGACGTGATGCGCTGACAGGAGACGCCTGACCTCTGTCCTGGTGGGACAGTGGGGTGAACATGCGGACTGATGCTGTTATTATACAGGAGGGAAACAACTCGATGGGGAGTGGGGTAACCCATTTGTTATTGATGAGGAGTCACCTCATTAAAAGTATTACAGTAAATAGCCAATTATATGTTTATTTACTCTCCTGAGTCTTTATACATTAGAAATATAATTAGTAATTGATTACTTCACATTTTACACTTGAGACACGCATACCGTGTGTGCGTGTTTGTGCGTTTGTATGTGCGTGCGTCGAGTTAAATTAATTCTCTCCAGAATTTAAAGTGCAGGGGTTCAGCTCAGATTTTATTAGAATTAAGTTGTAGCAGACCTGCAGTTTTCTGGGCGTTTGGATGGTTCATGAAGTACCGGTAGTACAATATCATGAAGGTATATTGGCCCTGAAAATATTCAATGCTTTAAAATAACAATACTATTTTTAAAACAGACAGGGAGCCAGTGTAAACATCTAAGAAGGGCTGTCCGCACCGAGACATGGCCATCACCATTGATAATGCTGTGGTGACCTCAACTCGGACTGCGAAAAATCTGGGTGTGACCCTGGACGATCAACTGACGTTCTCGGCAAACATCGCATCAGTGACAAGGTCCTGCAGATTCCTCCTCTACAACATCAGGAGGATTCGCCCCTTCCTCACGGAGAAGGCAGCCCAGGTGCTCATCCAGGCTCTCGTCATCTCCCGCCTGGACTACTGCAACTCTCTCCTTGCTGGTGCTCCGGCATCTGCCATCAGACCTCTGGAGCTTGTTCAGAAAGCTGCGGCTCGTCTGGTGTTCAACCGCCCCAAGTTCTCCCACACAACCATCCTTCTCCGTTCTCTACACTGGCTCCCCGTAGCGGCCCGCATCCAGTTCAAAACCCTGGTGTTAGCCTATAGGGCAGTGAAAGGAACAGCTCCTTCCTATCTACGGGCTATGGTCGATGCCTACACCCCTGCCCGACCACTTCGGTCTGCCACCTCGGGGCGACTGATTGCCTCGTCACTCAAGGGTCCTTCTGGCCGATCCACACGGTCACGACTCTTTTCTGTTCTGGCCCCACAGTGGTGGAATGAACTCCCCACTGATGTTAGGACAGCAGAGTCACTGCCCATATTTCGCCGCAGGTTGAAAACCCACCTCTTCAGGAAACACTACCCTTCCTCTCTGCCTGACCTACTTGTTGTTAACTAGTTGTACGAACGTTTGTTTTCTATTGTTGTATTGTTTATTGGATCTTGTTTAGTCGATACACTTAATTGTTTTAGCTCATGCTCATTTGATTTAGCTATTTTGTCTCATCCGGTTAAGGAAATAGGTAGCTGATATATTGCACTTTTACCTTAGCGCTAGGTATACTCTTGGTTGCTTGTTTTTGCAGAAAATGCACTAAAGACTTCTGGTGATTAGTAGTTTTTGTTCCCTACCTATGTTGAATACACTTATTGTAAGTCGCTTTGGATAAAAGCGTCTGCTAAATGACTGTAATGTAATGTAATGTAATGTAAGAACTGGTGATCCACTTTGAGCAGCAGCGTTCTGAATTCACTGATATATTTCTTTAGATATCAGGAATGGAGATGATTAAATTAGCTGTTGTAGCAAACCTGTGACATTTCAGTTTCAGGAAGGGTCTCCCGTGTTCTTTCTTCTGGTCCTACCTCAGTATTTCTTAATAATAATAATAATAATAATAATAATAATAATAATAATAATAATAATAATAATAATAAAGCTTTATTTATATAGCACCTTTTAAGAGCAAGTCACAAAGTGCTGAACAGAAAAATATATATAAAAACATAGCATGGATCAAAAAGGCATAGAATACAATAGAAGAAATTTGTCGATATAACACAACAGAAGATAACAATGAAAAAGTCAATAAACCACAACAGAAGATAACAATAAAAAAGTCGGAAATCACATGGGTAAGGGGTTACACGCAGCTTTGTAAAATTGAGTCTTTAGGAGCGATTTAAAACGGGACACAGACTCGACAAGCCTGATCTCCAGGGGCAGGGTGTTCCAGAGTGACGGTGCCTGGATTGCAAATGCCCGGTCGCCTACAGTGTTTTTGCAGCCTGATTTTATTGTAAGAAGGGCCGTCTTGGTGTCTTCTTTCTCTTCCTCTCCCTCCAGAACCCATGCGTGCGCTGCGGGGCCTCACGGCCACAGACATCCAGTCCCGTCAGCTGTCCCTGCAGTGGGAGAGCTTGGCCTTCAACCTGACGCGCTGCCACACCTACTCTGTGTCCCTGTGCTACCGCTACGTCACGGCGGGAGGCGGCGGCGGACACAACACCACCGTGCGCGAGTGCCTGGCGGTGGAGCACAACGCCTCGCGCTTCACGCTGCGCGACCTGCCGCCCTACCATGGTGTCCATGTCCGCCTGTCCCTGGCCAACCCCGAGGGCAAGAAGGAGGGCCGAGAGGTCACCTTTCAGACAGACGAGGACAGTAAGTCACGCATTTACTATGAAAACCTGCATCTTTTGTTAGGCACGCAACCATATATGGTCACGTCTCGTGACATCACGCCTCCATATATGGTCACGCCTCATGACATGATGCCTCCATATTATGGTCACGATTCGTGGCACCACGCCTCCATATATGGTCACGCCTCTTGACATCACGCCTCGACACGATAGGCCACCGTATATGGCCATCTCCAAATATTAAGATCACGACACTGACCTCATTGAACCCTGGATAACCATACAAGGAGAAGACTGGATCATCACCTAGATCTGCATATATGGAGCCGACCAGCAACTCTACATCTGACCTCAAACCTCAGACCCTTAGATCTCTATTAAGTGAATACAAATCCTTCAGTTTGATCTGTAGACAGTGCCTCAGTGTGAATACGGAATGTATTTATTTTCAAATCATATCAACCTGCTTCAATAAAACAGTGGTTGAATTAAATACAGTCTGATCCAGTACTTACTCAACTGAGCCCTTTTTACCTTTTTCAGTTTGTAGTACTATAGTCAACAATTGTCCAATTATACACTTGGAATAAATCACAAAGCACTTTGAAAATGGATAGACCACTCTGTTGGCGCCTCGTCAACGTTCCTTTCATGTACACACCTCCATTCTTTTCAGCCTTCTTTTACCTATTTGATTATCTGTTCCCTTATAATGTGAGCTCAGCATTGCTGCAAATGAGGGTTGGTTCCTCACTGTGTTCTGGAGACTTCAATAACCATTGATTTAGCCACTGTAGAAGGCATTGTATTTTTCTGCTAGATGAGGACAAGATTGATGTCACAGGAGTCTGCTCTTGATGTACACTGAAGCCCAGCTGGAGTTCACAGGATGCTTTGTCAGGTCTTCTAAATGCGGGCGGCACAATGTTTCAGGGCTTTCAGCTGAGCCTGGTAGTATAGCCAAGGCAAGGTGACTTGGCAGTGAAAAGAAGAGAGACTGCAGGCGGCCTTCATCAGGTGATGTCATTATGTCATCACCTGATGAAGGCCGCCTGCAGTCGAAACGTCGTGTCTTAACTATTGTGTTTCAATAAAAGAACACCATTGGAGCAATCCTGTGTGCGGACTCTCTTCTTTCCACTGTACTTGCCTTGGTCCGGCACCAGCCAGGAACTGGATGTGCGCAAGGCAAGCCACCTGCCTTTTAAACAAGGTAACTTGGCAGCCTTCCAGCCTCACATGCCTGTACACCACTCTGTCACCACTGTGTTCTCCTGACCACCAGGAGAACACTGGATGCACAGGAACTATTTAGGACGGTGACTTCTAAGCTGAAATCAAACAAAAGCCTTGTTTTTTTATCAGGCTTTTCATATAGGAATACTCACTCACTGTGAACAATGTGTTATGCCACTTAGTTTTTAAAATAATGTTGTGTACTGTAAGTAGTGACAATATTAGAAACCAATGTATTCCATGTACTTCTGAGAAGAGCATTTATAACTATAATGTAGATTAAAGAGGAAGCTGGTCATATGGTGATACTGCATCAGCAATACAAAATGTCCTTTTCATTCTCAATGAAAATTAATAAAGAACTGGTTTTATCTGTGAACCTCCAGTGAGGTGGGAGAGGATTCTGGCACTTATTACTTATCTGGTATTATTCCTTTGTGGCGTGGCAGATGGTCTCCATGCAGAAACCTGGCTGAAGGCAAAATCAATTATTCCGTGAAAAACACAAAACAAATACAATTCCTCGAGATTGGAAGAGGTGGAGGTTGAAAAAGCGAGTCAGAGAACGAAAGACCTCTAGACAGGCACAGATACGGGTTTTAAGAGCAGAAAAGAATAATAAATGTAGTGTGTGTGTGTGTGTGTGTGTGTGTGTGTGTGTGTGTGTGTGTGTGTGTGTGTGCGTGTGCGTGCGTTCGAATTTGCCCACTTACAGTATGTAGCTGCACCCTTTCATAAATAACACTTTCTAGACACTTTGATCAACACTACTTCACATATGCCTCACTCTGTTTAATGTTTA
This sequence comes from Electrona antarctica, assembly GCF_951216825.1. NCBI lineage: Eukaryota > Metazoa > Chordata > Actinopteri > Myctophiformes > Myctophidae > Electrona > Electrona antarctica. The sequence continues at coordinate 18,918,009 of NC_136811.1, forward strand.
GATGAGGATTTGATTTGTATGAAATTATAATATTCTAGTCTGTTCTACTGTGTATGCTATGATTCTAGTATAATACTGTTATGTTCCATATGCACTCTGGGTGTTTTTCATGCCCTATATGTTCTGATCCATGACTGTGACATTGACGTGTGTATGATTATTGACATGTTTTGACTGTTCTGGGATCAGCACTTCAATTTCATCACAAATGTTTGTTCTGGCGATTCCTGGCAGTTCCCGGAGGCATCACGGCTGATTCGCTGACCTTCACTCCGCTCGATAACATGATCTTCCTGAAGTGGGAGGAGCCAGTGGAGCCCAATGGCCTCATCACCCAATACGAGGTAAGCACTTATACTGTTTGACTTACATTGTTTTGATTATGTTGACCATTCATTAAACCATTCATGTTAAACATGGCCAGCTGGGATGAAGCCACGGGGCAGACCAAGGACCAGAAGGGGGGGATTATGCCTCCATGCTGGCCTTGGAACGCCTCGAGATCCCCCAAGAGAAACCCAACTGCGTGATCTGAAACCCTTTACTCAAAGCGCTCAAGTTTTCTTTCTTGCCTTGATCTCCTTACTCACCCCATCGATTCTCCCCTTTCTTGCTTTCATTGGAAAAGAAATACACGAAGGGAACTATGCACAAAAACTTTACTTTACTTGTAAATGGTAATGGCACGAATGAAACTAGGCCTATAGATGTATTTTGGCGATGCGGAGAACTGATTTTGCCATTGTCAGCGATATCTTTTTTTTTCTTGTCTGAAGACTGACCTGTGACATCATCACTGTGAATGCAGCAGAGCAGCTCCGACAGACCCAGACCAAATCTCTACTGAAAACACACCTTTTCTCTTTGGCATTTAAAGGAGCATTCAGTGATTTGGAAAAAACCCTGGTCCGCCCTGGTAACAAGATGTGCACATGCACACGCTCTACAGTGGGGGAAGTACAACAGACCAACAGCACATGCACCAAGGCCCGTCCCACTCGATCATGATTGGAGGAAGGCCCCTCTCATCCTGATTGGATGAAAGCTTTGCCACCCAAAGCCCAAACCGAAACTAGGGTTTTTTGACCCCAGGGGCTCACTGGGGACAGGGAGGAACTCCTTATATGGTCAGCACACTTTATAGTAGGGAGGATTATCCAAAAAATAAGTGATATTTGAATTAAGTGAAATCACTGAATATACCTTTGCACCTGATCGTATTATTTTAATTATGTAGCCTACTATTTGGCTATTTGCCTGTGTTTTTTGAGTGGTGTAAACCACTCCTACAACTGGCTTTTGTGTGCAGAAAAAAATGAGCATGGTTGCTATGTTCAAAATAATTTCTGACGTAATTAAATCACACCCGGGTGAACTGGATGACCGTAGCAACCATGCTCATTTTTTCTGCACAAAAAAAGCCAGTTGTGAAATCACATCCGGGTGTGATTTCATTACGTCAGACATTACGTCAGACCACAGCTGATCAGGCTATATAATACCTTACACCACTCAGTTCACACGGGTGTGATTTTTTTTTGTATGATGTTCTTTTTGTCTGTGCGCCGATGGTGATGCTCCACTTGTTTCAGCCTGTAGGCCTACAGCACTTTGGTCAGCTTCTATTGTTTTAAATGTGCTATATAAATAAAGTTTGATTTGATTTAGGCCTATATTGGAGCAGGTGCTGGCAAATAACTAATTACTGTAATGCCAGTCAAGTTGCCAAATGTCAGATCAATTATAGCAGAGCGGAGCTGCTCTCACTCTGACTCTCACTCGCACAATGACGGCAGATCTCTAATTAAAGTTGACTAATTATGGTTTACTTTCAACCATAAACCATAATATGATTGACAAACCTTGGATTCTAATTCTTCATCGACCAACAGCGCATGCAGCATGACTATGAGGTAACTTAACTATGTGGGATTTCTCCATCGGCATTGCATCGCTTTTTCCCATGCCTGTATACGCACACTCACATTAACTTTATGATCAATCAAATCAACCGTGGTTGATTTTATTGTGTCAGGCTTGAAGAGTTCATTCATGTTACCGTTCGTTTACAATTGACAGAGGAGTTTGGATTGTATATTTTTTTATTTGATGGAGAGGTAATGCCTGTTTCAGGCGCTGTTTAATTGTTAAATAAAAGACCAATCCAATATGCGCTTCAATATGCGCTCCTCTCTATCCTCTGCAACCCCGTCGGGTGTCGAAGCGTCGGAAATCGATGTTTTTTTTTGTCGAAGCGTCTCCAAAACCGTGATCGATGGTCAGCCCTAATTGATAGGTAGATACATACAGAACACACACTCTTACTACGTATATACTGTACCTCAGCCATCAACCATTAAACACGGACAAGACACAAGACAAATGTATGCATGTTGCAATAGTGTGAGTGAGGCCTAAGAGTATAATTTGGTTGGACATCTGAGTCCTTGTATATTTTTAAAGGACAATGTAGATTTCAAAGGTCATTTTGTCAGCACAAAATACCAGTGCAATGGTATTGGCCTTCAAAAATCCTTATCTGTGTAACACCAGTAAGGCACAGTATACTACCCAGCCTGACATGACTTCACTACAGGAATCCAATTGCAACATCTTTCATAAGAAGATTGTGAATTAAATGTTTAACTGTAGGATCATGGTCGGGTTTGCAGTCGTCTGGACGTGGTATTAACAGCTAGTATAGTGAGGCACCACCCTGTCTGCAACACAGCTATGGTCCTAGCACCATGTCACAACACTAAAACAGCTGACAGATAGCAACCGCTAATTGCCATTAGCACTTAAGTACCCATGAAAGCAAACCGTTTTTTGTACTCGTCTAATTACTCACAGGGTAATGATTTTGTTTTCATTTTGCTGCTTTGTGCCTCTAACTTGTCAAAGCTCCACAAAAACCAGGCACTTACCTACCATTCCCTCCTTTCCACAATGTCACGTCAAGGATATTATTAAATCGGATTTGTAGTTTGACATATAAAGTGGCGGCTGCACAGGTTTTTCTCTCTGTAGCGTGTTGAGCTCCCCGGGTTGAAGGCTCTTTGTAGAGCTGCAGTAATCCTCACATTAATGTGATGTGTGTCTTTCCAGTGGGGACACAGTGGTCTGTGTGTATTTAGTGTATTTAGTCACACAGACTGAAGGCGGTTGTTGATCTGCAACTGTGTGCACTCATGCACTATTATGCACGTGGAACACATGTACAAGGCAAGAAAACACAAACTTCTATTTCATGAACACACATCACACACATGATTTGTTGAAATGGGAAAACAGGCCAGATATTCCAGCGTAAAATATACGTACATAAGGTGCATGGTTATAAGAAATGGCAATGTAAGAATCAGCTAAAATAGCAGCAGATATAGTGACCTAATCAAACATAAGCACATGCTCACACCTGCGTGCAATGTCTTTAATGAGGTGCTGCTCTCACACCACTAATGTACACTCCTATATCTTCCTCCCTCTTGGCTGCTTCCAATAAAGCTGTCTCATTACACCTAACACTGTTTGAAAAAGTGAACGGGAAGCACCAAAGCACCTCACTGGGAAAAAAAACCTAACGTTTACCAAAGAGCCACTTTCAAAACGACACTTTAACAGGAATAGTGTCCTCTATCAATTAGAATGTATTAGCAGGACACAATCATTAGCCTTGTATTGCTTTATGGATAGCTCTGGGTTGTGTTACCCATATCACTTTACCATGCCAAGGTCAATGGAACCCTATTACTAGACTTTAGAATAAACCCATAAATAAACCAAGTCCAGTAATCCACCCAATGATTAAGCAAAGCAAAACAATGAATACATTGTAAGTGGAGTGAATCATACACAAAGATCAGTGGAAAGTTGTATTATGATGATGTTGTGGGGTTGCTGCTTGTTTGTACATGTAGTAGATATTAACAGTAGAATAATAATAATAATAACATGTAAGATGATAACGGAACATCAAACTGTGATCATCTCCAAATGTAAGGTTGTTGTTGACTGATGATGTTTTTACGGGAAGATAAGATATAACTTGAATGTGTATACATTTGGTAGAACAATCGAATGAATTTGGATGTCTTACTTTGGAGTAAGTTTTAATGACGTTACTTCATCTCTCAGATCAGTTACCAGAGCATCGAGTCGTCTGACCCGGGCATCAACGTGCCGGGTCCCAGGAGAACGGTGTTCAAGCTGCGGAACGAGACCTACCACATGTTCTCCAACCTTCACTCTGGGACCACCTACCTGATCTCCGTCCGAGCCCGCACAGCCAAGGGCTTCGGCCAGACCGCCCTGACCGAAATCACCACCAACATCTCTGGTAGAGTAGCACACAGTCACTCTGAAATCACCACCAACATCTCTGGTAGAGTAGCACACAGTCACTCTGAAATCACCACCAACATCTCTGGTAGAGACTGTAGCACACAGTCACTCTGAAAAACAGCTTTGTGCTTTTATGACCCACTTACTGTTCCAGCAACTGTACCTTTACTCAAACTGCTAAATACTTGGACTCAATGCTCTTTCATTTAGATTAATGTTACTGTATTTAATCTCAGTTGTTTTTAACAGCCCTTGAAATGCAGGACATTCCCTCAACACATTCGTAAGGTTTAACGCTGCAATACGTGAGTCTTACCCGAGATTCAAACCCTGGTTTCCTGCATGGGAGACCAAACATTTAACCGATCCTAACAAATAAATAACAATCGTTTCAGCAATAGAGTTATAGAAAATAAGCAATTGTTTGATAGAGAATAAGCAACCTGAAAGAAGTCAGACTCTACATAGGCTACACACCATCAATGCCTGTCATGGAAGACCGATGGAAGGACGATAATCTCTCTCATTGTGAACTATAATTAGGGACAGAGATCTCTCTCTCTTTCCAACTCTTTGTTCTATGAGGTAAAAGCAAACTGCTCTCACAGTGTAAGGAGTGTTTTCCTCTGCCTCTCCCGAGCAGTGACACACTGTCATTTCACAGTGGAGCGAAGTGTTTAAGAAGCAGAATAACGACACAGAGGGGACACAGCCAGGGTGTTGTGTACAGAGAGAGTCTCTGAGCTTATTCATGCTGATGGAGATCTGTTAATGATGTATGTTGGTCCATTGTTGAGGGAGGGGATGCAACACCTCTGAGACGCACGCACGCACGCACGCACGCACGCACGCACGCACGCACGCACGCACGCACGCACGCGCACACAGTCACACACAGTCACACACACACACAGTCACACACACACACACACACACCATTATCCTGTCTCACTCACTCACTGGCCATCACTTTCACTCTCCCTTTCTACCTTATTAACATTTTAACTTATAAACTCTCTCTCACCATGGAAGTGTCACCTAATCGGTCTCCCATGGGGGTCTCTCTCTCTCTCGTTCTCGCTCTCGCCCTCTCTCTCGCCCTCTCTCTCCCCCCCCCCCCCCCCCCCCCCCCCCCCCCCTCTCTCTCTCTCTCTCTCTCTCTCTCTCTCTCTTTCTGCATGGTGTGTACATGCAGGCTTCTTTAATTACAGATTCACAGCTCAATCATTCTGTAGTGGTTGTGTTTCAGACAGGAAACTGGCACCATGCCAGACCACAGATGGAGTCCTGAAGCCACTACATATCCCACAATGCATGCTCATGTTCACTTACACTGAGCGTCTCTCAAATCAATGTTGACGGAGAACACATACTGAACTCTTCTACAGCTTCTACCATAAGCAATACCCAGCTCACGCATGCACCCACACGCACGCACGCACGCACGCACGCACGCACGCACGCACGCACACACGCACGCACACACACACACACACACACACACACACACACAATGTCTTACCTTTAGTGAAGTCCAGAGCCATAGAGTAAGACAGAGTTACGACAACTCCGTTCACTTCATGGCGCCAGTCTTCTACATGGACTTCTATTGGCGAATAGGTACACCGGAAGTTTATGGAATGCATTGTCTATGGGCTTGCGGGAGTACATGAACCACGTGACCGGGCTGTTTTCTGCCCCCTCAATGTCGTAACTCTGTCTTACTCTATGGCTCTGGTGAAGTCATCCCTTCTTGTTCTTCTGTTTAGAAGTCCGTGGTTTTAATAACATCATGGTTGATTCCACCACAATAGTTCACATTCCTCACTAATTGGTAGTGATATCAAAGAGAATAAATGTGCTGCTTGCATCTCCTGGGAGGAGTAGGACTTGGACCAAATCTCCTTCAATTTGTCCCAGACGACTGTGATGTTTAATTGTGTTGGTTTCCATGACAACCAGGAGGAAGATGACACTGTATGAGAGGATGTGAGTGATGTGTGCTCCAACAACCTTTCATCTGTGTTATTAGCACAAACAGCCTAGTTGACATAATGTTAAATATCTGTTAGATTTCTCTCATTTAGACTTCTCACATGGGGTAATGATTCAAGTCAAGTTGTAAATGACTAGGTTGTCACACACAGGCCGTAGGGTCAAACATAACATTGATAAGCGACGCTCCTCTTCCCCAAAAAGTTGAATGATTTTCTTCTTGAAGCCCCCATGGCACTCCATCAAAAATGCTAAAACGTGCTGGAAAAGGAGTACATCAGCATGTCTTTACCATATAAATGCATGGCAGAAAGACACTGGCTGAGCTGGTTGTGGACACGGGCCTTTATGCAGCAACTGGGATGTGTTTCTGTGGGACATTACAGATACTGTCTCTGTCACCTGAGAGACCTGAGAGGCCTGTAGAAGCTTTATAAGGGAACAGGGACACTTTTATAGGTGTTGATACACACTACACTGCTGGGGCCAATGAGCAGTAATGAAAGAGAGTGTGTGTGTGTGTGTGTGTGTGTGTGTGTGTGTGTGTGTGTGTGTGTGTGTGTGTGTGTGTGTGTGTGTGTGTGTGTGTGTGTGTGTGTGTGTGTGTGTGCGTGTGCGTGTGCAGCTCCTACGTTTGACTATGGAGACATGCCTTCTCCTCTGGGTGAGACAGAAACCACCATCACCGTCCTGCTTCGCCCTGCTCAGGGTCGAGGAGCTCCTGTAAGGTGAGCATGCAATTTTCTCTCTCTCTCACTCACACACACACACACACACACACACACACACACACACACACACACCACCACCACCAACCTGCATCACTGCATTGTACGTCTACATTTGTATTCAACAGTGTTACGAGCAACAAATCACTTTCATTACTTATACTCACTAAAATAATAATTTACTTAAAAAAAAAATACTATTCATGTACTGTATTAGCAGTGCTGTTTACTTAATCTTCTTAATTTGGTTAAAGTAAATTACCTGTAACTGTATTATCCTGGTTACTACTACTTGTATAAAAATCCTGTTTTCAGAATATTTTTTTTCAGAAGAAAGAAGTGGATGATTTTTTTGTTGGAGTGTGCTCCATCATTCGTAGTTGTTGTGAGAAGAGAGAGGATAGAGGTAGGGTAGAGCAGGAGACGTATTTTAGCAGTGATTTCAGAGAAGAGAACGTTAGATCTGTGTATGAACTTAGTGGCAACTGTTTCTTTCATCCAGACATGCAGTGTTTAACAACTTGAAGCATAATAATACATCAGGAAGAAACATTTTGTACTTGCTCATCCAATTATAGCTCTGCTCAAAGTCAAAGATGTAATCCGCCAGGGAAACTGTCTTTGAAATATAATTGAAATGTGAATATGTCTCATAGCCTGTCTACCCTGGTTGAATATGTCTCATAGCCTGTCTACCCTGGTTGCACCGTGACGCAATTACTGGACTTTATTCTATCCTTTCTCTCCATTGGTCCTGTGCCCTTCATACACGCACAGAACCCCAAAACATTGTCATCACATGACCCAGACACACAGAAAGATGGAGGTACATGACCCCCCCCCCCCCCCCCCCCTTCAAATCAACTCATATAAGAATTGTGGTCCAAAAATAAACAAACTGTCTGCGATTTTGTCGGGAGGTGTCTCTGTATTTTTTACGACAGTCAACTTGATACAGTCTGTTTCTAGCAAAAATGTTACTGTTCAGTTGATTTGAGTGAAACGGCCGGGATGATTTGTTTATTTTTCAAACACAGTTCTTCTATGTGGGATGGGGATTTTAATTCAAATAAATAAGTACACAAACCCGTGGACTTAGCGCCCTCTAGCGATATTGACGTCAGACTTTGGTGCTCTAAACAGGCTGTGATTGGTCTGATTGTGATGTCTCCAGTACGTACCAGGTGGTGGTTGAGGAGGAGAGCAGCAGGAAGGTGAAGAGGGAGCTGGGACTTCAGGAATGCTTCCCGTTGCCCATGTCCCACGGCGAGGCGTTGGCGCGGGGGACACCACACTACTACACGGCCGAGCTGCCCCCCAGCAGCCTGCCAGAGGCCAGCCCCTTCACAGTGGGAGACAACCACACCTACAACGGCTACTGGAACACACCGCTGGACCCCCGTAAGAGCTACCTGGTCTACTTCCAGGCCATGAGCAACTTCAGAGGGGTGAGTGTGCCTTTGTTTGTATTTGTCTGCTTTAAAGAGTTAACTGATAGATAGTGATACAACCCTGAGTGTGCGTCTATTTTTTATTTTTCAACCCTAATTATCTTAGGGTGTCAAGAAAAATGTATCTGTTCTCCTACTCCTTGATCTAATGGCTGCATTTGATACAATTGATCATACAATTTTAATACAACGTCGGGAAGGCCGGTACAGGCAGAACTTTTGTCAACATAGCTGACTGATTCAGACAAACACAACATCGGTTCTGGTATTCCACAGGGCTCAATTCTTGGTCCTCTGTAAAGTAGTTTGAGCTGCATTCCATGTCATGAAAGGTGCTATACAAATATAGTTTTATATTATTATTAGTAGGACGCCTGAGTGCGAGAAGCGACCTCGGCCAAGTAGGCCTACTTGTGCACGAGCAGAGCGTGCAACTTATCTCTCAACACTACAATGGGTTCTAAATATTTTAATGGGTAGAGCAACGGACTTGAACTCATGCTTCCTTCATGCCTGAGTGTCCAAGTTGCTCCTTTACACCTGACAGGGGGGTCCAAGTTGCTCCTTTACACCTGACAGGGGGGAGTTTCCCTGGTTGGACGTAGCGCGTGGAAGGAACACGTTATTCCAACCAGTTCCTTTCCCCTCCATCAGGCGCCCCGGCCGGCCAGGGGGAGGCAGTTTAGAGACCAGGATTACTGCATGTTTTTGTGAGGGTACCTACCTACCCTAGGGGACACGGGGAGAACATGCAAACTCCACACAGAAAGGCCCTTTCACCAACCTCGCCTCGGGTATGGGCACTGATGACGCGGAGGAGGAAACACGCCGCCAGCACCCACAGCGTCCCGAGCGGGAATCGAACCCAGGACCTTCTAGCTGTGAGGCGACAGCACTACCAACTGTGCCACCGTGCCCCTACAGCTTAATATTATTCTGTAATGTGTGATTCACAGTTATTTTGTGTGCACATTTGATATTATGGAAAAGAGTATCTTTATAATCTTATGTCCCTGATTTCAACATGCGTTAGAATTTAAAACGCCTGTAGTGTGAGCTCTAAGTAGCACACTCACAGCAGCAGGATTAAAAACATTACTCCCACCAGTCATATACATTAATATGTCATTGATTCTGCAAATATAAATAATTCTGAGCTGGTAATGAGGGGAATATCTGTATTTATTAATGCTCTGTTTGATGTTTTAAGGCCAGTTGCCTTGTAATTCTTTAAGCACTATTTATGCTTGGGGGTTGTGTGATGAAACTATTATTCTACTGGTAGTGCAACTAATTTGTAACATTGTGTATATATGTGTGTCCCAGTGCTTTAATTCTGTGCAAACAAAGTACGTCTGGGACAAGGAATTACTGGCATGAATTACTTCAGCTAGTAAGTCTCCTGGAATTAATGGAAGCGAGCTGGAATTACAATGTAGTGGCCACACTCTCCTTTTTTCATATCACAGCATCGTTTCCTTCATTCTTTCATTTCCTTCATCTCTTCCCCTCTATCCCTCCTCGTTCCGTTCTTTCAGGACCTCATCTTCTCTTTTCTTCACTTGCTTTCTTTCACTTGTTTTCCTGTCTCTTATTCCCACTCAGCTGAGCTCATTACACAGTGTGACGAACACCTTCCCCTGCAGAGGGAAAGGAGGCTGCATCCACATGGGTCTGACTCACAATGGAACCAGAAGCATGGTGTGCAATCTCTGCAGCCCTTGGCTAGAGAGAGATGATACCTCAGTCAAATATTGATATAATGTAATAATGAATTATTCATGTTTTTCATTCCCAAAGAATCTATTATCTACTTGTAGACTTTATGAATAATTAATGCCCAATAGTATTGAATTGGTCCAGGAGCCACCGATCGTAATACTCCTCCACGGTGCATCAACATCATGAAAAGCTTTGGGTGGATGGGTCTTTTTGGGCTGATTTGATCCAACTAGATTGGTGGCAGATTATAATCCTACACCTTCAATCCCATTTCTTGATTTATTGAATACTTTATTAGTCAGAAATGTAACCAGCACATAGTACTGTCTGACATTAAGGCTAAAGGGATCACACAAAAAAAGTCCTGGAAAATAGATGCTTTAATATTCACACCCTGCGGCGCATGGAGCTCAGCCGTTCCTCAAACATTTGGGTCAGAGTTTCCGTTGGTCTCTGTGATTATCAGTTGGGAATAAATGCATGCAAGGTTTTTTTTCCCCCAGCCGCTTGACTTCCATGAACTCTGCCAACAGCGGGTTGCTTTCTGATAACGGTACTGTTTCTTTTTCCGTATTTTTCATTGAAAATCCATACATCACAGCACAGCAGGGCTGCTCGTCTGCAAACACAGGAATGCGTTTCCGTCCCAGTGGACAAACACACGGTGGGAGTGCAGTGTGAGCACTTCACACAAGCAGAGCGCTGAGCGTAGGATTATGAAGGGAAGACCTGGCTTTACCAGCGGATGGGATTAGGTTTTGTTTTGCCTGGCAGGGGGCCAGCTAGCTGGCGCCCATGAGCCACAGTGAACATAGGGGCACAGTGGCACATCCCAGCCCCCACCTGACCTACAGTAGCTCTGCTGCTATGGATGCTGGTGGCTCCCACCACACATACAGCTGGAGACATTATTAGTTAGATGATCACAGAATGTTCCTAAATGCCTTCTTGTGTTACACAGCTTCTTACTTTGATCAATATGCTGTATATGTTTCCCTGCTGGTTGTAAAATAATGAAACTAAACTGAATAGTAAGCTCATTAAATTCAGGTCATTTAAGTTTATAAATGTCTTTGTGGAGGCAACATCACAACTCATCCTCAAAAACATTAGTTTATAAATGTCTTTGTGGAGGCAACATCACAACTCATCCTCAAAAACATTAGTAGAAACAGTAGAAATGGTGTGAACAGACATAATATTTGCCATTTTCCTGTGCTAATTATCTTCACACTTTTAATTGCTTTGATTGATGAAACTCTTGAAAGGTTGGGGGATTCAGTTACTTTGAAGGCATCAGCATGGGCTTCCGTTAATCGTGCAACGCACGCACGCACGCACGCACGCACGCACGCACGCACGCACACACCTTGCATGTTTACGTTTCCATATGCGATTTTTGGGGGGGCAATTGCACCCTTCCCCCACACCCCCCTGGCAACACCAAGTCTCTCCAGTGGGGGCAGCACAGAGCTGTGTTTATGATGTCTGCTTTGATCATTTCAAAGTTGCCACAGGCCTATTCCCCCCCGAGATAATAACCAATGTGTATTATTATTAATCCTGATTCTTTTCCTTCCAAAAACTGTACATGTAAGTGTTAATAGCTGTATTTACAGTATGTAAACAGCTCATTAAAATACTGGCTTTGAATTTGTCACCACCCACTTGCATTCCCCACCCTGCTCCCTTTGACAGTCTCATCAAAGCACTTCTCTCCCTGTCCGTCTGTCTCCTTTGCCAAGTAGAAAATAACAATCTTTATTAACACATGTCGATAAAAACGGCTTCACAACAAGAGTTATGCAGTAACTAAGACAATACTTGCATGGAGTTCCACATTATCTTAACTGTATATTTCCAGGTTCCCGTTTCTCATTGACGCATGCAGCTTACAATGAGGAAACAAAATACACAGACAAGACATCCCAGTACATATTTATCACATGGGGTGGTATACATAATTAATGAGATAATTAATTCAAAACTCCCAAAACTCCCACTTGAGCACAGCAAGTGGGATAGGCCTGTTCTGTACTGCCACCAATCCATCCATCACCTGGCTGATCTATCCTCATCTGCAGGAAATAGAATGTGCTCCGCCTCTCTCCTCCACCCCTTCTAATGGTTATTAATAGCGTTGATAATTTATTGACTTAGTTGAGTGACAGATCTGGAGGATGTCAGCTCTGAGTCGCTGCAGTGGGAGCTTCATGTCACCACTTTGCGTCCATCACACCAGCACAGACGGCCACACATTGACATAGTATATCTATGTATGGTCACTCTATGAATCATGTGGTTCTCATGGCAAAGTGAGGAATCCTTTTGCCTCTTATTTCTATTACTTCTGCAGCATTTTGTGCCTGTTCTTCTGGGAATGCAGAGGAGTAAAAGTGTGTTTTCATGTAAAAGTGTTATATCTTTGCGGCATGCAAGTGTGCATTTACTGTACATCTGAGGTTGGTAGAAACAGCCATCTGTTTTAGAGAGATTGTTGTTTTCTATAAAAATCTTCTGTTCCTGCACCATCACTGGATTAAGACATGGTTTAAGAGGACGTGGGCCCAAAATGGATTTTCAATTAAAAATGACAATTTAGCGACAGTTTGAGGAGAAGTGCTTTTGCTCGTTTCTGGGCGAGTGGATTTGCATAATTGTCCCATAATGCCTGAATTAGCATCTGTAAATCTTAATTGTATAATGTGTCTCCTCCTAGAGGTGGCGGTGATGGAATTAGATTATGGTCTCTTATCCCGTTAGTGTTTAAGGTCCTTTTGCTAACGTCCTTTAGAGATGACATCTTTCCAAATACAGCAGACCAAATTAATTCCCTTTTGTAGTGGCATTTCATTGGTCTGAATAAGCCTCCCTTTCTTTCAGCTCTCATCATTTATTTAAGTCTCTCTGTTCTCTCAGTCAAATACAATAGCTACTCCGGTTTGTATTTCCACTCATTTAAAGTAGCTGTATTGGTTTCTGTCCTCAGACTGATGATCCCAGCTGATGCCTCTGTGTGAGAAAGCCGCTACAGTGTAATGAAGGAATCCTTACAGATATCAGTCTAGCAGTCTTTTCTTTTGTGACTATTGCTACATTTGCCTTGTCCTTTTCAAGTAAGAAAAGGGAAACATTCTAAATGCTGGACTCTTTTATCATGTGTGTCTCCTAGTCCTATGCAGAATGCAAAGTGTCACCAAGCCCTCTGATCACCATGCTCTCCTTCTCTTTCAGGAAACCAGAATAAACTGCATCCGTATCGCTCGCAAAGGTAATTCAACTCCTTTATTGTTCATCTAAAATGTGACCTTAAATGGAATGTCTCTTCATAGAATAAAGTATCAGAGAGCTTGAAACTTAATTCATACTCTGTAGTGCCATAATGTCGCTTGCCGGCATGACCTAATCTTAGTTAGTCATGTCAGTTAATAACACATGACATGATGATGCTTTTTTAGTTGGAAAATCAGTTATTATCGGCAAATAGAAATAATTCTTTACTGGCTCTTTGTTCCAACTAAACAAAGAGGAGGAATGTTTTAGATTTTTTTTTATTATATTTATTTTCATCTGAGCGTCTGTTCTTTTTTTACAGTGATATTTTGAGAAAAAGGGCATGAGGCAGAGAGTCTTTCATCCCGCTGGCTTGGGGTCAGATTCTGGGACACACAATATCAAAGACAGTTCCTGTGTTCCTGCCGGCAGAACGTTAGACGGCTACGTCTGAGAACTCTGACCTTTTCTTGATCTAGAAGGGTCCTCAAGATCAAAACAGAGGCAGTTGAAGTTCTGACTTGCAGCTATGACTACCCTTCCTGTAGGACTCAGAGTAGCCTGAAAGAGCCCTGTACTTTTCTGGGCATAGAGGGGTGGAAATACTAGCGTTGGAAACCGCCGCCGCCGACTTCCTATTGGTTCTCCAACCTAAAAGACCGCCTCCCCTCCCCAGTAGAACGCAGCAGAGAACACTGACGTCACCAAAGTTGGAGCGACGTTATTGGTTTAGCCATATACAAGGTTCACTCCCTTCCTATGCCATGTTTCCTGCTTGGCTCGCCCAGGCTTTTTTTTTTTTTTTTAACAAAACGCCTGCGGTTTCCGAGGCTAGACTCAGAGAGACAGGGAAATTTACTTAGTCCTGATGACAGGACTCAAAGCTCTCAGTGTGAATAACAGTCATCTATGCATACAGTAGTTCTCACAGCAGTGCTACTGTACAGTAAGCGTAAGAGTCTTGTCAGTAAATGGACTCGACTTTTACTGTTTTTGTGGCTGAAAAACAGAAGAGACAAAGCTCCACTCGAGCGTGAAGCTGAGAGACAAGACTTCAACCCCACGCTTCACTCCATCTGACACACACGTGCACACACACACACACACACACACACAAACACAAACACACACACACACACACACACACACACACACACACACACACACACACACACACACACAGTCAATGAATGAATAAAGAGCTGCGCAGAGTGATTTTCAATTAGAAGCTATGACAGGTCAGAGTGTATTTAGTTTCTTTGGATCTGGTGGTCTCTGTACGATTAACATGCCCCCTGCATGACGGGGGTCCTGAGACGTTACTATCACAGGCAAAGTGGAGGCAAATGATTTTGGCTCGGATAACAAAGCTGAAGATTACATTTCAACTTCCAGGTGACAGTTTAATTAAGGATCCTCTGGCAGGCCCGACACAACAATAGACCTTCCATTTCTACTCTTAAGTGCCAATTTCCACCAGCAGGCAGCCGGCAGTTGCATGGATTCATGTGAAAATCTATTTCATGCTCGTGTTTGGTTTAATAGAAATTCTGGGGCTAAATGCAGCAGTGCCCGTCTTATCTGTCTAAAATGTCAGAGAACTTAAATTGATTTCAACCCCTTCTACGTTTGTAGCATCTGCAATGTACTCCTATATCACTCAAGTCATTTGAAATGAAGTTCCAGTAATCAGTTGCACAGCAGGCTGTGAGCTCGCTCCTCTAACTCTGTCTGGATGAAGAAGCTCACGGTCACACCAGAGCCTTTTGTTGTTCTCAGTCAGCCAGCAGTCTGTCACAGATACCAGGACACCTTGGGATGCTCACTGTCACTCTGTGCAAAGGCAAACCATCAACCTTCATCTTTGATCTACAGTGGGACTGTCCAGATCTTCACCAATAGAGCCACTGTGGAAAGAAATCTCGTCAGATTTACAGTTTACAAATATGCGTTTATGCAGACACTCACTTGACTTAATTGGAAAATTGGAAAAAGCATGAACACATATGTATAGTGCAGAGCAGAGGTCGTCGGATAAGCCTGACCCCGAAATACCCGATGGTCCGACTGGGGCATACCCGTTTCGGTCCATTTTCAATAAGTGACTCAATAAGGGTTGGAAATGGTGCCGTTTTGTCTCGGGTCTCGGGGTTCATTAAAACCCGAGTGGCGCCGCAGACGAAACTAAGCACTATAGTGCACTACAAAATGCAAACAAAAGTGTTGCCACAACATAGCTCTAAACTAGAAATGCCAACTTGCACCTTGCACACAAGTAGGCCATGTATGGCCTACAATAATAATAATAACTAGAAAAAGTGCCCTTCTGGGCACAGGTCTCCACCAGGAGGATAGGACTGTGAGATGTTTAGGAGTAATATAAACATGTTTTTAGTTTTTTGCAACAATTTTCTTCATTTTGTTGAGGAAATGCAGAGCCAGATCACCCAGAGCATCTCTGAGGATAGAATTCTGGATGAGCAGGACATGTGCAGCATTTTGAACGAAACGGGCCACTCCTGAAAACTTTGGAAGGCAATGTTAGCCAATCAGTGTAGAATCTGAGAAATCCAACACTCGTCTTGATCACATGACTACAGAGATCATGTGTACCGATTTGCGTGAGATTTGGATGAAATCTGTGCTACTAACATAAGCAATGTGTTTAGTTTAGTTTAGTTTATTTAAGATCCCCATTAGCTGTTACACCTGGCAACAGCTATTCTTCCTGGGGTCCTCACAGAATAATATACATACAATTTTTTTTAAAAATAAAAACAACATATATCACAAAAGAAAAGGAAAAATAAATACATTAAAGCATAACAACTACGGTTAGTGCATTCACTCTAGATTACATTAACTGGTATATTGACATATTTACATATTTAGCAGAAATCGGCCTCATGGTGGCGCTATAACCGGCAGATGTGGAGGGATGCAGGGACAATGTTTTTCCATGGCCTCTAGGGAGTGCGCATACATAAGTTGTATACAGATTGATGCAGTTATAGCTAAAAACAGGAATTGGCCTGTTATAGCGCCACCATGAGGCTGATTTGGGAAAAGAGTGACATGTCGTCCTCGGCCTAGTGGAAATGTGCGTGTATAATTTCACGGAAATTGCACACTGTGTTTGTGATTTGTGGCATTGTGTTCGAAACGGACCAATCATGTGAGCTTTGGAAGCCAATATTAGCCAATCAGGATGGAAGATGGGAAATGGTGCAGATCCGTGTTGATCACATGACTATGAAGATAGTGTATGTATACCGAATTGTGTGATGTATGGATAAAATGTGTACGAGTAATCTACAGAAATGTGTTTTGCCTAAATCGGCCTCATGGTGGCGCTATAACAGGCCGTTGAAGAATATTTGGGGAAGAGGTTCGTCGTTGGCGTCCAGGGAGTGTGTGTGCGAAGTTTGGCCTGGATCGGGCCAACGGTGGCGGAGATTAGCTGGTAACAGACGGACGGAAGGAAGGAAGGATTGAAGGACGGACGGACACACACACGGACGGAGTGCAAAACATACTCTCTCCCCATGCCTTCGGCCTGGTGGAGACAATAATTTTAGTGATCTGTACAAGAAAGTTGTTGACCAGTAGAGTATTTGTCAAATAGTGTAATACCTCTACAGAAGGGATGCAGTACTTAGTTCAGACTAGTCATTGGTCCGACAAACGACAACCTACTGTACCTCAAACCCTAACCTAACCATAACTGCAAGCACGGGAGCAGTGCATGTCGCATGTCCGACATGAAGTCAGTGTTCAGATGTGACATGGTCCATGTGCTGTACCACACAGCAAATCACATGCTATCACAGAGCATTGTCTTACAACATCCAACACCCTCAAACTAGTGTTAGAGAGAAAACATTTTACTTATTGTCCTGACATCCAGGGTCCAGATTTTCATATCGTCCCACTTTCAGTGCTATTTGGGCTGAGGCCGATCTAATGCCCCTGGCTGCCGATAGAGAAGGCTAAAACATGGCTCTGTTTCCCCGTTCTTCTGCCCCAGATCTGCTTCAGCCCCAACAGGCTGCTAGCTAGCTTGCTAGCGCTCTCCATCACTGGCCCCAGGCCTGCTGTGACTTTGTGCTGCTCTGGAGATTGTTTTGTCTCTTCCAACAGGGCTCAGGAGGGGCTCGTTGCGGGTCTGTCAGGGACTAAAGGACACACTGACACCACTCGGGACAAACTAGACTGGCTTACTGTAGCCAGACACAGAAAAGAGCTTTGTTGTGCTATTAACATAAATATGGAGCTTTATGCCAGTGGAATGAATAACCCACCATTATTATAATGGCAGCAGGGCACCTTGACATGATGACTGTAGCGCTGTGTGGGATTGTGAGCAAAGATTACAACCCACTGTCATTGTTTCAATCCAAAGTAAAAGTAATTTCATACACGTTTTTAAATCAGAATCCTCTATTATAACACCCCACCCCCACCAGGCCACCACCCCTGCTTTCATAATCACAAATAATGACAACACAACTATTGATATCGTTTTGGATAGTAATTGCATTTTTACATCTGGAGAGCATATTGTCCAAAACATGTGGCTGGTTAACCCGGTAAGACCCAACGATGCTTCTCGGTAACATTTTAATTTTAATTTCTTTTTTTTTCCTATTCTTTTTTCACCTAAACATCATCATTGATGTTCATTGTTTAGTCTTGCAATGCCATTGGTCATGATATTTGCATATAAATACCCCCCACAGAGGCACAAATTTACACAACTTCAAAATCTCTGGACTCAGTGTTAACATACGAGGCCGGTTAACACACTGTAGTAAGGCCAGTTACCACACAGCTTACTTCAGGTCAAAAACACCTTTTTCCCTGCTATATATTGGCTACTGTCTCCCCTTGGATCTCCAGACACCTTCTCCCCAGTGCGGTAGAGCCATTGTCTTTTAAATATCGACGACTTGAACAATGGGCTGTCTGGAGGTGTCCCCCACTCCTGTGGGGGAGAACGGGTGACAGGGGCCAGTTTGACCAAAAACGAACAGACAGAGATGGTATATGGTGGCATATAATGCCTAAATTCATATTTAGAAAATGTTTCAGATGAAAAAAAAGAGATGACTTAATTGAATATTTAGGAAAGGTCATGGAAGGGGAACCTTCTGAGAGCTTCATGGGCAAATAGCCTATAATCAATTTCAAAATCTCAAAATGGGTCAGAAAGACCTCAAAGACACTCTAGTGTTAAGACTCATCTGTGGCTTCAGCGTGCGGTTAGGGTATGGGCTAGGGTAGGGTCAAGGGGGTGGCGGAGTATTACGTATCGGCTGTTAGTACATCGGACCAAAGATATGCATCCCACACGCCCCGAGGTTGTGTATTAACTCTCTCTCTCTCTCTCTCTCTCTCTCTCTCTGCTAGCGGCCTGTAAGGACCACAGCAGGGCCCTGGAGGTGTCCCAACACTCTGACGAGATGGGGCTGATCCTTGGGGTGTGTGCCGGAGGGCTGGTGGTCCTCATTCTTCTGCTGGGAGCCGTCATCATCATCATCAAGAAAGGGTGAGTGGCGCTCAGCTAGTCTGTATGCTGTTATATATTTGCATATGCATATATGTTGGAATAGGCTCTTCCAGGGACTACAAAGTATATTTTTATCTCTTCTGCAAGTCACCTGAATGGCGTCCACCTGCAGTATGGTTGCACACCAGCCATTTCATCTTGCTCTCTTTTATTTGTATTATTGTGAAATATCTCTCTTAACAGTCCCCTAATTATTGTCTTCTATTAGCTGTACTCTGTGAAAGGATATCATTGTTAGATACTGGAAGCACAGCTAGCCTGTATTGTTTCCAATCCGTTATGCTGCACCAGAGATACCAAGCAAGTTTATCTGAGTGTGAAGTATTTAATTAAAGGCTGATTCAATTCAATTAGCCAGTTAATTACACCCACCAAGCCGCGGTCTGACCCTTAAATGAGACGGTAATTGGTAGGAAAAGGTGTGCTTTTAGAGATTATTAGCCAGTGATCCCAAAGCTCTAGCTTTCTAACTATTAGTCAAACAGAGCTAGGGGTAAGAGGAGGCTTTTAATGTGAAATCCTTGTTTTGCATCAGATGCTTAACTTATAATGATGCATTACGACATAGCGTCTAAAATATGACAGAAAAATACTGTATGCATGGCCATTTTGGGAACATGCTAAACTACATAATCACAGAGATTTGCTTTGCTCTGCGTCTTAGTCAGCTGTAACCATGTGCCAGCCTGAGGAGGAAAGTCTAGATTCTAGAATAAGATGTTCTACCACAAATTAAATGATCATGTGAAATTCCAACTGACACTACATGCCAAGTGAGAGATGGCTGAGGGCTCTGGTAATCATTATCAAACATGCTGACCTCACACGGCATACTGTTGACGTTAGCGTTGACACTATAGTCCCCACATTAGTCTGGACCGCTGTCCAATAAGCTGCCAGTTAGTTCTCAGACAATTGATCGCCAAATGTGCTTCTGGCATGAAGCCACGTATGTTCATTAACGTTGAGAGTTGAGACGGCGCTAAAGGAGAAAGGAGAGACGTGTTTCTCTGCTTTGGCTGTGATTGGGACTGTCAGTGCCTTGCTTGCTATAATGCTGTATATATGCATGTGTCACATGCATCCAAATGGTTCCCATCTCCACTGAAATCAATGCATCCCTGCTTCAGCCCACAGCTGGCATTGCTTGCAGCTTACATTCTCTTCTTTCTCTTGATTTTCTTATCTCTCCTCCTCCTCTCCTCTTCTTCCTTTTCCTCCTCTTCCTCCTCCTCCATCCTCACACTTCTCCAGAAGGGACATCTACTCTTACTCTTACTATCCGTAAGTGACCGTTTTTTTTTTTTTTTTTTTAGTTTTCCATCATATACATGCTTGTGCAAATGGCTATCATCCACTAAAGTTGCAGCTAGGGTCGGTGGTTGCGAATTATTATGAAATGCATTCTTCATCGTCTCCTTTCCTCCCCTCTTATACTCACTCCGTCCCTGACATCCACTATCTCCTTCTCTCCTTTCCTTTTTGTCATGCTGTCTCCCACGGCTCCTTTCCTACTCTCTCTGAAACTCTGTGTCAGTATCTCTCTCTCCTTCTCTTTCTCCTTCTGGTCCTTCCATCCCTCCTCCTTCTCTCTCCATCTTTATTTGATAGGAAACCAGTGAACATGAATAAAACACCTATTAGCTACCGCCAGGAGAAGAGCCATATGGGCTCTATGGAGCACAGTTTCACAGACCAGAGCACCTTGCAGGAGGATGAGAGGATGGCACTGTCTTTCATGGACGCACACACCTGCTCGGCACGCAGTAAGACGCACACACACACACACACACACACACACACACACACACACACACACACACACACACACACACACACACACACACACACACACACACACACACACACACACACACACACACACTTTCATTCGCAAGGTGTGCCATTTTTATTTTTTAAGTGCAACACCTTCATACAGTGTCAGATGCTGGCATGGATCATCCATCAGTTTGTACTGCCGTTGATAGTGTGGTGTCTATCAGAGAACCATTCACACCTGAACCATTCTGATAGAATGGTTGAAACAACCAAAGTACCGACAAAGTACCTTCACCCAGACTTTCCCTTCATGTTCTTTTTTTATTTGTTTAACTAGGCTCACTAGGCCTCCACACCGCGGAAAGCCTATTTTTTTTAACTGTGTGCCACAAATGTACGTACTAATATCTGTATGTTTGGGCACCACTGTTTTATCGTTATCCCAAATGAATGCCTAGAAGCCTAGTGTCTCCAGTAGCGTAAGTCAAGTACTGTAAGCCTTATAGGTAGGGACTACCGAGGGAATAAGTTTTGGGAGCATACAGGCTACATCTGTATCCACTGATTCGACTAGACTGCAGAAAACTGCAAAATGAGTTGATCTCATTCTAAAAAGCCCTGTGTCCTGGTCCCTCCTCCCCCTTGCAGGCGAGGCTCGCAGTTCAGTCAACGAGTCCAGCAGTCTGCTGGGAGGCTCCCCGAGGCGTCAGTGTGGACGTAAAGGCTCTCCGTACCACACAGGACAGCTCCATCCTGCCGTCCGCGTAGCTGACCTCCTCCAGCACATTAACCAGATGAAGACCGCTGAGGGCTACGGCTTCAAGCAGGAGTATGAGGTGAGATTCTGAAGTATTCACTGACACTATACAGTATACAGTATGGCCGAATTCACCAAGTATTCAATGACAATGCAAGGTGATGACAATGCAAGTTATTTTTGGGGCTTTTTTTAGTATACAGTGTAGACTGACAGGAAACAGGGAGAGAGTAGGGGAGTGACACTCCCGGTGAAAGTGCAGTGGGTCAATCTAATCCCAGAGAAAACAACATATAGTTAAAATATGTATGTTCATATATTGATACAGTGATTGATTGATTGATTTATTGATTGATTGATTTATTGATTTATTAGTTAGAAATGTGGTACAGTAAGACATAAGGAGTAGTTTACCCAAACATGACTTATTTTCTATCAATTTTACACCACATGAAGCCATGGTGCTCGTCATCAGATTATTAGATTAAGAATGCGGGGGGGGGGGATATATATATATCTCCATGAATCAAGGCTTCATTTGTATTTCTTGGGGTGAAAAAAAATATCACAAAAAGTCATGGGAATACAATTTGCACTATAATACATGGCATCAACAAATACAATGTCCAAAGTTTACATATAGTATACGTATATACTTCAATATAGCTGCATATTGAAGTCATGAGAGTTCAGATATTGAAATCAGAAGTGAAGCATATGGTACAACATGTGTTTTCTTTAGGTGTGGGTGGTGCGGTCTTCCATATAGACTCTCCTTATTGCCTCTGAAATTAATTAGCAGGAGTTAAGAGACATCAGAACACCATGCTGACACTAGACTATGAATAAATCATCCTCATCTGGCCTTAGACCTCTGTCACCATGGCAGTCCTGATGAGTACACACACACACACACACACACACACACACACACACACACACACACACTTATATGCACGCACGCAGGCACGCACGCACGTACGCACACACAGTCACATACACACACCCTACTGACAGCTGAGAGAAGGCGGCTTTACGATTCTCAATGTATCACAAAGTCAGAACGCGTTGCTTCTTGGTAGCAGAGGTTATTTGTCCTGCTCTCCTGCACAAAGCTTGGTGGAGAGAAGAACACTCCTTGTGTGTGGAATGCTTTATTTCAGATACAGGAGGGTCTGTGTAGAGAGACAGGAAACCAAGGGTACAGAGAGAGGAGACACTCGTGCTCACAAGGAGCATATCGACGCTGTCGGCAGAAACCTCATACTGTAGCTATTAGTACTACCTACAAGTTGTGCCGGTATGATCGGTAGATCTGCTATTTTAACTATTTTTGTATTTAAAAGTCTGTTTTTGAGTGGTGTAAACCACTCCTACAACTGGCTTTGTTAGTTTACGTGTCTGTCTGTCTGTTCGTACCAAAAAATGAGCATGGTTGCTATGGTCACCCTGTTCACACGGGTGTGATTTCATTACGTCAGACATTACGTCAGACCACAGCTGACCAGTCTATATAAGACCTTACACCACTCAGTTCACACGGGTGTGATTTTTATAATTATTGAACCAGTACCAAAACGTATTAACAAGAGCCTGTGACTAAATAATTACTACATCCATTGGAACACAGGCTTTTTAAAAAATTATTATTATTTTTTCATTTCCAGAAAAGTAACAGTTTCCACCCAACAGCGGTGGCTGGCTTCATTTATAATGGAGAGAATTATTCTGAATCAAAATACATTGTTCCCAACCTGCTCACAGCTCTGGCACATAATGTATGGCTTTCCTTTGCGTGGCAGATAGTCATTTGGCCGGTTACGCTCTCCTGCTCTTTATATAGAGGTGGATTTAGCTTTTCCACTAAACTATATATATATATATATATATATATAAATAGAGACACGTGTACAGATAGATAAAACATTGGTTCTGCTGTTGGTGTAATAACCTCCATATCCATAGTTGTGTGAGTACAGGGGACACTGTGGTGTCCCTGAATACGGCCTCCTCCCGCTGGGATGATTCTGTATGTGAGAGCAGGAGAGCTCCTGCTCTGTTAGCCATGCTCCTCTGACACTTCTGAAGAAGAGAAAACATTTCACAGTTCTAGTCTGGGCTGCACTCCCTCACGGGCACAGCATACTCCCAGCCCACTCCCCCAAATCCATTTACTGTATGCACACTCTAGTGTTCCTCTCTGTCTACCCTCTCCTGCCAGGTACGGCTCGTTATTTCCCTGTGGAATGCAGAAGTGTGTGTGTGTGTGTGTGTGTGTGTGTGTGTGTGTGTGTGTGTGTGTGTGTGTGTGTGTGTGTGTGTGTGTGTGTGTGTGTGTGTGTGTGTGTGTGTGTGTGTGTGTGTGTGTGTGTGTGTGTGTGTGTGTGTGTGTGTGTGTGTGTGTGTGTGTGTGTGTGTGTGTGTGTGTGTGTGTGTGTGTGTGTGTGTGCGTGCGTGCGTGCGTGCGTGCGTGCGTGCGTGCGTGCGTGCGTGCGTGCGTGCGTGCGTGCGTGCGTGCGTGCGTGCGTGCGTGCGTGCGTGCGTGCGTGTGTGTGTGTGCGCGTCCATGTGCGTGCGCACGAGTGCAGACTGGATAATTAATTGCCATAACGAGTAAATTAACTACTCTAAATGAGAAAAGCCTGAGGAGCTAGCCGAGCCAATGCCCAGCCGAGTGCATTGAAGCCTTTGGCTCTTCTGCCAACTCAGTGCTGTCTGAATTGCATGTCAGTAGTGTGATTATGATCACTGATCATTCTATATGCTCGTCAACATGGTACATGTAAGAGCGTTCTCAACATCAGCCTCAGATGCCAAATGTACCTGACAAACGTTTTTGAGAATGCACTGACTGAACACAACTTTGTGCGCAGCAGCTCTAAATGATTTGGGAGATTATTGAAAACCAGAATAGTGGACAGACTGAGGCCAATGGTTGAGGCACATTTTTACGGACATTTTTAATAGAAACCTTAAGACATACCTTTTTAGCATTGCTTTTAATTAGGTCATAGTATCATTAATCCATGTTTATGTCAAATGTTTTCTTTTTTCCTTTGTTTTCTTTTTCTTTTAATGTCTCTTCTATTTGTAATCTGTGAAGCACATTGGGTTGCACTTGCTGTATGAAATGTGCTATACAAATAAAGTTTTGATTAGATTTTGATTGAAATGGCTCTCCGGAGCCATTTCAATCAAAATGAAATCAAACTTCTTATAGGAGCAAGTTAAGCAACCTATTATTTGTGTCCGGGTAGCTCAGTCCATAGAGCACTCGTCTTTCGACCACAAGCCAAGGTCATGGGTTTTGCTTGAGTGCATTGTAACGGGAATAGACTGGCTGATACCGACAATAAGCTTCTCTCCAAACTACTTACTATTAGCAGATTAATACACAGTCTAATGGGGAGTAGCAGTGGGAGGTCTAGCTGTATCTGTGTGACACTTTCCCTGTTTAAATACTTAACATGCATAAAGCACATAATCACTCCTTATCTCAAAACATTCTCACAACGCTACTGCCCTGTTGATGTAAACCCCGGCTGTGCTTGAGAGATGACTTGCTGATAGGATGTCAGTGTGATAACCGTGAAAAAACTATATTTCTTATCGCACTTAAACAAAAGAAACACAATGCTGAAAAGCCACACTGCGCCTGAGGCTTATCTAAGTTGTCTAAATCATTAGGGGAGGTTCACAAAGCCGCTATCTCCATCATAAGAGTGTATTGTCTTCCACAGAGCTTTTTTGATGGCTGGGACAGCACAAAGAAGAAAGACAAAACCAAAGAGAGACATGATACCTTGACAGGATGTAAGTGACCAGGAGATGTTCTGCCCTTTGTGAAGTAAAACGTCAAATCTCACAGATAAACGACTAGAAAGACTAAGGGGCCGTGTCCAAAAAAACATTTATTCCATTCTGGCATTTCTATGGTAAATAGATACGTGGCAGAGCGCCCTGGGCGGTTCAAGTAGAAAATAGTTAAACTGTTGGAGAGGAACGCTCTTCAATATCATGTTTGATCATCCTGGCTGTGTCTAACAACCAGCTCATTTATGACCTGACCTTGAATCATTACCACGATGTTTACTGTTATTTCTGCTAGGCTGTTTGTGCTGGGGCGCATACGTTGGTCCGACGTGCTAACAGTCCAACATGCGTTGGCGGTCAAGACACATGTGTGGCCAGTTAAGACTCACCCGTGGCGCCGACATGGGTGGCCAGTTAAGACTCACCCGTGGCGCCGACATGGGTGGCCGGTTAAGACACATGTTAACGCTTTTTATGCCCCGGAAATTTTCAAAATAAAGCCCCGCCTTCCATTTCCCCCCATAACCGGGAGGTGAAATGTTGCATTACTACCTCACGCTAATAAGTCTGATCTCTCTTTAGAAGCATTAATATTCCAAACGAGATGCATGCTGAAAGTCAGAAATAAGGACAGAACATCGGCATTCTGATCAAAACCACGGACAGCGCCGTAGATTCAGAGATAATAGCAAGATTTGACGGCCGTAAACAAGGAAGTGAATGGCTGCGCGCACGCAAAACAGCTCCGGGACGGACGAGCAAGGCGTTGCCTAGCAACTGCCGCTGTCAAAAAATAGTGTTTAATATAATTAAAAAGGACCTAAAGACGTGTCCACATGTCCTGGGCCTCCTACGGGTGTAATTATGAAGACGTGTTGACACTCAAAAAACACTCCTTATAATTCCTCTGGACATGATATCCAAAGCCCTTTCTGTGGACACGGCCTCTTATGCTGCTACAGTAACACTAAACCTTTTGTCTAGATTTTGTTATTGTAATATTCCTATGCTGTTTTTCTACCATCTCAGATGACCGCCACAGAGTGAAGCTCCACCCACTCCTGGGTGACCCCAACTCTGACTACATCAACGCCAACTACATCGACGTAAGTCTCACCTACCAACCAATCAGAGTTGTATCGTCACAGTCCACTGAGGTGCTTCTACAGCATGGACACAGACAGGCATGGTGCTACAAAGCATCAACGAATCAATCCACACAAAATAAGGTTCAGAGTCTAATGTGTTGAAACTGTCAAAGGCCTGAGGGGCTGAAACACGTCCGTTTCATGACCGCTACTACTGCAGCACATTCAAATCCCCTAATACTTTATTCTGAGTGCAGATTGTTCAACATTTGATCATTTGTTTTAAGTCTGCATCTGTCTCTGATCTTCTAAGTCATCAGTTTGAGCACCCCAAAATAAAAAAGGGCAGTTGGAAGATAGGGAGGCAGATACACACCCATCACACACCGACGGCAGAGACACCAACCTGCTCTCCAGGAGCATGTTTTGAGCAGCTTGTGACTCTTTCAACAGACGTTAAATGGAAAGTGTTTTTCTTTTTTTTTTCATTGTGAAATGTTTTGGTGTTCAAAGGAGAGGTGAAGACATTCAAGGTCTCTATTTTATATTTTCCAATGTCAACTTGGCTACTGGCCAGACTGTGTGTCATATACACATTTCATAGAACCCAGGGAACATAGAAACTCGGGAACATAACGGTTGACCCCACACACACAGGCATCGACACGCACGCACGCACGCACGCACGCACGCACGCACGCACGCACGCACGCACGCACGCACACACACACACACACAGTCTCCTGTCGCTCCACCTGTCTATATCTACTCTCTCTCATTAACTGGCCTGTATGTCTCTCTTTTAACTCCCTGTCCACATCCTCCACTTGGACCCTGTAGATTCGGATTAACAGGGAAGTAAGTACTTCACCACTCTTCTTTCTGCCTGCCCCTCCATCCTTCTTTTAGTCCCTTGTCTCCTGTCCCCCATTCCACCATCTGCAACCTTGTACATGCCCAAGTCCCATTCAGAGGTGCAACTTTATATAAGACAAGTGTGCGTGCATGCATGCATGCTGGATCATCATCAGCTGGATGTTTCTGGATGACTTTTTTTTAAAGATATTTTTTGGCTTTTTCTGCCTTTATTGATAGTTTTGTTTTCTTTTCGTCGGGAAAGTTACGACCCACCCAGGTGATGGCAATAATACTAATGACCGTAGTCTTACCGTGCAACATGTAAACTCCTCTATCATATCCTCATATTTCTAGTTTATTTAAATAATGTCATGCAAATGTGTCCAGTGCATAGCCTACTGCAGGCCTTGTTGACTAGATTCAGAAGACACTTTGATGCTCTTGCTACTGAAATGAAGGACAGCTTGCCGTCTCCTCGCTGCTAACGTGCCTATTGGACAAGGACGCGTTGGGGAGGGACTTGGCAAAGGGCTAATTGAGGGTCCATTTGTGCACACTTATGCTTTGACAGTGTAAGTCTTGTCTTCATTGTTGCAACAATTATCGTTCATGCTTTAAGATCTGGTGTGTTGCGTTTTTGTTTCTGAGGTTATTCTGACAGAGTTCCAGAAATCCAGGACACTCATAATATAAGGCCCTTTTCTCCCACTTTGATGAGACCTCCCTGGCCTGAAGCTGGTTCATGATGTTAGCATTCCTGAATGTCCTCTCAAAAATAATCTCCTGGGAATGATTCCAAATCAATTGTACCAAATCTTTGGAACGACTGTTGAGCTCATATTGCAAAGTCAGAGAAGAAGTGTGTTGTTTTCAGGAGGAAGACTTGGGAGTTGTGGTTTAGTGTGAAACAAACTGCCCATGACTCACATTCCCTCAGGTGCTCTTGTTGCCTTTTTCCCCTCAAGGCTGCATGTGGTGCCCTCTCATTCCACATGAACATCCTGTGTTCATCATGAGGACAGATCTGACATCTATATCAAAGGCTGTCCTCTCCTTTGATATATGAAAGATCTCAGAATGCTTCGCTGTGCATTCAAGATGTATCTATTGTATATTTCTTTATTGGTTACTGACGCTCTGTGAAGAATCAGCCATTTTTTACGAATAGATAGGGCTTCTGAAATTGCTTTTTACGTTATGCTTTTTTCCCCGCTATCTTGAATTATAATGTACACGCAGCTAAAGATCCATACTCTATTAAAATAAACATGTGGGCATATTAATTACCTGCTTAATGACCTGCTTATATTGGCTCTAATTGGCATTTGGTTACCTTTGATTATATGAATACTGAGGAATTAACTGCATATACAGAGTAAAGTTAATATGGTGGCTGTGGAGAAAGACGACATTAAAGTATGTAGTGGGTCATTAGAGGACGGGGAGCCAGAGGAGACGGGACGGCTGTCCAGACATGATCTCCCTTCCAGCTGTGAGCCACGATCACATGGTCTTACTCAGCACCTCATTCCTCTTCTCTTTTTCAGGGCTACCATCGATCCAACCACTTCATCGCCACTCAGGGTGAGTATCCCTGCAAGGTGTGTGTGTGTGTGTGTGTGTGTGTGTGTGTGTGTGTGTGTGTGTGTGTGTGTGTGTGTGTGTGTGTGTGTGTGTGTGTGTGTGTGTGTGTGTGTGTGTGTGTGTGTGTGTGTGTGTGTGTGTGTGTGTGTGTGTGTGTGTGTGTGTGTGTGTGTGTGTGTGTGCGCGTGTGTGTGCGTGTGCGCATGCGTGCGTGTCTTTAAGTGCGTCTTTGATTTTTCATGCTTTGAGAGTGAGAGTTTTTGATTTTGTAAGTGAGTAATAAATCAGAAATCTGTTCGCTCTCCATCCTGAGCCAAAGCGCACGTCCTGCAAATCTAAAGGTGATGGCATGTGTGACCACCGCCCAGTGGCAGCTGTGTGATTGATGTCACTGAATTAATCATGAAGAAGAGATGAATAATTAAACACATTAATTATAACTCCTAAACCATTGTGATGTGAGGAGTCCAGGAATTTGACGTGGAATAAAATAAGTCTTCAGTTCACTCTCTGCAACTCACAAAGCCAGGGTCTGCAGCCAAAACGTTGCTGAAGGGCTGCTCAAACGATTATCTTTCATAAACTCTACCTGCTAGGAGGGAGAGAGACAGACAGACAGACAGAAAGAGAGAGAGAGATTTGAGTTATAGGAGCTCAGCTGTGGTTGTGTAATTGTGAGCATGGTTTCCCTCGGTGCTCATTGTTCCAGTGGTATCTCCACATGAAATTGACTGATGGAGGCTTCATTCACATCATCAGCAACCACTGTTTCCTAAGGGCTCGTACACATGGTAGGACTTTTAAAGTCGTCGGGGAGTCATCAGATCTTTTATTATTAACTATTATTTAATATTATTTCACAATACAGGAGTCTCTTTTTGAAATCGGCTGTCATTATATCTTTGTGGTTTTCACAGAGAAAGGATCACACACTGCAAGAGTTCACCGAGATGCGATCCAGACCCGATACATAGGCTACATTTGTTTTTATTCCAATTCGTTTTGATGTCCCGTGAGATGCAGACAGACAGACTTTCCTGCGCTCTCATTGGCTGTAATACATACCTTCTCGGGGTGCCGTCGCAACCCTGTTCATCTTGTATGATGTCCAAATATCAAACCTGCTAGATTTCTGAAACGCTCAGGAAGGCATTGACGAGCGATCTTATTGCCGCCAGATCTTCTCACAGAGCCTTTCACACAGTGCGAGCAAAACGTCTGCAAACAAAGCCCGATCTTGCGTCAGATGGATTTTGTCGGTGAGCGCCAAAAAAAGCTCCCCGACACCATATTCGGAGCAAATATCTTGCAGTGTGTAGGGGCCATCCTCTCCTTACCGCCTTCTCTGCCTCTTACCTGGAATCCTCCAATCAGTGCATTGATGGTACAATCTTCACAGATCACTGTCTTGTCATCTGACCAAGGTCACTCGGGTCATGATGATGCTATAGAGCCAGACTCATTTTTGTGTCTGACTCTGATCCCATTCTTGGAGAATTTTTATTTTTTTATTAAAGGAGCATTCAGTGATTTGGGCGATTTGGAAAACCTCCCGGTTCGGCCCGGTAACAAGATGTGCACATGCACGTACTACAGTGGGGGGACACGCGACAGGCCAACAGCACACACCAAGGCACACACACCCCGCTCGCTCTATCCTGATTGGATGAAGGCTGAGCAACCTATCCAAAAACGAAACCTAAGGTTTTTTGACCCCCAGGGGTTAATTGGGGACAGGGAGGAACTCCTTATGGTCAGCACAGCACACTCTATAGTAGGGAGGATTATCACAACAAAACAAAAAAAGAAGTGATTTGAATTAAGTGAAATCACTGAATATACCTTTAAAGTTTCTATTGGGGTGGCGGCCCCAGAGCTATGGAATAGCCTTCCCCCACATTAGAGCTGCTCAATCCATACATTTTTTGAAGTCCCTTCTTAAAACTCTTACATTTCAACACAACATTTCTCTCTGACATTTAATGTTATCTGATCTTAATCGTTATGTATTCTTGTTGTTTATGTCTCTTGCTTGTATACATGCTATGTTTTTCTTTTCTTTATTTGTTTGATAAAAATGTACCATGTTTACTTTTTCTACTGTGAAGCACTTTTCGGTTGTGTGAAATGTGCTATACAAAAAATTGATATTTGAGTATATTCAACTTGAAAGCAAAATAACATAGTTGTGAGCTTGTAGATTATTATTTTTTCGCCTACGACAAGCAAAAAATAGTGACACCAGGTTGTTTTTCGTTAAAAAAATAAAAGTAAATAAAAAATCACACCCGTGTGAACTGAGTGGTGTAAGGTCTTATATAGCCTGATCAGCTGTGGTCTGATGTAATGTCTGACGTAATGAAATCACACCCGGGTGAACTGGGTGACCGTAGCAACCATGCTCATTTTTTGCGCACAGACAGACAGACAGACAGACAGACAGACAGACAGACAGACAGACAGACAGACTAACAAAGCCAGTTGTAGGAGTGGTTTACACCACTCAAAAAGTAATAATAGCCGGTCATGCTCTGGTGGCCACACACAACAGCACCATCAACAAGTGGTTTTCATTGAGAGTGCAGCTCTGATGGGGCTGTTTCTTCTTCCCTCCACAAGGCCCCAAGCAGGAGACGGTGTTGGATTTCTGGAGGATGGTGTGGCAGGAGAACTGCTTCAGCATCGTCATGATCACCAAGTTGGTGGAGGTAGGCAGGGTGAGTGACATCACTGTTCCCTTTAGACGGAGCTGCTGTTAGCTTTACATTCTTCATTCACCAATGTCACCGTGCAGTGGCCTTAGTGCAGCGTGCATCTGGTGGAGGGCTCAGTGGCCTTAGTGCAGCGTGCATCTGGTGGAGGGCTCAGTGGCCTTAGTGCAGCGTGCATCTGGTGGAGGGCTCAGAGGCCTTAGTGCAGCGTGCATCTGGTGGAGGGCTCAGTGGCCTTAGTGCAGCGTGCATCTGGTGGAGGGCTCAGAGGCCTTAGTGCAGCGTGCATCTGGTGGAGGGCTCAGAGCGCCGCACATGCATTTTCAGCGGTGAGTACCTTTAGTTTGAAAGCCAATTCTGCTTTTTTTACTTTCTACTGCCAGTCAGAAAGTAAAAATCTGCTATGTAACATGTGGTTAGATGTGGAGAGTCATTTAATCCACCCAAAGCATACTGAGGTATTACCGTTTTAAAATCGGAGTCCCCATAGACAGCATAAGCCAGCGGATTTTCCATTTCCGTTATTTTTATTTATTTTTAATTTTTGGGGGGTTTTTTTCTCACCGCACCGGTGAACAATTGTGTCCTATGAGCTCATAACACTCCGGTGTTATGAGCTCATAGGACACAATTGTTCACCGTAATCAATTGATATTAAGAAAGGTGTGATAAGGCGTCATCTGCGGGGAGGTACATAAGAAAATAGGCGTCAAAAGGCGCAATTAGCCCTTTGCTAAATCCCACCCCAAAAAGCGATTGTCCAATGCCAATCCAAATAGTTTAGCAACTGTTGCTATGCAGGTCAAGTGAGTTTAAGTAACTAATTTGTACACAAACACTATGTATTTCCTAATGGCAGCAGTAACACACATAGCCACAAGTATTATATGGTATATTAGGGCATATTATCACTTCAGAGATGGGTGAGATATACTGTAGCAACTCAGCAGCATGCCTTAACACACACTGATGCTATCTGGGCAGTACGGTTAGTGTTATGTTTATGCTCCATTTGAAGTGTTACATCATTGTAAGTGCATTCTGTATTTGATAAGTAGTAATCATTGTCACAAATAATACATGACTTTAATACACAGCTAGCACTTGTTATGCCATGGTGCACTGAAAAGCACTGGAAGATCTTCATAAATATATTGAACAAATAGATTGAACAAATATTTATTATATAATGAGAATACAAGTGCGCATATAATATTTTATCTTGGCGTTCGGCTCTGCTACATTTTCTCCCTGCTCGGCACAATTATACAGCCATCATTAAACATTAAGAGCAGGGAGATAGATATACAATAACAACCCCTCCCCATGGGGAACAGCAATAGCAGAGCCCACTGGTGGTGCTGGGGTGGCGGTGAGAGCAAACATCCCACAACAACAAGAACAACCAGGAGAAGGAAGAAGGAGAGATGCAGAAGGAAGGCAGGAAGAATGCAATCTTAGGCGAGCTTTAATACCCCACCCATGTGGGTCTTGCAAACACTGTATACAGTACACCCACGTAGTAATGCAGCGAATTAACCCCTCGAGTATATCTGACTGAACTAACTCCGCAAGCTGCGTATCATGTTGTGATTTCAACGGTTGTAATAGCAGCTACACTGCAGCTACACAGAGCTTTTT
This sequence comes from Electrona antarctica, assembly GCF_951216825.1. Lineage (NCBI taxonomy): Eukaryota > Metazoa > Chordata > Actinopteri > Myctophiformes > Myctophidae > Electrona > Electrona antarctica. Next base: position 18,951,322 of record NC_136811.1, read on the forward strand.
ATTTTTAAAAGATATTGTTTGGGCTTTTCCGTCTTTATTCGGATTGTATAGTGGAGAGTGTGAAATGTGAGAAGAAACGGGGAGAGAAACAGGGAGTGACACAGAGCATTACTAGCACAGAATGACCACAGACAGCCTGACTATAGCAGTCATTATCTGTCACACATAAACAAGCCTAACATTCAAACGTAAAAGTCGCATCATCTTTCCCCCTATAGAAACACATTATCCAGGTGGATGGTTAAAATCAATGACACCATTTTACGCACACACCAGCTCTGTATCCAATTGGCACGACCTTACTGAACAAACACAACATATAGGAGCTGGACTTTAATAAAAAAACATTTCCCCTGAATGAAAAACACCAGGTGCTTCGTGTGTGAGGTGAGTGGAACACATTGCAGCGCTCCTGTTCTCCATGTCATTATGGGACTGTTGTACTTTGCTTTACTTTGCCCTCTGGGATGAAAAATCACCAGCAGGGCAGCTTGTTGTTTTGCTGCCCCTCCAACAGCATTTTCCACTGCTCTCAGATCTGTTATAGCTGTTCTGACGTGTGCTTTCCACCAGAAGATGAAGCACTTTCAAAGGCTGTTTTCTGTACAATCATTCATGTGTTTACTTCTGTGAAATTGCCTTTTAAATCAGAATTACAACACCTTTTTTCACGAATTCCGTGCAAACTGAAGCACTCCTTTGTCCCCCTGTCCATCAAAGCCATAAATGACAAGCTAGCCATAGCCAATTGTAATGTGTTTTAACTGTACAGTGGGTAATTTACAGCATGGTTAGAATGTTCTGTAATACTTTGTCTAAACAGGTGAAATGCTGTAAATACTGGCCAGATGACAGTGAGATGTACGGTGACATCCAGATTACTCTACTGAAGACGGAGACGCTGGCTGAATATACAGTCCGTACCTTTGCCTTGGAGAGGGTAAGTCAACCCCAATCTCCCCAACTATTCAATAGAACATTTGGAGTGAAATCCTTAAGCTGTTTGGTATTCATGCATATAGAGAGCACAGACTACGTGACTAACTGGGCAGTGTGTGTATCGCAGAGGAGGAGAATGTAATTGAAAAACGTTACTAGAGGTTACAGGTTATCTAAATACAATTATTAATACAGATCAGCACAACATAAGTACTTAGCTAATCTTACATTTAAATGGACAAACCTCTGTCCCCAAAACTGGTCATCAAAATGTCTCTGTTTTGCTTGGTTCTCCTCAGTAGCTGGAGCATAGCATTTGTAATTTTCATAATGTTTCTGATGTTTGAGGTGGGTGGCTCTTTCAGTAGGCCTACCTTCATGATGCTCAGTGACATCATAGAAGGTAGGTTTGTTTCCCTAGCCTCGCGTAGCGATACTATCACTGCGTGGATATTAGTCTTGTCCCTCTCAGTGTTAGATTTTCTTTCGCAATGTCCCGCCCCATATTTGAATACTGGGCCCTGGTTGGTTATAGCCTGGTTCCAGACGAATCTGGTTGGCTTTCACCACTTCGTGATAAGAAGTGTGTTTTATGGAATTGCGTAAAATATACCCATGTTTAGTGATGGTTTGACAAAAAGGATGTTTAGTGTGTGTGTGTGTGTGTGCGTGTGTGTGTGTGTGTGTGTGTGTGTGTGTGTGTGTGTGTGTGTGTGTGTGTGTGTGTGTGTGTGTGTGTGTGTGTGTGTGTGTGTGTGTGTGTGTGTGTGTGTGTGTGTGTGTGTGTGTGTGTGTGTGTGTGTGTGTGTGTGTGTGTGTGTGTGCGTGCGTGCGTGCGCACGTTTGTGTGCACTGTTGCTTTTTGCCTTTCTTTATTTGCGAAGACATTGCACTGTTATTCCGTTCCTTCAAGGAGTGTGTGTCACCGTGTGTGTGTGTGTGTGTTTGCTGTGGGTCCGCAATGGATTGTGCATGTGTGTGCAATCCGTGCATGCGTCCATAGTGTTATGGTCCAAGAATTCAAGATTATCAAGACTGTCTGGGTCAGCTCTGCCCCAGGCTTCCCTTCTTGTTCATGAATTGTCCAATTTCTCGTAGTCTAATTGGAAATAACATTTGAGCACAGCTACTTCAGTGTGGCAAGGTTGGCTGTGCCAGACAAAATAGCATTACATTGGCACTGGTCCAATGGCTCCATAAAATTAACAATTTTGATCACATCATTGCTGTCATCAACTGCAATAAAGAAGTAATAATTTACTTCACTTGGTCCTTTAGTTGACTAAAATGTCCTGCAAGGTCTCTGATTCTCTGCCTCTGGCACTCAATAATGAGACGACGTAGGTGGAGCCCTCGCAGTACGGTAGCCACTTACACACAGCGGGTGGTTACCTGCTGCCTCCATTAAGATGTCTGGCAGCTTTACCTGCACTGCAGCAGCAAGGACAGAGAGAGTGGTAGAGAATCGAGTCAGACTTTAGTAGTTATTGTAGAGTGAGGATATATGGATGTCTTGTGGCAGGTTCCATAGAAACTAGACTCGCAGCGTGGGAGTTGTGACTTTGTGAAAGTTTTGACCTTTAATTAGAATGCCATAACTTCCAATCACTGGTGAAAATGTCACGTCTCTACCATGTACCATCTGACAGGAATTTGCAAAACAGCAACAGAAGGAGAAAAAGGCAATGAACTGGCATAGAAATAGAAAATAAAAACAGTTAAAAATATAAAGCACAGTTTCAGCCATTCAGGTTTGAACCCTTATAAATCTATTTATTTCCTTTTGTCATTTTGCCATTCCTGAAAGTAAGTGATATTTCTCTGTTACTTAGGTTGAGGACTTAGATCAAGGGGGGGGGGGGAAATAACATTGAATGTTGCGCAACATACGCTCCCACCCTGTGGAGCGATGCGATCGGTTTTGATATCAATAATCTCCGTCCTTTTTCTCAATCTCCGTCCTGAGTGCTGGGTGTTACTAATTGATTGAACGGAGAACTCCGTCCTTGAAGCTCAGGGTGACTTGGTCTATTTATAGAACAGCTTAAAATCTGACAGGACTTATTACCGATGAGAACGTGGGCCTCTCTGGATAAATCATCATTGAGAGGAATTAGCATGAGTAGCTGCTTAAAAACACTTCCATCTCTTCTCCAACATAGCTGGAGAGAGCAGATGCTCCAGCGCTACTGGTTTGTTCCCAGTGTCCTCATCCTGTAGTCTCCCAAAGGGCTCCTTCATGCTGCTGTTCTTTGAAATGGCTCAGAGTCACTCTGTAGTGACAGTGCCACAAACACTCTATTATCATCATTCCATCACAGCTGCTCTCACTGGGTGCATGCTGCTGGTTATTCTAATCAGCAGAAATATGGCAGATGCTGACAGTTTGTTTTCACCCCTCTCCCTCACTTTAGTTTTTTATTTCTCTCTTCCTCAAATCTTTGCGTTGCATCCACTTTGACATTTCATTTACACTCAGAGTGGTAAATGACTGTGAGTCTGTGTAAACACCTGGATTTGAAGCTGGGTCTGCTGCCTGGGAAACCAAACATCTATACACGGAGCGCAGGTCCCCCTGGAAGTGCTCCCCGGAGTTCGTTGGTAGTGCATGGCCGGGTGTGGGCGCCCTCCCCCTTCATCCAAAGCATCTCTTTCCACCAATTGTGATGAACAAACAAGAACACCTCTAAAGGCCTTTTCAGACGGGGAGCGACTGACGCACCTAGTAATTATTTTTCAATGAGAGGTCGTGCATTTATTTTCGTTACGTGCGGAGAAGTTGAGGGCCGATTATGCAAGCGTATTTTCATGGGGGCAGTCCTGTGAAATTGTCGCACTGCATGCTAGTTTCGTGCACACGCCCGCGGGCGACTAGACCTGGATTGTGGTGAGCTTTCTTTTTACAATATGCATCCCGCATGAGCAGACCTGGAGCAGACCTGTCGTTGATCCAGGCGACAACACCTGCGTCACTTGCTCCCCGTCTGAAAGGACCTTAAGACATCATGTTGAGAAACTTTCTCAAGCATGACTTACTCATTTTAAATACTGAGTTACAATCTCAAAATAATGAGAAGCTTTGTCAAAATGACTCAATGAGAACGTAAACTGGCATGAGGAAACGCTATGAGGCTAATCTCAATGTAATGCTAATTCCTGTTGTCTTTGTGTGTTTTGACAGAGAGGCTACTCAGCCAAGCACGAAGTGCGTCAGTTCCACTTCACCTCGTGGCCAGAGCACGGGGTGCCCTTTCACGCCACAGGCCTGCTGGCCTTTATACGGAGAGTCAAAGCCTCTACGCCTCCCGATGCTGGTCCTGTGGTCGTTCACTGCAGGTTAGCAGCTCATGACACTTACTGTCCTGTGGACGTTCACTGTTAGAACAGTTAGAACAGACATTACACTTCCTGCCCGCCCCAAACTTTACCAGAGATGGGAACTCGAGTTTGAGACTTGGGACTCGGGTCGTAAATAAGTCGCACACACAGTGACCTCAGACTTGACTTCAGACTCATCCTCTTTCAGATTAAACTTTTTATTTGGCCCACAAGGACATGCCTGATGTAAATTCTCTCAAAGACTTTTGAGCATCACTGATTCATACCTAATGATATATGCTGTATTATTATTATTATTATTATTACATACACACTCCTGTATTATTGTATGGAAATCACCTATACGTTAATATAAATTATCACCCAAGCATTCACCATTGTGTGAGGTTATAATTTGTTCATCACATACCCATAGCCCTACAAAGATTAATAGAAAAACACACAAACACACACACACACACACACACACACACACAAAAGAAAACTTTAAAAAAAGAAAACATTAAAAAAAAGTACGTCATTTATTCTAATTGTTGTTATTGAAATGTACGAGCTGATTTCGCTTCCCACGTCCGCGCATCTTACTTGTGTTACTAACACAGCGAGGTCACAAATTTCTGATGAGTAAAACAAAACGTGTGTGTGTGTGTGTGTGTGTGTGTGTGTGTGTGTGTGTGTGTGTCTGTGTCTGTGTGTGTGTGTGTGTGTGTGTGTGTGTGTGTGTGTGTGTGTGTGTGTGTGTCAGTGTGGGGGCAGGTCGTACCGGTTGCTACATCGTGCTGGACGTCATGTTGGACATGGCTGAATGTGAAGGCGTGGTGGACATTTACAACTGTGTGAAAACTCTGTGCTCCCGACGCATCAACATGATCCAGACAGAGGTACATTCAGAGTCTATTCACAACATCAACATGATCCAGACAGAGGTACATTCAGCTGCTATAGAGTCTATTCACATCAACATGATCCAGACAGAGGTATATTCAACTGAGTCTATTCACATCAACATGATCCAGACAGAGGTACATTCAGAGTCTATTCACAACATCAACATGATCCACACAGTGGTACATTCAGCTGCTATAGAGTCTATTCACAACATCAACATGATCCAGACAGAGGTACATTCAGCTGCTATAGAGTCTATTCACATCAACATGATCCAGACAGAGGTACATTCAGAGTCTATTCACAACATCAACATGATCCACACAGAGGTACATTCAGCTGCTATAGAGTCTATTCACATCAACATGATCCACACAGTGGTACATTCAGCTGCTATAGAGTCTATTCACAACATCAACATGATCCACACAGAGGTACATTCAGCTGCTATAGAGTCTATTCACATCAACATGATCCACACAGAGGTACATTCAGCTGCTATAGAGTCTATTCACATCAACATGATCCAGACAGAGGTACATTCAGCTGCTATAGAGTCTATTCACATCAACATGATCCAGACAGAGGTACATTCAGCTGCTATAGAGTCTATTCACATCAACATGATCCACACAGAGGTACATTCAGCTGCTATAGAGTCTATTCACATCAACATGATCCACACAGAGGTACATTCAGCTGCTATAGAGTCTATTCACATCAACATGATCCACACAGAGGTACATTTAGCTGCTATAGAGTATTCACACCATCAACATGATCCAGACAGAGGTATATTCAGCTGCTCGTACTGACTGTGTATTGACTCTCGGGGATCTAAAGGTGCGTTCATACAGGGGGCAATGATATTGTCCCTGCAGCGAGATGCAAAGTCAATGCAAAGACAAGCAAAGATAAATTAGGCGAACTGGGCATCGTGAATGCGCAAAATTCACCTTGCCTCATACACCAACTCAGGCGAATTTCCACGGGTCATAACTCAGCAACGCAAAGACATTCCTCTGGGGAAAATCTCTGAGTACATTAAGTTGCATTAACATTCTCCACCATTCATCACCTTACTTTGATTATTCATTGTTATGTATCTAGTTTTTTGCTTCTGCTCTTGTTTTATGTATCTGTCTTCCATTCTGTTTGCAGTGCTCACAGTTTTACAGAGGTGGTGGAAGCGATACTGTTGGACTACAGAGTATAACTCAGGCTGTACACAGAGTAAGACACTCAGTTAATGTCCTCTCCATGTTAACTGTGCTGTTGTTGATGACCTGCAGGAGCAGTACATCTTCATCCATGATGCCATCCTGGAGGCCTGTCTGTGTGGAGAGACGTCCATCCTGGTCAACGAGTTCGCCCTCACCTACAAGGACATGCTGCGCGTGGACTCCCAGAGCAACTCATCCCAGCTACGAGAAGAGTTCCAGGTCAGAACACATTAAATACATATATGCAACATATCTGTAACACTAACACATGTACAATTCATCTATAACACTAAAACATACACAACATATAACACTAAAACATTATTATTATTTCAACTTAGTTATGAGAAGAGTTCCAGGTCAGAACAACACCTCCATGCAACCACACCAAAATGACATACAATGCAACTTTTCCACATTTGTAGCGCCTCCAATGGGTGAAAGCTAATATATTTTGGGGTTACACTCTATACTAGAGTCCCCTCAACATGTATTTGGGGTTGATTGGATTTTGCGTTCGTGATATATGGTGTTTTTTGTTGTAAGTAAAAAAAAAACACATCCATATTTGAAGCCAATTACCGGCAAACTGTGTGGAAGTAAATCATAAAGAATACTGTAGAATCGATGTACTGTATGGATGTAGATGTTTTGAATGTTTTGCACAGAGGGAATATAGAGGGGTGATGACATCACACAACCAGAGGCATCCTTCTTTATACAATAATGATGCTTCATTATGTGCCGTTTGGAGAATATTATATTCATATATTCAAGGTTCACTTTATTTTGTCTCCCGAGGGAGAAATTTGTCTTGGACACAAAAGAGCCGCACTGCAGCATTCATCAATACAATACAATACATTACATTACAATACAAGACAATAGAGGTGCACAGTGACTCGTACACTATCTAAATAACACACACGCCAACATACCTAGTGCAAAAAAGAGAGCAGCACCTTAGCATCACCTCAAAACCTTCTACCCCTACCCTGTCTGCCCTCTGCAATGCAATCTCAACACTTTATTCCATCCAGACTAGATCCACAGGGCAACAGCAGCCACATTGATCCAGGGTTTTGCATTTCAAAGTAACAGTGGAATTTTAATTCCATATTATGTTCTCATCTTATGCCCCATATGAATTATGCCTGATTTATTGCTCAGTCTCAGGAGAAAAAACGCTTCTCTGATTACAGACTGTTTGTTCTTCATAAAGACAGAGGTCACGTGTGCTTATTTTGTCTTTGTAAATTCACCCGTCTGACATTAGCGCTGCTGAACGCATCTCTGCTGCGCTTCTCAAACCACTAAGCTATGGCCGCCCCCCAAATCTCAAAGATAGGACTAATAATTCTAGTCACTTATTACAGAATCCTGTTGTGACAAAATTAACTAGGGTTGTTTATCTGGCCTACGTATTTAAAAGCCTACAGATGTTGTCCTCACCCTCCTCTCTCCTCGTCCTCTCTCCTCTTGTCTTCCTCCTCCTCCTCACCCACTTTTACTTTAGTTCTTTTTTTCTCTCATCATTTAACCCAGACTCTGAACTCGGTGACGCCTCACCTGGACGTTGAAGAGTGCAGCATCGCGCTGCTGCCCAGGAACCGGGAGAAGAACCGCAGCATGGACGTGTTGCCTCCCGACCGCGCGCTGGCCTTCCTGGTCACCACCGAAGGCGAGAGCAACAACTACATCAACGCTGCGCTCACCGACAGCTTCCACCGGCCCGCCGCCTTCATCGTGACGCCTCACCCGCTCGCCGGCACCACGTCCGACTTCTGGAGGCTGGTGTTTGACTACGGCTGCACCTCGGTGGTCATGTTGAACCAACTCAACCAGTCCAACTCAGCCTGGGTGAGCTCTCTTGTTGTGATTACATTTCACCTTCATTTAGTCAGGGAAGGATAATTGACCTTTTGCAGACCACGGCCATCTTGCCATCAGAGTTTGGAAGCGCTCGTTTTCAGTAAAGCAATGTCCTGCTGCCTCCTGCATTATGTGCAAATTCAAAACAGGTGGTGAGTGATATCCAATAAGCACTTCCAAAGCTCCAACACTTACAAAAATAAACATGTCTACATGTATTTTTTTATGAAGCAAACACTTTACAGATAGAACGAGGATAATTCAAGCTTTTCGTACAGCTGCAATGTTGGTGACTTTGATGTTATTTAATACAATCAGATAGGCATTTTCTGTTTGGATGTATGGGCTGTCAATGGGAATTTGCACCTAGTTGACTTTAACATCGTGTGCAAACTCTCTGACTCCCTGATTACAAGAACAACAAAATAGCAACAAACAAACAAACAAACAACAAATCCAAAAGATGACAGACATTAGATACAGACATATTTCAAAGTATTAATCAATTATTGTTTTTTGGAAGCGATCAAGATAAATCAAATTATCCAGGTTTAAACACTTTGAAGTCCACCATTGGGCATAATATTGAAATACAGTTTACAGGTACAAGCAGTGACATGTTACTGTAAACATTACAAATTACGAACACACTCCATCAAAGGCAAAGCTGACCAGTGTACCATAGCTTCATCTGATTGGCTCTGCAGCAGAAATTAACGGGAAACAAAATGCCACCTTCATGCATGTTAGTCACATAATTAGTCACGTATTGCAAAATCCTGTTGTGAACTCGTAATATGGATATGTTTGTTTCTCTGTATTTGTTAGGGTGCCCCTGGCAAATCTCTCCCCTGGTGTCAGTGTTTGGAGTTTCTAGGAACGTCTCAGGGCCAGATTTACATACATCAAAGGCTCAGAACATGCTGGCCTCTGGAGCTATAGCCTACATGCCTTTTCTGGCCTAACATCAAATCCTTCTCACCTGGGAAGCTATAGTATACAGTCTGTGTCTGTCCCTCTGAGCTTAACTTGATATTCCTTAAAACAAATAGCCTGAATTGATGTGCTCTGGTAAGGTGCATGGAATTCATGTCTGGTTTACTAAGGCTGTAACTACTTATGCAACTGGCACATGTGGGAACATGGTGTGGAAGGTTCATGGTTGTCTTTGATTTCTGAGACTAATTATTGGGTGACTGAATTAATAGCCTATGTTTTGATTAGGTATGAATTGCCTCCTTTTCAACACCCATCAGTATCAGTAATTACCACCAGTTTCTAAATGCGGGGTACGTCTATGCAAAAGAAAACCTTGCACTGAGCATTAAAACCAGCAGAATGTGTAATCAACCACTTATCACATCTCCTCGCTTCCTCGCTTAAACACTTAAAGAAGACATGTGCACTTGTGATGACACTCTTGGTGTTTTGTTTTGTGATTCTTACCACTTTTCTCCCCAGTTTAATCGTTATGCCAATTCATTCCTCCCCACACACACTTCTGTGTGTTGTTGTATCCTACTGGCTCACCAGCCACACATTTAGAAAATGCACCTGTGTGCATCATTCTAAAACCACTCATAACTCACACACACAAACACACTTACCGTACACACATCATCTGCGTGTGTTCTTGAGATAAGCGTAAGAGCTGTTTGGGAAAATACGCACATGGACGTTAATGCACGTTCATGCATACAGAACTGATCCGGCCAGCAAATAATTTAAATGAAGGGACCTAAAGATGTAGGACATGTAGCTTCCTCCACACGAGACTTGTAAGAAACTGTTGGCCGAATATCAACATTTTCTTTTTCTGCTTGTCTACTGCAATTCCTGGCAATACAGTATGTGTTATCTTCTGGTATCATATCTCTCTCTCTCTCCAGCCGTGTGTCCAGTACTGGCCGGAGCCTGGCTTACAGCAGTATGGACCCATGGAAGTGGAGTTTCTGTCCATGTCAGCGGACGAGGATGTCATCACTCGTCTGTTTCGGGTCAAGAATGTCACGAGGGTGAGTTGTTCAAAATGTTTCAGCTCAGGGTTTAGTCTTTCCATTACATTCGGTGGCACTTCATACCTCCAAGATTCAATATTCAAAAACGTAATTTAATTTAATTAAATCACAAATTAAATCGATAGCTGGAATAATTATTCCCAACTGATACAGAGAAAGTTCTGCCACTCAGGTAAGACATAAACCAGTCTAGCACGATCCCATTCACCTACACCGTTTTTTACACGATCAATTAACACCTTGGAGGAGATCACCGTCAAGTCACCTGTTTACCTGACGACAACGAAAATCTTCCCGTCTAATTATGAAAAAATATCCTGTGTTTGACGGCCCTCCGCTGTCCAGTCGCTAGTCGCGATTGATTTATTTTTACCTCCCGTTGTTGTCGATCGACTCTAGAGTGGTGTGGCTATTGTTAGCTGCTACACACACATTCACAACAACTTCCGGTCCGCCGGTAAAAGTGGCCTGGGCGCTATAAACGATGGGCACATTTTATTAATGGATTAAATAGGCCCGAGCCCTCAAGGTGTTAATATGTCATGATCAGCTGTTAGAGTTCTCAATGGGCCTGAAAATGAAGGCCCGGCCCTAACTGGGCCCTACTGGACGTGTCCGAGGCTCGGCCCGGCCCGAACAATTACCATACTTTTAGGCCTGAAAACTCCCAAAACCTGAGGTGTCATTATTCGCTTTCTGTCCTCAAAGTCACGCATTCAACAAGCTTTGAATTCACTCTTCGCTAAGTCCCACCCAAGCCCGTTGTTGGCCAATACCACGTTAGCGACGGTTACTAAGGTAGAAAACTGGTCACGCTTGCATGCTGGTCAAATACCTGGCTCTCAAAGTCAGTCAGTTAGCACATAAGCGAACACAACAAAAGCTGATTCTGACAGTTTATGACATCAGGAAAACTTTTCGTCTTTTGATAGATTTATAAAGTAACTATTTTGGTTGGAGATATACAGTGAAGCGGTTCTGGTGTTCCCAACTCTCGTTTGTAAACAAGTCTCCATGCTGTTTGAGCACCCAGCTGCAGTCCCAGACATTTCTCCTAAAGTGTCTCCCTCAAACGCGTCCAAAATTGTGTATGGTGTTTGCGACAAGTGTACGAGATCAAATACATTTGTTTACATCCAACGGCCTGGATGGAAGGCTGAGACCGAGGCTACTTCAGAAGTGTGTGTACAGATTTGGACCAATCAGATCGTTTTGTAGGCAAACCGGAACTTCTTTCCACACAAGCTTGTCAGGGTTGCCAGGTCTGCTTATTTCCCGCTACTTTTGGCTTAAGGCTAATAATTAGTGTATGTAATACATTACCAAAACATTAATTATCATAGACATAGGCCTACATAGTATTTATAATGATAAATGCATACAATCTTTTTATTATGATTATATATGGTCATATTATTGTGTTTGTTTTGGCTTGTTTTTCTTGATTTGGCTTTAAGAGTTGGCTCGTTTTTGGAGGTGGGTTGGCTTATTTCTCTCACACAATGTGGCAACACTGAAGTCAAAACAAAAACAGACAAGACAACGTTGACATTTTTTATTAAAAATAAAAGTGAGTGAGTTTTCCTGATGTCATAAACGGTCAGAATCAGCTTAGTGTTCTAAAAGAGTGACTTTGAGAGCTGTTCCCCCGTTACAATGGAAGTCAATGAGAGCCTATTTTTATTTCTAATATGTACTATTAAACTGCACAACGGAGCGAAATAATTCATGGAACGGACTAGTTTGCTCATAACAAGGTAAGAAAACAAACCCTCTTTCTGAGGTCCACACATGCTGTACAGCAAATATATTTATTGACACTGCTTAAACATTTTGACCAGCATTGCAAGCGTGACCAGTTTTCTACCTTAGTAACCGTCGCTAACGTGGTATTGGCCAACAACGGGCTTGGGTGGGACTTAGCGAAGAGCTAATTGAGCAGATTGGACTTTCCGTTCCAAAAATAATGGCCAAAACATTTTGACTCGCTAATTTTCGAGCACCGATTTTCGATTGAGTTTTGGCCATTGTCACCTGTTTTTCTTTAATAACATGGGCTAGGAATTAGACAAATTAGATAACTTAGTAAAGTTCACATTGAGCTGCATCCAAGACACCCACTTCCATTTCCGTCTGCCTTACCATTAGGCCGCTAGTAGATATATATATTTTTTTCTTCACAGAAGCCGAGGCTGGCATGGCACGACTAATTAATTAGCATACATTTCGGGCTCTGTCCAGCCCGAAAATGTCAGGTCGGGTAGGGTCAGGTTCGGGCAGAATTTGAGAACTCAATCGGCTGTATCAAACGCAGCAGAGAGATCTAACAACAGCCCACATCTGAATTCATACCAATGCCATTCAAAACGTGTAGAAGTGCAGTCTCTGAACCGTGATGAGTTTGAAAACTAGACTGAAACTTTTCAAAGAATCAGGGGACAATCATGAAAGAAAATAACAGGCACTTTCTCTAGTACTTTGGCAAGAAAGGCTAATTTAGATATGGGTCTAAACATTGTTGATGATGTCAATGACAATGATATATTTCTTCAGTAGTTTATCTTCAATAGAAGATAAAGATGTCATTACGTATTGCTAAATTATCTGAAGATTACAATGCAGAAAGCTCTTTTCAAAGGAGAATTTCATGCCATTAATCATTCTCAGTAAATCTGCTGTCACACCGGATAAAGGTTTTATACACACTCACTACTACTCTTATGCTGGAAACCTTATCGACAAAAAGGACTGAAGAGCCTCACATCTCTCAGAGAAGAGACTATTTAAAGTCTGTGCACATCAGCTGGCTGGTGTGTTCACAGACATATTCAATCTCTCCCTCTCCCAAGCTGTGGTTCCTGCTGGCTTCAAAAGGTCCACCATTGTACCGGTACCCAAGCGTACAAATACATCATGTTACAATGACTGGAGACCTGTTGCCTTAACACCAATTGTCAGCAAGTGTTTTGAGAGGCTAGTGAGAGATCACATCTGCTCGGTCCTGCCCGCTACACTGGATCCATGCCAGTTTGCATACCGGAAAAACAGATCTACGGATGACGCAGTGGCCATGGCTCTCCACACCGCCCTCACTCACTTGGACAAGAGAGGGAGCAACAACAGATGTGTGCGAATGCTGTTTGTGGACTTCAGCTCCGCCTTCAACACAATTGTCCCTGCAAGACTGGACATGAAGCTCAGAGACCTAGGCCTGCACCCAACCATGTGCAGGTGGATACTGGACTTCTTGTCAAACCGTGCTCAAGTGGTGCGGATGGGGAACATAACATCCGACCCAATGACCCTCAACACTGGTGCACCCCAAGGCTGTGTGCTCAGCCCCCTCTTGTACTCTTACACTTATACACACATGACTGTGTCACCACGCACGGCTGCAACACCATCATAAAGTATGCCGATGACACCACACTCATGGGGATGATCACAGATGCCAGCGAGACGGCCTACAGAGACGAGGTCAATAAACTCGCACTATGGTGTCGGGAAAACAACCTAGCTCTCAACACTGGAAAGACGAAAGAGCTAATTGTGGACTTCAGGAGACAGAGGAGCGAGCACGCACCAATCTATATAGATGGAGTCGCAGTGGAGCGCGTCAGCGAGTTCAAGTTCCTTGGCACACACATTGATGAGGACCTTAAGTGGGCTACTCACACCACTCATGTGGTAAAAAAGGCACAACAACGCCTGTACTGCCTACGATGCTTGAAAAAGTTCAAGGTCAGCCCCCGTATCTTGAGGTGCTATAACTGCACCATTGAGAGCATCCTAACGGGTGGAACCAATGTGTGGTACGGGAGCTGCACTGTCCGCCAGCAGAAGGCACTACAGAGGGTAGTGAAAGCAGCCCAGCGTATCATTGGAGGTGAGCTTCCCTCCCTCCAGGGAATATACGAAAGCCGATGCATGGCCAAGGCGAAACGGATTGTTGAAGATGTGCATCATCCCAGCAACAGCCTGTTTGAGCCATCTAGGCGGCCACGGCCAGGCAACCGGTTCCTCAGCCTCGCCAGCCGCACACAGAGACTATGGAACACGTTCTTCTCCGCCATCAGACTCATGAACAGACACTGAACACTACAAGGCCCGGACTATATGGCAATATGTCTAAGGCTTTCTGCATTTTTGCACCTGTGATCTTGCACTTTCAGTAGTTGTGTACTTTAGAGATGTTAGTTTTAACCTGCACTTAGTTCTTTATACAGATTATTTGACACTAGACTGTAGCTGTTGTATGGTCTTTTAACGCACAATGAATTTCACGTGCCTTTTACCCTGTAACTGGTATTGTTGACAATAAAGTTGAACCTTGAACCTTGATTCTATGTATACCAGTATTCTGTAAAGCTGAATTCCGAAGACATCTGTGTGGGGCAGGTGTCAGAGTCAAACTGACATTCAGGACGTTGCTGTGCAATCTTGAATGTAGCTAAGCATTTGAACCCTTCAGATGAATAACTCTAAACATAATGTTGACAAATGTACTGTGTACCATTTTCATGTGAAACCTGCAAGTCGGTGTTGTTGTGCACTTTTGATGGCTGGAGGCACTTCTGGGCTGTGTGCTCTCAGGTGATGAGTAACAAATGCGCGCTTCAAGAGCTTCTGACTTTACAGCAGCCAGCATTTGGGTCGCTCCAGCAAGTTCCAAACGAAGAGCCTTCTTTGTCTGTAGGCTTCACTTGCTATCATGCTACAACACACAGCGTGCCTCAGTGCCTCTGTCTCTGTCCTTCTATACTGTAGCTACTTTCTTATGCACACGGCACTACTCACTCCCGTGTTGCGTCCCGCCAGTGGCAGTGTCAGGGAAGTTGTCAAATAAATACACTGCAAAACTGTAGCCTGAAGAGCAGGTCGGCAGAACATTAAACAATTTATTCATAGCTCCCTATTATACATGCTGCAAAGGACATATTTGAATTCACCAGGCCAGGAAATTGAACCAGCACTGCTGGGATTTCCATAAAGCCACCTATAATGGTGAAGATGTACACCGTAGCCACTCCCCATACGGTGGGAAAACACAGTAGAGAAGCACATTGACATGCATGCAGTAAAGGTCAGTCTCACTCCCTTTTTTCAATTTCCTCCTGTCATTACCTTCGATGGGCGTCTTCCCTGCCTTTCATGCGTCCGTTGGCATACTAAAGAGGGGCTTTGATTGGAATGCATGCCATATTTCTCAGCAGAGGAGTTATTCCCCAGAGCCTCTGCTGTTTTTGTTCATAAAACCATAACGGACATTTAAATTAAATGAAGTACCTGGCGTGAGGAAAATTGGTAAGAAATCATGAACAAAAACAAAACGGGGCACTGCAAGAAAAATAGCGCTAAATGGAAGTGTCCAGTTTGTCCTCTCGTTGGAGAAACACTTGTGTGCGCGTGGCATGCGGTAGCGAGGGGTATGTACCCTCAAAGGTGCTCATTGCCTCTTGCCTTAAAAAAGGTTGGTTTAGTGATTTTTCTCATGCATATAATATGAATTCGCACAAGAACACAAGAAGCGCCCGCAGATGGGATCACCGTGGAGTGCTTTAGGAATGCCAGTGCAGGGTGGCAGCGGTGCCCACAGAGCCCTCCCTCCTGTGCTGACTGTGACTGGCATCCTCAGCTCCCCTGCCAGCTGGCCTTGGCATTCTCCTTACACTGGCACAGGCACACACACACACACACACACACAC
Organism: Electrona antarctica; assembly: GCF_951216825.1. NCBI lineage: Eukaryota > Metazoa > Chordata > Actinopteri > Myctophiformes > Myctophidae > Electrona > Electrona antarctica. The sequence continues at coordinate 18,967,306 of NC_136811.1, forward strand.
ACACACACACACACACACACACACACACACACACACACACACACACACACACACACACACACACACACACACACTAACTAAGATGATGTAGCTTTATTCTGCGCTCTCTCTCTATCTCGCTCTCTATCTCTAGCACATGTTTTCCTGTGTGTGTGATGAAGTCATACAAATAAAAGAGGAATGCATGGTAAGCATTATATGGAGGTGTAAAATACACACCTGTATAGTAGCTCACATTCCTCTGTGTGTCGTCAGGTGTCTTTACAGCCCAGTTTATACATGACTAACGACGTTCCACTGCTCCTTAAGTGTGAGCTGACGTTCACCGGGGGCGTGGCTATGTATGAGCACACCGGGACCTCTCAGCCCCCTGCCCAGCAATACACCCATAAATCTAAGAGTCACACTGCTGACAGTGCACGCACGCACGCACGCACGCACGCACGCACGCGCGCACGCACGCACGCACGCACGCACGGACACACACACTAAGATGATGTAGCTTTATTCTGCGCACTCTCTCTCTCTCTCACACACACACACACACGCATACACACACAAGTGTTAAATGGCACATACAGAAACTTGTCCACCCAGCAAGCACTTGCAGCTGTATGCTGACGGATGCAGAGACACTGGAATGTGGAATGCAAACAGCATTGTGCAGGCATCCAGGCGTACACACACACACACACACACACACACACACACACACACACACACACACACACACACACACACACACACACACACACACACACACAGCTATTGTTTATGAGCTGTGTTGTCTTCCTCAGCTCCAGGAGGGCCAGCTGGTCGTGTGCCAGTTCCAGTTCCAGCGCTGGTCAGCGTACCGTGACGTGCCCGACTCCAAGAAGGCCTTCCTCAACCTGCTGGCTCAAGTGCACAAGTGGCAGAGGGAGTGTGGAGAGGGACGCACCGTTGTCCACTGCCTGTGAGTCACCTGGTGTCTGTGATGCATTAGAAACATTCTTACAATGCATTAGAAACATTTGTATAATGTATTATAACGTTCTTATAATGTATCAAAACATTATAATGCATTATAAACATACTTACAATCCATTATAATCCACTTATAACACTGATTAAGTATATGACTAAGACAACTGGCGATCACCCTGGAAGGAAGGAGAGCTACCAACAATGCCCTCCCTCCACCAATGCCCAGACACTCACCCATTTTGTAAGAGCAGGACAACCCCCAACAAAGCCATCTGCAAGAGTTGAAACAACCATCCTAGACTCTGCCCGAGACTGGAGGATGCTGGTTGATCTAGACAAGTAACTCGTCTTCCCGCCTGAGATCATTACAACTAACCTCAGGCCGGACCTGGTCTTGTGGTCAACCGCCCAGAAGTCTGTTTTCATTGTTGAACTAACTGTACCATGGGAAGCTGCGGTTGGTGAAGCATACGAACACAAACAACTGAAGTACTCTGAAATAGCAGCCGAGGCAGAACAACGCGGCTGGCGTGCCCAGGGTACTTCCGGTTGAGGTCGAGTGTAGAGGATTTGTTGCCACCTCCACAACCAAGCTTCTTAAGGGGATGGGAGTGCGAGGACAGGCGTTCCGCAAAGCCGTCAAGTCGCTGTCAGAGGCTGCCGAACGAAGCAGCAGCTGGCTATGAATCAAGAGAAAGGACCCCAACTGGGCTGCAAAATGAACATGGAGGGGTAAAAGCTGAGGGGGGCACACCTGGGACGCCAGGTGTCGCCATTGAGCCCTTTGGAGGTGTCGTGGGCCTATCAACGAAACACCTATGAAGGAGGGTGCCCACCTGATGACCTCAGTGAAGCTTTTACCCCCTCCCCACTCGATGCCAAGTTCTGATTATCTAAGGGATTGTACTATCTAGTCCTATAAGCTCAACTAGCTGTCCACTTCCTGTAAGACACCTGATGAATGCTTCATTCATGTTCCAATCTGGGAACCCATCGGCAAAAAAAAGAAAAAACAGCACCCTCTGCTGTTTGTTGAATTTGCCTTTGAATTTGCCTCTGGGGGCAGAACCCAGTAGAGTGTGTATAACAGGATGTTGGCCCGTTTGGCCCTGCCTCAGCCCTCCACTTCCTGTGGTGTGCCTGTGTTTTCATTCCCCCTATCAACAGTCTATACACATTCTGAATGGCCTTGCTGACAGATTCGGTAGCGCAGCACGGAATCTGTTCTTGAGATATTTATTCATGTTCTAACACTATGAAGCAGTATAAACATTCTTATAATGCAACAGTAGCTGCTTATAACGGACTCATTTTAGTTATAAGCACTCATAAAGTAGCCATAATGCTTTACAACAATAACCATAAACATTCATCTTATAATAACGTAAGGATTAATTCATACATTTGCTGTAATTCAGGCCAGGATTTCCCCTGTGTTACCCTGCGTGCGTGTCTTACCACTTTACTCTCTTGTTGTCATAAGCCCCCTGGTTGGAGCAGAGCCCCCTGATGAATATGAATAGATGCTGCAGAATTGGTCTGCCAGCATCACTCAGCACTGTCACATGGCGTTAGCCGCGACAACCGGGACAGAGATTATGGAGATGAAATCAATGATGTCTTCATACAGAAAGCCTTGGTTCTGGACACAGTGAATCCTACACTGCCAAAGCACTGAGGACGATTGATGTTCTTAATATTGCTGCTATTGGCTGCTGGGTCTGCCCTGCCCTTCTCTGACTTCACCTCTGGAGAGAGGAAGTGTGGCAGTGGTTTATTGATTATGGCCTTTCATTTATGATAACCTGGACAATACCTCTGGCAGGATGTCGCATAATGTGGCCGTTTCTCACTTTTCACTTGCTTGTAGCGTTTCGTCTTTGACCATTTCTCTATGAAGACACAGTGTGTCCATATGAACCAGTATCAAGTGATGTAGGAGACACAAGCACGGATATTTGATCAACAATGTGTTGATTTCATTCCTGGAAACATGTGAAAAAACATGAGGGTGATTCTCGGTTGTTACTGTGTTTTATCTGTGATAAATCCATACTCTACTGTATACATTACAGCTGGGGTTCGAACCAGGCTCTACTGTACCTCCTACTGCCACCCCTACTGATATGAAACAGCTCTTATTGTTGTCTCCACCAGGCCGAAGGCATGGGGAGAGAGTATGTTTTGCACTCCGTCCGTGTGTGTGTCCTTCCTTCCGTCCGTCCGTCCGTCCTTCCGTCCGTCCGTTATCAGCTAATCTCCGGCACCGTTGGCCCGATTTATGCCAAATTGTGCACACACACTCCCTGGATGCCAACGACGAACCTCTGCCCCAAATATTCCTCAACGGCCTGTTATAGCGCCACCATGAGGCCGATTTTGGCAAAACACATTTCTGTAGATAACTCACATTTTATCCATACATCACACAATTCGGTATACACTATCTTCATAGTCATGTGATCAACACAGATCTGCACAATTTCCCATCTTCCATCCTGATTGGCTAAGATTGGCTTCCAAAGCTCACATGATTGGTCCGTTTCTAACAAAATGCCACAAATCACAAACACAGTGTCCAATTTCTATCAAATTATACACGCACATTTCCACTAGGCCGAGGACGACATGCCACTATTTCTTTCCCAAATCAGCCTCAGGGTGGCGCTATAACAGGCCAATTCCTGCTTTTACCTATAACTGCATCGACAACTTATGTATACGCACTCCCTAGAGGCCATGGAAAAACATTTTCCCTGCATCCCTCCACATCTGCCGGTTATAGCGCCACCATGAGGCCGATTTCTGCAAAACACATTGTTTATGTTAGTCGCACAGATTTCATCCAAATCTCACGCAAATCGGTACACATGATCTCTGTAGTCATGTGATCAAGACGAGCCTGTTGGATTTGGATTTTGTCAGAATTCTATCCTCAGAGATGCTATGAGTGATCTGGCTCTGCATTTCCTCAACAAAATGAAGAAAATTGTTGCAAGAAACAAAAAAACATGTTTATATTACTCCTAAACATTTTGCCAAACATCACACACACTCCTATCCTCCTGGTGGAGACCTGTGCCCAGAAGGGCACTTTTTCTAGTTTCCATTGTTATGGTTGTTTAGCATTATTGTTGTTGCACATTGTACCTATTGAGCGTTCACACCTGCGATTGTGTTCATCTAGAGAGGACTAGTTCAACACAAAGTGAACATTTGCTGATCTCTCAAAGCCTGTATAAACAGAATACTGTATGTCATAGACATGGGAAAGAAAAAATATTTTCCATTCTCTCGTGGTTGGTATGGTTAGAATTCATGTCGTCATGATTGTCCTGTGAGTGTTTCGGTTAGATGATATGCTATCTGCTCAAAAAATGTAGTCACTGTCACCTTGAAAAGGGTTCTAAGCAACAAATTGCTGGGCACAGCAATTTACTGGTTCCAACTGACGCTGGGTAGGATCGACCTATATTTATTATCCTGATAAAGTTGCCAGAAACAACTCGATGTGGAGTAAAGACATAAATCAGATGTTTAAATCAGAGCTCATTTATATGATTCAGATTAATTGAATTTGGTTAAGGATGAAAGAAAGTGGCTCATGTAACCACATGTGCACCGCCGCATAATTGTGCACCATGGCATTGTCAACATGGATGGACAAACGGACCTGTGACCATTGTGTTGTTGCCCACAGAAACGGCAGTGGCCGCAGTGGGACCTTCTGTGCCTGCACCATTCTGCTGGAGATGATCCAGTACCAGAACATGGTGGACATCTTCTATGCTGTCAAGACGCTACGCAACTCCAAACCCAACATGCTGGAGTCTCTGGTAAGAGGTGGCTTTCATTCAAATACACCAGGGGTTCTCAACGTTTTTGGCCGGGGACCCCCGGAAATGCTTTGGCAATGTCTCGGGACCCCCGCCCCGCCCCCTCCCGACCCCCAATATAAATTGACTGCTACAATAACCTTAAACCATTTTGGGCGGGAACCCCTTTTGGTGTTTTAAGCATTGTTATAATTTAGCTATTGAAAAATAGCAGATCTACAAGCTCATAGCACGCCACCGAGTGGCGCGCTACGAGCTTGTAGATCTGCTATTTTTGAAAAATCGTGAAAATATTTTAATTTTTTATTTTTTTTAAATAATTTGGGGACCCCCTAAAATAATTTGGCGACCCCCCGAGGGGTCGCGACCCACGGGTTGAGAACCCCTGAAATACACCACTAGGAGGTGTTACGGATGCAAAGAAAATGTGTCTGGCCAGGCACAGATTTGGCCACAAATGAATGAGCAAAAAGCCTGTTAATTATGTTTAATACGATATTGCACACTGCCAAACGTCTAGACCCCTCACAGATTTCAACATCTAACAGACTGTGTTGGCTTGAAAACCCTGAATCACAGCTTTCCGACTATATAGTACAATCTTTATTGTTTGATTTTCTTCCTCAGGACCAGTACCGATTTTGCTACGACTTCATCCTGGAGTACTTGGACTGCTTTGAAGGGAGCTAGCAACATGTTTACTGTGGGCTGTGGATTGTGTCTGGGACTCTCAGTGGCCATGCTTCTCAGGCGAATGCTGCCTGCACTGCAGGAGCATGGAGCTTGTTCTCGGTAGCTCTCCATGAGTGGATTATTCTCTACTGTAAATAAAAGAAAACAGTAAGTAGTCCACACTTGTTAATTAACTTTAGCCTACTTACTGCATTACTTACTGAGTTCAATTAGGACCTGGTGTTACGTACTGTATATATAAAGCTTTATTTGTATAGCACCTTTTATGAACAGGGTCACAGAGTACTTAACAGAAAGAAACATAAAACATAGCATAGATCAAATAACACAGCAGACATCATATAAAGTATATACTGCACGCGCACACACACACACACACACACACACACACACACACACACACACACACACACACACACACACACACACACACACACACACACACACACTGTTTTAAAAAACAATTAGGGGGGGGGGGGTGTCGGGTCATGTATTATGTCTGATGTCTGCATGTTCTCTGGAGTGATTCAGAGGGGTGTGTGATGCCGTGCACAGACACACGTCAGTTTGAGGGTGAGAAGCATGCAACTGTATATGTAGTTGATCATGTTTTTTCATTAGAGGGATGGCAGTGGGTAGAGTGGCCGCATGGCCGGGCTCCCCCAGAGTTAGTGTTGAAGTGTCCTTGAGCAAGACACTGAACCCCTAATTGCTCCCGATGAGCAGTTAGGTGCCTTGCATGGTTTCCTCGGGTGAATGAATGCAATACACAATCTATGTAAATATATTTTACTACCAGAAGAGCTTCTCAGTTGCTCAAACATGGGTATTTCTGTTTTGTTCTCTTGATGTAGTCCACTAACCATGGACTGCAGGAAGAGAGGAGAGAAGCTGGACTCCATCTACATCACCCGGTCAGCTGAGTCAGCAGCTTCAAGTTCCTCTGCGCCCGCATCACCGAGGACAGCTCCTGCATGGACGAGCACACAGGCCCTGTGGTGAAGAAGGCACAGCAAGGCCTCTTTCACTTCAAGTTACCCTGATGAACCCCTCCCACCCCTGTATGATGATGCATCATTTATCGACACAAGACTGAGTGACTTGGTCAGTCCTTTGTGCCGTTAGCCATGAAGCTCCACCAAGCCCCCTTACGCTGTGTTCTGGTTTTGGATGAATGACTCCTGCTTTATTCTGGCACATTTGCTCATGAACTACTGACGTGTCTACTAGATGCCTGCTTATGTTAAAGGAGCACTTCACACACTTTGAAGCTTGTCTTGATACAATTGGACCTAAAGCTCATTATAAGATCCTATTTCAGGTACTCACTCTGCGCCTCATTTGTCATTTGTGTACAGCATTAGTGAGGAAAATTATATGAATATATGGTTTAAAATGGGTGAAGTGGTCCTTTAACTGTTGTAAATATGTCTCTGTCGATGGATTGAATATTTCTTATATTCACTGTACATAGTTAACCATATTCCCACTGTGTAGCAGTAGCTGGCTGACACTACATATGTCAGCCTTTCATTATTATTCACTGTTGATATTCTGTACATATATACAGTACATGATAGATGTATGCCCATATTATTGGTGATAGATTGTACAGGTACGTATGCCTACATTTACTGTATATTTATATCTAACCTGGTCAGAAGGCTATAGGTTAGACTTATTTTTTTTAGATATTCTTTTTTTATCGTACAATTTTTTTATTCATATATAGATATAGTATTGTGCGTGTGCGTGTGTGTGTGTGTGTGTGTGTGTGTGTGTGTGTGTGTGTGTGTGTGTGCGCGCGCGCGTGCGCGCGCGTGTCTTTTTAAATGAAACTTAAGGTCTAATGTGTCTGTGTGTCTGCTTATGTATGAAGAACTTTGTGTTTTGAAAAATGCATAGAAATAAAATGTATTGTTATCAGTGTAGTTGTGTTATTGAAATGGGTTTGGTACATAATTACAATAAAATATGAATCTTTGTTGGAAAACCTCTAATATAAAATTAAATTAGGCTGACGTCACATTTCTCCAACAGAGCAGGACCCCTCAGAAACATGTGCCACCTCTCAGCCTGCGCGCCTGAAGAATGTTGGGGCAGGACCAAAAATGTAAAAATGTTATACAAATATTTCATTTGGACCCAAATTAAATGTACAGAGGGCATGGTGTCATGCATGTAAAGAAAGAAACTCTGGAAACTGCCCTTGTTTAAGGCAGTGGGTGCTCAACTTTAAATATAACTTAACTCATAAACCAACAAAGTGGAAAAAGCGGCACTCCAAAATAAAAGATGCAAGACTGGCTCAGATGCATTGTCTCATGTCTTATTGAGAACGCTGAATAAGGCGTCATACATATTTACCATCTGATCTACAAATCATGTGGAAAAGACCAACGTGATCTACAAATAATGTGAACAGGATGGGACTTAGATCTACAGATAATGGCATGGGACTGTTGTTGGAATTAGACCTACAAATCATGGGGAAGGGACCGTCAATGCAATTAGATCTACAAATGGGCCTAATGGGGATGGGACTGTCGATGGAATTAGACCTACAAATTATGGGGATGGGATCGACTGTCTAGATCCCATTTTTTGTGGTTGATCTACAAATCATATCGTTTTCCTTTCTACTTGCTGCTTGTCGGATTGCCTTGAAACTTCACCCACACACTCTCTGAGGGGTGTGGATTTCAATGATGCAACCCGGAAGTGCCCTTACCATCTGAACGCAAGTTCGCACAGGTAATATAGGTATGACGGTGGACCTGGGTGCTGCAAGTGCATCACTGCTTCTCTGTTTACAGAGAAGATTGTGTGCACATCTTTTGCCTGTATTTAGGCGCTTTAGGTGCTGAATGTCAAGGCATCAAAGCAAACATCAAGGAGAAGAAAGGAACATCCGCAACAGTGTTGACAAATGCTGTATGTGTACACTCCGTAAAACATTTGTTTTACTGAGCACACATACATCATTTGGTATTATATAGACCTACCAAAATATAAATATATTCAAGAAATTCCAATGACTATTGGACGTCCAAGAATTACTTTAGTCCAGGACAGCCCTAATATCCATATTCATTGGGGATTCATTCATATATTCATTGGCAATAAACCCAGTTATTCAGAGACCCAGTTGCACATTCATAACGTCTCTGTAGCATAACTATAAACCTCTCTCACCCAACCAGGTGATTATCCCTACATTGAAGTCATTCACATTCATCTCCACACCGTTGACTGTGTGGATTCACCAGAGCTGTTAGAAGCGTTGGTGTTTATCTGGAGCAGAGTGTAGTTGCTGCGTTGCACTATTTCTCCATGTGCTTCTCTATTCTTCCTCTACAGTACAGTTCAATGAGCAGCTTATCAGCCCCAAGCAGTTTGTTCACCTGGCAGGGAAAGACACTATCAAGGACTGGAAGAGGGCCATCCATTCTGGGAGGGGTTATGCTCAGGTAGAGAAATAAAACAAACACCTCATTATCAACACTGATCACCGTCTGGGTGACAGCTGTAAAGGACACCCTGCCAAAACATTCCAGAGACTGTGAGTAAGCAGTGCCATTGTGGCAGGAGGGTCAAATAACATGCAGGCTAATAAGGCTAGCAAACCACTGAGACTCTCTCTCTCTCTCTCTCTCTCTGCCTTTTCATGTTGGCACTTGTTCTTTGGTAGAACTGTGAATCATTATACTTGCTCAGTATGTTCCTTCTTCACCCTTGCGTGTGTGTGTGTGTGTGTGTGTGTGTGTGTGTGTGTGTGTGTGTGTGTGTGTGTGTGTGTGTGTGTCTGATGATTAAAGCACTGATAGATTTCTACCAGCATGACACTGTTTCCACCAAAACCTGTTGCAGCATTGTTGTTGTGCTATTGATCAACAGCTCCCGTCTCCCTCCAGGGGGCGCTGCCCAGGGGACCCAGCCCCTCATCTGTGACTGCTGACCCTCCAGGAGGACAGTCAGCTGGCTCCCATGGCAGGTAAACACAACCCCAGACTCATTGCCATTGACAATGACAGCTTTCTATAGATGTTTCTCTCACTTCTGCTTTGGATGCAGTATTCTGTCACACCAATGAAAGGATTCACACACGCGCGTGTGTACGCGGCACGCACACACACAAAAATACCTTTCACGATTCATTCAGAATTAATCTATTTGCGATAATGGAAAGATAAGGCTCATCTTTGACACATACAATACAGGGTCTTGGAGGCCTGGAAAATGAATTAAAGTAGAAAGAGAAAATGTGCTTCTCACAGCAGCGAGTTGGCTTTGATGGCACAACAACCTCTGAAATCTGGAGATAAGAAGAACAAAATACTTGACCTTGAACACTGTTCCTTCTTATGCTAGAAGAAGTTAAAAATGTTGCATGTTTACAGACCTGTGTGGTTCTCTGTAGTCATGGTTGCAGTTAATAATGTCTAATTAGTGTGGTTGCCAGAGGCACACTATACTGTAGTTATTGCCTGACTTTATTCTAGACTAGAGGTGCCCGTGGGGCCTCTATGGCGGTGCCGTTGGGCACTGGCCTACTTGGAATGAGGCGGAGTGGAAATGCATGCCCCACCCAGATATGATGTCTGTGTCCCTTTTATGCCCGATGTCAGAATGATGTCAGAGTGTTGGGATGTCAGAACAGGCCAGCGTATGGAGTTCTGTGTCAGACATGCCTAAATATGGTGTTGTGAGGTCAGAACAGGCCAGCTCCATATATGGACCCTGGTCAGGGGCCCGGTCCAGAGCCCGGGCAGAGGCCTTTTTGGGGCGGTTATGGACAACCGTGGGTCCGACCGACTCGACACCGGGCACTGCACTCCCTGTGGTGGGGTGGAACGCGTGTGTCGAATTTGATGTCGGTGGGCTAACGATTCTCCATAGTTACGTGGATTACAGACGTACAGACGTACACACAGAGACTCGGTGCATTTATAGTTAGATAGAAGATAAACATTCTGTATACACTTTCTGTGACGTCATGTCGGTCAATCAGACATAATCATCATCGAGGGAAAGTGCAACCACACTTACAATTCCCAAGAATTGCACATTTCTACGAGTCCGCGAGTTTTGTGCCTGTCCCAGAATACTCCAAGGTAGCATTTCTGAACAACAGGAGACCTGTTGCCCTTTGCTTATTGTCAGCAAATGCTTTGAGAGGTTGCTGAGGTACTTCATCTGTTCAGTGCTGCCCACCAGCGGGTTGAACCCATGGCAATTTGCATATCATCAAAACAGATTTACTGATAATGCAATTGCCTTGGCTCTTCTCACTGCCCTCTCTCATCTTGGGCTTGCAAGCTCCACACAAGCTCAGAGATCTATGCACCCTGTTTGGGTGGCGTAGGGGTAATATTCCTTCCGATCACCATGGAGACTAGGGTTTGAATCCTCCACTCAGGGAAACAACTTGTCAAGTCTCTTCATGATGCGATGTGAGTGGGACTGATAGCGTGTTCTCCGCATGAGTAGGGGTTTGCCAGTTACAGGGACTGCATGGGGGAATTGACATAAGGTCGGACTAGATTGGGAATTTATTTTATTTTTATTTTTATTTAGGCTATTTTTTTAAGAATGAATATTTGGGTAATTTGTAGGAGGCTAGAAGACTATAAAGGGTTAATGTGGGAGTAGTCATAGGGGAGAGACAGATGTAGCGCTTTGAGTTTCACCTCTAATAGTGAGTAGAGAGGTCGCCTGGAAATATTTTCAGATGCTATTTCAATGTTAATATCATCACCTTTACCATACATGAGTGTATATTTTATGATTATCAAACAGTGTGTTGGTTCTTATTAAACTTCAACAGTTCAACTATAATCTGGTCATGTGGAACCACTGTTAATTTGGTCATTTCTTGGTACCACATCCAATGACTGCTGTTGCAACTCCTACAATAACATAACATGTTGTTATCATACACATAAAACAAAATTCAATATCTTCAATGTAGCCTAATTGGACCTAATACAATAAGCTATAATTTGTTGTCTTGTTCCATGGCAAGCATTGATTGCCTGGCAACAAAATCGATGCCTTTCCTCTTGATTATAATTTCTATCCTAGAGTCTACAGACATGGACTTTTATCGTCTCTGTCTTTAAAGGTTGAAATGTGTCATAATATAGTACTGTACTTCCTATTGAAATACCAACCTTCTTAACCCTAGAACACTAAACATATTTTTGTTACACCACTAAACACGGGTATATTTTACCCAATGTAAAAAAATAAAACATATTTCTCATCAAAATATATTGAAGTACAGAAATACATGGCACCTTGAGGTACTCTTCTTTAATATTTCATCATGACTTTTCACAAAAAAATATATAGATTTCATGGGGGGGAGGGGACTATCTTGGGGGGGCAAAATCAGTGAAAAGCGTGCATATTATTTTTAAAATATTCAAAAAAAAAAAGAGAAATTAAGTCGGGAACTTCTCCTTTGGTCCACTCATTCCTAAGACATGTGAGAATGGTCCAGTGAAAAAAAAAATCGAACACCTGCCTTTAGAAAAAAACAGGGATGTGGGCAGGGAAACAAACCTACCTTCTATGATGTCACTGAGCATCATGAAGGTACTGAAAGATCTATCCACCTCAGACATCAGCAACATGAAAATTACAACAATAGAATTAATCGTGTTTAGTGTTCTAGGGTTAAGAGTAATAATGATGCTCTACAACAATCTTATGTACCTTTTATCATGTATACTACTAGAATTTCGCGGGCCTTCGGCCCGCTCATCCCAGAGTTGCGTTGCCCCGCGTTGCGATACAGAAGTCCACAGATACAGAAGTCCACAGTGACACGCGTTGTATGTAGCTGTTTTGTGCTGCAGCGCGTGCGCGCGCGCGCGTGTAGTGTTGTTGTTCGTATCCATATATGCGCCTCGGTTCGTCCTGATTGTACGACGTCAGGTGTCGACACAGTCGTGTTTGCATTATTGTAACTGTGTATGTAATCGCGGTGCTCTCCGTCCAAGTTAGAATCAGTGTAGAACCTGTGTTGTTGTTCTTCTTCTACGTTTGGTTTCCGGCAGGCTGTACACTGTGTGTGTGCGCACGCGTGTGTGTGTGTGTGCACGCGTGTGTGTGTGTGTACTGTGTAACTTCCGGTAGTGTTTCCGGAAGTGTGAAAGGTATCACGAAAAACACGTGGGTCACGTCAGTGGCGGCTGGTGACTTTTGTCCTAGAGAGGGCGCTATGAAAATATCAAGAAAACATGCACTATAGGTATCATCACATTCAATGGAAGGCTTTTAAAAATACAAATTAAAGATGGCATTGCCAAACATGGCTAATTTCACTGCATTTTCCATGTAGATTGAGGCTATTTTTTCATTGTGTTGTTGTTCCATTATGAAAATTAATTATTATCTTTACCTGGCTCCATGTGGCTCATCATTCATGTTTTTCTAGCGTCTGTGTTGACTGTGTGTTAAACTATATGTCAAACTGTGTTGTGATGTTTATGCTGCCCCCAAGTGGTTTGTGGTGTGAATAACATTGATCGCACACATTTTTCGACCCAGTGGCTTTCTATCGTTTGTATTGAAGACATGTGGACCGCATAGCAATGCATTACTCTTCAGTGCTGAGAGTCAAGGGCTCCAGTCCAGATGAACGCGCAGCAACATGTGACACTCAGTAACCAATCAGAAACGTCACACAACGTAAACAACATGTGACATTTCATGGCAGCATAATACAACGTGGCAGCATAATACAACTTTGAATCACTGCCTTTGGTTAGTGGTTCCTTATATGATATAATATTGACGTTTCTGGATTGCTAATTTTAAATAAATTACAGGCTGCAGATTTCGTTTCTCCGTCATTCTTATTCACGTTTTATTCAGGGGTTGTGCATGGTGGTGCGGCGCACCAGCGCCCCCTATGGACCGGCCGGCACTGGGTCACGTGGTGGGGTTGTGAGCCATTGGGAAGGGGTGATGTAGTGTTGCCAGGTCCACGTATTGTAAGCGAGTGGTAGTGTGTGTAAGTATAGGCTGTAGGCTGTAGGAAGTCAGGGTTTGCGGTGTTGTTTACATAGACGTGGCAACCGCTACGTGGCAACAATGTTGGCGGTGCAGCCAATGAAAAGAGGGGAATCACGGGATGCAGTGTTGCCAGGTCCGCAAATTGTAAGCGAGTTGTAAGTAGCGTGTTGAATGGCATTTTTTCTGGGCTTGTTTTCATAGACCTGGCAACATGTGAGTGTGTGCGTGCGGGGGTGTGGGTGCTTGGGGAGATATTGTTTGTTGTGAAGAGATACAATGCCGGCGTGGGTGTGGAAGGGAGGCAACGTTGGTGTCAGTGCAATGAGTGATGTTCCGCGGTTGGTGTTGAGGGGCGGCGTTCGGCGCGATATGAGGAGATAGCGGCCGAACGACGCGGAGGGTAAGTGTGTGACGTGACTGCCGTGTGAGTGTAGTGTGTTGCAGTGTGTCAGTGACGTGTCAGTGATGTATGCAGTGTGTGACTTTGGGTCCCTTTTCCTGGGTTGGGTACAACTTCTCACTTGTATATATAGATAGTGTGGGCAATGTTTTCTGTTGTGGAGTTGGTCTACTGGTTTATTTTATTTTGTATAATTTTATTTTGATCAATGTGAACACACACTATGACTAATGTACATTACTATTTAGTTTACCTTATACTTATTATTGTTGCTATTATTAGTTATTTCTTTGTTATTGCTATTATTTGCTGAAAAAAACCACACAACAGAACTGTGTTGTGTACTTGGTTTAATCGTGAAATGTTTTATCTGCTTTTATATCCAGGTCATCAATGAAACAGATATTTTTCAACCGACCTACCAGGTAGCTAGGGTACAAAAATAAATAAAAATACTATCGCCTCTGGGATTCTGCATGTAGCCATTAATTGACTTTGACAAAGACAACTTTTAAAGTCCTCCAAAGTTTTTTATTTTTATTTAACCTTTATTTAACCAGGCACGTCATTAAGAGCCAGGCTCAGTGGGAATCGAAAGGTTCCCAGTTCGACCCCGCCCCTCCCCCTCCTCCTCTGTTACTGTGAGTAAGTGTCCTTGAGCAAAACACTGAACCTCTAACTGTTCCCGATGAGCAGGTTGGTGCCTTGCATGGTTTCCTCTGCCATTGGTAATGTGAATGGATGAATGTAATGAACATTGTAAAGCTACAAATGCACCAATTACCAAGATTTATTTTATTTACAATGATATCCTGACAAAGGGCTAAAATAAATATTTCAAAGTTAGAGTAAAATATTATTTCCAACACTCCCATTTAAATACTACTGGGATTTCAGAGAATGCCATTGTGTGAAGAACAATCAGGTTTAAGCATTTTTCAAACTGCTCAAAATGGCGGAAAATTTGAGGGCGGAGCTTACTGGTCAAAGTGACAATTGCTATATAATTAATTGCTATAGTGCCCCCCTTTGGCCAATTGGAGTAAGACTGGTTTCATTATCCTGCATACTGTAAAGTTTCATAAACGTAATGTGATGCTGCATATGTATTAGGGACAGAAGAAGAATTTTCATAAAAGTGCAATTTTCATTGGCTCATAAAACCTTAATTTTTTCATTTAAAAAATGTACTCCCGATTTTTGTCCGTTTAGGTCCAAAGTTCACGTGTGGAAATGTTCGTGCATTTTGATCAAAGATCCCTGGAGGAGAGAGATTTTAACTGTTTTTCAAATCATTCGAAATGGTGGGAGATCTAAAAGTCAGGTCATATAGGTCCCCATACCACATTTGTTTCTTGTGAGGAGACGCATATGTGTATTGAATGTGTATGTGTACTGTATGTGTATTTATTGGTCGCGGTCAAACGGTTCATGAGATATGCATGTTCAAATTTAGCATTTTCAATTGATCGCTGTAGCACCACAACCATGGTTGTGGGCTTTGTGTCTAAGCGACGGTTTGGCCTGGAGTGCCGACAGAAGAAATTATTTATAATTCAAAATAGTGGGTGATCTTCTGATCTAAAGGTCAGAGGTCAAAAGTCAGAACACGAAAGTTGTTCGGCATGAGGAGACGTATCAAAGTTGTATTGCTGATGGTTTCTATGCGTGTTCAAAGATTGCATTTTCAATTGAGTGCTATAGTGCCACCCTTTGGCCAATGGTCATGGGCTCCGTATCCTCACTGTTTGGCACAGCCCTCTACCATATTGCCAAGTTTTGCGATAACCGACTGCATGGTTAAGCTAGAACTGCTGTTTTTGGCGGAAGGAGAAAAAAAACAGACAAATACAATAAGGGACCAAGAAGTCACTTCGGGCTTGGTCCCACAAAAAGCGTTAGCATTGGTAGCAAGCACACATCATCAGGCAAAAAACTCAACAAATGTAGCTTTCACACTTTTGTATGACCAATAGGCAAAGCAGCAGCAGCAGCAGCAGGAGAACACAAGCAGCCGATAGACAGCTGCATGTAGCCTACTGTATGTATCAGTGAGAATTTCCAAAATATAGTCAAAAGTACAAATAGTACAAAAGCTGACTTCAGGATGAAATTGTCCAGTTCTAATATTGTAAATGGCAATTTGTGGTACAGCTTATAATTTAGATGATTATCAGTCAGGATCCTCATTAGCAAGCTAAGGGTTCATGTTGTTAATGCACCTTGATTACACTTTACTTCTATAATTACATATTTCTCTATGTCATAGCGCCATTGAGGACAGTATCTTCCATTAGCCAGTCATGACAGTCACCACGTGACGTCACCCGTGCCTTGTGCAGGGTTTTTGTTTTGTCAACTTTCCAGCAAAGTAACCTATAGCAGCACACAGTTGAATCAGTTCAGATAAAATTACACCGAGATTAAATCAATTGCCAGTGTGTGCCCCCCAACTATCACCCACAAAATGTGTCTTATGCATCAAACAGGTGTGATTACAGGTGCTAGTCTGACAGACACTTTGCTCCTTTGGTCAAAATGCAATAATTTGCAGGATAATCCATGGTTCATCATGTGTCATTGTCAGCTAACAACATTAGGGACTGGGAAGCAAGCTGCAGTTGGAGGCATTGGGCGTCTCCCTGCAGCACCTTGTGTCTGTTTCTTCCCACTTTAATCGAATCCAGCACCTTTAATGTTCATGTGGGACAGCAACATGAATGATGTGCAGTCTGCATAATGGTACCTTGATCCAATTGTGCTTTCTGGAGCCATGGCTGTTAATGTCAGCCCAGCTATGTCCCAACACTACCTTGACTCACCCTGTTAGAGATGCTGCAGCAGCAGCAACCTCAGCAGCACTTTAGTACCATGTCTCAACATGAATCATGAGTCTCTCTATAGGCCCATTCCATGCCATGACAAATATGACAGGACACCTCACAGCAGCCTACGTGATGGATTAGTATCCAGCAATTCATGACAAAATAACCATAATGTTGTTATCCATGTTGCTGTCACAAAGTCAACATGGGGAACCTGGTAAATAAGACACGCTGTGGATGTCATCGACAGCCAGACACGGTTACACACTCTGTCCCCAACAGACACACTCCTCATGGGCATGTGAGCAGTTGTGTGCAACAACAGTGGGGAGAAATTAAATTGCATAATGACTAAATTGGGAGGAAAAAAGGGGGTAAAACGTATAGGAAAATAGATAAAGAAAAAAAAAAGGCTGGGGGGGGGGGGGGGGTGTCAAGGACATGGAGATTGTAGCCTACAGCTGATCCAAGCTGCTTCTATTGATGGACAGATAGATAGATGGGTGCCAGCTCTGTGGAACACTAAAGAGATTACCTTGCATGCAGTAATAGAGGATGTGAACTGGAGTGTGTCTGGATATGCCTCTTTCTTCAGTGGAACTGATAGGCTACTCCTGCTGCTACCTCTAACCTGTGTACATGCTGAGCCACTATGCAGTTTGACTGCGTGCTTAGGGCTGCACTGGAGTCTGAGAGAGAAGCTAGTAAGATAGTCTTCCTTCTAAGTTGCAATGTAACACAGCTCAGCTTGCACTTTATTCCGATTTATATTCCATATTTAATTGCAGAATGACTAATACATTGTCTACAAAACTATGTTTTGACTATATGGTTTTGACCTACGTCAGCGTTGTTGTTCTGGTCACGGCCACTTGGGGGCGCCCGTCTCACATTGTGTCTCTGTGCCGTTGGGAAAGGAAAGTAAAGCTCGGGAAAGAATTCCTCTGAAGTGTTTACATTGACGTCAGTCAGCAGCAGAGCAGCGCTGCTCTGTCTGTCTCTCTACATTGTCTCTATACAGTACTATAGTGTCTTTAAAGTGTTTCTGTCTCAAACTACATTCAGTGAGACATGTGGAGGAATATCATGGACCACGCTGGACTTTTTAGACTGTAACTTGTGCGCGGCGTCATACCTTGCCGTTGGAGGGAGTCTATGAAAATGATTTGTTCTGCTCGTTTAACGTGGATTACAACAACAGCAGCACAATGAACACCTGCGCCTTTCTGTTGATTTTAACCGTTCAGATCTACGCTGATGGGATCGAGGGACCAACAGGTAAGAACATTTCTCTGTTTATCTCCATGACGAGCGCAGCTGGGAAGTTGTGCGCCTTGATTAGAGGCAGTTTGCGTTCTTTTCTTTTTCTTTTTGTGCGTCACGGGGATTGTAACTTTGTTTGAATGACTCCAGTTGAATAATGGGAGACTGGGATAGTGTGTGACATTCACATGGCCACAATAACTTTAATCAAATATTGTCCAGTAATATTATTTAGATATTCTTCCTGCATGTATGTATTATGTATTAATATTAAGCTTCCACCACTCCTCTGAGGTACTGCACATCGTTTTATAGTTCTTCCTCAAGTTGCTCAACCGCCCTGTTTAAAGAGAAATGAACTGCTTCATTCATAGTGAACCCGCCCTGAAAGGAGCGTCCATTTGACTTTTCACTCTATTAATTAATCCCCGAATCAATATCCGTGGACAGTCCAGACCAGTCCTAATTGGAAACATGAGGAAAAACTGCATAATATGATCTCCCCATGACTGTAAATTGATAAAGACCTATAGGCTATTTTGTATGTTCACTAATTAAGATCATGTTTGAGAACTGGGATCGCGTGTTTAATATTGAACTTATAAGCGTGGCTCGGCTGTGCAGAAAGGCATTCTGTCCGAAGCACCAGGATTTTCTTCTCATATTCGAGAGAGAGAGAGAGAGCGCCTCGATCAGGTCTAATATTTCTAGACATAATGTGGCCAAATATAAAAATAATATTTCCATATACAAGTCAGGTATATATACAGTAGTTGAATGGAAAGTCATGATGATTTGGGCAGGATGTGGAAGATATACTTGAATTAATATAGAATCATTAACATTCTTTCTTTATGGTGCATGCCTGTGTCTCATTGATTTGTCTCATGAGTTATAATTGTAATTTGAAATGAAAGCTGAGAGGGAGAGAGATGGAGAGAGATGGAGAGGGGGGGGGGGGTAGAGAGAGTACAGTGAGTGGTGAGTGCCCATGATAAAACTGTATAAAACAGACATGGTATTCTATTGAATATGGCCACCTTTCAATTTGCTTTTAGGCATTTTTTTGTAAAATATTATGTTGACAACATTTTGATTTGATGCTTATATCTTGCTCATTTTGCTGCTCAGTTCAGTTTCTTTCCAACAAGAAAATGATTGTACTGATTATTGATTTAATTAGAACATATATATTTACTGAGCTATTTCCCAAAGGTGTCATAGATATCATGTAGGCCTAACCCCTGATGACTTTAGCAGGAATAGATTGGTTTTGTTTTTAGAGGCATAATGTGTCTTCACTGTGTCGTTGAGCTAGATTTAGTTGATAATCCTTGTGATTCAGTATTTGGCTCTCGGTTTCACACACACACACACACACACACACACACACACACACACACACACACACACACACACACACACACACACACACACACACACACACACACACACACACACACACACACACACACACACACACAATTTCTTTATTTGAGAGTCCACATTTATAAAATACATTATCAAGGGCACAAGTATTTTTCAGTTGCTTCTGATATCCCACACACTCGGCACATGTCTCAGTGTGTGCTTGAGTCCAAACAAGCCCTAAATGTACTGGATACATAAGGCAACACATGCACATGAACCTATTCACAGCCAACATTGGTCAGTCATATTGGAGAAGAAAAAATCATGGGTACAAAAAGCACCTTCTCCTCCAAATAGACCGACTGCCTATAATGGAGGAGATTGAACAGTATTTTGCAAGCTGCTTTGCTTTACACTTGGACAACCCCATAATCCTCAAGCTTCTGACCACTAGCCTGTGGTCATGGCCCAAGCTGCCAAATATAATAAAACAATGAGCTGACAGCCTGACACGTACAGTGTACAGTATAGCCTAAGTTGTATAATGGCTTGTACTAATGTGGTTGATATTTTACTTGTTTAGTAAGGAAAGCTTCTTCTAAACTTGAATCAAAAGTACAGCCTACTTCCAATAGAAAAACCTCTCTGCTGTTGTATGGAGTATGTCCCAAGGCAGTAAATGTGAAAGTTGTTGTAATATTTTATAACACTGTGGCAATGATACTGTACAGTAATTTATAACTCTCATGCATTTGATAACAAGCAGCATTTATCATACTGCAGCAAAGGCCAGGCTGATGTGTGTCAGTATTTAATCGTTCTTGTTTATAAATCTCCACATGCATCTCTTGCTGTTAGTACTCATCTACAGGCTTACTCAGTGTTCAGTGATGCATCAACACATTGTGAAAAACACAACAAAGTCATTGGAGCTGTGAGTGTATTGTCAAGAGGTGAGCCAAGCAGATCATTAAGAGGATTGGACTGAAACGTAGAAAGGATTCAATTGAACACAGGTAATTAAAAGAGCTTATTGGCACGGAAACGCTTCACCACATATCTGTCAGGTACCGTCAACATAAATTGACATGCTGTTGCCTATTTTGTTTGTTAACTGGGGTGTTGCGATCTGCACTGTCTGTCCTATTACATTTCCATTAGCCAATAATAGTTGTTTGCTGGTGTGTGGTTCCTGTTCTGTTCAGTGTGGCGGTTCCTCTGTACTCTGCTCTGGTGATGTCATGATTCTACATGTGTCTCACTGCTTACATCACTTATAGCAAGAAGGCAAGCACATTTCAGCAACAAGGCAATTCAAAGTGCTTTACATAAAACATTAAAACAAGTCGCAGCACAAAATGAAGAGGGTGCAACAAATAAAGTCCAGAATATGAATATAAGTGCAGTACAGTACAGTACAGGAGAAATGCTTTAAAAAGCTCAGTAAAAGGCAGCTGCAAAGTGCAAACAGAAAGGTTGTTTAATATCTTTGATTTAAAAGAACAGAGAGTTGTAGCAGACCTGCAATTTTCCAGATATGTGGTGCATAAAAACTGAACTCTGCTTCTTCGCTAGTTCTGAAGCTGGGGACAGAAAGTAGACCTGTCTGTCCCACATGACCTGAGAGCTCTGGTTGGCTCAGTACAAGTAGTACAAGATCAGAAATGTATTTTGGCCCTAATCCATTGCAATGTATGGTCCCCCGTTTTCCCCCAAATTAATTATGCCAATTCCCTCCCATGTGTATAATCCTTGTCACAGCTGACCCTTACTGGTTGATCTTGGGGAGGGTGTAGAGTAGTGAAGTCACCAGATTCTTCTTTTCACCTGACTGACACCAGGAGGACGTAACACGTAACGTGTAGACTAGGATTCAGGAACCACACTATTCCTCCCAGTTCTGCTTCCTGTGACATTTGTAGTTGCTAGTGCAGTCACCCTTTCAATACCCTTGCCTGCTAGCTTCCCACCCGTTGGGCCTTGGCAAGGAGACGTGGAGGATTCGAACCCCAGTGTCTCTACGGTGGTAGCTGCCTAGCTGGGACATTTCTGTACCCAAGTTCTGCACATCAAATCCATATTTTCCTGATTATGTTTCATGTGCTTCAGCCTTGGCGGTGACCTGTTGGCTCTGTGGAAATAAAAGTTGATGGAGGAAATGAAATATGTGGTGCGGCTGACTGCCTGGATGTGACCTCACGGTGTGGTTGATGGGGTGGGGGGGTAGTATCCCATTTGTGCAGCGAGCATTGAAGTGTCAAGGACATGAAAGACCACTGTTTCCTGGGGTGGGCTATCTGCTATCTCTGTGTGATATTTCATGGTTTAACTTCCACTGCCCTGTTGTGTCTGAGAGGAACAGGATGAATAGTCGCTGACCATCTGTCCTCGGCTGCTCGCACTTAGCCTCTTACCGTGGAATGCTGTTGTCAGCGAGTTATGATATGGACCAATTGTCCTTCTGTGTCACAAAGGCTATCTCATTTCCCAGTTCCATTTAAATGTAAGAAACCATATCCCAGTAAAAGCTATTAATGCTTGTATAGAGCATTTAGATGCATGGATCATGCATTAATTCATGCACAGAGCCAGTGGCGGAAACACAGGAGATCAAAAGAAGAATGCAGCATGACAAATTATGTTACTTTTGATAAAAAAAAAAAAAAACCCCACAAACTATTGTTATCATAATCGAAAGCAGTTAGTTTAAAACAATCCTTTTGAACCCATTTAAGTGGGTGTCTATGTGAGTAGCCATCAAACAAATGTTTCATTTGAGAGTCTGATTGTACAATACATTATTAATGTCCACTCCTATTTGCAGTCAATGCATTTGTTCTTGTCTAGTCCTGTAACACCCGGATATATTCCAACCCTACTACTACTTTATGCATTATTAAAATAATAATAATAAATAATAATTTACATTTGGGGGATATCTTTCACAATAACAAATAAAACATGTTCTAGACATTCTAATGATCACAAAAAAACATATATTACAGTTATTTTACTTACTTTTATCAGGGTCAAAGGTCATAGGTTCAAAATCCAGAGTCCAGAGATTTTTAATGTGTGTGAATTTCAGCCTCTGGGGGGGATATTTATATGCAAATATCATGACCAATGACATTGCAATGAACATCAATGATGATGTTTAGGTGAAAAAAGAACAGGAAAAAAATTAATTAATTGATGAATTAATTAAAATATGTTGTATTATTGCCACGTTGGGTGTTACAGGGCTAGACTCCATTAGCACTGTTTGTGTTGACTGTATTAGTGCTCAACTGAGTGGGTGAAAGAAGGCATTCCAGATATTTAATCGTCAGAGACACGTTTGCAAATGATGGTGAAATGTAAAATTAAGGTTTAAATGCTGTTGGTGGGCCGTGGACGGCCGCAAAGCCACAGAGGAGTTTACATTTATGCTGCGGTTATGAGGAGGGGTTGTGGCCTGAATACTCACATGTGGGATGGGATCCTGGGTAGAATATGGAAAACAGGAGAAATACTGTGGATGGAGGAAGATCGCAGAGGGAAAGAGGACCCGGGAGAGAAGAAAGAGAAAGCGACTCAGCCAGACGGATCGCCTGGACGTTTTGTTTCCAGCCGAGGTCACGGCGGGACTTTTCTTTGCTCGTGGGCGCCGTCCATTCTCCTACCCTGCGTTTGTGTGATTAAGCATGGAGCTTATGAGAGGAGTGCTCCCTGCTCTGTGGTCTGTCTCCTCACTTTCTCCACTCACTCTGATCTATGGTAATGTGGGCCTACGTGGAGAAGAGCCAGCACCCCCCCCCCCCCCCCCCCCCCCCTCCCTGGCTGGCTGAGACATGTCACAAGCTTGGAAAATGACACACATCCATCTGTGTGTTTAAGGAATTCTGTCGGACGCCAAGCCTGATGATCTGTGCTCCTCATTATAATGGGCACGTCTGTGGCCACTGTGTCTGTCCAGTTTTATTTTCCTGTGGAACATCTCCATTTGGTTTGCAGCTCAAGAAATTGCAACTGAGAAGAATACATTTTCTTAGAGGAGATTCAAACTGTTTTGATTGCCTGGTCCCCGCTTAGTTATGTGGGTGGGTGGCTGGGTGGGTCTGAGCACGAAAACAGCATGGCGGTTTTTCACCACCTGTGCGCAACCTAAAACACACACACACACAAACGCACACGCACATATTAACTGTATATATGATGATTTCGGGTGTGCCAGTACAGTACAGTAGAGGGACCCCCACACGATAACTCTGTCATTTCTCAACCGTTTCGGACGTGGGGCGGCTTGCCGGATTCGGCCCGCCCCCCTGGGCGCGTTCCTGGGGGTCTGGATGTTCCGGAGACCCCCCCGAGGACTCCCCGGGGTCCCCTGACACCCCCACATGGTAACTCTCATTTCTCTACCGTTTCGGACGTGGGGCGAAACGGGCCGGCACTCGGGTCGTGGTCCTGTGGGTCTGGAACTTCCGGGGACCCCCTGGGGACCCCCACACAGAGTTGCACCACTCACTTCACACGGGTGTGATTTGTCACATTTGGCCTTTATTCTTCCGCACCCGAATACACTTCATTCAACGCTGTCACATTGCATCGATCCGTATCCGCGCGAGTACACTTCAATCGGTCCCGAGAATTAATGCAGAGATATGTTTTCCAATTCTAATTTAATTTGAGTTATTTCTCTCTCAGGTCTCCAACTCTGAATCTCGTATGTTTAAATTACAACCTGCTATAGTGACTTTACAAGATGTTAACACAATTTTTGGTAAGGACGTGTATACACATCTTTTCTATCAAAACCATGGGATGCTAAATATGTGTAGGCGTCTAGGGATTTGTATAGGGATTTAGTGTATAGGGATTTTGAGATGGGACTGGTCAACTTGCTCTTCAGAAAGGTGCGTGTGCGTGCGTGCGTGCGTGCGTGCGTGCGTGCGTGCGTGCGTGCGTGCGTGCGTGCGTGCGTGCGTGCGTGCGTGCGCACAGGTTTCATCTGTGAGTCTTCTCTGCCATTTAGGTCGGCCCTCTGTCTTTGATCATATCAGAGTCCACTGGCTGATTCTGTACAGGCTAACAAAGAGCTCTGAAAGGAACCATTCTGAGGGAGGGGGCTGGGCAGACCAGGGGAGATAATTATATGTGACACACATTATCGTGGTCTCTTTCATTATAAGTGTTTTATCGAGGGGTCAGGAATCAAGACCTGCCATTGGTCCAACACGTGGGGAGTCAGATAACAAATGTTCCTGCTTAGAATGGTTCAACAAGTGGGGAATCAGATAACTAATTCTCCTGCTTAGAAAAGAGTTAAGTGAAATATTATTCAAAGTAGGGAATAAGCACGTTGACATTCACCGGAGCAGTTTTTTACTTTATTAGGACAGAACAGTAGACTAGAGAGAGAGGACACTGAGGTTCAGAGGTTCTTTATTAGGACAGAACAGTAGACTAGAGAGAGAGGACAGAACAGTAGACTAGAGAGAGAGGACACTGAGGTTCAGAGAGACAGAACAGTAGACTAGAGAGAGAGGACACTGAGGTTCAGAGAGACAGAACAGTAGACTAGAGAGAGAGGACACTGAGGTTCAGAGAGCGGGAACAACATTGCAACTCAGGTCTCCAGAGGGAATCGGGTTTACGTTGTTGCTGCACTATCTGGTCAGCAATTGTGTGTGTGTGTGTGTGTGTGTGTGTGTGTGTGTGTGTGTGTGTGTGTGTGTGTGTGTGTGTGTGTGTGTGTGTGTGTGTGTGTGTGTGTGTGTGTGTGTGTGTGTGTGTGTGTGTGTGTGTGTGTGTGTGTGTGTGTGTGTGTGTGTGTGTGTGTGTGTGTGTGTGTGTGTGTGTGTGATTACTGATCCTTGTTTATGAGGAGTAAGTACAGGAATAATGATCTCACGGTGCACAAGGCTCCTGCAGGGGCCTCTCCTGTAGTTGTGAGTGATTGAGTCCTGTCATTGCTGCTAACAGGGTCCTTGGCTGCTGTTATGACTCTGCATGGCCGCTGTGACTCCCACCAGTCCCCTGAAAGAGACGCAATGACCCTGTTAGCACTGCACCCCCCGCGCCTCTGCCTCGCACCCCCCGCGCCTCTGCCTCGCACCCCCCGCGCCTCTGCCTCGCACCCCCCGCGCCTCTGCCTCGCACCCCCCGCGCCTCTGCCTCGCACCCCCCGCGCCTCTGCCTCGGCGTTCTTCTGCCCCTTTTTCCATGCGGTTGTCACGTTTTCGTTTGACTTTATACCTGATGTAGAGAAGCCTTAGTGCTTTTCTGGTTTTATCCTCGTAGCAGTTTTTGTATCGAGCTATTTACAAATGTCAATCAAGCTTGTTTGTTAAATGTAGTCTTCACGAAAGAGACACATTTACACACAGTGACCTCGCCTACCACTTCCCCCCCACACACACACACACACACACACACACACACACACACACACACACACACACACATATATGTGTGTATATATAATATATCCCGGCTGTCCATATTTATATATTTTTCAAGTTCATAAATTGTTGCATAGGTGAAAGTAATACGAAAGTTCAGGTTGCCGAGAAGCATCAAAGTCTAAGCTTGACAGTCTGATTTCCATAAGAAGGCTTTGTGTGTGTGCGCTAGCTAGGTGCTCTGTCTGCTGCAATAAATTGTGTTTATATTCAGCTCACTAAATTTTCCATTGATGGACAGGCCTGAAATGACAGCACCATTATAGTTATTATGCAAACGTAAAAATATACCTGAATAACTGATGTGAAATTCATTGCCTGCCGCAGACGAGAGCCAGGGCTGCAGGCGACGAATGGGAAACTGCTGCATTTTAGTCTAAACAGCAATCACGTGCAGACACACACACACACACACACACACACACACACACACACACACACACACACACACACAGAGCTGTATGATCCAACAAAGGGAACACAGAGATGCAGGCGTTTCAGTCTCTGTAGCTCCTCCAGCCTGCAGAAAGTGGGTCTGGAAGACTGATGCTGTGTGGAGCATTGCTCCTCGTTCCTCTACCCAGAGGAGAGGAAAGGCTCTCCTGTGCACTTTATATTTAGCCGCCCTGTTGGCCAGGTTTCACTTCTGTTCCCTCCGTCGGCATCAACACAATTTTAACCCATTTTGGGCGGGAACCCCTTTTGGTGTTAGCATTATGTTATGCTTTAGCTATTGAAAAATAGCAGATCTACAAGCTCATAGCGCGCCACCGAGTGGCGCGCTACGAGCTTGTAGGTCTGCTATTTTTGAAAAATCGAGAATCTGATCTCAGGTCAAAATGGGTTAAACACACTTCTTTAGGGCGATCCCAGCTGCGCGTGACGGAGCGCTGTGGACAGCATGTGCCCAGGTTCAGAGTGTTGGTTGTGAAGCTGCCCTTATAGTGTCTATTGTGTGAGATACCTCCAGTGAAACTCAAAACCGACACATTCACAGGAAAGTCAAAACGGTCACTCGGGTCCTCTCTTCCTCCTCCCTGCTTGTGTAATGGATGCAGGCTTTAGTTGTCTTTGTGTGATGATGGATCACTTAGGGGAGGTGGTAGAGCTGGTCTGACCACTCGAGTTCTTTGTACTAGCAAACAAAATCCCCTCACAAGTGTGAACCTTGTCTTCTCTACTGCTTAATCGGAGTCCCGCAGGGATCTATACTAGGCCCCATCCTGTTTTTGCTCTCATCTTTGGCTGCCCAGAATGGCCCGTGGCGCCATGCAGGGGTGACAGTCAGCTGTGACAGCTGTTGCTGGTGGGTTATGGGAGCATGTCGTGACAGCTGGGGTGGCACAGGTGCCAGCTGGCAGTAAACCACTAGCTCTTGAACTCGCTGATTGGAAAACAGTGGATTGATGTTCCACAGACCATGGTGGCATTTTCATCCACTGTGCATTATTGTACGACACCAGATCAGAACAATGAATGAGAGAGA
Organism: Electrona antarctica; assembly: GCF_951216825.1. Lineage (NCBI taxonomy): Eukaryota > Metazoa > Chordata > Actinopteri > Myctophiformes > Myctophidae > Electrona > Electrona antarctica. The sequence goes on from NC_136811.1 coordinate 18,994,617, forward strand.
CTGTAACATTTTGTATGTGTGACAACTTGAAGAGTGCATGGTGCAGTGCATTGTGGGTACATTCCAGCCATCACAATCCCTCTGGTGAGAACTGTGTCTGTTTCTCTGATCATCAGGAGGACATTAAAGTGTGTTTGTCATCAAGGATGTTGTCAAGGACACTGTGTGCTTTTAGTTTGAGCTATCGCATCGTGAAGTTAGACTTTATTGCAATGTTACTCTGTTTTCGTTTAATGTGGTAATGGCAGTTCCTGAAGTGACATTTTTGAATATGAATTATGATTATTATGATAATTAAAGTATTTGTTTTGAGTTGAATTATTCTTCTCAATGTTAGAGGATATTTAATTTAATTTTGGGGTATTTTTTTAATACTCTTTCCATGGACCACCTGTAATTATCTCATGGACCACTAGTGCTCCGTGGACCACTGGTTGAGAAACGGTGGTATAGGATGTCACCTGAATGAGTGACTATAGTTTGACATGAGGATCTTTTGTGTGATAATGTTGGTATTGTACTTTGGAAGAGATTCTGGCAGCTGGAAGCTCCTCAGGAACTTGGTTGTGATTCAGGTGTTGAAGTGAGATGGAACAAAGGCAGTGCCTATTGATTTCTCCAACACAGAGAGGCGTGTCAGAGCAGAATTATTGTTCTACTTCCACCTGATCATACTCCCTTCACTTGGAAACGTCTCCGTTTCACTAGTGATCACAATGAGAAAACAAAGTGTTATCTGTCGTGCCTTGACTGTTTTCACCCCATTGTCACCACATCCACTCATCCTTTTTGTCCCTCATACACAATTGATGCATCATAAAAAGCAGGCTTTATTTGATTATTTGTAGCAGTTTGACTTTATTTCGACAGCATTCAACACAGAATATATCAAACCAGTGACATTGTGGTTATTGTCTCAACTCACTAACCTAACCGGCCAGCTGCAGTTACAACCTTTATTTATTGATTTGTATTAAAGTTTTTGAAGAGGTGCTATCAATGTTGCCTCTTGCATTAAAGTAAGTAGCAGTACTGTTCAGGAAGGAAGACAGTGTCATTTATCTTGCAATTGGTAATGCTGCACTGTTATTGTGCACCTCAATAACAGGTACCTGTACAACCCAAAGCCTTATATTGCTTATTACAGTAATTCATGCCCACGGCAGACGCATACAGTACATCCATCACCGCCACATCTTGACTTAAAGGGTGTTTTTAACTTTTCAGCAGATTGATCTTTTAAATGAACCCAAATCCTTCTCACTGAGAAGTGAGAAGACACATGTATGGCTATGAACGGGCCTGACAGACAGACAGACAGATGGACAGACAGACAGACAGACAGACAGACAGCAGGATTGCTCAGCTGCCTGGCGTTCCTGAGAGACGCCTCGTCAAACAGTCTGAAAGACTTTGTTTGTTCCTCGCTGCACCGCCTGGCTCCGCCCAACCAGCTGAAAGGGAGGAGAGGGGAGGGAAAAGAGGATGTGGGGAGGGGATGGGAAGGCAGGAGAGGAGAGCAGGTGATCACTCTAGGAGACATTATGGGTGTCTTACGATGGATGCCGGAACAGCCAACAGCGTCTCATTTGAGGAGCTCAAGGCCCTGATGGGTCTTTCTTTCATGTACAACAGCAGGCTGAAGCCACAGACCCCGTTTGTGTTTTCATTTACTTAAAGATACAAAGCTATATTAAATACATGTAGTGTATCTTTGTATCTTTTGTATCTGCCAGTGTGAATGCAGCATAACTTACTGCGAAACCCCAGTTTGACGTGCATTTGTGTAGCTTGCATTCTGAATGGACGCATGCATAAAATGGTAATGGAGCATTTATACCGGTATAGCGCTCCCACCATTTATATAGTGCTCCCACCCATTACTCCCACCTGACTATCTAAATGTTCACAAAACTCATTCTACCATTTATTTAATCCTTTGCGTCAACGTGAATTATGTCGCTTTTCTTTTGGCTTTTGTTGGTCACACTTATGACCTACTGCTGATGAATACATAGCACTGCAGAGATCAGGAGCAGACCTACTGTAGGATGCAGGAGCTCCTCTGTCTCTAGAGGGCTCCGTAGAACACAGATCTTCAGCCGGGGACCGACTGCTCTGAGGTCTGTGACTTGTGCTTTGTCTGTTGGGTCAGCTGGGCTAATTATGAACCAGCTTAGACTGGGATTATGACTGGAAGTAGGCTGATCACAGGGGACAGGAAAAAAGGCATTAGCAGCTGAATGATGTTTAATATGGCTTTTACTCTGCTTAGCACTGGCGTCATGTGACCAAGAGACAGCTGACAATGGAAACCTGTTGATGCAGAGATGTGTGGGGAAAGGAGAGAGGAGGTAGTTTTGTACATTAATTTGCACAAACTTTGTCCTCTGCATTTAACCCATCCTAACGATTAGGAGCAGTGGATGTTATACAATTCAAGGTATGCTAAAAGGATGAATCCAAGAAAGCCTTTTGGCTCGTTTCCATTGGGGTCCTACGCCTCTGATAATCTCTGCTGCCAGATATATTTGTTTGCGTTCCGCATGCCGTCTATACCGTCTTGCACCACCTTACGTAATTTGTTTCCACCTAATTAGTGCATGGTATAACATCTCACTGAATTTCCCCCCTGAGGCATTTTAGAAGTGTTTGCTTACACCATCACCTCTGGAAAAACGTGCACGTGTCTCTCACCCGCAAGTGTGCAGGCATACTATTTTGTAGATGTGTTTTTGTGTGGAAGCATTTAATTACTGTTCTCATTAGCTGAGTGAACGAGCTGAAATGCAGATACACTTGGGGAGCCTTGTCGACGGAGGCTCTCCGAAGCTGCAGGAATATGATGTTGATGAAATGGATAGTATGGGTTTGGCACGAGATACTAAGGCTTACACAAAGACTATAGGGGAGAGAGAGGGCATCATCTAAACACAGACGTTACATCAGACACTGTTTATTTGCGCTGTCTTTCAACGAACCGTGATATTTATCCCTCATATCAGTGTAAAAACCCCTCCACAATTAGAGAAGGCTAAATGTCACTGACACTGACCCATTTTAGCATGATGTAACACAGCCATATTTGCGCTGGTCTGACCTTATGGAGAAGTAATGAAGGGTTCTTTTCCTCAGCCAAGCCTTCTGAAGCTAATCCCATCAGAGGGAGAGCACAGCACGGCAGGCTAACTCAGTCACCTCACCTCAGAAACAACTCTGCCAGAACAGCAGGCAGACAGGAATGTGTTTGTCTGGACTTTATCCACTACAGACAGTCTACATAGGAAATACTAGGAAAAGCCAGGGCACAGATGTTCCTTTCAGGTATTTTATTTTTTTACCAGGCACGTTTATTTTGTGGTATTTATATGCTTTATTTCTTAGAAAGGAGAGTTGGACTAGAGAGACGGGAAGCCAAGGACGGAGAGGAGAGACATGTGAGACAAGAATGGGAGTTGGTCCTTGTAGTTCACAAAGAATACATGGTCTGTGTAGTGTGTACCAACTGGCCGAGCCACATGCAGCCGCCCTCTTCCAGACATTTACTTTTTTTTTTTTACTTTATCATTTTTAGCCCACGATTTTGTAACCCATTTTTCACCCCTGTGTCAATTATCTAATGTGATTCTGGGCTCTACACACCCTCCGCCAACCTAGTCCCCATATATGGGGGACATGGGGAGAGCAACGGACTTGAACTCGTGCTTCCTTCATGCCTGAGTGTCCAAGTTGCTCCTTTACACCTGACAGGGGGGAGTTTCCCTGGTTGGACGTAGCGTGTGGAAGGAACACGTTATTCCAACCAGTTCCTTTCCCCTCTATCAGGCGCCCCGGCTGGCCAGGGGGAGGCAGTTTAGAGACCAGGATTACTGTATGTTTTTTGTGAGGGTACCTACCCTAGGGGACACGGGGAGAACATGTAAACTCCACACAGAAAGGCCCTTTCGCCAACCCCGCCTCGGGTATGGGCACTGATGACGCGGAGGAGGAAACACGCCGCCAGCACCCACAGCGCCCCGAGCGGGAATCGAACCCAGGACCTTCTAGCTGTGAGGTGACAGCACTACCAACTGTGCCACCGTGCCCGACATTTACTTTTTACTTCTTAATTCTTTCCCCTACTTTCATTAATAGAACAGAAAGATGGCGGCTGATACTGAACAGGCAAAGGAAGAGAGTGAGGGAGAGGAGTTGCTTTGATCGGGTCATGGTGCTGGTGGGTTTGGGGAGCTGCCCTCTGGCTCAGAGTTGTCATCGCAGCAGATGCATGTATTTGGTTTTTAGCTTTCAGAGAGGCGGCTGCTCGCTCCACTGGCCGTGCATTGGCTCCTAACGGTCCTAACCGTTAGGAGATGCATTCTCTGGGAGTTGGGGGTGGGGATGGTGCGAGGGCCCATTCAGCAGAGAGACCACAGTACTGAGGATTTATCCCAGTCCAGTGAGTCGCCTGGCGCCACACGCTCCTGCTGAAGGATTTAAGATCAGCCTGTCTGTGGCTCCGGCTTTGGACCAGACACAGAA